>NC_086249.1:2213346-2823993 GCF_021018805.1 Prinia subflava
CAGTAGTGCACTTCTGGTTCAAACCCTTTATACATTTGTCTTAGCAGATGCTGGTGTTTACTAGGAATTCTTGCCCAAAGAAAACAACCCATAGAATTAAGGATTGCATACACAGAAGTGTAGTGAACAGAGGACCACAAGTAAGACAATTTTCATGGCAGTTTGTCCAAGAAAGGTGGGGAGAAAAGTGGAATTTGTCCCTGGAAAGTGAGTTAGGCTGATCTAGACCTCAGGTAGGGCAGGTCTTACTTTGTTGTTACGTGTCATAAGGGAAATTACCTGATTGCCCAGTGAAGGGAGAAGCTAAACCAATGTAAGCTTCAATCTGTGACACTGTGACACTGTGGAGGAGGCCCTTCAATGGTTGCTGGACAGCTGTCTCTGTTAATTAAAAGCACAGAAGAATATTTAAACCAGAATGTGGGAAGGATGCCACAGGTATGGGAGTAATACAACCCCCAGTGCATCTCCAAAAAGTATAGGAAAGGCAAATGTGGCTGGTCAGACCTCAGCTGACTGACACGAGCATGACCAGTGACATCTCCAAACCTGCAGATGATATTAAGAATGTTTTCTGGTTAGTCAAGTACTGTGCTGATAGTGAGTAACTACAGAAAATGTTGTCCACAAAACCCAGCAGACAAAAAAAGTGAAGAATTAGAGAGAAATAACCTAAATTGTGCTTCTGCTATCCTGAGCATTTAGATAGCAGTTGCACTTCAGGGAAGAGATCTTGGAGTTGTTCTTGACAATCCTCTAAAATCACTGCTTTGATGTCACACCAGCCAAAAAGCACAATGTGAAGTATCACTATCAATGTACTGAGAGCAAAGCAGAAAACACTATTTTGCTCTTATCTAAAACTTGGATGAACTTTTTGAGTGGGTCACTTTGCGTGATTCAGAAGTTCACAATATAAAAAGGACACAGTGGATATAAAAAAGATAATGGAAAGGACAACCAACTAGGAGGGTGAAAAAATTTCCTTATGAAGAAAATCAAGTAAGGCTGTGATTTCTCAGGATGGAGTGGAGGCTAAGGGGAATATGGTAGCTCATGCCATCATTGATTGGCAGGTGAGGTAGCACAAATCCAGGGCCACACCTAGGGTGGCCAGTCTGAGATCTGGGTCTCCTGATTTGTTAACCTAGAACAGACTTTTTCTAGTGCAAGGCTAGAACAAGAAATATGCATTAAAACTAGCACAAATTGGTTTGAAACAGACACAAAGAAGTACTTTTTACATCACAGAGAGTATCTGAATCTCTTGAATCAGGAGGCTGTGAAGGCAGATTGCATCAGTGGGGCCAAAAGGGATATACACAAATTAATGGACATTTATTTACCTCCATAAAATGCAGGTAATGGAATAACCAGGGATGTACACCAAAAAGGCTTCAGCCCAGGAGTTGTGGAACCTGCAGGAGTATTAGGATGATAAATAGTTAAGTAACTGCTTCTCTCTCTGCTAATCCAGAGTACTGGGCTGGAAAGTCTGACCCAGCAGGGCTTCCCTATGCTTTTTATTTTGCAGGTTCCCCTGGCAGGATGGGGTTTGTTGCTGTAAGTGGATTCCTGAATGGGAAAGGTTGTCTCTCAAAAGAATCCACAGCCATTTTCCAGAGGATTCATGCCTATTCCAGTGGGAACAGCTGTGTGTTGCCCAGTCCCTTACCAATAGGTCTGACCTCAGCTAGGACTGTGTATTTGATTCTGGCTGGCAACCAGAGATGCTCTCTATCCAGCTTTTCAGCCTTCATGGGCTATCTCTCTAAGAAAAAAAAAAATAAATATATATATATATACACACACAGAAGTGCACACATAACGAAGGGTAGAAGTGTGGTTGTTCAAATTTAATATTTATAAGTAACTTTGGCTGAGGGTGTGTAGAGAGGCAGTTATTTATTTTATTGAAATCCTCATTAGCTTCTTATAAGCCCTCCCTCTTAGTCAGTTCCTCACCTTATAAATTTCATTAGCTTTGTGTGTTTTGGGTAGTGTAGCATGTTTGCTGAGATAGAGAAATTGTAGATTGTTTTCCATTTCTTTCAGTTTGTTTTTATCTGAGGGTGAAATCTACCATTATGTGGCCAAGTAAGAAAAGATGTAGCTGTACCATTCAAGCCCATTTCAAAATAACAAGGCATTTTGTTTCTGACTTTTCCCTGACCTCACAACTGGCCTTTTCTAGTTTGTCCTTTAAAAATACTAGTGCATATGAAGGCAGAGAGGTGATGCAATGCCTGTCACAATAGGGTCCTCCAGAGATTGCAGCTTTGCACACAGGAGCATTGTTGCTGAACAAGGTTCTGCTGGGGGGAAGCAGAGAGATTGGGCATGCTGATCAATTGGGTGGCAAGACTGCAGGGCGAGGGAGCACAATTGCACTCCTGAGCTTATCAAGAGGAAAAGAAGTTCACGTGTATGTGGTCTTGGGGGAAGATGGAGTCTTTAAGGAAAAACAAAACCAGACTGACCTAAACAAGGAGGGAGAACAATACCTCTGAATAAGTGAGGAAACGGAACAGAAATTCTAATAGATCTAGGTAAATAAGGTTTGGATCCAATTTACATAACACAAACAATTAAATACCAGCTAAGACATTCACAGTGGCAAGAAGCAGAGGGATGCAAATGTACTAAATTGAGCACGACGATGAGGGACATTATACCACTCCCACATGGTACAAGTCAACATCTGCTTTTCCAGGAGGACGGGTGCTTTCAGTGGAACAGCCTGCTGAGCTGTGTGCTCCTGCTTAGAAGGGAGCTTGCAGCAGCCACTAAGCCCTCTCCAGGCTTCATTGGCAGCCTAAAGTGCTGAGAGACTGGAGGTAAGAGACAGCACACCACTGTCTGGAAGACAATAGTTGTGAATATTTGTTTAAAATCAAATCATAAACCTCAGAGTATGGAAAACTGGCAAAGAGAATTGAGAAGGAGTGATTTCAGCTCAGCTGATGACTGAATGCCTTCATTATCAAAAAACAAGCAACAAAGTGGCACTGCTCTGTCTTGCAAGTGATGACATGGAACTGACTGCCTCTCTGTCCTTTACTCAGTGCCCTGGCTAATACAGACTGGAAAATACCAAGTACTTAAGATTCAGGCAATCATACTCATAAAGAGCACTTGTGGGTTGCATGCAGTATCTTTCTTTAAATTAAATACTTAGGAAGACACCTTTTTCACCCCTTTGTAGTTAAAAAAATATTCCTGACATCTCTAATAAAAAGTAAGCAGAACATCTTGTAATTTAAGATCAAAACTTTTTTATAAATGAGATGACTATTTTACAATAACAACTCCAGAGTACCCAGATGCACTATACTGTAAACTGCAGTACTTGGCACCATCAGTGCTGTGTTGAAACAATGAAAGGCTTAGAAAATTAGAACATGGTGATACAGAATTCAGTTTGTCTGCCTTAGGAAGATGTGATGAAATAAAGATTTGTGTGTGTACAACTTATGATTTATCTTTGAAACTGGAAGCATATGAGCCTCCAATTCTATGTATGGGCTATGCAACAGACTGGATTGAAAGCTGCATTCTAAATTGCACTGTTTTTCCAATTGACTTCAAAGTCTGCATTGCATTAGACTGCAAAAAACTGTGTGTTTGTGTGAGTCTGCCAGTGGAAGAGATTTCCTCCATTTTCTACTGGGAAATAGACTTGCCAGTTTCCTTTATACCCCCCTGAGAATTACTTAGCAGATTCCTAAGAATATTGCTGAATAATATAGACTCACAGTAGGGATCTCTGTTCCCATGGTTTCCAGTTAGTATGTCTTTGAGGAAGGGGACTGTTGAAGATCTTTAAAAAGGTGATGTTGTTCTAGGAATTTTTTCTCTTTTTCTTTTGGGGCAAGAATATTTTGTGGTTGGTAGTGAGGCAGACAGGAATATGAATACAGTTTTGTGCACCCCAAAAGGAGAAGCAAAAAGTGTTTATTAGGCTCTCAGATGTTTAAAGTCTTACAGGAAGTGCAGGTGTTGTGGTGGTTTTATTACAGCCCTTCTGCAGCAAATTCTTTCTGTTGTTCCACTTTTGATGTGCCTTTGGAATATTAAACTCTAACTCATAATATCCATAGGAGGACAGACCTGGAAAAGAGGTAATTTGCAGGTTAGCCCTGGGTCAGAGGAAGGGAAGGGGGATGACACAGTGGGTAGCTCTTTCCTGCTGGAGCTGTAGGGATCCCTGCTATGGCACTGTCTCCATCAGGGACAGGCCAGTCAGAGCTGTGACACAAAGCCTCACTTGAACCCTCAGGACTCAAGGATGGCTTTCCAGGATTTTGGGACTTTCCATTTACAGTTTAATGCATAGAATCCATTGACCAAATTTCCCTCTGTATTCAAAGCATGGATAAAGGGACTCATGAAGCTCTGCCTGCCTCGGAGGGCAGCACAGTGCAACAGGATCTGTAGAGCCAGGCAGCTGCTGCTGGGTGCCCAAGGTCTGCACTGCCTGCCTGTTGGTGGCTTTAACATCAGATTAGGTCTAGGCTGCCACACAGGTAGAGTGTGCCAGGTGTGCCTTGGGGAGCATCTTTTGGCTTGGCCTCATCTGGAGGGCATCCAGTTTGCAGACCAGAGACTTCCCCAATATGAACTCAAATGCAGGAAAGAGAAATATTATGTAACTTCAAAGCTGCTTTCCTGAGCTGAACAAAAATCTATCACTGGGCCCACCTTCAGGAGAAAGCCCAGTAGCCTGGGCAATGTTTTTCTCTAGAGGGTGTGCGTGGTCTTTGCACTATGCAATGTAGCCAGAAAATTTCAGGAGAAGTGGGGTGTGGAGCAGAGGCAAAGAACTGCTAATTAAATGATTTTCATAAATAAAACATAAGAATAAGCTACTATATTTGAATCTAGACTATAATTTTTCTTCTTGTTAAGAATCTGGAATGAACTTTGCCAAAATATTAGGATTTCTGACTGACTTGTCACTCCTCCTCAGCCATCCTTCAAATGGGTCAAAATGTAAATGCAGTAGCTTGTATATAAAATGAACAAGCTTCCTCCAGCAGCTGATTCAGTGACAGGAAGAGTCTATTGCCTAGCTACAGCTCAAAGAAGATTATTCTGACCTTTCAAGGTGGAAATGTATGCTTTTGGTGCGGAAGATCCTGAGTTTGACTCTCAGTGTTTATGACACTGCAAGAATGGAAGCTGCAAAGTCAAATTTTCTACAGTATAATGTGGTGCCACTGTACTAGCTGACACCAGTTGGTGTCACAGGCTGCTATCCTGGCAGAAGTAGGGGGACAAGAACAGCCTCTGAGGCCATGGTGAGGAGCAGCTGCTCTCATGGTCCATTTAGCAGTGCTGCCACTTTATCTTGCCTATCTATGATTATGAATTTGGGCCAGTCACTTAGGAAAGTCCTCAGCTATCTGTTGCACTTGTGGCATTTTATAGGCAATTATTCTGGCCACAAGGCTGTGGCTGGGGAGTAGAGGAAGCTGGCTTTGGAGAGCTCAGTATGTTCAGTCATACACCTCAGCACAGTCTGAGTGCTGGTTTTACTCCCAAACTAGTTTTACTCCCAAGCACTTGAAGAATTTTAGGGTTTGAGAAAAAAGCTTGCAATTGAAAGGTTTTTGAAAGTTCATCTTTGAAGACATGTCTTTGGTGAGTATCAGCTAATGCAGCACCACTGAATTAAACAGAAATATCTCTGAGTATCATCAATCAGGTCATTCTTTATATCAGCAGAAACAACTGCCTCAAATGTCGCTGGAAATGTACCACATCATGCTAAATAATTCTTAAAGCATTTATACTTTGTTTTGCATAGCAGTGCTTTGCCCAAAATTCTAAAAATCCAAACAGACTTAAGAATCTTCTAGAAATTGTGACTTCTGATTTTTAAGTATAGGTAAGCAAGATGCAGTCTCTAACACACAAAAAACAGGATCTCCTCCCTCCCCTTTTTCTGTTTTGGGTCTTCTTAGCACATTGGGCAGAGATCTGTCCCGTGCAGACCCTCTAGCACAGTTGGTGGCTTTCCTCCAAAGAACACAAGCTCTTTTCAGCAGGTTTAAGATTATGAGGCCACACCTCTGATTTAATAGAGACTCTACAGTACATCTGGGAAACTTGGGGCAAGAATCCATCCTACTTTGTCTTCAAAATTAATTGAAAAAGCACAGCACTGGTAGCTCGGTGACTACCTTAGAACACACAGTCTAAATTAAAAGAACCTGGTTTCTGTTTTGGATATCATCCACCCATAGCTCCCATAAAGTTTATGGACACTACTCTCAAGGACAGGCAGTTCTCCTGATGCTGTACCTCAGCACATCTCTCTCTCTCCTTCTCTTTGTGTCATCCCCTCAGACTGTGTTCACACGCGTGTGTGTGTTCATGATGTTTGCCGACCGACTGATGACAATCTTTCTGTAGGAACAAGGGCCAATTATAGCTTTTGGGAAAGTATTATTGAAAGGCATGCTAAAAATTGCTCAGTGGCCAGAAAGCAGTCACCTTATCTAAGTCTAAGTGAAACATAAACAACCAGTTAGAGACTTCTGAAGATGATAAATGGTCTGTTTGGACCATTTTAAAAGATTCACTAAGAAATGGTTTCTTTTTATAAATGCTAAAACCCAAAATGTCACCTGAATAAAATATTGTATATGGCTACCCTATTAGGCTACCTGTTGCCTTTAAGGAAGCCACATATCTAATGGATCTAATTGCTCAAGGAGCACTATAAAAGTTCATTTTTTTTGTAAAATATGTTAGATCATGTTCAAGCAAAAATAGTTTAGTGGTCAATATTCTTTCTAATTATAGAGTTGGAATCTGAAGCAAGGATTGAAATGGTCTGCTGGAATTGTAAATAGCATGCGTGCGGGGAAAAGATAGAAAGTTTGTGCTAAATGGTACTTCTAAAATATTATAAAAATAATGTTCTGAGCATAATTATATTCCATTAGAATGGATAGGTGCCTAGCAACAAAACTGAACAAATGTATACATACCAAAGAAAATAATGTCTTGATGGAAAAAGCTCTTGTTAAGCTTAAGCTGTGTAGGCACAGATTTTGCTGGTGCACACAATGGGAGATACTGAAAAGGAAAAAAAATTAAACTACTTTACAAGAACTGCATTTACAGGACACAGGAACAAGACTCTTACCTTCCTGGAAGGCCCTGGAAGATTTATTTCTCTATTCAGGCAACACTCCCTTCAGCAAGAACATCTGAATAAATGCTCATAAGAGAGCATTATATGAAACCCACAAAATTAGAAAATAATAATTTGATACTTTGATGCCCACTAAAAATATTAAGACATACTCAGTATTGAGTTGGGGAAGTGTAAGGTTTTGGTTAATTTTTGAGGAGTTTTAGAGTATTAATTTCCCCCTCCTCCAAAGCATGAACTGAATCTGATGGCATTCAATGTGTGTAAAAAAGCAGGGCACATGATGTTTCATTTTGAGATCTGAAAAATGGGAGCAGTCTTAAAATATTTGTCATGATATAAGATGTCACCTACTGTGGCATGGTCCGGGCTGTTTTGATACACATAACTTAAACACAGGCAAGGACAAAACTGTGATCCATGTGTGTGCAGGCCAAGTGGCAGCTCAACACGAGGAGGTTCCTGGATGTGTGCTTGGTGATGCCAAGCTCAAGGTTTACACTCCAGGAGTAACCACTGCTCTGTGCAATAAGTTACAGCTATCAGCTGCCAGCCAGTGTCCAGTCAACCTGCTGGGAACTTTAATACTGACAAGGAGCTGTTATGAAGTGTTCCTTTTGAAATGTAAGCACTTCCCACTGCAGCCCCAAACAAAGGTCACGTGTGTTCAGACGTGAAACAAGGTAAGCTGTTAAATATCATAGAATTATAGAATGGTTTGGATTGGAAGGAACATTAAAGGTCATCTAATTCCAACCCCCCTGCCATGGGCAGTACCTTCCACTAGACCAGGTTGCTCAGAGCCCCCATCCAGCCTGGCCTTGAACACTTCCAGGGATGGAGCATCCACAGCTTCTCTGGGCATCCTGTTACAGTGCCTCAGAATCCTCAGAGTAAAGGATTTCTTCTTAATATCTAATGTAAATCTCACCTCTTTCAATTTAAAGCCATTTGCCCTTGTCTGCTACTCCATGCTCTTGTAAAATGTCCGTCTCCTGCTCTCTCACAGGCTCCCTTCAGGCCCTGGGAGGCTGCCATAAGATCTCCAGAAACATGTCTCCATCGTGTGAGACGTGCAGTGTGAAGCACTCAGGATGGCTGGGGGTGACACTCGGAGGTTACAGTTCCTGCAAGAAGGGATTTGCCACGGGGATCATCCCTGGGGGTCCCAGCTTTGCAGTGCAGCTGGAGAAGCAGTGGTGGGATGGCAACAGACTGCCCTGGGGACAGTTCTGGGCCCTTCAGGTGTCACTTCACTTTAAGCAAATGAGTAACACTGTTCCTTTCAATGCATAGTGCCAAGTATGTGTTTAATATTGCGGTTAAGTAGGAGTTTAAAATCACAGATGTCTGCCTGCTGCTTTTTTTGTGTACACAGAGCATTTTTCTTAGCTCTTTAATTTGTGGAGACTATGGCACAGCAGCCTGAGGAACTTGGTGATACTTTTGGGGCTATTGGAGAGATGTGCCTGGGCTTGGATGCACACTTCCCTGCAGCACACAAATACAGTCATGTGGAGAAACCTATCACTGCTTTCCAGGCATCACTTCTTCAACACTAAGACTCTGAATTCCTGTAAATAGCTTAAGATTTGGATGTGAGGGAGCAGAATGCTTGAAAACATTGGTTACATTTCCTTTGAGAGGGGTATTTGTGTCTGCACTGAGTAAAGGTATGGTGCCCTCAATAAAAATGCTGCATTTCCTCTCATGATTATACAGCATATTTCTTCCTCAGGGGCTTTTCTGCTTATGCTTGAAAAATCATTTTACCTACCACTGCCACGGGTTACCTTGGGATCAAAAGGAAACGCATAACTGAAGCACAGCTTGCTGTGAACATCAGCCTCTTTTCATGTAATTACAATTTTGTTGTCACTGGATGGTAGAAGCCAGAGAGGATCAACTCAGTCAAGTCCATACCAACTTTTCCTGAGGTGGACCAGAGGAAGAAGGAAAAAAAATTCCAAAGCCCAGTCTCCTGGCAGCAGGGAGCCAACAGAATTTAGGCTGAACTGAGATGCAAATGCCATTGATAAGCAAATTTTTGTAACCCACACAGAAACTTAACATATTGTACTGTGTTTCAAAGGTATCGGCTGTGCCTTGGTAACCTCCTGAAACATTCCTTTTCTTTTCTTCATGAGATGCCCACAGCTGCCCATTGCCACCTTCACAGATGTACGTTGGGGTTTTTTTATGTTTTGGGTGAGGAGCTGCAGACAAACAGGGAAGTGTGGGACTGTGGAACATTCTAGAGAGAGCTGCTGTGACTGTGCCAGACGCAGAGCCCCGCGCTTCAGGAGTGCAGCCAGGGTCAGGGAGGTATCGGCCTCGATACTTCTGCTTAAAAACGATGGCAAGAGGAACAATTCAAGAAGGAAAAAAATAAGAGACTGAGGTCAAGTGTGGGGTATTTTATGCAGAATCCCAAACTGCTTGCACTTTGTTTTTCCCTCAAATATTTATGACCCTGCACCCAGGTTTTGTTTTATAGGAATGGCTGGGGAATTGCTCTGCTTCTAAGCAAAATGACTGCTGGATTAATTCAGTGTTTCTAGTATCTACCCCGTGACTGGTCCCTCACCAAGAAGAGCAAATGACACATATTCAAAGCAAAAAGGTGGCATATATTTCAAAGACTGGAATAAGTTTGTGGAAATGCCTGCAAACAAGATATACAGTCACAGAATTTGGATTGGTTCACAAATTACTTGCAAAGAGGGAGGGAAAAAAAGGATGAATATCATCATGTAATTTATTTGCTAAATAAATAAATAAATGAAATAAATAGTTTGACTGGCTCTGTGTTTTAACATAAGAGTTCAATGGAAATTAAAGAGGGCTCTGTAGTTCTCATTACTGAATTACATTTTTTTGAGCCTGACTGTGAAAGGAAGAAGTGAATGCTTAGATGTTGTTTGACCAGAAGCTGATGAATGCACTCTTTAGAATGTAAATATGCTTTTCCCAACAACCAGAAATATGTAAAATGTGAATAGACTTTATTTGCAAACTGATTAGACTCCTTCTTGGTCTCATAGGATGTGAGGAGATACAATTAAACTCATATAGTAATTGGATTTCCCCCCCCGCATACCCCTTATAGCTCACATAAGGCCTATTTCATAGTTATACCTTTTGAAACTACAAAGTCGAGAGAGAAATCATATTTACTCATTAAGTAGTTGATGATGATCTGAAAGACCACACAGGCAGCAATAAACAGTCCCCTAGGTCTACAAGAAATTTGCAGTCAGTCAAGTTTTTCAGCTCCCTGGGAAAGTAAGCATTTAAAAAAAAAAATTCCTTTATATATTAAAATAAACCCCCTTTTTATCACAAATGTAATCTAGAATAAAGGTCAACTACAGACTAAATATCATGGAAAGATATGACCATTTGCTAACTCTCCAGCACGCCTTGTGTAGCACTCGTTGATTGTGAGCATTAGCCAGAGGTATATAAACACTTATAAATATTGCATATGTCAGCGTAGCTGCACTTAGATTGATGATTAATAGGTCTGTTGTTGGTAATCTGTGGCATCTTTTTGCATGCAGAAAGCAATTAGAAACACACAGACAGACCTTAGATGATACACAGCATAAAACTGAAATCCTGAAGTACCTGCATGCAGCAGTCTGAATTAAATGTACATCCACATTCCCTGCTGTAGTTAGTAGGAAAGTGTCAAAGCTCTTAGGCTGAAAACGCAATTTAGCTTGCTCTTATCTTTTTGCATGATTCCTAATGTTTTCTGTGGTTTTTTTCCCTATTTTTATTTAATTTTTAATACATTACTCTATGATAAAAATGTAGAACAAAATCTATACGATTATGAGAAATCAAAATCTAATGCACCTGACCAGCATTTAAAAGTAACAATGCAATTATAAACTAGATATCATGTGGAATTAATAAGAACAGAATTGGTCAGGAAATGAATGAGCCTTAAAACACCATCCTTTGCAGGGATGCAATCCATCAGGTGGTGGTTTTTGTGTGTCCTCAGTGGTGTGGTCCGTGGCACCAGGGGTAATTCCTTATCTGGGGGATGAAGCTTATCACCCACATGAGCATGGGGTAGCAGCAGGGTTATCAGGGCCCCAGGTGCCTTGGGAGGGAAGCAACATGAAGCTAAGTGTGGAGCTGATGGTAGGTGATGATTTCCTCTTTCAGAAGCCTTCTCAAGTACCTGCAGATTACTAAAGATCAGCAGATTACTCTCTGTGAGCACATCAGTAAGCCATCCTCCCACTCTCAATTGTCACCTGTAGTTTAATTTCGGTTGAATTTATCAGATAGGTAGAGGATAATAAAGGACCACAGGCTGCACAAGCTGGGGGTTGTGTGAAGTCCGTGGGACCCTCAGGTTGCCTGGCCAAAAAGCCTCGTGATCCCTGAGGTGTCCATGAGGTGTGAGCACTCATCCCTCCACACTCTCTCCCTTGGGAGATGCACGGGGAAGGGTGGGGATGGGAGAGCTGGGAGCAGCACGGAGGGGGCTCTGCCAGTGCTGCTGCCATGCTTGTGGTGGAGGCAATCAGAGGGTAAGGAAAATGTGGAAATACACACCTGAAAGGAAGAAGGCTTCCACAAGCAGAGCTTCCTGACTGTATAAGAGACTTTTTTGCAATCCTGCATTTGTTTTTATTTTGGGAAATAGGGTTTTTTTATTACTTTAAATTTCTGTTTGCATATCTGTAGTTTTGTGGGAGAAATTATGAATGCTCTGCAGCAGCTTATTCAGAGATACCATTTGCTATTACAGTTTTACCTGAGGGAAAGTAATTGTTAATGTGGGAGGAATTTTTTTTTTAATTACGGAATTAACCCCTTCATAACTCCACCAAAGAAATTTTGGGAAGAAAAACACACCAAATTATGAGTTTCTCCATTTAATTCATTAGAGAATAATGGAGTGCTTGATTAGACCATAAATTTACATTAATCCCAGTTTTGGAATTCTTTTTAAAGTATGAAGAAAAAATCCCTTCTTCTATACTGAAATTTCTCCTGCTGATTCTCAGGCAAGAAGAAACCTTTTCAGCCTCCATAAAGTTTAGTTGTAAAGACTTCATATTTTTGCATGAACATCCACAGCAGGCTGTCGATAAGGGGTCTTTCTTTGCTTTGTCTTGATACGTTTAAAACACAGGAACATTTGAACTCAAAACAGTCTCCAAGCTTGGCTAAAGATCTAAATTCAACCTTAAAGCACCAGGTAATTCATGTCCAGTTTAAAGTGCTGTCCTTAAGCTATTGTACCTACAAATTGAAAGGGTCACCAAACCACCAGGAGACTGTTCATAGCTACAGTAGGTGCCACAAGCCCTCAATGCAAACAGTAGGCAGAAGTCTGATGTTAGACACACAGAGAGGTTCAAACTTTCCTCTGAATTTCCTTACTTTTGTGCATCCAAGGTCAGAACCTTAATGTTATCTGAATATATCGTGTTTTGTGATTTAATAAAGCAATGTTAGAGGCTAAAGGTCTAACTACTGAGTGAGTTATTTTTAAAATGTCCTTCAACATTGTGAGGCTTTTGTGGATAAAGGAATTTTTTCTATATGAGTTAAGTCATCAGGGAGAGTACTGGTCAGGGGATGATGAAACTTATGATAGCAGCTGCTCACCCAATTTAATTTTGCTGGTGTTCACAACTGGGGAGCTTCCTGCACAGCTGTATGTAAATTAAACTTTTGAACTACTCAGAGCCAAAGAGCCCACAGGGCCCAGCTTCACTTGAACCCTCCTGGTCAGCTAAGCCTGGTGGAAATGTTTGTGTGTCTTGTCAGCTGGGTCTTTCTAGAGCTTTCAAAAGGCAATGCTCCCTGCTTTCCCTTTCTTCTGTCCAGAGCTACCATTAAAAAAACATATCAATTAACAGTTTCCCATAATTTAACATAGGACTTAAACCACTCCTCATTACTAATGTCATCCAGGTAGGTTCCCAAAGTCCCAGGGCTGTGTGACAGGGGCACGGAAATCTCCAGGAATCTTCTAGGGAAGGAAATGTCTCCTGAGTCAGTGCATCACTCTTTGTGAGGCTGTAAGCCCATTTATTCTAGTTCTGTCCTCCCTTGGGAGTTGAATTTCCAGTTTCAGACGGCCCCTCCTGTAAGAAGATGGACCGCATTCTCTTTGTCTCCATTTTATACTGCACCATTGTGCTTTATTGCACGATTTATTGCAAGCCTCCCCTATTCCTTTTGATCTAGCTGGAGCAGTAGCTCTTACAGCTGCTGCTGTCTGTGGCATGCCTAGTTGTGACCCCGCTCATCTCTTGGTTCTGTGTCTTGTCCTTCTCGAGAGCTGCCATGCACAGCTCCCTGCTGAACTGAAGCCGATCCAAGCTGGTACCTGCTGATCTGTGTCCTCTGGTGCCATCCTACAATTCATTAGTGCTAAACAGAGGTCAGAATTTCAGTCTGCAGCTTCTGTTTAACACATTACTCTAGCATTTTGATGTGATTTTCCAGGTATCTAAGGATAAGAGGAGTGGTATGGGGGACAAGTGTAATCTTTCAACTTATGCTGCACTGAAAAGTGCTCAAACTCCTGCCCATTAATCTGTGGCACATGATCAGAGACTACTTTCCCAGGCATAACAAGTGGGAGTTTTCCTATCTGAGACACATAAAAATGAAGCATCTCATCAAAGGCAAATGTTTAAACTCTGTCTGTAGTCAATAGAGATAAAATGAAGATCAATGGCTCCAGAGAGCAATTAGTGCTACTACCTTAGATAACTATCCTAGAATGACATAAAAATGATGAATCCTCTCAAAGCACTTCCCTTACTGGAGAGTGAACCTAAGTAACTAGCTTAGGCCAGGTACTCATTTTAGGATGCTAAAACTGAAATTACATGGATCCCTCTACTGGGTTTAATGAAAATAGAAGCTGGCAAGCAACACTTTATTTGTAGAATCTTGTAGAGGAGCTGAATTGGAAATGAGAAATATTGTATAGGACAATAGTTTTTGTCTTTTTCAAGCTGTGTCTGCTTTGCTCCAGGACATCAGTTATTACCCTGCTGCCATGAAGGATTCAATTGGTTGACCTTGCAAAACACCCTGTTCCATGACTCTCATTTTGGAAGGTTAGCATCTCCATTACTCGAGTTTGATTTTTTCATCAGAATATGATCATAATACTGGTAATATTTTTTATAAGTATCTCTGGCTTTGGAATATGACTTGGCAGCTAATACTCCAATTGAAAATGAACTGAAAGAAAAGAAATGGCCACTGACTTGTATGTACTGCAGGTTTAAACTCAGCTCGACAGTTTTTTGTCAAAGATGAAGTGTTTGTGCCTCTAACTATTAATTTTTTTCAAGTTATCATGAATTCTATAACTCATACTTTGCAAATGGAAAAAAATCATATTCCTCTTTTAGGGAAGTAGACTGTTTGCCAAGTCCATTTTGACAAAGATATTAAATTGTTTATAGTTGTTTCAGCTCATCTGAGCTTTATGTAATAATAAAATTTTACACATGCAGACAGAGTTCCATTCACTGTCTCTGCTTAAAGGCAGGATATCAGTGGTCTTGGGATTTGACCTCATCGTTTTAGGAGAAGTATGACCCTTCATTGCTTGAACGCATTTGCAGGAAACTTATCTATATGTTTCCAGGCTTATGGGACTTGAGATTTACTATTTTGTGAGAATATTGTGTGGAGAGCTTTCTGCCAAGTTTCTGAATTCTTACTTTGAGTCATTCACACCTTTCTGTTTCTGTCATTTTTACATTCTCTGTAGTGGCTTTAGCATCCAATTCCCCAGAATCAGCCTGAAGTAAAAAATGCCTGGTTCAAGATATTCACATTTTTCTTTATTTCTTTCCAGTTGTTGTTATTGTTTTAAATTACACGTTAATCCCAAGGTTCTAGTAATGAGTTTCTCTGGGTGTTTTCTCCCAGTTGTAATCACCATCTGGTCTCTTATCATAAGCTCAATTACCATGATTGCTAACTGCAGTTGCAAGATTAGCTCTTTAACCTTAAATCAGCCACAAATTCCTCTGGATTTTCACCTTCTGTTTGTTTAAAACTTCTCTCTGAACTATTTCACTTTTATGAGTAGTAACATCCTTCCCAAATCAGCCTCATTTGCCTGAGTTAACTGATAGCTATTACCACAATTTTTCTTCTAGCGTTGGTTTTTTTTTTCACTGAAGTACTCCGGTTTCATGTAGAGAGGGAGTAGTGAATTCATAAATTCCTATAACTCACAAAGATATTTAATTGCTTTTTACCAAGTGCAGGCTAAGATTGCCCATGTATTGCTTAGAGAATCCTTATGACACATAGGGACAACTGAGAGCTGTATTGAAGCAGCCTCCTCACAGTCTTGCAGCCTTTCCCCTGACAATTGAACAGGACTGATTTTTCACACTGAAAGAAGAGGCAGCCCCTAGATGCTCAGCTTCACTGTTGCATGCATGATAAGCACAGAACTTGTACTTTCTTAGATATTGGGAAGGTGGCATGTTGCCCACAGGCAAAAGCCCACAAAACAACCCAAACCTGCTACCCAAAATCCAAATATGAAACTAAGCCTCTGGCCTCAATATCAGGTACACTACATGCATACACATTTCCTATCTTTTATATGCTCAGAGACCTCTTTCTGTCTGTCCTTTCCTTTTTTAATTGACCTTCATCTCTTAACCTCCCATCTTGGCCATCTAGCAACTAATCAGTGCAATTAGCCTCTGCCTCACTACAATAATTGCTAATACTGGCCAGCTGATTTCCTCAAAAATACCTGAGGAACCTGCACAAGGAAAAAATAAAATGAAAATCAAAACCCACTGTGAAAAATGGGCTGGAAAAAATGGGGCCAAGGAAAGACAAGGTGAGATATTTGTCACTGCCTGATTTTCCAGGTATGTGTGCACAACATGCAATTCCTTTCTACAAAGAGTGGAGCAACCTGGCACAGAGCAAGCAGGGAAAGGAAAGCTTTGCCTGTGTCAGGATGGGCTTAAAATCCCCTGAAGGATTTATCACTACTTTATCAAATTTAAGTGATATAATAGCACAGAGGTTTTTCTGTGAAAATCTTATTTGCAAGAGCCTAGATTTCATTAGCATATCTCCTTTCTATGAGATAAAAATATGAGATGTATGATGAAACATATCCATCTAGGAGATAAAATATAAGAATATGTTGCTCGGCTTAGTCCTCAATGAAACGGAACTCCTACACTTGGAGGACCTTAGGCATGCAAGCTGCAAGCAGGGAGTAGATTTACCATTACACTGACGACTGAACAATTGCTTTCATTTTCCTTGAAAGTAATAATTACTGTGATTATAGCTAGCCAAACCCTTTCAATACCAATTAGACAGAGTTTAGGTGAAAAGATCCTAAAGTGACTAATGCAACTAGAGAGCAACTACCCACAAAAAAAAACCCAACAAAAACAAAACCACCAAAAAAACCACACAAAAAAACAACAAAAAAACCAACCCCATAAATATTGTCTAAGGAAAGCATAATTGTCAAGACTTTATTTGCTTAATTCACATGCATCCTATTCCAGAAATTCTTCAGTAGTATTTATATGTAAAACATTTGTATTGCTTTTTATTTGTTTCCTCTACATCTGTTTGCCTGTGAAAGTGACACTATTTTCTTTGTCGAGCTTGAAGTAAAATATCTTAGCATCTGCTGGCAGAAAAGTTACCTCAAGGTACAGCAATTCTTTCAAGAGTAAACACAAGTTTTCTATTTTCTGTAGTTGATTTATTATCCCTGTTGCTTATAAAATTTTAAAATAGACTGAAAAATTTCTGCAATAATTTAGAACAAATATCAAACAGGTTGCCAGGTTTCTACATCACCATCCCTCCTTCAGCTTTGACATCTGGTTGTTACCTTCTATATCTCCTCCTGCCTCCCTGCCTCTCAAAGGCAGTAAAGTAGTGTGTCTCAAGGAGCAGCACCTAAAGGCTAGAGCTCCTGGAGAAGGGTCAAGCAGCAGGGCTGCTTGGTTTAAGGGCCTGGCACAAAGCATTGAATAAGGTAATTTAGTGCTTGGTACATTCAATGGAAGAAATAGTAACAGAAGAGGATGCACAGCTGGCTCTGTTGGTATTTCATGAGACCAGGGCAAATTTCCTGTCTTGGATTTCTACTTGAATGTGACCGGAGAGTCGATAACTCAACTCTTTGGAGGGTGAAATGAATGGACAATAAATACTGCAGTGTCTGATGCAAGGAAACCATTCAGTATGGTATGTGCATTGCTGGGGGTTGTATTTATGCAATTAGTTTGCCAAAGTCTCCCAGAAGGAGAATGGAATCATAAAGTCTCTAAAATGATGCATTGGAATACAAAGAAAAGAAGTGGCTGGCTTTTCTCATTGCTCAAGCACAGGTTGTTAGTGGTAGTGGTCTTTCTGGGGTTGGGGATAGCTGAGGGAGAAGACAGAGCTCACAGGAAACCATGGCAACACTTCAATGACATGCTCTGTTAATGCACCCTGGGGAAGGAATGGCAGCACATATGTGTTGCCAAGGCCCTGGGGGCACTGATAAGCTGTAGTGACCCTAAAGAGCCTCACTTGAGGCCTCCATCCACACCTTATACTTAAACCAGCTGTGGGCTCTTGCTCCCTGTTTGAGTTTTGTGGAAGGGATGTTCCTCTTCAGTGCTGTCTGTGCTGGTGTATTTTCCTGATCTAGCCCTCAGTCTCTGGACTGACCTCCTGGCTTGATTTTCTCTACCATTAAGGCCGAGCTTGGTAATTACTAGACCTGATCCTAATGTTGGCCTGTGGACCAGGTTTCCTGCCTGGCATCAGACATGCTTTACTGCCAGGAGATTGCCTTCTGATCTAGGCTTTTGTCTGCTGGATGGCTGCTGCTGGACCTTCTCTTCCTGCATACCCTTGACCAGGGAGGACTCCCCTCCTGTTGCTGTGGGATACCTTTGGTGGCCAAGCCTAATTTTGCTACAACCTGATGAATGGAGATTCCTGCAAGGCCTCCCAGTGGCCTTACTGAGGTGTGATGCCAGAGGAACAACAAGAGACTGAGGAAGGGCATCCTGATCTTCCTCACAGATTACCTCAACTAGTGAGAACAGCTGGGCTCTCCTATAGGTTTCTCATGTATTTGCTTTCAGCAAAAATCTTTCTGCTGACCTCATCAATGGAGCCCTACGCCCCTTTGAGGCACAGAGGAGCTGGAGCAGCTGGGGAGAAGCATCTGCTGTTCTAGGAGCTGCTGCCCACGTGCCCTGAAGTGCTGCTCCAAAAGCCCCACTGGGAGGCTGAGCACATGTGGTTGCTGTGTCCTGTGCTCTGCCACACGTGTGACTGCATTTTGGAAGTGGTGCTTGAACTGGATTGCTTCAGATCCAGCTTGTCAGGGGAGCTGTGCCAAGGTTAAGATAACTCTCCACCTGATTATGAGTTAATTGGTACACAGGAGAGCAACTCCCAGCCAATTGGAGGCACATGATGTACATGGAAATAGGATGAGAGGCTTCTAAAAGAGGAGGCAGAGAAAGTGCACTGCATTCAAAATCCATTAGCAGGAGCTTCAGCCAACCTCAAGCAGTCATTTCTAATGCAGCTAAGGAGAGGTAAAAGTGCTGAGCCTAATGGTTTTACTGATAGGTCTGTACTTTTTGAAGTAGTATGCTGCATTTACTTAAATGCTCCCATGCATATTTGCAAATATAACATCTATTGATGCTTCTCAAATGTATTTGAAATAATTTGTGTGTCTGTGTGCCCCAGTGTTATTCAGTGAGTGTTGCTTCAGCTGCCAGATACTAAAAGCCCTTCAGAATAAGACTTAAGAGCAACTAAAAGGATACTAAAGGCAAGTATTCATAAATTAAGCAAACTTTCTATATGTCTCAATAATAGAACTAACATTACAGTGGGTGCACACCCATATAGGGCTGCAAACACTTTGTGGGCTTGGGAAGATGTCTTTGTATGGATGGTGTCTGTCAGCTCAGCTGATTTGTGGGCCTGTCAGAGCTGATTGAACCTGTGGTGCAGGTCTCATCCCACCTCCTTCAGGTGAGGTTTCTGTTCCTGTGCTTCAGGGAACAGAACAGTAAATGAAGCTTTTTGACTGGGAGGTAGCAGACAGGAATCCCATCAGGAAAATAAGGGTGAAAAGCGAACACAACTTGTACACTGTGTCACATTCTCAACTTCCAGAACAAAGAGCCATAGGATTAGCCTTAAAATTGAGGAGGATGGAGAGGAAAACCATACCCAACTGCTGGCTATTTCTATATCCTGTTCTAACCGTGCACATAACTAGAAATTAAGAACTTAATGAAGAAATATTTTTTTTTCTCATAAAATGGTCAGAAGAAGAGTGCAATTTTCTTGATGTCTTTTTTTCCCAAGACTTCCACACAGCTCAGTATCTTTTTTTTTTAATTCTACAGAGTGGAGCTGCACAGTTTCCTTGACATTCAGCTTTTGAAATGCTTTTTTCCTTATCAAGAGAAATCCTCTATGTGACCTGCAGACTACAGAACAAAAAACAAGTGCAGGGTTTTTTATTATTATTTTTTAAAATTTTTAAGATACTTTTCTGTTCCACATGTTGCTTGAAAAGTTTGTGATCTCATATTCTTCAGAGACATGGTCACCTGTGTCCCTAAGTGGAGAAATTCCATTAGGGTGGAAATAGGATAAATTCTAATGGGCTGCAAAATGATTTCTCTAAATCCTTGGTTACTTTTAATATTGAGCACATAGCATCTACTAGATTTAGTAATCTTATTTCCTTGACTTTACTTTTGTAAGTCTTTCATGAAGATTGGGAGCAGAGGCAGAGTTTTTGTGAGATGTTGTGTTCTTGTCTTTCATAGGCATGTCCATGAGTTAGCTGACTGCATAGTGGCTGCCTAGTCACTCCCAGTGAGCAAAGAAATGAAGCATAGCACATTTTAAAAAGTGTTTGTGTAGG
This sequence comes from Prinia subflava, assembly GCF_021018805.1. NCBI lineage: Eukaryota > Metazoa > Chordata > Aves > Passeriformes > Cisticolidae > Prinia > Prinia subflava. Next base: position 2,233,479 of record NC_086249.1, read on the forward strand.
GTGGATGGATTTTGAGGGCTGCTGCAGGAGTGGAGTATTTGCTGTTGCTGTGGAACTGCGTTGCTGGGGTTTATACTTTAGTGTGGCATACTTTCATCAGGTAAAAGTAGTTTGTATGCTTGGAATAAGAGTTTAGGAAAAGTGGAGAGACAGAAGTGAAAATTTGTAGGAGAAAGGTAGAACCAAATGGGTGGTGACATCTATTAAATAATATTTTTCACTTTCCCTAGGGCAGGATAATGTGATGATCAGGGCTTCTATGCATGATTTTTCTAATGAAATATACAACATATATTACAAAGGCCATATGGCCTATTTTGACTCTTAAAAGCTTAAATATCTAAATATATTAACTATCTAAATTATCAAAAAGAACACTTATTTTATGGGGGTTGTTTTTTTGTTTATTCTTTTGGTGGTTTGTGGGGTTCTTTTGGAGGTTTTTTTGTCCATTTGGGTGGAAGACTAAATAAAGCTATCACTGCTCTTTACCAGTCTTACCTCTTAACACCATTATGACCACAGCACTACTATAAAACTTATTCCTTTTCTGTCCTGCCAGCTTCACACTGGAGGAGGTGCTGTGCCAGAGCCTGTATTAAATCTACAACCAGTGCACAAAGCATTGTCTGCACTACTCAAACTAGTCACAAAAACTGGAATTATGAGCATCCATGATGCTCAATCAAATCTGCTTCAAGGAAACGGTGATAGAAAACTGATGGCAGTTGCAACTTAGCTTTTTTCAAGGCCGAAAATGTGTTGTTAGGAAATACTTCTGCCCCATATCCTGTCATGATTAAGGCTAAGTAGTGTGTGGGAGTGAGTGGGATGGTGAGCTATCAGGTTCCCAGACCTACTGACACAGAAGACCTTAGTTTATTATGCTGGCACGTGTCCTAATGTCTTTGCCTTGGTTCTCTTGTCTTGTCTGCTTGAATTCCCTTCAACAGCATTTCTACCATGGTCACTGGCAGCTTGTTTGAGAAGAAAACTGTGCTAGGATAGGTTTTGAGACATTTGACTTTTGCTTATTGTCAAATGAATAAACTTTAAAAAAACCCAACGAACAAAACCAAACAAAAAACAACCCAGTAAATCCATGTGCACCATCCTTTCCGCAAAGGGTGTAATTTGATCCTTGCCTAGTTAATTTAAGTACTCGTGTGCCAAGGCTGTAGTAAGAAATGTGGAGCACGGAGGTTCTATCTCTAAGGCAGACAGTGGCCTTTAACATAAAACTTGCTATTTTGGTATGAATATTGGAAGCAGCAATCTTAAAATTTACTTTCAGATGACATTTATGAGCTAAACTCAATCATTTATATTTGTGGAAAGCTGACATTGAAGGAACTTGTCTTTAAACTAGAGCGGATACTTGGGAAACTTTTTTACATTAGAATACTTCTATTTATAGGATAGATTTAGATGGGGAACCTGGCACACTGCCCCAGTAATACAAATCACTGGAACTTTTTGGTATTTTTCTGCCTGTCTTATCACTTTAACATCACATCCACAAGGTATTGACTGCAATGGGAGCCCTGGATATTTATAAACTTTTAGATAAATTTAAGGGAAAAGGTTTACTTTTTTAATTGAAGAAATGCATAGAAAGTTACAGTCTGATTTATGTGTAATTATGCATGAAGACAGATCTTGCTATGAACTAGGGAAAAATCTTTTGTTTGAACTTTCTGGAGCTTCTATTCAAACTTTTAATTAACTTTTTCTCTGTAATTCTCAATATGTTTCTATTGTAATTCTCAATATGTTTTGATAGCAATCAGGGAACAAAAGGTAAGGCTTACCATGGCTAATTTAACACCTGTAAATTCCTGCAGATGAGCAAGTAAAGAATGTATAGCCTTTTGGGAGGGAGGTGGAAAAAGGTAAGCCTTGGATTATAAATGCAAATTAAAATGCTATTTAAATTGATTCATCAGTTAATTGTATTTTTAATCTGTTCAATAATAAACATATTTGTCCCAATGCTTTTATGCAGATAAATATAAAATAAAAAACCTTTTCCAAGTTTATTAAATTTTTTAAAAGTGAGAACTACCTGTGGCCAAAATGTCAGGCTAGGATTATTTTTGCACACTTTCCATGTTTTACACCTCATGCTTTGTTTGGGGGATAGGAGGGTTCTTTAAAGTCTTTTTTTATCTCTCTGAAATATTTATGGCCTTAAAAGAATCACATATGGGAGACCAGTTCAGTAAGGAACTGCAACTGATGGATAATCTTAAATTTATGTACAGTGTCAGTGTCTTATCGAATACTGGCTGTCCTATTCTGCACAATGTGGAGTATGAATGTCAAGTTAGTCGACCAAAATTGAATCACGTATGCTCTTGTGGAGAAGCCAGCCTTTGTACTATGTAGGCTGAAATTTTTGTTCTAATGGATTGTGCCTTGAAACTGATATCAGAATACTTTGAACAAAACTTAGATAATTTCATTTAAAATCTATAAAATCTCCAGAGAAGAAAAACTTGGAGTTTAAATACTGGTATCTGCAGAATGCTTTTGCCATGAAGTATAGACTCTAGCAGGTTTCAAGAAGATTCATAAGGATTAACTTTTGGCTCAGAAGCAGTTAAGTAATGCTGCAAAACCCCAAAAGGTTAAATGACCTAGATTTCTGCACTGCAAAAATTTCTTGAGACTTTTTTTTTCTGCATGTGTAGGGTGAAGAAGCTAAGCATCAAGAGATGAAAGAATAAAATAAAGCAGCTGGGATCAGAGTTCAGGACTTATAATTTGTTTGTTTGTGTTTTGTTTTAAAACTAAATGACACTTTTCCTTGTGAAGGTTGGTGGGTCACTAATTCATGCTTCTGCTGTCCCAGATCAAAAAGGCAGCGGCTGATGTTGTGCTGAGAACTACAGCAGTTATTGGTGGTGAATTGCAGTGGGATCATATTTTTATAAACCTGATTTTGGGAAGAGAGAAACACAGATGCAGAATCATAACAACTGAGGTGCTAGAACAGAGAGCATTCTTGAATGGCCTAAGGGTTTCTGTGTGCAACTGCTTCCCAAGTGTAAATCTTTTGGTTCTGGTGTTGGGAATGCAGCTGTGCTGCCTCAAGATAAAACCCCCAGTCCCAGTGACTCCTTAACTGCAAGAAAGGTTTTCAATGCCTTTATTGTAGTGTGGTTTTTTAAAAGGAATTTAAATGTGAGTCATTACAATTATTTGGATGATACTGGTTCTCTGAAGGCTGACATTTACTACCTTTTCTGCTTTCTTTTTTTCTTCTGTCTTCCTCTTATTCACATGTGTACTTTGAAAAGAGAAGGTAAATCAATTGACTTCTGAAATTAGGTTATATTGCCTTAAAACAGGTTTAAAGTAGCCTCTTGGTATTCCCTCTTAAAAGTAACTTTCATCTAATAATACTCTAAGTTCCTGGCTTTACCTCTGTGTCTTCAGCTGATTTGCTTTGACTCTCCTGAGCATGCCATGGGTAGATAAGCTCCTAATATATGTTAGGCTGGGGTTTTGCTGCAGGCACATTTATGGGGATCTTGACGGCAGGACCACACTCCCCTGCACACATCTGGTGTATCACCATGGCACTGGCATGGTGCTCAGGGTCTGCCAGCCAGAGGACAGGACTGCAGCTCCCCTCATGCTCCTCTGGGCCACTGATAATGCTGAGGCAAAGCAAATAAACTAAATTCTGGGCGGTGTTTTCAAAATAGATGTTCTTTCACATGCAAGTGTTAAAAAATCTTGTGGTTGGAGGTGCTTTTGTAGAGTGGCAAAAAGCACTCGGGGTTTTTTTATAAAAAGCTTCTCCTAAGTCTTTCTGCAAGCTGAATGACATTTTAAAAAGTCAAGCACAAAATGGCATTCATCAAAATGCTTTTTGGTTAACAAAAACAAAGTTTTATTCTTTATTATTTTCATCACTCCCATTTTTTCTTTTTTTTAACAGTCAAGCTGTTCTCAGAATTCCTTCCCTGAAAAAGAACATGGTGTGTCTGCAGGCAGTGTGGGGTGGAAAATTTTCTATTGACACAGGCATTATTCTTTGAGATTATTCTGACACTTTTACTGCTTATTAAATGTGGGAAGGGTAGGAGAGAACGGAGAGCTCGAGGTGTGCACTTGTGTGTGTATGCGTGCAACAAGAGCATGTGTGACTAAAGTTACCTTTTTATGAGTCCCAAGAAATTTCAGCTCTTATTTTGAACAAAGGTTTGGGAAGGTTCATAATTCTTCTGAATTTCTCACCTAAATCATTCCCCTAACCTTTGTTAATTAAAAAGAAGAGGGCTCTGCAGTGTCTAAACCAGAAGACTGAGTCTTGTTTCTGCCAACTGTTTTGCAAGTGATTTGAGAATGCTGTGTATTTTAATTTTTATCTTGCTGTAATACCACCTTGATTCCCTAGAACATGCTGACTAATCTTGGTAAGGGAAAAATATTCGATGCCAGGTGAGGGCAGGAGCAATTGGTACAAGAACGCTCTGGCAGAAACAGCAAAATAATTCTGATTAAGATGAGATAAACCTCTTTTAATAGACTTTTCCACATCAAAAGAAAAATAATAGATAAACACAATTCATATGCAAATGATGCATGCTGTAGAACTTGTTTTTTCTGTGCTTTAACTTCTGTTCACTGTGATTTTTTTTTTTTTCAAAGTCAAATTGAACCATCTTTCTAAAGACAAACTTATGCTGTCCTGGTCTGCACTCTGTATGTTTAAACATCCGCTGCAGCTCGTTACCCTGGAAGTTTAACAGGTCTGGAATTGATGGTGATTGCTCAGACAAAAGCTGCCTTTTCCTTGTTCCATGACCTGCAGCAGCAGGAGCTGCTGCTCCAAGGCGATGAAGGGATCTCTGTGGGAAGGTCAGGCACAGAAGGTGGCTCTGGGGCTGTTGGTGCCCGATAAAGGGACTGATAAAGAGTTTGTCACCCAGCCAGAGACCACTGTCTCTTTACACTTTTTAACTGTGCTGTGTGTGAGAGCAGTGCCTTTCTTATGTCGATTGAAATGCAAAAGTTTGGCTTAATTGTGTGTTAAAGATAAACTAAAAAATTGCTGATTCAGCCTCTGAGCACTTGATTGGGCAGCCTGGGGAGAAACGCTTTCCATCCTAACACCGAGCTCGACGTTTTTTAAAGCCAAAGGTGTCACCACCCACACTGGAGTCTGTGTGGACAGATGTGCTAGAGATGCTTGCCTGTCCTGCTTGGCCAAGGTGGGGGTGTCTGGCCATGACTGGCTGCTACTACAGCACGGGTGCTGGCAGCTCCTAGCCTTGAGGCTGGCCCTGATGCCTGTGGGGAACAGCTGGGTCCCCTGGCTGCCTGGGGTAGTAATTAGTGCTGCCTTGAGGGGGTAATTGGTGCTATGAGCTTGGGTTGGCAAGGGCATGGATCCCTGGTTATTGGTCTCCCACCCCAATGGCTGGGAAATATCACAGGTCACATCCCATTCCTCACAGTGGGTGTGAAGCTGTTCATGTGCCTCGCTGAGTGTTACATGTGATGGATCACTGATTGCTACAAACAAGCACAGTTAACTCTAATTATTCATTGTTTCGGTTGTGTGATGTTTTGAAGGGCAGAATGCAGCTCATGCTGCTTTTAATTCTTTGATCTCGCTTGTGCCCTAGGTCACTGTAGTAAATATTCACTCCTGAACCACAAGAATTCCTCATTTGCAGCTATTTTATTTCAGAGGGTCCTAAACCCCGTTTTCAGTACTTAGGCATCTGTCACTTTCTGCTTTTGCATCTACAATATATAGCCTTAGTGCAAATTACTCAGCAGTCCCAGTGTGCTCATACTCATTAATTAGTGCCATAAAAACCTTGAGATTTATTTAGTAAGTCTGGATATGCAGAATATTTTACTTTCATTTAAAACAGTGTTGTGTCAAGGCCTTTCTGAAATTAAATCTGTCTACAACTTAGTAGCTACGGGCTTTAGACCTGTGTTTAAAATAACTTTGTCAAGGCATATTGGAGTTTTTATTGCTGTATTAAAGCACTTTTTATTGTGTCGTAAAATGCAAAGGCAGTATTTACACTTCCAAATATTTTAAAGATGTAGCTAGGCTTTAAGAAAAAATGGCATATTGGCATCACTCACTTCAGTGAGGTCTTGCTTCATGTGGATGCTGCTGTTTCGCTCTCTCATTGTTGCGTGGATGTGTTTGCTGGAGGATGCATTACGTCTTGGTTAATGTGTTTTCTGTGGTAGAGAACCTGTCAGACAGGCAGCCCTTAATGGAAGGCTTGCCAGATGTTGCTGCAGCAGAGACACTGCTGGCCTGGGGCATTGGAAACTGGGAAAGCAGGCGTCTGCCCACAGGGCTGCCACTATGCCATTCTTGCCTGATCTTGAACATTCTTGAGCAAATCACTTAGCTCCTCTACATTACTGTGCCTTTTTCTTTGGGAAAACAGGTACTGAGTTGCTTGAAATAACTACCCTTTGAAAAAAAAAACCCATTTGGATACCTGCAGCTGGAAGCTTCTGGCAACATGCTGTTATTATGTATACTGCTTTTCACTGTGATTCAAAGGTCATTTGCATCAAAGACGATAGTTTTGACCATTGCTTTTTCCATTAAGTGTTGCTGATTGAGAATAATCCTCGGCATGTTCCCTAGCAGTGTGTAGAAATCCTTCCCGTGCTAAGAGTAATGTGACTGTTTTGCTTGAGTGCCTGTGAATTGCTTTGGCAGGAGTACAACTTCATATTTTAACCATATTTATTTCACATTGTCCTATTCGTTTACCTTAGCACTGTTCTTCAGGGACTTGTTCTGAAGAATGAGTACTACAGTGATGAGTAGTAGTCAAAATTCTGTGCTAGTGCAATCTCTTGCATCAGCCAAGGCTGCTGACAAGCATGATATTTCTACAACAAGCATTTGACCTTTAAAATTTGGTCTTGGATGGCTTAGCTGCTTCACATTCATCCCAAAATTGCTATGACACTTTAATGGGGATGAGTCTGATGTTCAGGCTTCGTGGTCAAGCCTGTTTGGAACCAAGATGCAAAGTGTTTGTTGTCTACAGCTAAATATTGGAATCCAGGCTTCTCTCTTGGTTTGTCTATCACTTTGCTGTGCATTTTTGTTGGCCCTTTGTGGGTAGGGGGATAGCAAAAAAATAGCAGTGTACTGATGCTTTTAGCAGGCTTGTCATCTAGATTGATTGTTGGACCCAAGACCAGTCAGGAATTTGTAGCTTTTTGAGTTTGTTTTGTTGGAAAGCCAACTCAAGTTTTGAAACATATAAAAAAAATCATTCTTCCAAACTTATCTGAGATCATAAAAGCATTTCTTTTGGAGCTGAAATGAAGTAAAGAGGTTTTTTTTTACTGGTTTATTCTGTTAATTTTTTTGTTCATACCTCAAACTGTTGAAAAAAAGTAGTGAAATTTACAATACTTTTTTCACATAAAAGTAAACCCAAAGTATTTTAATGCTGTCAGATTTCCACTTTACCCATATAAAATACTTTCCTTTGAAATGTTTTGGCTTTTAACAAAATGATGTTTTTACGATAGAACTGTTTCCTCAGTTTTTTGCTTATTCTAGGGGTAGCCTTGTGGGATTCTTGTTGCAAGAGTGACTGATTTGAACACAAGTTACCCTAAACACCATATTTCAGCTCAGTAGTTCTCTTTGTGTTCTAAGAGTCTAACAAAGTCTGTCATAAGGGGGAGTATTTCCTAAACAAGGCAAAAAACATCGCAAAGCCAACTACCAAATGTCTACCTTGTCTCTCAAGTTTTTAAAACAGAAATCAAGGGCTCTTCTAAACTAGGATCCTGAAGGAGAGCCAATTTCAAAGGCTTCCTTTGGAGATTACTGACAGCAGACTAAGACATCACATCTGGAAGTAAACCTTGAAGAAATTCAAGACCATATGTTTGACAAATGCTTTTAGTGTAAATGAGCAAAGTAAGTAACTGACTAAAAATGGTAGAAATTTAAAAAATTCAAACCATGAGAAAAAAACACACTTGTGCAAAGAGCAGGCTGTTGCATGGCTGTGTTGGAAACAGTCATCCTCCGGGCTGTCCAACTCTCTATGCAGGTTTTATGTTAGTCTTTGAGCTATGTCTGTGTTATTCATGCAAGGACAGAAGCATTTCAGGAGGTGGACAGAGGATCTGTATTGAAGATCTGGGTTAAATATGGCACAGAAGTTCCATAAATGCTTCCAGTTTTGTAATTATTTCATGAGTTTAATAATATCTGGCTCCTCTACAGGACACTGTCACCTGCTCCTAGTGGCTCTTAAAGACAGCAGCTCTGATGCAAGTGGCACTTGAGCAGTGAGAGGCAATCCCCTGATGCAGATCTATTGCCCAGGTCTTTGGAGCTCTGTCCACGTGGCTGCACAGCTTCTACCAGTGCTCTGAATGCTTGCTGCTTGCAAGGGAACGTTCTACCAGGCTCACAGAAAACAAGAAATTGAATCAGGGTTCAGATTAAAACAGGTGGTTTTGTGAGTTCTCAGTAAGTGCCCATGCTCAGGGAGGAGAGATGTGCTATGTGAGCTGCATGCCAATCAAACCAGCTGGAATTTTCAACAGCTAATAAAAGCAACTATCTATTCAGGCAGAAGGTATAAGCAAATAGCAATTCATGGAGATGATTTCATAGATAATTTCTGAATAACAAACTTTATCTGAAAATCATGAGCTGTTCCTGCTCCTTTCTGGCAGGAGGTGGGGAGGCATTCAATGACTTACATTATTTATGGCTTATTCATACAGCTCAGAATGCACTTCTAATATGTATTCTCTGCATCTTTTATAGATGAAGGCCTTCCTTCTGCAGGGCTGTGTATTGAGGATCTTTTAAAGCTGCTAAATTTAATTTAGGAAATGGGTGTATATCTATGACTTCCTTTGTCTTTTTAGTCTCTTTAAATGGTTCTTCCTTCCTTTTTTAAATTACATTGATTTAACTTTTTCACAAAATCCAAAATCCTGTAGAATAAATTTTGAAGAAAATCAGGCCTTGATAAACAACTGATTAGAGTTCACTGATATTGTACTGGCAGTAGTGGGCTCTGCTTAGACCTTTGATTTTTGTTTGAGGAATAAATTTGTAATAACTGTGCATCCTAGTGTGCAGCACTGCAGGTGCTGTTAAAAAGAAGGGATGAGTCACAGAAGTGAAGAAGTGGTAGCTGTGGTGTTGGCAATAACCTTTTCCCTCCTGCAGTCGCCCAAGCAGTCTCTGGTATTCAGGTGCAAGTTTATGTACTGGGCCAGAAAAGTGATTGATTATAAAAGTTAAGGGGATAAGTAGTAAGAAAGTTTTGTGTATGCATGCAGTCTTGTTTTTTATTTATTCTTACTTGTCTATCCAGGCAATGTCTGGTTTAGGTTTGCCAGATACATCTTCTATGTCAACTGCTGGTAATCGTAACGCTGGTTTTGCAGTTCATGCAATTGCCTGTTTTGCTTTTGTGCACCTCAGTCTTTGAGCATGTTGCAGTGTGACTTCATGGTGTACTTCTTAAAAAGTCTGTTCAGCTGATTAAGATCTGGCTTAGGAGCCCAGATGGACCTGGAATACTAAAATCAGAATCTTTGTTCATATAGGATCAGAGTATTATTTGGGGATATCTCTATTTAGCAGCAAAGTAGTTCAGTTTCCTCCTCTTGGCCTCTGTGTTCCCTGTCTCAGTGTTTGACCCGTTAAATGCTGCTGTCAGGAGCTATCAGCAGTTCTTTTACACTGATATTGCATTCACCCTCTTAGCTCATCCCTACACATGCATGCCTCACACTTTTGCAAGTCAGACTCAACTCTGCTTGGAGAATCCGTGGGTTAATAGATATATCATCAACCTGTTGATTTAAAAGCAGAAATGCCTCCTCCAGCAGATATCTTCCCTTCAGCTGTGTGTTTGTGATACTCACTACTTACGGGTTTTCCTTCGCGCAGACATATGGCTTTACATTTTTGTGAAATCCTGCCATTTTCTCATTAAAAATTCTCCTTCTTCTTATCATCATTCAGAATGATGGCATGTCATGGTAATTCATGCATTTAATATGAGAAAAGCTTTTGGAGCCACATTTAACTTTATTTAAGAAAACTTTTTAATTTAAACTTTCATGCTTTCTCAGTCCCCTAGATGGGAGGATTGCTTGGGACTGTCCTTCTGATGATCAGTTTTCCTAAGACATGATTTGGTAATTGAGGGCACAGAATATTGTGGCTGGGATTTACCAGAATTTCAGAAGGAGGATGCTTTAGGGGTGTTGGTACCTGGGAATTTCATTTCTCCAGTACTGCAAGTGCAGATTGTAGTGAGAACAGTGTCCCCTTATCTCCCCTGACTAAAACACCTCCCCTGTTTTAAGTGATTGCAGAGAACCAATCTATGTGCTCATCCAGGAAAAAAAGGAAGAGCTGATGAAAAAACAATCATTTCACTATTAACAAAGCCAGGTATCCATCTCTGGTAGGGATGGCTTCCTTAAGTAGCTTGCTAGCTGCCAAGTTCTAATAAGGAATCAAACAATAAGGTGACATTATGAATAGGTGGCTCTTGGTGGAGCCTGCAGGAGCTGCACACCCAGTATTATTTCAACTCACCAGTGAGGGATTGGAAAAAAATCACATCTTTTAGTTAAATTTTGCAGCCAGACGTCTCAGATCTTAAATATTGATACATTTACTGCTGCATGGGGGGCTATCATGGTCGGAAAAAGTTTTACAGAAGAAGAAATCGCAATAAGAGTTGTGAATGTGAGGACTTAGGAAAATGTGGGAGAAAAGAGAGCAGAATCAGAATGAAGGAAGAAAGCTGGTGACAGAGTTTTTGCCAGGGACTTGACTAGTAGGATGCAGAGAGGGACAGGATTATCAGTTACTTCAGAAAAAATCTGGATTTTTGTTTTGTAACCAGAGCCTTTTCAGTCTTGGTCCTGGTACCAGTTTGGGGGAGACCCATCAAGGATGTGCCTTAGTTCATGATCCCCACTTTCCATATCACCCTGAACAAGAAGTGATCGTTTGTAGCTACAGCACAGGGAAAACAGTCAATGAGGAAAAACAGAGCCTGTAACAACCTACCAGGACAAATCTACCCAGAGGGATGTGAGCATCTTCTGTTGTTGGCATAGCCAGTTTTACGTGCCAAAGGTGGATAGGCAAATGTGCAGCTGATGTGTCATGAGCCACATTTAACCAAATTAATCTTATTTCTGTGGGGAAAATAATTTTGCTGGATTTCTCTCTTTACAATGAAATATTTAAACTACCTGCTCCTTCCTGCATTTGTGTATATTATGGTTTTTCACAAATTTTGCTCTCAACCTGTCAGTTAGCTTATGGTCAGCTCATACCCATCAGTGTATTTCTTTTCATAAGGATAAAACAGCAACGAAAATCTAAATGTTTTCATGCTTGCTTGTGAAATAGCACATTTTTCTTGGTATTAAGCAGCTTCTTTCAGAGCAAACAACTATATCCCTTCTACATATGATGACGCAAAAGGAATATTTTTCTGCTTAAATCTCTTATCAGCATGTGCATACGTGGACTGAATAAAGGCAGGAATTTGCATGTCAAGTTAGTGCTGTGCAGCTGTTGCCCTTTTCATGATGCACGTGATAATTTTAAAAACATGAGTTCTCCTGCAAGCACATCAAAGTTCTCTTCCAGAAAATGGTCACTTTTCTCCCTCTGCAATTAAATCAAGCCCACAGGCACCTCTACCTTGATTTATTTTTTATAAAAATTATCCTCATCTATTATGCTCATATAGATTGCTTCTTTCAAGATGCTTGCTTTTCCTGCTTTGAATCATACATTTGACTGAATTGTAACTAAAATAGAGTAGATTAAAATACCTGTGATCAATCAGTCACTTGATTCCCTGAGAGGAATTGCTTGGCAATTCTCACTTCACTGATCTCGTGGTTTCATCCACATTTCCTGTTGTTAGTGGATTTCAATTTCAACTGTTTGATTTTTTTTTTTCCCCCTTCCTTATTTTTTCTAGACCCTCTACTTCCTGTATATTGCTGTGAATGTCAGAACATGTCTCTTTTTGTGCTCCAATGTTGCTGTGATAACACTAGTTTTTAAAAGCTACCAGTCCTACTTGTTTAAAATAATGTTCTTGTCAGAGCCTTTAGTTGTCAGCCACTGAGTTATAATTTTTGAGAATTTTTGTTTTTATAAACTTGAAAAAGTGGGTGTGTTGGTTTTTTTTGTTTTCTAAAGGTTTTTAAAGATGACCCCATGTCTCTAAAAGGAAAGGCAACCAGAGAAACAGTGAGAAGTATTCCAGCAGACACAAGTTTCACTTCAAGTGGTTTTGGCCACGTATTTCTAGGAACAAGGTGTTTCTAGTGTGGGTTTAGATGGAAATTATGTAGTCGACCTTGCTGCTTCAAAACCTTTCGATACTTATCTCAAATGCTGTTTTGAGCTTTGTAGGTGTCTGACCCCTTGTGATATCTGAGTAGCTTCCAGTATTTGTACCAGTATTCTCACGTTCTTGGAGATGGAGTGAGGCACAGTGAATTACTAAAGTAACATAATTCAGGAAACTGATAGTGGATTCACTGCAGCGTAGCCTTATTCTCCTACTGTATTAGCTTTCATTTTTAGTAAGTTTGACTCAATTTTTTTGTGTAAGCCTGTGTCATCAGGAGTGATTAGTTCAGCCCCAAATTCTCTCCCTGTGGAAGAAACTCTTGAGATGAGTCAATTGATGTGGGAACAAGCTTTGACTAAATATGAGCACCGAGGATACCAAAATCTGTATGACTGCATCAACTTTAGTGTGTTAGATTGGATAAAGGTGCCACTTCTGCTAGTGTCTCCCAGTTGTCCCTGTTGAAGTCAAACCCTACAGGAGGCCTGCTCTGGAGGTGTTCTTTTGTGATTTAATTATATTTTTGCAAGTTTTTTTTCAGTGAGACTGGATTGCACGTGTGTGTTTCTAATTTTTGTAAACACTAAGGTAAACACCAGATTTGATTGGTTTGCATAAGGTCTTCAGGTGTTGGTTTCTCACTGTGGCTGGGATATGTTGATGGTCACTTTTTGGTGCCTTTGATTTGGATAAATTTAACTGAACTCCTTACCACATGCAGTAAGGCTTACCTCTTCATGATGCAGTTTGCTTGGGTCATCCAAGCAGTGGACTATGGTTTAAATATTGCTTTCCCTGTTTGTATTTCCATTCCCAGCTGGGAAAAAAATATTTTGAATAGAGTTCTATTAAAACTTGTAAGATTTGAAGTTTTCAGCCACTACCCAGGATGCTTGGCATGAACATAAATGTGAATAGCAAATAACTGAGTTGTAGTGCATGAATTATTGTTAATAAGCAGTCTTGGGGTTTTTTTGGTTGTTTTTTTTACATTGTATTAAAACTCAGCTCATGGATAGAATTTGGCTAAAATGTAGGCAATAGGGGGGTAAACACTTTCAGAATAAATTTTAATGTTGTCCCTGCAGGATCCTGCTAGTTAATGTGTAGCCTTAAAATTACCTCTCTTCCTCAAATCACTTAAATCTTTTGAAATAAAAAACACCACCCAAATAACATGTCTGCAGCATAAAGAAAGAGACTAGTTACTGTTATTTGGAGGAAAGGGAGTTTAATTTTATCTTATCCCTGTCTGATTCCACATTTCATTAATTTCTGCTGGAAGAAAAAAGCAGCAGGTGTCCAGCTCGCACCCATCTTTTTGCTTCAAAATAATTTGCACTCTCTTTAATTTCAATTCAGTAAACTTCAGTAATTTTGTCTTCCTGCTCATTACTTTACTTTACTACTGTCAGTGGAGTGAACAGGACAACCAGAGACTGGCAAACAGGATGTGCTGCATCAGTTTGCATGTTTGCTAGTGAGGAAGGGCTCTGGGGAGGGGTCACTCCATCCTCTTGAGGAGACAACAAGAAGCAGCCTATTTTTGGCAACAAAAATGGTGTCTACCCATCAGAACCACCTGACTGAGGCTGAAAGCCAGCCAGAAGGGACACAGCCTCCCTGGGTGGATGCCTATACCAAAACAGGTCTCCTGAAGGCTGAGAGAGCCAACTAAACCATCCTGACATCTCCTGGGAAAGCAGTACAGCTACCTCCAAACAGTCCATGGGACTCCTGCGATGTGTAGAGGACAGTTTCTTGGTGCAGGTATTGGACAATACAACCAGAAATGAGTATCTGCTGGATCTGGTGCTTACCAATGAGGAAGAGCTCAGTAGAGAAGTTAAGATTTGTGACAGACTGGGCTGTAACAACCTTGCCCTAATTGAGTTTGTGATCTCTGGGAGCAAAGTCAAGACCCTGAACATTGAAAGGGTGAAATTCCAGCTATTTAGGGAGTAGGTTAATAAGATCTCTTGGGTAACTGTCCCTAAGCACAGAGGGGCTGATCAGAGCTGATGTGTTAAAGCCACTTTTCTGAGAGTCAAGGGTTCTCTATTCCAGTGTAGGAAATCAAACAAAGCAGGCTGGAAACTGAGATGAGTGAGCGAGTCTGATGATCTGACTCTCAGACTGAACAGGAAGGAGGAAATGCAGAGCCAGCAGAAGAGGGAACAGGCTACAGGGAGAGTACAGTGATATAGTTGGAATTGTAGGGATAGAATCAGGAAAGCAAAGACAAAACTGGAACAGGACTTGGCAAGGGATGTGGAGAATAACAAAAAAGGGATTCTGTAAATACATAGGTCAGAAAAAATTCCAAGGAGTGTACCTCCCTATTCTTTCCTCCTCCCCAGTAAGCAAGAAGAGTGAACTGCTAAGACTGATATGTAAAAGCCTGTGATACTCAATAAGTTCTTTTTCTCAGTCTTCACTGGAAGTCAGACTTTCCTCAAATCTCTGATCTGGTGAGTGGGTGTGAGAGGAATGAACTCCCTCCCACTATAAATGAAGAGCAAGTTTGGGACCATTTGATGAAGCTGAATAGCCACAAGTCTACGGAACCTAATGACATACATCCCTTCAGGGTACTGAAGGCTGACGTTGTTGCCAAGCCATCCAGCTCTAGTGTTCCCAGCATTGGAAAGAAGAGAACCTGTTAGAAAAGGTCCAGAGGAGGGCCACAAAGATGATCAGGGAGATGAGCATCTCTAGTATAAAGACAGGCTGAAAATTAACGTGGGTAAGGACCAAGGGAAATCTTGTTTTATTTATCAATTATTTATGAAACTCCTAAAAATCCATGTCAAGATGCACTGAGTCTCAACTTACCCATGCAAGAATCTAAAGTTTTGGACGGAGAGTAAGGAGTGCAGAAATAAAAACAAAATCAAAAAACTCTAATCTGGATTAAGCCCTGGAGGCTCCTTCTTTGCTTGGAATGATTGGTATAATTAAGTTTTGTGTCAGTCATTGCTTTATACTTGTGCTGACCCGCTTTGTTGGATCAGGGTATAGTTAAGAGATTTTAGCTTATATCCAGCTCTAAGCCAGCAGGCCCAGTGGTAAAGTTGAGGATTATTTTTAAAAAAAACAGACTACTTGCAGTTCTGTATCTTCAAAATGAAGTTAAAACAAACTTCCAAATTTGAAAAGGACTGATTTTTTTTTTTTTAATTTTTATTTTTTTATTTTTAATTTTTATGTGTTACAAACCAGATTTTCCAAAGTAGTTTGTCACCATATTCAGCAGCTGAGCCTGGGGCTGGCAGTAAATTTGCCAATGTGCAGGGATCATTAATGCTGGCTGGAGAGCAGTGCAGCACTTGTTTCTTGGCAAGAAATCATGTAAATAATCAGCAGGGTCCCAGAAGGTCATCCTGCTTCAAGTGTTGCCTAAAAGGCTTTTGCTCTTTTTCTTTCCTCTGTTTGAATTGATCCTGTCCAACAGGGTCTGGCTTTGTACATAAATCCTTTCTTGAGCTTTCAGTCTGCGCTAAGTCGCCCCATACTTCTTGATGTACAAAACTCAAAACATATTCCTAGTTGGACAATGCTGATATTTACTAGAGCTGTGCCCTGAAAAGCTCTGCTCCCTTGCTGCACTGCCCATTGTGTCTGTAACAGCTGGTTCAGGCTCCTGCCTTGCTCTGTGCTGTATTGCTCCACAATGGGAGCTGACATGGCTTGGCAGTACAGACACGGCTCAAACTTGTGCCTCTGAATTAGTTGGTCATGGCTGGTAAATTCCACTTTGTTCCCAGTGCCAAGAAAAATGAAGAGCTAGCCCCGGAAAAAACAAATGCACTGCTATGAGCTTGTACTAGATAAATCTTTTGTTCTATGCACTGAAGAATTTTTAAGAAATTCTTTCCTATGTCCAGAAACTGAAGTGTGCTCCTAAAATTCATCTATTTCTCATGATCTTGGACCTTGATATCATGCTGTTAGGGAAAAGAACATCTAGGTAACTGGTTCCACTTTGGTTTCAATTTATCAGAGCAGTATAATTTGGTGTAGAAGTTGTTCTGTAAAAAACAAAGTCCTTTCTCATTCCCTTTCTCTGCCTGTTAATGAAATCTTGAGTTTGGACCTGCCAATGTCTTACAGCACTGATCCTGCCTTTACCAAGATCAGGACTAAGGTGCCTCCTGAAGAGTTTTCAAGTATGTTGAAACTTGGATTCTTTTGCTTGCATCTCTATTCCTTTGTCAATTTTACTGAAACAGGGATAACTGCTTTGAATTTGATCAAAAGTGAATTAATAGAAAAAGTACTTACAGATATGGTTGTCAGGTAAGCAAAAAATCTGTACACTGAGAATCTCTTCAATATTTGATTTTAGATTCATATGCTAAACTTCCCCTTTCAGTTAACTGAAGAACTTTACAGTATGGAGAGGACATGGAACTTTCCATATTTTTTTAATTGACTGGTTTTTGAAGAAAAGTGAAAATTCTCTGAGATTATGTGTCCTTTTAAATTGTTAGTTCTAGAAAGTTTTGATGGATGACAAGCAAACATGAAATTCAGTAGATGACGTCATTCTATATTCCACAACTTGTGTTCCTAGGCTTGGGATGATGAAGTGAGGTGTATGCATTTAGGTTAATGTAAAATATTATTTTTCACTTCAAGAAGCAGTATTTCAAACAAAATCTTCTAACTTAAAGTATTGTATCCCCTCTGGACATGCTGGTTTATAACTCTGAAGCCAGCCAGAGACACATAGGTGCAGCAATGTGTGAGCAAAATTGATTTTGACTTTGGTCAGAGTAGGCTTTCACAGGACAAACAAGTGATGGACCTAATAACACTGATCCAAGCCTCCTTTATTTGGGACGCAACATGACAACTTTCATACCTTCTCAGACAGGCAGACTCCTGTTCCAAGGTCACATCACAAGGGTGTTTACAGAATAAACTATGTGTTCAGTTTATATTGTTCAAGGAGGACAGAAAGGGGGGCTGACCCTGCTGGATCTTGATCCAGTTGTGCTTTCACACAGGTATTGCTGTTGGGGTAATGACACCCCTGTGCTCCTGGGATGATGGGTATCAGCGTGGTTCTTCTCTAACTGGCCTCAAATGCTTTTTTTCAGACCTGTGATGGTTTGATCACATCAGGATGTTAACTGTAGAATTTGCCTAGCATGAATCTCAGATTTTTCTGAATATTTCATCTGCTTTTTTCTCTGCTTTAATGGAAGTAGATGTTAATGTATATGATGGTTGCAAAAACTCATTGCTGTTACGTGTAAGGATGAAAAGAGCCACGTGAGCGTTGAGCAGTGACAATGCTGTGGACTGTGACAGAAGCTGAGAAAACTTACAACGAGGAGCCTAGGTTTAAAAAAAGCTAACCAACTAAAAAACTTGTAGATAAACAGTATATACTGCTACATCTTTCACGGCATTAAGAAAACCGACATAAAAAAGTATGGAAATAATATGGGATTTCTCTTTAAACACTTTGAAGTTACACTGTACACTGCTTCCAGCATTCAGAAACTTGGTTCCATGAGCACTAACTGTATGTTGTACATGGAACTCATTTCAAAATTAGCAAGAAACCCACCAAAATAGTTAAATGTCACCTCTGACATGAATTATGTGTGACATTCTATGAATACAGAGGTATTTTATTTCCCAGCATTTCTTATTGAAGAAATAGCTGTCTCCATGGAACATGGGCGTAGGAAGCTGAGAGTACTTCTGGTATTTGGACTGTTCTTTAAGTTCACTGAGGTTTTTTTGTGCATCCTTTTTATCTATATGAATGAAAGCTGCAGTCCATGTTCAGGTCCAGAATGGTGTCCTTCTGTTATGTTAACAAATGGCAGCCTGATGGAGTAATAAATAATTTATGAACTTGGGATATTGATTTTTCTTCAGTGCTTATAGGAAATTATACGCTTGTGGCTTCAAGAAATAATTGGTCCAATTTAATCGCATAAAAATTATAGTCCTTTTTAATTCTTTTCAAATGGAAATTTAATGACCGCTGGGTGTGTTACAGAACAGAAGAGAGGATGTCAGCTTGGACTGAAGGAATAGGAGGGCCAGAAACAGCAGGTTTTAAAGGTCTAATAAAAAAATTATCGCTGTGGCAGTGGTTTTGAATGAAGGCTAATGGACACTTGTCTGATCACAAATTGGCCTTTTCACAAGGAAATATTGTGAATTATAATAAAGACACTTAGTATCACAATGCAGACTAAAGGTACAGAGGCCTGGCATATTAGGAAAAAAATATTTCATTTGTAAAAGCTCTTCGAATAGAAGGCAGATTTTGTTTTAATGCAAAATCTATTTTCTGGTGTACTGCTCTTCTATGTAAGCTCTGTACCTTGGAGCAGGGGTGAAAACCAAAGAGGAAGAAGGAAGTGATTTCAGCAACTTCACAGAAAGTAAGTCTGAATCTATCTTTTTTGCGGGGGGCTAGGAGGGAGGCAAAAATGCCCTGTTACTGGGTCAGGATGTTCCTGACTGTTTCTAATTAAAATATAAGTAGTTTGTAATACATACTTCGCTGAATATTCAAGTTTGAAAGAAATACACTGACCAGTTTCCTCAGCATACAAAACTAAATTGTGAAGCGTCTCTGCAGTCCTTGCTTAAAAAGTCAAGAATACTCATCTGCAAGCAGATTTTAGTGAAATCCAGTGGTACTCTGTCTTTTTAACATTCTAAGGTGTTGGGGTTTTTTAAATGAAAGCCACCAGGAAATGGACCTTTTATAAAATAGATATACTAGAACAAAGTTTCTAACTTCTCTGGAGCAATGATTAACTTCCATCTTCACATCGTAAATGTAAAAGAATAAGTATTTCAAACTTACAATTTTTTTCTAAGTAACAAAGGGAAAAATCAAAGTCTTATTTCTGTCTGCAAGAAAGTATCACTTGAGCTGGATGTAAAGCTTATGTAGTCTAAGCCATTCTGCCCATCAATAGCAGGAACAAAGCAAACAGGCTCTAGTGAAAAATGGAGAAGCTGCCAATAATTTCAGTACTAATAATGAGATGGTATTAACAATAACTCATCCTTGTGCCCCCTGTAATGCTTATTGTAGGCTTAATGTGGTATGTCAAATGGTAAACTGATGCCTGGCATTAGCTGTAGGCCGAGAGTTGCAGGGGCATCTCAAAACATTTTCCAAGGGAATGAACCAGATTCAGGAACCCTGACACATGTAAAGAAGGCAAATGTCTTTACAGTTGTGTCTTCTACCAGCAGCTTGGGCACTGGAACCATAGTATCAGGGTTTCAATCCGGTGTGCTGCCTGCTGGGAGGGGACAGCCACATGTGCACAGCAACACTCTTTTAGGGTTGTAGTCTGCTAAGGGGATGTACTGGACTGTGGGTGTTTTCTGTATGCCATGTCATCTGAGAAAAGTGGGACTTCTGGTGTCCTTTGGACAGCTTACTCCTACGTCAAATTACAGGAGAAACTCGCCACCGTGAGGGTGGTGGGGCCCACTGGAACAGGCTATGCAGGCAAGCTGTGGATGGGGCTCTGGTGTAGTGGAAGATGTCCCTGCCTATGGCAGAGTGAGCTGGAACTACACGATATTTAAGTTCCTGTCAAACCCAAACTATTCCATGCCTTGTAGTAAATTTGGCCTTAAATAAGCATAGTGATGGTGTGCGGGCATTGCAAGACCAATGCTCATAGCTGGTAGTTCATTCATGGCTGAAATGAATCTTCTTCCTGAGACTCTGGAGTTTTCTTCATTCATTGCTGGCCAACACAGAGAAGCTAAAACCAAGTCTGGGTTTTCAGTTGCAAGCATAACACTGTTGCTATTGCTGTACTGTGATGGTTTTACTGGATATAATGCCCCGTTTTAGATATGATTTTTGAATCTGCAGATTTCTAGTTCCAAATACTGATAATGGCTGGATAAGAACAGTCCTCTTGAGTGTTTTATTAAATACTCACAGTAGCTATTATTAAAAATTCTATAGATATAGTATTCTATAAATACAGAATTCAAAACTTCAGCACACACTTTATGGCCACCAAATGTTTACTTTACGATTGTGGTAATAATGTTATTAAATATAAAATTATACGGATCTTTATTCTGTTTTGATGCACAGACATATGCAAATAACTTACATTAGCATACTTATGAGTGAAATTTCAATGACAAGTTTATTAATAAATCCTGACATAGTGTTCAGACTGATAACATTAGTTCCCTCTAACCTTTTATTTGGGCAGCTAATGATTTTTTTTCCTCTAGTTGTCAATTCGGAATTGATGACAGATTAGAACAAATGGGACATGGCTGCAGAATGCCTAAAGCTACACTTGGTTGATAAATTGCTGGTTCAGATCCATTTTGGGTTGGGAAGTGAGCAGTGACCAAAGATCACATTGAAAGATGCCTTACTGGTTTGTGTGAAATAAGATCCTAATGTGCCCTGCAGCACAAGCGCCTGGGGAGGGACAGAGGCAGAAAGAAGCTCATGAGCATGCTGTGTTTTACTTTCTCTCTAAATATCTTCTAGAGCATGGCCTTGCTTTCATTTCCAGGCAGGGTTCATGATGGCAGGGTCAGAGGCAGCATGTGATGCATAACACAGGCTGCAGCGCAGTGGGGATGTGAAGCTTATATTATTTGGCAATGTGTTGCCTCTGAGAAGGAAAAGAAATAATTTGCTTAGGCACCGAGGCAGAAGCATGTTTGCAATCTTGAACTGCACTGAGTCTAAAGAAAGCATCCTTTTCCTCTGCAGACAACAGACTGGGGCAGAGCTGTTGGGATTCCAGCAAAAATTACAGGCGGTGCAGGCTGTACTGTACCGGCAGACAGCTGGGAGCACAGAGCTGGGGCTGCTCTCACTGCAGGGCCCCGCTGGCTGCCAGTGCCCGCTGTGTGCCAGGGATGGGAGGGAGCAGGAGAGCTCAGGGACAGTGGTACTGGCTCACTTGTGGTACAGAGGAAACTGGCAACTGAAGAGAGCTGAGACAGAGCTCAAGCACCTGGACCACCTTCGTTCATCAGTGTCCTGCTGTCTGTGCCCTTTTTAAATACAGATGCTTTGGAGTTTTGAAAATGCTCTCTGTAACGGTTATGAGGGGAACATTATCACAGATCTTCTAAATGTGCTGTAAAAATCTTGTTGTTGAGGTGTCCAGCTGAGGCTCTGCATTAGCAAAACCCTTACAGCTCAGATTCTGTTTGATAAAGCACTTGCAAGCACAATTCTCTAACACCAACGGTGCTGGAAAACACTTGCAAACACTTCATTTGTACAACCTCTAAATTCCATAACAGTACAGATACCCAGCATATAGCCTGATAACTGTTTCATATTCTAAGCTGGTTTGTTTCTTTGCTTGAGACTATGGATCCCACACCCTGGAGAGAAAGCAGAGTTTACTGTTCAATAAGAAAATTTTATTTTCTTGGAGGCAGCATTGATCTCCTGGACTGTTATGTTATCTGTCACTGTCTAATCACAGAAAATCTGTTGCTTGTACAGCAGGCCCCAACTGAGTCTCTCCTAAAAAGGTAGGATGTTATTTCTGTGTGTAGAAGAGGGCTTGGAACAACAGGGGGTTTGCTTTTGGCATCTTGCTGATTAAACTTTGTCGAAAAAGACAAATCTGCTTAGCCTAACTAGGAAGCAGAGGAAAGAAACAGCCAAAGGGCATTGAGGTTTTTTTATTGCGTAATTGGACCTGATTTGATTCAAAAACAAGGGTGCACAGCTATGAATTAGGCAATATGTTACTGCCTTGAGCTACTCTTACTGATATTCTGGTCAGAAAGTCAAGAAAGACAATTAATCCTCACCCCTGCTATCTTTCTGTCTGTGGAGCAACTAACCAAAATATAATTAGCTAACAGTTTCTTACCTAAAACAAAAGCGAGAATCCATTTGAGAATCCATGTGACAGATACACACAAAAAGGTCTGCTGTTCCTGTACCTGCCAATTCCTGCTCCATCGGTCTGCAGAGTACCCAGACTCCCTATGCAGACCCATGCTGTGGTTTGTTTGGGAAAATGTCCAACAGGGGTTGGACTTCAATGATCTTTGTGGGTCTCTTCCAGCTCAGGAAATTCTGTGATTGTATTTTCTTTCTGCCCTTTCAAGTATCATCTTTGTGCTAAAGTTCCAGACGTGACCTTGCTTTTAAATATTTGAGTGAGTTTAGCCTCACACAGGATGACATTTCCCAGAAAATATAGCTGGTTATCAAGATTCCAGAGCATATGTGCTTCCTGGCAGTTGGCTGGTTGCTACTTCATGGACATCAAATAAAAGAGAGGAAGGAGAAATTACAGTTTTGGAGCTTGCAATTGATTTGATCAGTTTGCTCCTAGGGATGAAGGACTTTATGAAGAAGCTGGGCAAAATGAGGTTTGGGGAATTTGATGGGTGTTGGAGGAAAGTGCTGGCAAGCAGATGGGCTAACAGCAATAAAGGGGAACTGATGGTGTAAATGAGGCAAAAAGAAGTGATAGTGGGAGCACTGACAACAAGGATGAGTGTGGACTAGAAAATACAGTGCACTTGAGTCAGTCCCATCCCAGCTTGATTTTTTTATAACAGTCTAAGCCAGGAAAATAAACATGGTAAAACAGAAACCTTTGGCTGTGTAAGACAAAATACGGCTTAAAAAGGGGATTGTGAGTATTTTCCCTATGTTACTTCACGAGAGGTAAGTGCTTTCAGGCTCTGTCTCATTCAGCTCTCCTGCCAGGTGAATTTCAGGAGGTGTTGGCCAGCCTGCCGTGTTCATGAGAGGACATCCCGTGCGGCTGCTCTTATCCCCAATCCCGCCGCGGCCCGTGCCGAGTTTCGCCCCGCCGTGGGATGACCCGGCCGGGAAGGGCCGCGGGCGCGCCCTGCTCGGGGCAGCGCTGCCGTGAGGGCCGGCCTGGAGGCGGCCGCGGCTCGGCCCGGGAGCCCGGAAAATCAAGGACGGAGCCTGCGTGGCCTCACTGCGCGCTGTCACCTCCCTGTCCCTGCTGAGGAAAGCGGTGCAAGTGTCCCTGCCCCGGGAACAGCGCAGGGTGTGTGTGTGAGGGGCACAGGCGGCTCGGGGAGCGCAGGGTGTGTGTGTGAGGGGCACAGGCGGCTCGGGGAGCGCAGGGTGTGTGTGAGGGGCACAGGCGGCTCGGGGAGCGCAGGGTGTGTGTGAGGGGCACAGGCGGCTCGGGGAGCGCAGCCGCCCCCAGGCAGGGGGCGCAGGGCCCGCGGCAGCAGCGCCGCTACGCTCCCACACAGGCTGGAGCCGCTTCCCGGAAAGCGGGGAGCGGCCGGGCCGGTTAGCTCAGTTGGTTAGAGCGTGGTGCTAATAACGCCAAGGTCGCGGGTTCGATCCCCGTACGGGCCAGAGCTTTTGTCCGTCCCGCTGCCGGTCCCTGCGCTCCATGGAAGCGGCCGCCGGTGGGAGGGGCCGGGGAGGGAGGGGAGGCGAAACAGCCCTAAAAGAAGCAACGGGTGGAGGCAGCGGACGCAGGGGTGTTTAAGTCTTTCCGTAGCTCGTCACCAAAGTACTCTGTCTTTTGCATCGGAGCACTTTGTTCGAGTGCTTGTTAGTTAGTGTTACGCCAGCCGAAAGCTTGCAGGAATTCCGAAGATCTCCCAGTGAATAATCTCAGGAACTAAAATGTCAGGTCGTTAGGTCATTGTATTGGTGTAATTCTTTGATAACTCTCTGTCAGGGGCTAGAAGACACTAAAGAGAGTGGGCTTTTATTGTTCTTCTTCCTTTGAAGCAGGAAGACAGATCTCTCTTGGCAGCCTGATTTTTCATAGAATGTTCTGAACTCCATGTAGAAAGTGTCCAAACTTGACAGACACACTGTAATACGAGCCCTAATTTTTATGGGTGTTGTGAAAAATGCATATTATATGGCTCTACGCAGATATTTACTATATGAATTATGCTAGGTTGAAAAGTTATGCTGTATTAACTTTTTAATAATACAGTGAATGTAGTTTTGTAATTAACATTAAGCTGTAGTAATCAAAAATAAAAACTATGTGTGTGAGATATTCTTTTTAGCTCAAGAGAAAGAGAAGATAACCAGGAAATTCTTCGCACAGAGATAACAATTACAGAAACCCCTAAATTTTCCAGAGAGAGAGAGATTTATGTCTTCCTGATCAACAGAGACCACCACTTCACATCGAATCCAGACTAAAAGGCACCTGGGGGGATTAGCAGAGGATTTTTGACAAGGACCAGATAACTTGTTTTGTTTTAAATAAAATATGCATAATCATGAAATGACTCCTCTTAAGAGAAGAATTCTACTATAACGGGGTCCTTCTCCTGCTAACTTTTGTCTAGGGAGAGGAGACCCAGCCCGGTCTGTACTCTTTGCTATTATTGTCTCATAAATTGTCCTACTCTAAATTGTTTAACCTTTATTATTGTATTTGTATTACTATTTTTTATATAAATATTTTTATTTTTATTAAATTTCCAAAAATCCCAAAAGCGAGTGATTAGTGTTTATTACAGGTGTGCTATTTATTCAAGGAAAAATTCCAGGCCAGACGGAGGTGTTGTAATGTAGCACTACATCTGCAGGAAACTTCTTTTAGAAGCTCAAAACAGCTATTATTTTTGTTCTGTCTGCTTCTGAACTGAAATGAGACTTCCCCAGAGGAGGGAAACTTTCTGGGGTAAATATTTTCATTGTAGAAATGGCTGATTTTGTTATTAGATCTGCATACATGCAGGTCACAGCTTCTTTGGGAAAATGGTTTGAGGTGACAGCATTCTATTGACTTCTTTTACAAATCTGCTGGTCATGTCCCTTTACTATTCAGATCCGTCGCTTACATCTTCTTCCAACTGCAGGGACTGATTCAAAATAAGAGATAATGATGATAATAATACTAATAATAAAGTGAGTGATACTTCATGCCGAAGTCAGAGTTCTGACATTACTCATTCCCCACAGTGTTACCAAGGTACCGCAAGGGCACATTAGAAGTGTCATTTCAAAGTCACAATGTAACTTGTAAATCATAAAGATGAATATTCATGTTATCCAGCATCCAAACTGCTGTCATGGCTCCATCAGATGTCTCGGGAGACTAATATGGTTCTGGTTTGATGACCTTCTGTCTTGCCACTCCATTCAATGATCTTCCTCAATTCCTTTGGGTCTAGTTATAGTGGCCAGGACTTGACTATGTATGATGACATCCAGTCTAAATGAACTGAAAGGAGAAAAGCAACAGTGTTCTGCTTCAGAAAAAAATAATCATCATAATAAAAAAAATCTGGGAATTATTAAACTATTGCTTTGTTTTATGTTTCCCACATTAGGAATCCGATTTTTTATTACAGCTTTGTTGCTGTATTGCAGAGTCCTTGCTATAAAACCAAGGTAATGCAATGGCTCCTTGGCCACTTTTTCAGTTCGGTTTGAATTGCTTATACTCTGTGTGGTTCTTTGCCAGCCAGGACTGTATGGGCATATTTTCCCTAAATTTAGTTTCAACAGATGGTTGTCAGATTGTGAGGGTCAGCCATTGTCCCTAGGGGAGTAATTCCAGAGCCTGTTGTTCAACCTCAGAGCTAGTCGGAGAACAAAAAGAGGTTAAACAAACAAACCCATCTAGTGGAATAATGCTCTCGTGAGGATGCCCCAGGAATTTCCATTCTGATGCTCTGAAGTGGCAGATGCTAGGGCATATTCTGGGGTTACTGTTCAGTGTTTTGTTTAACCTGTAACTGGCACGTCACAGCCAAAATGGGTCTTAGTTAGCTGTGTGCTTAAAAAGTGTGGGGTGAAGCACAGCTCCTCTGTCCACAGCAGGCACTGATGGAGAGGATGAACCTCTTGTTGCCCATGACAATGCAAAATGCTGACAGCTGGGGAGGAACCTTCTGATCAGTCCAGTCAAACCTCTTCAGTCTCTGATTATAAGGTATTCTGGTCTGGAGTTACACAGACCAAGTCAGCTAATTAGTTTCATGATCTTCACTGTGATGTCTGCATTTGTCTTTGCATGAAATTCTACTAAGAAGGCTGTTAACTCCAATATTTGAAGGTAGCCAGAAAGCGGGGTCACACAGCATTCTATTCAGTAGATGAATATTCATTCATTCATTCGTTCAGTGGTGTTCTGAAGCATTTTCTTTCCCAGCCACATCACGGTTTTATAATTTCTTGTATTGTGTTTATTGCTAGAATATCAAAGTGTTTTGCCATTGGGATGCTTCATTCATTCAGCTTTCTTTTGAGGGTCTTAATTATAGCGAGAATCTGAGTGGCAAGGATTGATCGGGTATATCAATACAGCAATGCGGAGAGGCAATCCAGAAATATAATTTTTGAAATCAAAGGCAGGATGTGGTGGAAGGAGCTGCTCTTTAGATTGATTTGTGTGCAACAAAGCTGTAAGCATTAATGCTGTTACAGGTGAAGCTTAACCTTTGTTTAAAACTAGGGAGTGTAGTGTTTACTTTCCACATGTTAGGGAAGAAAAAAAAAAAAAAAGGCAGCTCTGTCAAAAAGACTGATCCTGATCCGAGCCCAAACAAGGGTTCTCATTTAGTGTTATTATGAGCACAGATGCAGGTGGGAGGGGGATGAGGAAGTGCCATAGAAACAGGCATGGGAAGGAGCCAGCAGCCAAGAACGTGGCCGAATGGGCACGGGCAGCACAGGATTGGGCTAAAAGCAACCGGGAGCTGTAAGGAAAAGCCCAACAACCAGCCCCCTGTTTGGGTCCTTGAGAGCCTCAGAAACAAGGGTTATTCAAGAAAGGGGACAGCATGACAGGGACACTGGCTTCCAGTTTCTTTGCTACTCAAATAATAAGGACCCTGATATTTTATCTTGCAGTTCACATCAAAACAGAGTAACTATATTTACTGCTGAACCTGGAGAAATATCTTCAGATTGGTATTTCTTGGAAAGTAATTGCTAAACTGAAATATAAGCAAATCTGATCAACGTGTTAAAACCTGAAAAAGTATGATGGACTGGATTTGAACAAGAATCAAATCTTTGCTCTTGACATAGTCTGTAAAAGGATTAAGTAATTTTGTGAGCAAAGTATGTAGCAATTTCTGCCACCATTTTGAAATAATGCCTGCCTGTAGAGTTACTAAGTTTAAACAGCTGAACAGTCCTTTTTTCACTGTGTAGGAATTCACCATCATGCCCATAGTACAGCAGGGGTATGTACTATTTGGAGAGCACCAAATTTTCACTTTAACTGGTGTCATATAGAAACAGGTGAAAGATAACTGTGAAAATATCAGACTTTAGATGTGTGTTTGTACTTGTTTTAAAAAGAATAAATAAATTTCTCTTCCTAGATTAGCAGGAGCAGCTGTAGCTGTACCAGTGCTGTGTGGTGAGGGGCAAGTGTTCTGTTTAATCAGTATCTGGTCACTGTTTCACAGGGGAAGTAAGCTGGAGATCACATAACCTTTGGCAATGTTCTCTCAGAGTTTTAAAAGAAAGCATGTTGAAGTCTGAGTATGAATTTTCTTATTTTTGCAGATGAAGAGGAATAGAATTTTTAAAGACAAATAACATGGATGTATTTTGCTATGTAATTTTTGTCATTAACAATGTGAGGAAGAATGAAGAGCAATGGGGGAAGTCAAATGCAGTTTGAGATGCTCAGGCTTGTGTGGAAGAACTGTGCTGCTTCAAGGGGGACAGAAAATGATGGGCCCCTAATATTTGGTAGGCTCATGATGCTGAACAGGCAGTAGATTGTTCTACTTTCTATCTGAGGCTATCTAAATCACAGCTGGCTAATATCCATCACAACTCTTAGAAGTAAATCCTCCAATTTTCTATTAAATGGTTAAAATGCTATATGGGATGCAGACTAAAGCAGCTTCTCACTTGTCTTCCTAATGCTTTCAGGGGCAGAAATTCTGACTTTTTCTGGGCTTAAACCCAAACCAGAGAGGGCAAGACAAAGTTGAAGATAAAATCCCAGGGTCCTGACATCAACTGTCCCTGGTGGTAACCAGCAGCTCATACTCCTTCTTTGTACACATTGTTTTAAAGCAATCTTAAAAGCAGGGAGCAAGAGGGCAAAGCAGGACAGCAGGTCTCTGGTATGTCACTCCACATACCTGACAAACCCTGGTGGCACATTTCACAGAAAGCTGCTCTGGCACCGAGCTAGATGGTTGCAACTCGCGCTGCTGCGGCGTGGGACAACTGTCAGGGTGGGTTAGTTTTAAGAAATAAGCATCTCACCTTGTACACCTGAAACAATGCTTACAAAAAAAAGCCCTTTGGCTACAGTTTCTGTCACTTGGACTGTATTGCTGGGAACTTGTGCAGTCTGCAAAGAACAGCAGAGGACTCCCTGAGGGTCCAAAATTTGGCATAAAAAAGGACATTTGAGTTCCTGTGGCTTTTCTCTTCAGCCACAGACTGTTCAAGTATCTGGTCAGTCAGGTGACTGTGTCTTCCCAATTGTGCTTGCAATATACTTTTTTTTTTTTGCTAGAGCTGGCTTTCAATTTCTTGTGTTGGCTTAGTGAAGACTTCACGAGGCCTGGATGGGAGAGCTGAAGAAAATGCAGTTCAAGAAGCAATTTATTTGATGCATACAGGAAAGGCACAGGTAATTACCATACACCCAGTGAAGTTTCTCCAGCTTCTTCATATGTGGTATTATGATTTTCAGTAAGAAAAGCTTTTTGGTAGTGAACTCTTTGCTCTCAAATTATTAGAAATGTTTTTAATAAGAAAATCTTCCTGTCTTCCACTAAAGAATGACTTTTCTGATTTTAGTCTTATATATGAAAATTGAAAAACTGAATAAAATGAAACAAATACAATTGTATATTTTACAACAAAATATTTAATTTCAGCAAAACCAAAGCAGTGGGGACCAGCAACTAACTACAATAATTAAAAGACAGATGAATATACAGGTTCTCAATTCTGCTTTTGATTTCATGCCTAGGCCTTCAATTCAATTTTCAGGCTTTACCCATCTGTACAGAAAGGGAAAACACCTATCCTAAATAAGAAACACTCTTGAAAATCAACAGAGAAGTGCTTCAAAAATCCGTCTGTCTAAAAGGAAAGGTGGTTAAATTACTGTATTCTAGCTGTACAACAGCAACTTATAGGGCTCATCTACTCACTTTCTAGTGGTAGGTGAACACCAGTAAAGAAACTAACCTGTCTAGTGATGAATTAAAAAAAATATTAGTCATTAGAATCTGTTCAAAGTATGAATTTATTTCTGCTAGATTGAAAGCGTGCTGAGGTTTCCTTATGGTTATAGGACTTTTAAAAGTGGCAATTTCTGCCCAATATTAGTTTTAATGAGGAAAATGGATTTCCCATTTCATGTATATATACTTCAGTTCTTCTTTGTTCTGTAACAGAGATTGGTTTGCAACAACTCTGCCAGAAATGTAAAGAGTAAGTTTTCTTTTAAGCAGCTGAGGCTCTAAGCAACTGATGTTGAGGCAGCAGATACAGAATACATTTTTGTTGTATTTTGGTGTATATACTGACCAGGTCTTCTTTTCAAGTTTGGAAAGAAATTTCTTTTTAGGTAATGAATCTCAGGTAGAGTAACTCATGTTTTGTGTGCAACAAGGACAAGAAAGAGATTCCATGGCCTGTAATTACCTTCTCATCTTGTCTCATTTTAGCTAACCATTCTGGGCACAAGCAGCTGAAGGAAGGCTGACTGGTTTGAAGTTTAATTTTTTTAATGAGGAAAAAGTGACTCTGCAGAGATGAATAACTAGAGAACCCCAACAGATTGTCATCTTCACATCCTGGATTATGTTCCTAGCTCACATGATGCATATTTTTTACCTCCTCCCACCCTGCTAAGGTCACCTGATCCTAAAAAGCAAAGTTATACTGTGATGTAAATCACAGATGCAAATTATTCTCCATTTATTTCTTGTCATACCTAGCAGTATTGTTAGTGCTAGATGTTGGACAGAATCCATTTTAGTCTTTAACAAATGTTATGGGTCTGCAGGGGAAAAAATAGGACCTGAGTTTTGTCAGATGTCTGGTGAGGCTTATACAAAATATAAGGATGGGCTTTGTAGAATGAGACTTCTGGGCCAGTTCTGTGATCTGGCTACAGCTGACCTTTCCTCCTTTACAATCAAAGGCAAAACTGATTGTAGATTTGGGTCATTGATTGCCAGCTGGTAAAAAATATGAGGAAAATATCATGATTACAGTGATCAGTAAGGAAGGGAAGGTCAATAGGGGGTGGTAGGAGCCCAGAATAGAATCAACCATTCTTACAGTTCTTTCACTCACTGCAGATAGAACTCTGGCTGTACCTTAGCTCATCTAGGTGGGAGCATGATGGAAAATAGCTCTCTCCAGTTACTGATTTGGGATGGAGGCAGTGGTGTCTAAAATGGACAGAGAGATCAGCCAGAAGCCTCATGGTCTTTTCATTCTCATTTCCAGTGTTGTATAATGGTCTTCTGCCATTGAGTTGTACCAAAAAAGTCATAAAAACTCAGAAATGTATAAACCCAAGAAAGCTCAGAAGGAAGGTGTAAAATTCTGTTGACACACCTCCTCAGACTTCCAGAAAAAATATCATGTCATTAAGTGACATGACAGGTGATGTCCCAGCCTCTTGTACCTACCTAGTGGAATTTGCTTCTCTGTTTTTTGGAGAGAAAGTGCTGTCCAAGGCTTCATGCTTCAAATTCTCTTTGAAGCCAAAATGCCAACGAAGAGGACCTTGACACATGAACAAATAAGAATACATATGTTTCAGTCAGTGGAAATGCACATCTTCATTTGCAATAGGGAATTGTTCTGATTACTCTGTGTTAACTATGGATATTTGGGGTTTTCCCTGTCCTGAGTTGGAGCAAATTGTTTCTTTTAAAAAGAATTACACATAAACCCTAGATTTGGGTCAGGCCAACCTGTTGAACTCTCTTAAAAGGTAAATGGAAATATCTAGTGCAAAACCACCCTGTCCAAATTTCTAAACTGCTGAGATTCTTGTGTGGTTAAACCATGACAATTTCCTGAATGTGAGATGGAAGTTTTATTTACACTAGGAACTTTTCAATGAGAGAGCATTTTCAATTTTTTTTTTTTTGATTGAGATATTTCTGGTTGGTTAAATGCTCAGCATCATGTAGTTTTTGAATGAAAGGATGTCTCTGTCCTTTTTAGATTAGTGGTGTTTACAAAATTGTGAGATGTCTAAATACTGTAACACTTCTGGGCTACATCTAGGTTCTGATGGAAACAGCTCTACTGTGCAGCAAGAAATGTTTTTCATCACCTCTAGAATGACTTTGTCTCAGAAGTACTGACTTCCAGTCTAATCACTTTAGAATGGTCTTCAACTGCACTTGAATTATCTGCACAATTTGCAGTTGCTTAGTCTCTTCCTATTTTCTCACAGAGATTTTTATCATAATTATTTCTCTTGTTTTTTTTATGATTTTGAAACACTTGATCTTCTGTAGCTTGAACTAACATTCTCTTTCAGTCTGAAACACAGGAATCCTGAACCCCCAAATGGTACTTGTCCTGTTTACAGTTGCTTTAGTATGTGTATAGTTCATCCTCCAGTGTGGGCCCTGTCCCAGGTACCCTTCCTGACAGCTCTAGGTGTGCACATTTGACAGCTGAAATCGTGCTGTGATCAACACTGATCTCTCCAGCCTATCAGGCAAGTCTGCTAGATTTTAGTTTTAATTGTAGATTCTTTCCTGATGCAGAGATCTAAGTCAGTTATGTCAAACCTTTTTCGGTGACTTGAGTAGACACCAGTAGCCATGAGCTACAGTACTGCTGAAAATTAAACTTAGCACCCCACACTCTTTAAAGTGTTCAGTGAATCTGTCATACTGGGAGACAATTGCTGTTGTTTTCTTTTGTAATTACTGTACGTAATTAGATATGACATCAAAGCTCTCTTGATCTCTAGCTATTCAGTTTTAATCACAAAGAGACTCAATAAAGGTACATCTCTTTTGAGCCCCTAGTGCAAATGAAATTTCCTCCTGGAAGTTCAAAGGACAAAATACTTTATTCCCTGGTTTCCCAACAAGTGAGGGTCTACACTGTGGTGCTGTACAGGAACTCCTTGCTTTACAGCACCTTTACTATAACTTTAATTAAAAGTACATATGAATTTAGAGATGCCTCTAATTCCAGTTAGACATTGGAATATGTGAGTGAGTGAGCAGTAGTGGTTTGTATTCCCCTTGTTTCTCCCCTTAATACTTGGGTCTGGAATATCTGTGGTACAATGTGCCAAATTTTTCTACCATCTCCTAAACACATGAATATTCTGTCCAAGATTGTCTGCTGCATGTCTGGTACTTCTTCTAACACATTTCCTTTGGGGTTTTTTATGCTTCTGAAAGTAAATTTGCCTGGCTGCCTGGGATTTCATATCTCCTTATGAATTCTTACTTGAGCTCTTTGCCCTCCTCTTGCCTGCTCCTACCAACTCATAGCTTAAACCTAGGATTTCTTCCTGTGTACACCTGTAATTCTTTACCATAAAATATACTTTGGGTTGTTGATGAATACTTATTTGAATGCCAAAATGTTATATGTGAATTCTTTTTATGAAGCATTTAAAGTCTGACATTGACTCTGTCCAGCTATGCAGGCTTTGTAGCTGCTACTTCTGTGCAGATCAACAATTTTCTTTTCTATGTTCTTTTCTTCCGTGTTGAAATGTGTTGCAACTGTTCTGTTTCATTGAAGTGTATCACATACCGAGGGCAGGTTCAAACCTGAGGGACTGTGAAGCGTAAAGTCTCATATTATCCGTCTCCTTAAGCAGTTGGTAGCTGCTGTGTGTTTTGTCTGGGGCTGGTTTGCAGTTCTTTCCATCTGACACCACTTCTCAAAGGCTTTATGCTAGGAATAGCAGAAGAGAGAATTTTCTATTTTTAACATCTGAAGAAGGGGAAAAACATTTACATCTGTGAGGGTTTTAGAAATTTCTTATGCATTGTAGGTGTAGTTCAAATGATAATGCTGCCTATATATTCCAACACAAAATTTAAAAAGGAATGAGATGACTTTCTTCCAGACTGGACTTTTTTTTTCTTTTTTTCCTCAAAGTGAGAGAGTATCTATTACAGAGGACTGAATTTGTAACATTCATCTTCCTTACATTTTTCAAAGAATAGAATATTAATGGAACATCAGAAGATCCCTGTTTAGCTGGGGAGGGAAAAGGGAAGCAAACTCTGAGAAATTTCAGTTTTCTGCTCCAAATATCAGTGCAACTCTGCATTACAATTCAGCACACACCATTCACACCTAAAAGCCTCTGTTCTGAGGTTCTACAGTTTTCATCAAATGCCCAGACAGCATCATAACCCTCTGCAAGCTTGCACTGAATAGGCTGGCAGTGGTCCAAATGTCGGCAGAAGCACTTGCACAAACACAAAATGTTAGTTTTTTCTTCTCTTTATTTGCTGCCAGACACAATCCAGCAGCATTTCAGATGACATGCCTTCTGTTAAGTAATGGGAAGGGAGTAATGAATGTCTTCAGAAGGGAAATTGTGATGCTGTGGCACCAGTTAAGCATGGTCTTCCTCTCTGGCTGGTTCCAGCCCCAGCTGGCTCTGCTTATCTGCCTGATTTGAATGATCAATGATGATCAAGCCCATCCTGTTTGCTCACAGCCTCAAGGCCTTTTAAGATGAACCCAAAATGACTCCAGTGAGTCAGGAGGTAAATGGGGGAAACCAAGTTAGTGCTGGGAAAAGGGCAGATTAAAGGGGGAAAACCACTATTACCACAGCTAAATATGTACCATCTCTTCATGATGCATCAAATTACAGGGTAGGATGTTTTCTGTTAAAACTTTCTTAGTAGTATGGGAATTTATTCGTCTTTGTCATCTACTCCCCCTCTGTAACTTGAAAATGAGCTGTGATGCTGACATAGTTGTGGGGACTTTTTTGGCTTTCTGTGTGGTCAAAGGGTACATCAGTGTAAGGAGGAAAGAAAACCAGCTCCTATTCAATTTTCTTCCAGGAGCAGCAGAGCACAAACTGGTTTATCTCCAGTAAAGTTGTTGATGGATGTCCCAAGTATTTAAGTCCTATTTTCAAAAGCATAGAAAGAAAAGATTTGTTTCTGAATAGTACCTATTAGAGATGGGTTTTATATCACTTCCTCTTCTGTTCTTTGTCCAGCAGGAGTGAGAGGGGCTAAAGAGCACCAGTGTCCTAGGAACTGTTGACTCTCTTGTGAAAATGACAGTAGACACCACTCAGAGTGACCGTGCCTTTCATCAAGGGATGTGTAAAATTTCACTACAGGCAAACAGGAAGAGCTACAGAAATATACTTTAGTCTGCCTATTTTTCTCATTCCATGTAGACAGATAGTGTAGAGCCCTGAAGAAAACGGGGTGGTAATAATCAATGTAGAAAGACTAAGAGCAAATGGTGAATCACAACCTAATCCAAATCATTTATTTTAAAAAATAGCATTTAAACCCAACCTTACTGTTATTGCAGGTGACAGATAAGGTCTGTCTGAATTTAAAGGCCTTGGTCTTAGACCATGCATGATTTTTTTGTGTGTGCTACTTCACAGCTAGGCACTATCCATGGATAGTGTCCTTCCTGCTGTTGCCAGCACAGCCTTTGCCCCTGATGCTAAGCAGTGTTCCTGGCAGGCACAGGCATTTGGACCATTGCTGCTGTGGAAATAAGGGGTAGAAATTAGGTGTTACATGCAGAACAAACTCTGAGGTGACTGGGGAAGGTATAAGAGTCTCAGAAAAGGTGAGTGAGGAGTGATTGCTCAGTGTCTCTCAACAGGGCAACAAGTGTAACTCCCTGGTGGCAGATCAAACCAAATATGAGGCACATCCTTGCACAGCACACACTCAGCATGCTCCAGGAGGTGCCACAATTTTCATGGTCACAGAAGAGATTACATCAGTTTGAGAAGGAAAGTCTGTTCAGGGATTTTAAATGCAAAAATCCTGGGCAGCCCATAAGGTCTCTACTGAACCTTGAGTTCACATGCTCTTCTCACAATACCCTGTACAAGATGGAAGGAAGATACAGAAGGTGGGATATTTAGGGTGTGTTTTTCCTTGGAGGAGAGGAAACACCAAAGACAATTGCCTTCTGTGGTCAAAGTCTGTGCTGTTAATTGCTAATTGATTTATTTTTTAATGACTTAAGCAATAGATCTGTGCTAGCCTTATTAGTTTTATTTTTTATAATAGATTTGCTTTTAGCCACTTTAGGTGGTGATAATCTGGTTTAAGGAGAAGCTGACTTTTTTTTTTTTTTTAAATGTTTGACTGTCCTATGTATGTTTAAATACCTGTGTATCTATGTATATTTACATGAACTTGAAAAATTGAGTTGATTTTAATTACCCTGCCATAGTGGTAGCAGCATCGAGTACATCTGTTTGTGAGAATTTCTTTTCCTTAAAGTGTGATGTTTGCATAAACTGAAGGGTGGCAAGTTAAAACTTTGACAACTTGAGCCTTATTCTATCCTCAGAGAAGTCATTTTTTAAACTCAGGGAATAACACAATATTCACCCTTCAGGCTTTGTATGAGCTACTTGTGCTTGCAAAAACAAGGAAGTATGCTAAGTGTAGCTACCCTATGAAAGCAGGTTAATAATGTTTGCAAAGGAAACAGGGATGAAGAATGCTGCAGCTAATGTAAGAATCAACCTGATAGATGGTTTAGGATAAGCTTTCTGCATTTCTGTGGTTCCAAAGTGAATCTGGTCATCTACATGCTAAGTTCAGGGCATAGGAATATAGGTGGAAAAGACATGGATAATTAAGTCCATTCTTCTACTGCAGGCAACAGCAATTAGATCGTGAAAGTATTAAAACCACATTTCCTCTGGCTTCACATTATCCAGCAAAACTGATTTATGCTCTGAGTAACCAAGTTGCATTTGTTGCCTGCCAGTTGTGTGCACTTGACAGTCAATTTTTAGCAAGTGATTGAGGTCTTCATCATTATTTAATAATAAAATCCCAATTCACTAGGGAAAAAAACAAAGCTCAACAGACAAGGAAAAGAGGTAAGGTGTGTTAATGAGGTGACAGCAGATATTGTGGTCAGCACTTCAGACATTTCCTCTGAATAAGAGCAGAAGCTGCTTTTGAAGAACACTTGGATAAAGAACAGGGACTTCACTTTGGATACTGCAACTCATATTTGAATGGCATTTGTGGACTTAAGTGCCTGGCTTTGAATATTCACATTTGAAGACTGTACTTTCTTTGTTCCCAAGCTCATTGTACTAAGAGTTAACATACCAATTTCTTTTTTTTTGTTTGCATTAGACCTTGAATAGAAAAGCTGAAAAGACTGAGGTGGGAGAGTGAATGCATTTTGTAGTTGTGTGATTTAAAATACAGCCTGTTTCTTCTGTATCATTACTATGTGAAGAAAGAGAAAAATGTGAGAAGCAGAAAGAATAGATCATCATAACAACAGCAACAATGTTCTTTATCATTTTGGACTTGTCACTCTTTGAATGATTAGATACTTGGCCAATATATAATTGGTGGTATGTTTCAAAAATGAGTAAATAGATTCAATGCTTTTACATGCAAGCAAAAATTATTAAGGATATTCCATAGGGTTTTTTTGAGTTTTGAGGAATTATCCAAGCAGTATTGGATATTTTTTCATTACATTTCCTTTGATGTCAGGATTTTTTTGACCTAATCTTTAATACAGCTCTGTGACACTCCTGTAATTGGTTTATACTTCTTTTGCCATTTACTGGCTAGTTTGGAGATATGAAGAGGTTAACAGGTAAGATATTCCTCCCTATTTTTCGTTTCTACTTCCTTTCTTCATTCCTGCTTCGTACAGCTAAGAGGAATGCTAATATTAGAAATAGATGACATGTTGTTTTACAATTGGTAATTCAGCTCCCCCAGCTGAATCGTAATCTCTTTGATAATGCTGCTTGTTCTTTTTGTAACAAATCTTCAGCAGTACTGGGTGCTCTGTCAGACAGAGCCAGGGGCTTTGACTCTGTGCCTGCTTCCCTGTACCACATCTGCCTCCTGTGGATAGTCCATACCCGTGTCCTGGAATAGCCTGTGCTCTCCTGAGAACGGTCTTGTCACATCCAAGCCCATTTAAGTTAGTCTCCTCTCTCTCATGGGGGTCACTGAGGTCTAACAGAAGGTATGGGAGGGGGCCTGGCATTAAGTAGTATTTTCCTAAAATTCTCCCCCAGGCAGAGGAATTAAGGACATGGGGGCATGCTGAACCAAGAAGAGGTGATTTGTATTACTAACCTTCAGCAGCATTTTCTTCTGTAATTGTGTCCAGGCTTTTTCTGACCAGTGGAAATGTATCCATAATGTTCTGTGGCAAGGAACATAACTTCATGTTATTTCAAGAAACACCTTGGGTTTGAGACTTCTGCCTCTGAGTTTCTCTTCATACTGTGCCCTTACCTGCTCCCTAGTTATTCATTTGGGGGCTGATAATAATTTTGGTTTAGTTACCTCTTTCCTAACTCTGCCTTCACTTCAATCTGTTCTGTGTGAACAATGAGATCATCAGTCTTAATAGTTTACATCTGACCCTTTTCCAAAGGGGAGGAAAAATCTCATCCTGTTAGTTGCAAATACTGCAAGGCTGTTGCAGAGAGTAAAGCAGGTGTTGCCTCTGCTCTAAATGCTTGGGTGGTGTTACATATTCAAGCTGCTGAAGCAGGATATGCAGCCACCATTCCCCAGGCACCAGGGCTGGTGCTTAAAGGACTAACTGGAATTTTCACTTGTTTTGGACCCTATGTGCTTTTTTACCTCAGAAGAAATTAGTGTTCAAAAAATTTTTGGGAGGAAAGAAAGGAGAGAAAGCTCTGAAAATCAGGCTATTGATGCTGGGTAATTGGGGCCTCTGAACATTACCTTCTGGCAAGGTTTCCCTACTGTTCTGTTTTTGTGAACCATATCTCCTGGAGTCTTTTTTTTCATGTACTGATAGACGTGTTTTCCAGAACTGCAGGGAATCAAGAGAGTTTGCTTTTGCCTGTGCAATAGTTGCTGCTAGTTCATAACAGCTGAACTGAGCAGCCAGAGACATTAGGTATAGAAATAGGACATTAAGAAACAGGCTGTTCTTTTCCAAAAGAGATGACTGTCTTCTTTTGGACTGATCAGTACTGATGATTGTGGAAATAGGCTCCCATGGAACAGAGACAGGTTGAGGTTCTGCTTCTTTATTAACCCGGTTTGATGCAGAAAAGACTCCAAAGAATAAAATCCTTCTCCAGATTGCCCTTATTGATATTCTGTTAAGAAAATAAGAGGTGCAGAGCTCTTTATTTAACCACTTTCTACTTTCATGTCTCCCAGGGAGCATGGGTAGATGTGGAGACGTGCACTTTGAAAGGGGAGATGATTGTCTGTCCTCCTTCAGGAGAAGATGTAGAAGAATTCCCTTCAATGATCTGTGTTTGCACTGTGTGCAACTGCGATTTCAGCTCTACCCTTGAAATACAGATTAAGCAATGCCACCAACTTGTATTCTCCTGTCAATCATTTCCCTGGCTTGGGGGGCTGTACAAAGCTTACAGTGTGCATCCTCTGCCAGGGTTATTGCATCTGGGTGCTTGGCTGTGGGGTTTGATTTCCTCTTTAGCAGCTGCTGCAGTTCAGGTACTTGTTTGTCTGCTCCTAAGATAACATGATTTCTGGTATTTGCTCTTTTGAATATTACAAATTTTTGTCATTGGTGGGGAATTTGCTGATTGTGAAATAAAGATACTCTTACATGGGAAGTGTAGGGGATGATATAATCTCACAAAGTGTTATTCTCTGTCTTTCCTGCAGTGTTCTGCCTTTTAGGAAGTCAGCTTGCTCTTCCTGGCCTCTTTCCAAGTAGTTTGCTCATTTCTTTCCAAACAGCATTTTGACAATGAAGGTGTAGCATGTCTGCTTACATGTTGTATCTCAGGCAACACACTTGTCATTGAGAGAAGTAACCTGGTTTAATACAAATATGCTTGCTTCTTCCCTCAGAGTTAAGGATTTACTTCTCCAGGGCCAGCTAGAGGCCAGCTAGAGCAGTGGCTGCTATGGAGACATGACAGCATTTAAAAGCATGATTTGAGACATTCCTAAGGAATGGACAGGCTTTGGGGTATATCAGCCCAGTTCAGCACCATCCTGGAGAAGGTACTCTGAATTTTCTTTACTTTGTACTTTTTTCTTAATTTTTTTTAATTTTTAAAAATTTTTAAATTTTTTTTAACTTTTTTTTTTTTAATTTTTTTTTTTTTAATACTGTAATGTATTTGAAAATGGGCCAGTAGATCCTTCAGAAACTTCAAAGGTGTGGAATTTACTTTCTCCCATCTCTCTGGCTTGACTTTTCGTTCTGAAGTGGAACTACACCTGTAGAAGTGTTTGCCTTCTGGAGTTAGAAGGGCTACCATATTTGATCTCACATTGCATGTGGGGTATATTTGCTGATGCTGTGGAGTGAAGTGTTGATGTTGGGTGGCAAAAGTGACGTGTGAGGCCCGAGGTGTGTGGTGAAGGTTACGGTGTTATCCATCATCATAGAATCCACTTGGTACATCCACTGTTTTCAGGACTTGGATTAGCATAGATATGCTGGGAAGAAAGACCATATTGATCTCTTGGGATTGTATCCTACGCAGTGGTTCCAGTAGGCTAGAGAATGTCATTTAACAAAAGCTGGGAACAGCTGCTGAGTTGTGGTTGCATGTGAAATTCATTTGTAGCTTTCATGGATGGAGTTTTCTCTCGGCTGGCAGTAAAATGTTTGTTGATGTGTCTTTTTGAAAAGGCACTTTGGATCTTTTTTTTACTTTCTTTCAGACATATGTATTTTAAGGAGACATAGTTCTTATGTAGCCAGTTCTATAGAGTTTAAAGACAGACTTTTTTGGAGAGAAGAGAGAGCACTTTCTGAAAACTGAGGTTTGTTTTTTTAACTACACATTTTAGAAGTAAAATAACATGTTACGAGTCACCTAAAAATAAGACTCAACTTGAAAAAAGGGTAAGTCAGTGACCAACTGAAGACTTGAATTCTATGATAGCTTAAAAAATTTCTAATCTGAGACAGAAGTAGAGGTAAGAAAAACTGCTAGGGTTTGTGCCTGTCTGTACAAGGTGTACCAAAGTATTTCCTTTAATGTCAGAAGGAAACGGAGATGTCTTTTTTTCTTTTTTTTTCTTTCCCTTTGCTCTTAATGAAGTATCCTTCCTGTATATGCCCTAATTGTGCACTAGGCTCCTTGTCAATCTTTAAGAGAAAACCTTCGACAAGATCTTATGCATCTGTTTAGCCAGAAAATGCACCCCCTTAAGAAACAGAAATAAACCCCAAAATTAAATAAAAAGATAGTAATTTGTGATAAAGGTGTGTGTTCCTCCCACTGCCTTTTCCCTCCTCTTCCATTTGCTAAATCTGTCTGTTTTGAGGAAAAAAAAAAAAATAAAAATCATGCTGAATGGCTTGCACTACACACATGAGCTCTCCCTGTGAATCTGGATGCTGAGATTCAGTCTTTCTCTCGACCAATATCCTAACAATACTGCTTGCAATTTTTGCCCTTAAATGGAGTACCTAAAGAAATTGAGGCTGAAGAACACCCCCAAGATTACTGAGTCTTGTTGCTAACCTAACACAGTGGTGTTCACCACTAAGCCAAATCTCCAAGTGCGACACCCACGTGCCTTTTGAACACTTCTAGGGATGGCAATTCTATCTCTTCTCTGGGCAGCTCATTCCAACAACTGTCCACCCTTTCAGAGAAGAAAAGTTTCCCCATATCTGATCTAAACCTCCCCTTGAGGTACAGCTTGAGACCATTTTTTCACATCCTGCCACCTGAAAGGAGGTACCAACAGCTGCCTGACTACAACCTCCTTTCAGGTGGCTGTAGAGAACCGTCAGCTCCCCCCTGAGGAAAGCTTCTCCAGGGTGCAGGGAGAGAGTTGATAGTGTAACTTTGCACGACCTTCTTCAAAGTAAGTTATGTCTTGTAGGATCAAATTGTCTAGAGATGTGGGAGAAATGAGAGTCTTTGACACCACTGATACCTGGTGAAGTCTGGTCAAGAGTGTTTGGTCTCTTGATGAGTGTTTCTCTGGCTCAGTCTCCTGTGGCAGGACTCTTGTGACAGTGACACCTCCACTCCATGCCCTTAGTCTGTTCAATCCTGAGATCTACAGTTACACAGCTACTTGCCTCAGTTTGGGATGGCTGGGATGCAGATGCAGAACAAAGCCTAGAGTGAGAAATCAGGGACTAGAAACTGATAGGATTGCTCAGCAGTGTAGTGGTTTTTAAAAATTACTGTTATTCATAATTGAAGCAATTGGTCAATCTTTTTCTTGCAATTCTGAAGTGTTGTGTAGCTTTTCAGCTCTTAAGAGACTTAATTTTCACTCAGTTTGTCTGCAGTTATCTTCCTTGGTTTGGATTTATTGCAGGATTGACTGAGGAAATTATATCGATTCAAAGCCACTTTCTGATTTTTTTTAAAGCAATTCCATTGGGAAAAAAATTGTACTTGCTTTATCTAATAGCCAAACAAACATGGCCTTTGCTTCTTTGTTAACAAATACATATACATGTGTGTGCATATATATATATATTTGCGCAATTTATGTATATGTTCATGGCATGTATGTATATATGTTTTCTTAGTTTACCTCATTATAGAAGAAATAAAAACAGCCTGGAAGGTACTAATAACTGGCAGCTGGAGATGATAGATTGCTCTAAAGAGCCTAAAAAATAACCCTTTGATGACTCCAGAAAAGTAAAAAAGCTGTTTTACCAGTAGTGAAAAGAGCTGGGAATAAAGACAGCCTAAGGTGGTAGGTATCTATAGCAGTTTTATTCAAGACACAAGTACTGAGAAGTATCCTTGGCTGTAATGGCAGGGGCATGGATTTATGATTTCAGGCTGTGCATGTAGACAGAGCAAGTGTGATTTTTACCTTGACAGGAGCTGAAGTAGTTCTTTCAGAGTTTGTGAGAGACTCTTGAGGTTTCTGAGGTAGGAAGCTGCCAAGCCTTTGCTTCTCCTGTACTTGAAAGATGGGTGGATGTTTTGATCATGTTTACAGTTAATAAACTGATTTGCAGATGTTAATTTGTTTTCAGTGATTGAACTGTGTTCTAATGGATGTAGAGGTTTGAATATTAGCCAACTGCCTGGGCCAAGAGCCACAGACATCAGATCTCTTGGATTATCTGGATGCTGACATGGGACAATCCATGTTTTGAATCAGTTGACAGGGGAGGCCTGCAGTGTTTTTGGTGGGTGTGAAGAGCCCAGAGAAGACTGTGCCTCCTCAGTGTGCAGTGTGCTGAGGTCCTGTGCTCTGCCAGAGGACTGTGGCATGGTGAGATGGCTCTTGGGGGGATCTTATGTGCTGTGGCCAGTTCCACTCCTCTCTATGGCAACAAGTGAGACCTGGAGCACAGCTGCAGACAGCTGATAAGTGAGCAGGAGGTGTCCTGGATGGTGAGTTCAATAAGTGCTTTTTCACAGGCAAACAAAGCAAGCTCCTGTTTAAACTTTTGCTAGTCATAACCTTTCTAGTGCTAAACTGGCCATGGCTTTGCTTAACATGTGGCACAGCATTAGGTTGTTACTACTTCTTAATGTTGTTCTTTGATGTTTTACCTTTTGATAACATCTTTGAGTAATTTTTTAAAAATTCTTTTAGAAGTGTGGAAATGAAGCTTGGAGTGACAGCAAAGCAAAGTTGGACTTTTCTAACTTTAATGGAATAAGCCGCAGTGAGAGACTAAGGCATGGCAGGTCAGAGAAACCAAAGTGAGAAAGAGCAAGGGTTTCTCGCAAGGATCAGGAAGTAAAGTCACACTCAGTAATTTAGGAAGAGAGCTGTTGAATAACTTAAAAGTATGAGGAGAGCCTCCCCTTGCCTTGGGTCAGAAAAGAGAGTATGACTTTTGGCTCCTGAGACCCCAATTCTCAGTTGTTCTCTTTGAACAGAATGTAAGGTAACAAGAAAGAAGGATAGCTGCAATCCACCTTTGTATGCTGGGACAACTGACAGCTCTTAGGTATAATATTAGAGCAACTTCAGAGTATCCTGAAATTGC
Source organism: Prinia subflava (assembly GCF_021018805.1). NCBI lineage: Eukaryota > Metazoa > Chordata > Aves > Passeriformes > Cisticolidae > Prinia > Prinia subflava. Next base: position 2,276,988 of record NC_086249.1, read on the forward strand.
ACTGTGCTTCGCAATGTATGCCAGCATAGAGGGACCATAGACCAGGGCCCTTATAGATTGTGTGCTCTCCTGTGCTACTCTGCCTTTGGCCTGCTCCCAGCTCATCTCATTCTCAGGATGATATTTCTAACACCTTTGCATCTAGCCAGATGGAGAAAATGGACTCAACAGGCTGAAGAGCTCTTGAGTTCAAAAGGTTAAGAGCTGTCCATCTCCAAGAGCATGCAATCAAGCAGGAGGTGGCAGGAAGCCTGCTTGGGTGAACAAGGACGAAACTTGGGCACAGAAAGAAGGGTGCAAGAAGCAGGAGCAGGGTTAGGTGGCCAAGACAGTAGATAGAGTAATTGTCCAACCTGCCAAGGATGGGATTAGGAAAACCAAAGTCCACCTGGAGGTGAGTCTGGTGAGGGGTTGCGAAGAGTGGCATAAAAATCTTCTACCAGTACGTCAGCAGCAAAAAGAAGCCGAGAGAAAACAGACCTGGCACTGAGCAGGGCAGAGGCTCTGGTAACAAAGGACACTTAAAGGGCTCGAGGTACTTCAGCTTGATCTTTAATGATAAGATTTACCTTTCAGGAATCCCAGGTTCTTGAGACTAGAAGAAAATTCTGTAGCTAGGAAGACAGCCTAAGTGGTGGTGGATCAGGTTAGGGAACGCTTAAACCGGTCACATACACCTCCCTAGAACAGGATGCCCCCGTGCATGCTAAGAGGGCTGAGAGATGTGACAGCATCAAAAAAGTCACAGTGATCAGGAGGTGACTGGGGGCTGGGAGATAGCAAATATCACAGCCTACTAGAAGGGCAAGAAGGAAGATCCAGGGAACTATGGACTGATCAGCTTTACCTCCATCCTTGTGGAACAATGGAATAACTGTTCCTGGAGACTGTTTTTAGGTCTATGAATGACAAAAGGGTGAACAGAATAATCAGCATGAATTTATGAAGGGGAAGTGACAGCCTTTTGTGAAGAAATGAGAGGTCCAGTGGAGGAGAAGTAGATGTTGATTAATCTATTTTTAGAAAGATATTTGGCAGCATCCTCATGGAAATGGATGATCATAGAATCATAAGATGTCAAGAGTTGGAAGGGCCCTTAAAGATCATCTTGTCCCAACCCCCTCTGCCTTGGGCAGGATCACCTCCCACTGAACCAGGTTGCTCAGACCTTATCCAACCTGGCCCTGAAATGATGCTACAGGATGTACAACTGGACAGAGGGCTAGATTGAAAACCAGCTGAACTGCTGGGCTCCGATTGCTGTGGTCAGAGGCATAAAATGTAGCTAGAAGCCAACTGCTAATGAAGTACTCCAAGTGTTGATGCTACGTCCAAAGGTGTTTATCTTCTTCATTAGTGATCTCGATGATGGGAGAGAGGACTTGGACTTTTCCTCATGTGCAGATGATACAAACTTGAAAAGAGTGGCTGATATGCCAGAGGCTTGAATTGTCACTTGGGAAGACTTATCCAGGCTAGAGGATTGAGCAGGGAGGAAAGATATGAAACAAAGTGAAATGCAAATTCCTGCCTGCAGGAAACCTCATGCCTGAGTACAGAGGTTTTTCTTCCACCATGCGCATAAGCTCATCTAAATCTGTGCCTAAAGTTTCTCTTTCTCTTCAGCTGCATACTGTGGCAACTTGATTCCTGTTAATGAGGTCTACTAGGCTGTAAGTAAGATTAATATGGAGATACACTTACAGCTACAGAATTGTCTGACTTAGATTGAACTTCCTTTAAAAGGTTTAGTGATCCATAATTGCATTCTTCAGTAATTGTGTTACAGCATATTCTTACATTGATCATTTTAGTTGTGCTTCAATTGTTTTTGAATTGATCCCAAAGAAACTGACTGCTTTTTGGCTGCTCATCTTTAGAGTTGGACATGAAATGATCAACCTCACTTGGTGAAAATATCAGAATAATTTATAATATTCTGACAAAAAATATCTATAAAGTGAATGCTTCCACACTTAAACTTCTTCAGAATTGGAAATCTTGGTCAGTTGCAAAAAACATATGGGTCTTTTGGGGGCTGCAAAATTGGAAATATCTCAGGAAAGAAAAATGTGATCTCTGTAAGTATCTAGAGAGTATTGTGCAGGAGAGAAGGTATTGATCCTTGGTTAAGTGAATTTACCTTATACCCTTGTTCTCTCCTTGTTTTACCTAATGTAACCTATAGAAAATACTTGGGATCATCAGTTTTGATAAGTAGTAATAACATTTTTTTTTGCTTAAAAATTAATAAATAAACAAAAAAATATCCACTTCCTCTCTCTCTGACATAATAAATAAATTGAATCTTGTGACTAGTGACAGGATCCGAGGGAATGACTTGAAGTTGTGTCAGGGAAGGTTTAGGTTGGATATTAAAATATTCTTCATCCAGTGGGTGGCTGGGTGTTGCAACAGACTCCCCAGGAAGTGGTCACAACAGCAAACCTAGCAGAGTTCAAGAAGCTTTTGGACAATGCTCTCAGGTGCATGGTGTGATTCCTGGAGTGTTCTGTGCAGGGCCAGGAGTTGGACTTCAAAGATAATTGTGAGTCCCTTTCAACTCAGGATATTCTGGGATGTATTGACATGAAAATTTGAAGAGAAAAAAAGTTAAAATTCTCATCTTTCTAATTAGTCCTTCCTTCTCCCTTTCTCCCCCTGTCCTCACATGTGTTAATAGCAAAAGAGAAAATCTGATATGTGATTCGTTCCCCTCCTCTCTCCAAAATTTTTGGACACTCTTAGCTGGATACAGAAAGAACATAATCATGACAAAGAAATGTTGAGCTTGTCAGAATGGAAAGTGAGTTTCTAGCTGGTAACTCACCAATCTGCTTTGTTCCCCTTCCCCTTTTCTTGTCTCCTAAGATTTTCTTGTCTCCTATTGCTTGGATAACGTGAAATTTCTTGTTATACTTGGAAAAAGAAGGCAAAATAGGGTGCTGGTTTGTATGTATGCTATATATGCAATACCACATCGAAGGCATCAAGACAGTAAGAATGTAGAAATTTTGCAGAAATCCTAAAAAACAGCCTCCTATAATCTTTAGATTTAGTCTGACCTCTCATTTAGGACAGGCTTATCATGAGTTCACAAAATCATTTTTGCTTCACAGCCATGTTTTCAGCTTGGGTTAGTGTAGCCTATACCAACCTTAGGCATCAGTATTTCCACCAGGGAAAATGCACAAGATCTGCAGGGAGGGGCAGGTCTTTCAAATGGCTTAATGTCTGATGTGTGTGGTGGTATATGATGAGGCAGGAGATGCAGGTTCTGCTGGACACTTGTCTGGTGTTGTAAGTAAACTTTTGTTTACTTAACAAGTAAACTTTTGTTAAGGATGGGGTCCTACCTCTTTTCTTGCAATCCTGTGCAGCAGCAGTACCTGGTCAGCATGACAATCTTGCCATCTTCTACCTTGCCCTTGGTATGTAACACCTGTGTATATTTTCTAGGGTCTTAATAAGACCTTTACCATTCCTTAAAGAAAAGGAAATGTGAGGTGGCTAATCTGATAGAGCTGTGGAAGCTCTGGAAAAAGGTCCAAGGCAGAGTGGAATTCGAGCTATCTGTGCTGGACACTCTCCATGATAAGTTTGCTTTGCTTTTTGAAGCTTTTCCTGCGTCTGTGATCACTTGTGTTCAAATCTATGTGGTGTTTCAGTATGTACAAACAGGCTGTTGAAAGCAGATTATTTTTCACTCTGTGCCAGTGCTCTGAGTGGTGATGTATGGCTTGCTGTCTACTTGCTGCTTGGGTTTGCTTAGTTTCTTGCTAAAGGATGAAGCAAACAAAAGGTGGGAGATGTTTGAGTGTCTGCTTTCATCCCTTGCTGATGCAGCAAGAAGTCTCCAGGTTTTGCTTGCTACGTGGAACTTGTTTCCTGTCACTTCTAATATTGTTCTTCACACGTAGCTAAGGGCCTAATGTTGCTGACGCAAGTCTACTTGTTTAATTTTATCCGACTGACTGTGCCACTTAGTGTGCTTAGTCGTCTGCTAAAAATCCTTTTGTTAAGATTGAGAACCAAACACAATACCGAGTATTTGATCCTACCTACTTATGCATGGCTAACATACTTTGCTTTTATGTTTAGCTTGCTGCTACAAAAATAATGAAATATTTATTCAGCTGTTAAGGATCAGAATTTGTATTCTCTCATGATTAAATGATTTGCAAAGGCTTTTCCTTTGAGAAAGAGAAGGGCTCTGGCATTCTTCAACACCTCTGTCAGGAGCAGGTAGTATGCTGAGGTGGAACATGTATTGTTATTTTGGCACGCTAGACTTTTTTGCTCAAAGGCACTGTGATAAAGCCTTTGAATTTTGGCATGCCTTTTGGTGTCACAGGTGACTTACTGTGGTCAGCCTGACTCCTGATCATCTGTCCAATGCTGTTGTCTCATGCAGTGGCCTGCTCTGTAGCCTGTCTTACTGTGTTAGGTTTTGTAGTATTTAAATCAACTTGGCTGATATTACAATGATCTGTAGGGTCTAGAGTGCAGTGTCGTATTGCTATAAAATAAATTGCAATCATGATCAGATTTCTAGGACTAACAAGGAGAGAGAATTTTTTTTCGCTTTCACCCTTTCTGGGGTATGTTGTACCTTTCACCTGGGGATTTTAATCCTGTTAACTTAATGGTGAGTATTCTGAGCATCTCACCTGAGAGGTATATTCCTGTACAGATGAAGCCAGCTGAGAAAAATCTTCAGTATATTTAGCTTACCATATGTTTTAAGAAAACTCTTTTCCTGGAATGAACATTCCTAAGAACAAGCCTGCTAACAGGATAGCATCTGTTCATTTAGTTGTCAAGACCTAGAGTGCACTTAGACAAGCGACAGTAAATTCTAGAGAAGAGGGAAGAAGAAAATATAATTAAATGACCTCTGCTTTCCTCCTCAACAGTCATACGCCCACACTCCCTAAAGAAGCACCATTTTCTTGATGCTGCATGATTTTCTTATTTCCAATAGATTAAACATTTACTGCATGGGTAAGTGAGCCTCAGGCTGAACTTCAGGTTGAAGTCTACTTTCTGTATCATTGAAAATCTCAACCAAATGAATCTGTTTCTGACAATGACACCAGTTGCAAAAATAACCCCGCAACCAAAAGGGCATTTTATCAGCTTTATTTTCAGTGAGTGGCTGTGATATGCCTAGGCCTTGAAACCTGAAAGAAGATGAGTTTTTGTGTTAGAATTCTTTCTTTGCCAATTCTGTGAAATGTTGCTAAATGTGCAGCTAAGCAAGAAGTCTGTGGAAAAAGATCAGATCTTTTTCATGCCTTGTCAATTTATGTTTTAATTTTTAGATAAGTATTTTAAATATTCTGCCTGATGACTTTTTGGCTTATTTTGTTTAACCACTATTATTCATAACTTCCCTGTGGGATGGCTCTTCAGGACCATGCCATCCTGGTCTACAATGCAATCACTGAGAACACAGTGACATCATCACTTTATTTTTTTAATGTGAGTTTGTGTACAAGCAGAGCATTTTTATCCAAAGGTAGATTGGTGTCCTTGTCTCCAAAGGATCCGTACATCCCAATATGCAAAGGAATAGGCAGTGAGCCTTATTTTTTGTAAGGACTGGCAGGCAATATTAGAGATGTGCATAGAACAAACCCTCATGATTTTCATGGCAACAGCTTCAATTGAAATTTTTAAAAATGTATTGGATTATGCGCAAGAAGGAACTCTGGAAAGAAATCTCAGAGTTTTAGAAAGATTCTGACTATTACCATCAGATTGTAGTTTGTTAGAAAGTCGATGCTGCTAATGCTGTCTGGCATTAACTCCTCCCTGTTAGCATTTGATCTGCATCTCTAGGGCTTTGTGGGCAGCTCATTATTCTTCATTTTAAGGTTGGAGCTAGGTCTTGTATTCTGTCTGGCTACAGCAAAATAAGGTACCTGTAGAAGAGTGCAGGTGCTCTTTGAGAGAGGGAGCCAGGCCTCAAGCTCTTCATAAGAGGAAGTTCAGTTGTTATGATGCTGCGCATTCAGGTCATTGGGCACAACCTCTCCTACTTCAGAAGAGAAAAGTCTCTTATTAAGGGTTAGCATTTGAGAAAAAAAGAAAAATGAGAAGGAGAAGGGAGCTTGGTACATTCCTATAAGTCATCCTTGAGTTTAAGGGCAGCCCCTGATCATTTGTCTTTCTCAAAATACTGAAAAGCCCATGTGAATTTGTCTAGAGGAAGTGGCTGAGATATCCCAGCTTTTCTGAAAGTCTTCCAGAACATAACATATACACCTGCAAAAGGCCACAATTAGGATGCTCTCTTAATGAAGAAAGAAGGTTTCAAATGCAGGATATAGTGGGTGCCTGCCATAGAAATTGAAGGGAGTACATAGCATGATATTGCATTTTTCCAGCTGCGTGGACTAGGAGGAAAAATGGGGATGTGAGAGCAAGTTGAATTGTGGAAACAAAAAGGAGCTTTCCCTAGAGATGTTACAGTTAAGGTGGAACATGTTCAGCCAGAGAGGTAAGCTCAGGAGAGAGTGGATTTCTTTGAGGTGATGTGGGAATTTGGCACTGTGCAACTTTATTATGTTATTTAGAGTCCTGAGAATGCTAAAAATGGCTGCTACTGTGTTCCAGGTACTTTTGACATGCATTAGAAATACATGACAAAAATACCCTTAGTGCAGAAGTAAAAATGAATATTTCAAGGAAAATGACAGTAAAATGAATTAAAGGTTGAGAGTTGACATTAATAATGCAGACTGATCTACAGCACCTTCATTTTTCATCTGTAAAATGGAGATAATGGTGCTGGCCCAGTTTGTAAATGAGCCCTGAGTTCATCTGATAGAAAGCATCACCAACAGAAGTGCTAATGGTAGAAATTGGTGATAGAGATGTGGTATAATTGTCTTAAACTAGAATTTTATATGTACTGGGACATCCAGAACAGAAGTTAAAGAAATGCAAATATGCAAGTGTGCAAATGCTCTCACATCATACAAGAATGCTTCTGCTGAGCAGTGATTCCTTATGATAACCATGCAATTACAAGCAATGTGTTTATTTATGGTCATGGATCAAATCAATCTTTTTAAAGAAACATCCATTTTCTTTTTGACTTGGCTTCTTCTGCTGTCTGTCACTATCACTCATTGATTCCCTGTTACAGGCTGTTTCTTGCGTCCTTCCTCTTTTGCTGCTTCCTACTCCTGAGGCGCTTTATCCAGCTACATATACCCCAGCTGAGCACTTTGCCCTTTCTGAAGTGTTTTGAACTTACACACCCAGGCTGTCTCTGCCACCCTTTTCCTTCTGACTGCTTGTCTTAACCCTCCTCTGTCAACTCCACCCAACCTTTTCACTCAGGTTCTGGTACCCTGAGAAAGTCCCTTTGTCCCAGTTTTTTTTGCTTGCATACAGTTCTGAGTCCTGCTACTTGTCAAAAGTCTCTGTATCTGGGTTGCTCACCTATCCTTCACCTCCACATACAGCCCTCTCTGCTGACATTCCCACCCCCTCCTGATGTGCTAAGTCTGTTTTTTACCTCTTCATTACATCCTGAACTTAGCTTCAGTCTCTGACCTGGGACCTGCAACTGCCTTTCGTTTCAGTCTCTCAGTGCTGCCAGAGCTGGTTTGCTCTTTGCCCCTTCAGTTTTGCAAAACAATAATAGAGAGAAAAACCTGTGCAAATACTGTCCAAACAAATAACTAGTAAATTATAAAAAATAGATCACGTCAAAAAATGAAAATTACAAATGTTGGGCTCTCTAGGAATATTCACGTATCTAGGACAGGACACTGTACTTCATTTTGGTAAAATGTTTTATTGACCTTGCTCATGATTTTAAAAAGGAAACCCATGGCTTCTGATCCTGTTCATACATATTTAATTCTGAGTATGCAGTAGATTCCTTTGGATTGATTCTAAGATAAGCAGGTGAATAAACCTTTCCTAGATCAGAGAATTGGAAGGCAAAAAGCACAGTCTGAAGCTGTGGCAGAAATCTGTGATGAAATAAATGCAAGTGGGTCTGTGTTAACATGTTTATTTTTAAGTATTCTCCAAGGTCTCTTGCTTGTATTTGATTCTGATGTGTAGAATGTTTGTAAAGGAAATAAAGAAAACACCTTTTTCTCCATATTTTTGGCTTTTAGTTTTTCAGGCTGCTAAAATTTCAAATGTTAGAGGCTGCACCAGCACTGATGGCTTTTATTGTCTCTTTATATTCGTGTGCCTGAGACCAGAACAGGAGTGATCTTACACTAATAGAAAGAGGGAGTTGGTAGAAAATTCAGGTAATAATGGAAAGCTGGCTTTCACTGTAGCCATGCAGCAGGAATTCTGTAATAACAAATCCAGTTATTACAGTCTTTCTCCCTTCATGCTGTTACCAATGTTTGCAGGCTTTTTAGCAGAGGGGATGTTTCTGCAAAGGAAAGGAAGAAAGGTTATATGATTTCTTTTGTCTATTATGCAACTTTGGTAAAAATGTTATGTGTAGCTTTTGTAACTTTGAATCTATGGGGGTTTGGGGAGTAAGTGTTGCTCTGGTTTTTGATGAAGCTATTTGACAGATTAAGAAATAAAGTGCTAAAGCAATCTTGAGTCTGAAAACAAAGATGGAAATAGAGTAGATGTCATTTTGCAAATGGGGAGTAAAAAGGTTTTTGTGTTTGCCAGCATGCACAGTTTAGAATAATTTCAGTACATCAGGAAATGAGCTTTAAATTATTCTAAAGCGGTTAGTAAGTGGGAGCAACATAGTTAAATTTATTAAAGCTTTTTTTTGCTAAATAATTGATATAATGTTGCAATAAGAGCATGTCATATATTACAAAATGATACATTATGTAAATATATAGAGCACAATTTTCCTTCTGCCTGATGCTAGATTCCACTTTCTGGGTAATGATTGTAGAGGAGTTCAATCACTTTTTCTTCAAGGGGCACGGGTATTATAAGTGTGCAAAAATTGCAGGTGTGTTATTTAAATATTTTCTCCATCTCCATAGAAATTTCAGACTAATTTAGATATAAAATAATAATTAAAAAATCAGCCCTCGAGGAAGAGATAGGCCAGCCTGCTTACTACAGGTGACTGGAGGTAAAGGTGGGAACTTGATGTTTTCCCCTAGTGTCACTGGAATGATGTTCAGACACCGATTGTTCTGGGCAATTTGCAGCCGTGGAACTTGTGCACTCTTCTATGTCTAATCCAAATGCTGGTTTTAATACAGTCCTGATTATCTCTGACTGTGAGCAATAATATATTCGTGGTTTTATTAAGAAAACATTGCCAATAGTGGTAAACAAGGCTGTTAATTTCAAATTTGGCAGCAACTATTGACAATTCTTTTCTATTTAATTTAGTACCCTTCTTTGACAGGGTGCATCTCTGACCATACCTCAGCAAGACCTCTAATTATTGAAAAGTGAGGATCTCTTCCCTCTTTACTGTTACTGGATTGCAAAGTCATCTTCACACTTGCTTCAGGAATGGGACTTGTAGTGTGTCCATTTTTGCTGTGGGCATCTTGTATATTAAAGTTTTCCTAGATGGTTAGGAAAGATTACTGAATGTTTAACAACGGTGTGAAACATAAGTAGAAAGCAGCTGTTATGTGTTCTGCTAGTGACTCATGGTGAGTTGACCCTGGCTGGATGCCAGGGACCTACAAAAGCCACTCTATCACTCCCCTCCTAGATTGGACATGGATGGAAGGGAGAAAACTGAATGAAAGGCTCAAGGGTTGAGATAAGGAACAGGGAGCGATCATTAGCCCATTACTGTCCCAGGCAAAACAGACTACTTGAAGAAATTAGTTTAATTTATTACCAATCAAATCAGAGTAGGATCATGAGAAATAAGAAATAAAATATCTCCCCCCCCCCACCCCTTTCTTACTGGGCTTAATTTTAATGTTTTCTCTGCTAGTCCTTCCTCACACTCTTCCCCTTCTCTCTAGTGTGGGGTCCCTCCCATGGGAGACAGTCTTCCACAAATTTCTCCAATGTGAGCCCTTCTTATGGGCTGCAGTTCCCAGTGAGCTGTTCCAGTGGGGGCCCCTTCCATGGGGTGCAGTGCTCCCATGAGGGATCCCTGTGGGGTCACAAGTCCTAGCAGCAAACCTGCTCCAGCACGGGCACCTCTGTCCATGGCTATACCTGTCCTGGCAGGAGCCTGCTCCAGCACGGGCACCTCTGTCCATGGCTATACCTGTCCTGGCAGGAGCCTGCTCCAGCATGGGCACCTCTGTCCATGGCTATACCTGTCCTGGCAGGAGCCTGCTCCAGCACGGGCACCTCTGTCCATGGCTATACCTGTCCTGGCAGCAAACCTGCTCCAGCACGGGCACCTCTGTCCATGGCTATACCTGTCCTGGCAGGAGCCTGCTCCAGCACGGGTTTCCCACAGAGTGACAAGCTTTTTGGGCACCCTCCTGCTTCCAGCATGGGGTGCTCTGTGGGCTGCAGGAGATTTCTTAACTTCCATTGACTGCCATGGGCTGCAGGGGCATATCCTGCATTACCATTGCACCGTGGGCTACAGGGCTCCAGCGCCTGGAGCTCTTCCTCCCCCTCCTTCTGCACTGATCTTGTCTGCACGGCTCATGAGTATTCTTACTCCTCTCTACTGCTGAAGTCACTCTGGTTTTGGTGGGTTGGTTGGTTGGTTGGTTGGTTGATTTTTGTCTTTTTCCCCTTCTAAATTACAGTACCACAGAGGTATTATCACCTCACTAGAATCTCATGACGCCATTCTTGTATTCGGCTACAAACTTAATCTCAAATATCGTGCCCAATCCATGTAGGAATTCTCACATAAAAATTGTCCAAGACTGCGTGGCATTGGATCATGACAAGATTATCTTATGAATGTGAGTGTCCATTTTTCTCTTGGACATTTTTCCATTTTTCTCTTAAACATCCCTTTTTTTCACAACACTATCCCATCTGTCTCTTGTCTCTGGACAAGAGTCGCTGTCAAAGAGGCACTTTGATAGCTCCATTAGGAATGGCAAGTGAACTTCTACACCTGACTTCAGCCTCTATACTCTTTCTGGTCTGTATTTACTACACCCCTCTAAGTGATACATATAAAACTATGCAGATGATCAATGGGTGACATCTCCTGTAACCTTCAGGTGTTGGCAAGACATTGCCAGAAGCTCTGCAAGGTACACAAAAGGATTAATTTATTATGGTGTTGCAACAGTGTTGTGGTTAATACTATAGTAACTGTACTTACAGAGCAGTACTGCATATATAACTATCAAAAATCAAGTATTTTTGAAATGTCACATTTCCCAATGAGATGAGGAGACAGCAATGTTTAATATTGTTGCAAAGAGTACATAGATAAGCATTCTCCTTCCCCTTCGGCCTTGTTTTGTGATACAGGTCTGTCTTGTGGCTATAGTGGTATAAACCCATAGAAGCATCACTTGAAGTAAATGGATTTTCTGCTGATGTGTCTCACAGCAAGTTTTTTCCTTCTCTCTGGAGTCCTTATCTAAGTCTCCTGGCATTAGTAAAAGAAGACAAATAGTTACACAACAATAGTATGGAAACATTGCAGCAATTTTAGTAAATGCATCGAGATATTCGTGTTTGTTCGTCCAACTAAAAAATACCCAAAAACATTCAAGAAGGGACTGCAGAGGTTAAACATGGAACAGAACTTGCTGTGTTATCTTCACCTCTTCTGTCATTTGCTCACTTGTTTAATTTTTCCTCTAGTCTTTCTGGGTGCAACACTAGACACTGTGACAGCAATTACAGTGTAACCACAGTAGTTGCCTGCTCAGGTTAGATTGATCTGAAGAACTAAAGTAAATTGTGTTCATTGTATTTGTATCACAGGTTAATTCTTCTCAGAGCTGTACCTGTGCTCAGCTGTGATATCCCCAATTACCCCTTGTCCAAGTCCTTCTCCAAAGTCTAACACCTTCTATGCTTGTCACATGGTAATATTTTGCACCAATCCTTTTCTCCTCTCTTGCTCCAACTGGCTCACCACAGTGCCTTTAAACTGGGTGTCTCTAATCCTTTCAGATGTGTGAATAGCAGGCAGCTGGCTATTCTAGTGAAAGTCAGAGAAGGGAGCAGGCTGGAGGTGTACCCACACTGAGGAAGGGACCCAAAATCTCTCAGCACACACCTGCAATCTCTGCTAAGGGGTGAAGGCTGTGGCATGTAGAGCAGGGTGGAGGTGTACCCACACTGAAAAAGGGACCTAAAATCTCTCAGTACACACCTGCAATCTCTGCTAAGGGGTGAAGGCTGTGGCATGTAGAGCAGGGTGGAGGTGTACCCACACTGAAAAAGGGACCTAAAATCTCTCAGTACACACCTGCAATCTCTGCTAAGGGGTGGAGGCTGTGGCAATGTAGGGTAATGGGAGGGTGACTGTGGACCACTAGACTGGAAAACAGGGGGAGAGTGGGAGAGGATGTACGAAACCCATCACTGTGTGGAGGATGAATGTCTGGTACTCAAACTAATGGAGGTAATAAGGAGTAAAAAACTTAGGGGTGATATGAAGCACTTCTTCTGGAGTGCTCATTAAACTTGTTCCTCAATAGCAGGAAATAAACATGTCAGTTTTGCAGTACTTGAATCAGGTGGAGTGACCCTTTTGGCTGGGTTTTGTCTGGGATTTCTGAATCTAGCTACTACTGCTTTTAGTCAAAGTGTTTGCTGAGCTCTGTCAGTGCTGTCCTCTTTTTCTTTTTGCTTTCCCTTCCTGCTTTCTCTCTGTCATGTTTCTCCCCGGACTTTTTGTTTCAGTTGCAGTTTCAGTCCTTCTGCTGTCTGAATCCCTGTAGACTGAAGTGGGAGGCAGAGTGGAAGGAGTCAGAGCACCCTGCCGAGGGGGGTAGGCCAGTGAGGGGTGGTGGTGGGGCAGTGACCCAGAGGTGACAGAGGCTCAGCTCTCTGTGAGGGCTTGTGAAGACAAAGGGGAAAGGTAGAATTAATGAGGCAGGCTGTGAAAGTTTTCTTGCTTGTTTTCAGGGGCTGTGCTCCTCTAGTTCAAACAGTATTTGAGCTGAGTGGCACATTTGAATGTCCAGGGGCATTGAAACAATTAAGATTATATTTCTGGTTTGGGCTAATAGAAGCTTTCCCCTTTCAGCTGTTCTCAGAGGTGTTTTTTTTTTGTCTCTTCTTGCCAGGTACTGGCATTTGTGACTGCTTTCTGCCATTATCACAGCCAGCTTGTCTGGATGGCCTTTTGTAAGGGTTGCCGTGGGATGTTGGTTTGCTCAGGAGTGGTTCTTCTCCGTTGGTCAAGTACAGTACACATCAGCTTTTATCCCATCTTAATTCACTCTAAGAAAATCTGGTTTCTTGGCAAAAGAGTCCTTTTCAGTGTGTTCAACGGTAGGATATCACTTGTAGGAAAGGAGTGGATTAGAATGCTGAAACTGCAGAAATAGAAGGATTTTTTTTTAATAATTGGCTATGACAGTTTTGTGACAGGAATTTTATGGAAGGTAAAGCATTTTGAAGTAAGCCTGATGTTCTACTATTTCCCTCAGCCCTGGTGCCCAAGCAGCAGTTATGGGACACTTCCACTTTCTCCCCTGCTCTTTCCAACTTGTTAGCTCACACTGTGAATTTTTTTGAATAAATCCCCATAGGAGCTGTAAGAAATGCATGCTTGCTGTTGGCTGGCTTTTCCAGACCTAGAATTATGCTTGGAGAGAACTGATTAGGTTATTCAGAGGTGGAAGCCTGGTCATACTGGGTGGCAGGCCAAATGGACAAGAATCCCCTGCCTGGACCTCTGACAGCTGATTTCAGGGTAGGGGTTAAAGAAATGAATATACACCACAACACTTCTAACTTATTCTCTAGGAGTTTGTTTTGGGTTTTTTTTCTTGTTTGCTTGTTTGTCTGATTTTTTTTTTCCCACCTCTTTTTCTTACTGCACTATCCAGAAATGAGCTGAACTGCATTTCCCCAAGTTGTTCTTGTGTGTAGACTCGATGCATCAGGAGCAATCAGCAGGAAGCAGGCTGTAGATGGGCTGAGATGTGGAGGCAGGTCAGGCTTAGTGATGGGGTGCCAAGTGCTGTGCTACGTGAAGCTTGGTGGTTTGTTTGAGGCACTCTCTTCCCTGCTGGTGAGCTGAGCCTGTTTGTACTGATGTTTATCTGTGATAGCCCCATCTGATCTAATTTTTCCCTAGGTGGCAGAGACAGCCTGACAGGTAGATGTGTGAGAGAACAGAGGAAACATTTTGAGTATAAGCAGCAAGTGAGAGCATAATTCCTTCACTGCATTGTTCAGAGTGCCTGTTCATAATACTTCACCTCTAGCAGGTAGTGTGTCATGGCAAGTCTTTGCCTAGAAGCTTAAGCTCACAACTTCAGAAATTACAGCTGAAGTGGAAATTTACCCTCACCAGAAGGACCACTGGAGCAGCAAAAGAAAAATACCCTGTTGAAGTCAATGGCTGTTGCTTTTACTGGAAGGTGAATGTTAACTAATACTTAGAGGGCAAAAATAATGTAATTGATAAATTCCATTTTGCTACTGTGGGACCAAATTGACCCTCAGGGTTTTATAGATGGTTCTTAACTATTCTCCCAATGGTGAGGCTGATTTTTATCACTTTTAAAAAGGCCTGTCTTCTCCAAGCCATTGAGCTTATTAAAGACTGCTTAAATAAGCTGTTTGTAATCATTGCTGATTGTTTCCCTTTGTTTATTTAACAGACTAAAACTATTTATAAATTCAGTTTCTGTTCCCCTGTGACTGTCATTAATGTATTTGCTTATTTTACATCAATTATCACTGTCATGTAACTGAATAGACTAATATGGTCTGCTGCCTTATGATTTCTCAGTGCACATTCATTTCTACTCCCATATCTTGGATCAGACACTTCCAAAACCACATTAACCAAACCTTGTGCCTTGTATTTTCATTATTTACTAGTCTGCAGATCTTTGCAGAGATTTTTCAACATGGAGGAGCTTTCTCCCTGCTCAAAATCCTTGTACTTTATACCACTTTCCTAACCTTTTTCCATAGTGTTTGTATATACCTTTACAGCAAAATGTGAAAGGAAAAAGAAGACTTTTGCCTATACTATTCCATGTAATTACATCAGGAGGATGGAACCTACTGTTCAGCTTCACAGGCTGCAAATATTGCTATCATTTTCAGGTGCTGGCTATCTTTATACAAGGATTGATTATATGAAGGAGAAGAGACACAGAAATTCAGGAATCTTTAATTATTTGTGTGATAGGCTATCAAACAAACCCAGGCAAATAGAAAAACAAGGACTGGTGGATATTTATGTACATTATGCTAACTACAGCAGACCAGCTCTGGTAACACGAATTTGGATGGTATGTGTTTCTCTATCAGTCTTAATAATTAAAAAAAACAACCAAACAATAATCCAGCAGTGACATGGTTTTAAAAATCTCTGGGGTCTAATGAATTTCTGCAGCAATGAAGGCAGCATGTGAAGGGATGCAGCTATAGGCAGACTCAATAGGAATCAGCTGCAAGCTGCTGGTCTCTAGTTCTGAGGAGAGAGAGCGGGTTTTGCTTTTGAATCAGGGAATGTGCGACTCCCTGAAGCCTCTTCAGGGAAAATAGTGGGGTTTTGCTTCTCTTTGGGACACCATTGTCCTGAGTAACAGCCCTGGCCTGGGAGGTTCCAGTTATCCAATGAAATTCTAATTGCTTGGTGTAAAAATTGGACCAAATCAAACAAATCTCAAACATCTTCCTCTCTATCAACTGCATTTCAGGTTACCAGCTTTGTTCCTGAACTGTAGGTTTTTCAGTGGGTGTAAGTATAGTCCTTAAAAATATTTAAACTGTCATTTTCTGCCTTAAACATAGGTTCTATATTTTTTCAAGTTAAAGTTTCTACATGCCTGCTGAGATGAGCTGAAAATCCCTCCTGTTGAAGAGAATTGACACCCAGATTTCAGAAGAGCTGCAAGTAATATTAGACATAAACCTGTACTAGCATCATGAAAAAAAAGTTATTACAGTAAGACTAAAAACCTTGGAAGAGATGTCTTCCTAAAATACTGGAAAAGCTTTTGCTGTTGAAGATGATCTCTATCCATGTTTGTGGTGACCTACACAGATTATAGTCATGTTTGCAGCAGAAAACCTTCCATGAAGTTGAGTCACAAGGATATATTGGTTTATTAGCCAGTGACCACAGTTCTGGTCTCACCTGGGACTTATGAAGTTCCTCAACATCATCTTGTTTCTGTTTCTCCTGGTGCTGTAAAGTTGTGCTGCAAAAGAAGTGCTTCCTGAGCATTCTGTTGGATGTGTAATACAAGAACAAGAGGCATCCTCAGTTATAAAACAAGAGCTGAGTGGTGCAGGGCTCGCTCTCCAGCACGTATGGATTTGTTGATTAAGAAAATACCTTGGAACTGTCTACTGCTCAGCCCTTTTGATCTTCTCTGCCCTCTCACTTCCTCTTGACTGTTTTTTTTATTTCCCTGGTGTTTTTAGGAACTCTTTGAGTTTTCGTATTCAAACAGCTGAGGGATGTACCATCTGTCTAGCAGGCACATAAGTGCCCTGAAGATGGTCTAGTTCAGCAAGTGCATAATATAGTACAAGCCTTTCTTTTGTGATGAGAGCCAGGATTCTGAATAGAATGGGGAAATCGACATCTTTCTTTTACAGCGAAAAGAAAAAGCCCAATTATGACAAGTGTGTGAAGAAATTCATGCTGGGTTAGACCTCTGGGCCACCTCACACAGTGCTTCAGGTCCATTTTTCGAGGTATTTGTCTGTATAGTGCCCAAGACCTTCAACATAATCAATTTTTGTTTTCTTTTGGTGGCCCTATCTCCTCTTAACAAAACTGCTCTCACTGATTGATATGTTTTTAATGATTGCTCTCACCATATACTCCATACTATGGTGATTTACAGTCTTTAAGATCTTTTTTATTTGACAGCTCCTTCCTACTCATTTTTTTGTCTCTTTGTGGCAGATACTGCAGTGATACTGTAGAGCTGACAAAATGGGAATTATGAGGAAGCACTTACCAACCCAGGCCAATCTAATGAAGCTGTGGGGGGAGAGGGGAAGAAAGACAATGTGAGTGTTTAAAACCACTGAATGTTTAGCTCATCCATCTAAGCAATCAGTGTTTGTATTAAATAGCCTTGTTCGTAATTCAAGAAAAAAAAAAAGACAACCAAACCATATAACAAATTTTCTTGAAAGATACTGGTCTGGTCATTTAGTGAGAAAATGGCACTTGTTGTAGTGCATCTCACAAAGAATTTCATGAGGCAGAGACCCTTTGTATTTCTATAAATATATTTTTCTTTCCCAGTGGGATGATGTTCTCTATTGCTAAAATGGTGGCTAAGATATCCAGAGAGCAGAAATGGAGCTCTGGGGATTTTAGCAATTGTGTGTTAATCTGTGAAAACAGAAACATCAAACAGAAAAAAACATTTACTGGAATCTAAGCATACTTAGTCCATTACCAAAACAATAAATTATATTTACTCTTACCTATCCAGTGATCATCTCTCATTTTTTTCGTTCCACCTCTACTTTACTTCATAGAGAGCAACACTTTAAGAATTCAGGGATACTTTCCAATTGAACAACTCCTGTAAAGTACCCAAGTCTTTTAAGTGAGCAGGATTTGTATCTCCCTTCACCTTAACTGTTTCCTATTTCCCACAAGACACCCTGTCACCGAGCTACTTAAGCCATATGAACAGCACAGCAGCAACACAAGCAAATGAAGGCTTGGTTTATAGCATTTTACTGTGTCTTTATAGTCTCACAGTATTGTTGGTGCTATTGTTTCTGAACTGGAGCTGGAGAAAATCTATTTGAAGCAAGCAACTCAATGAATATGGTCCTTTTATTCTGATAATGAATTATCTGTGTAGAAACTCACATGAACAGAAGCCTTTGTTGCTAAAAAATTATCATGAGAATAGTTTAGACAGAACGTGTTTTGGCTGACTGTCTGTCTGGGTGCATGCAGATATCTAATAACCATTATGTTAGTTATTTCCTACACCCTACTTGCTATTTGCTCCCTGGGATTGATGTCCTGTGTGTTTTTTCCTGCTCCCAAACCCACAAAGGAGTTATCAAATTCTTGGGAAACACATGTTCCTTCCATACCTTTGACTGTTCAGACAAAGAAACATGTACCTGCATTATAGTATATGTGTAAAATGGGCCAACAAAATGGGGAGGCAATCAAGAAAAATTTACATTTGGATGATGGTTTACAAGAAACTATTTCACATTATTTGCCCAGCTCACGCGTGAACAAAACTGATTTAAGTACTTTCCTTGTTCACAGATGGCACATAAATAGGAACCACAAAAGTACTGTGCTCTCTACATAGCTGGATGTTTCTTTTAAAAGTCTCTCTGCATTTTTTATAGCAGTTTATCTATCTTAGCTACCTTTATCTCCCCTATTACTATAGCTTTTGAACATCTCATAATCCTTAATGTATTTATCCTCATAACATCTCTCAAAAAATTGGAGGTACTATTACCTCTTTTTATGAGTCTCTTATTTACAGTTTTATTCCTTTAATTTTTTTTTATTCCTTTAATGTTTTTTTATTCCTTTAATGTTTTTTTATTCCAAGATTGGAGATAAGCAGGCTTGAAGAAGTAAAACTTGTGGTACTCACCACCTTGATCTCCCCTCCCAAGTCACCATTAATAGTTCCTGTTGCCACCCCACAGTCAGGCTGTCTGTGAGAAATTCCCTAATGCATTCTGGCCAAAATGAGTAGAGGAACCAAAAGATTTCAATTTAATACTCTGAAATAATCTGACTCTTCTTGACTGAATCATGGCTTTTGCTGCCATGTGAGCAGCTGAGATGGACGATGTGAGGTGCCAGCGGCTGGAGAAGAGGAACCTGGAGAGCATGAAAATCTCAGAAGGAGGAGATGGATGCCAGCCCTGGAAGGTGCACTGTGGTAGTGCCACTCTGGCTGTGAAAAGGAGGATTCAGTTCATGTGCCTTATTGTCACCATTTGCCTTGTGCCAGCACTGTCTGATGGCACACCTGCCTGAGGCCCCTGAACCAGGGGACAATTAACACTGCAACAAATCTTTGAGCAGTTTTCAGGAGGGATTTTTCCTTGCCCACCTTACAGTGCTCAGGTAAGCCTCTGTGCTGGAGCAAGAAATTGAACAAACAAACGTGCCACAGGTGGTTGTTGCTGAAGAAGGTCAGAATGTCCCCTATTTCAGCAGAGAAAGTGTTGGGAAACTTCACTCTTGACAGATTGTCTCAGCTACACTGCAAGGCTGCATGTGAAATGACTGGCCAGAGTTATGCAAAGTGTGTAGGAGAACAGAGATTTCTGCCCATGTTTTCCAGGTCCTTGGCTGCAGGCTGTCTTTGTCCATCTGTGAGCTATTTCACTTCTTTTGGTCTCATGTACTCATTTCTGGTTTTCTGTTGTCTAATCCTTAACATGATGGTTACAGAATTTAAAAGTAGAATTTCATATGGGGCCTGGTTAACTAAGGGATTTATAGTGTCAAATAGTCTCATCCTTGTTATTCAGGATAATGTTAAAATCTTGTTTATTAAGTAGGAATTCCATATTTGGTGTGGGGTTTTTTTGGTTTTGCAGTGGGATGCATTACTAATTTTAATGCTGGCCTTTAGATTTTTGTTGAAGGTACATGTGTCTTTCTAGTAGTCATAAATGGTCTGTGTCCCAGCTTTCACATTTTCTAAGTTACTCTTTGTTAACAACTACCTATTATAGCAGTACCAATTTCAGAAATTGCTTTTGTAAAAAATGTAAATGGTTTTTATATATTGCTTTATTTTTCTCCATTCTGGAGGAAGTGTAAGTAACTGAAATGAAGATATGTGAGTTGCTTATATTGATTGTGTGAAAATGAATACAAAACAACCTATTGAAGTGAAACATTTTATTGTATCAAGACATATTTTTGTAGTTGTTATCCAACATCCACCCACCGTATTCCTTCATGTTCGTAAGGAATTTTGAAATTTTACCAACGCGTTTATAATGAGAAAGTATGAGACATTGTAAAGTTTGTTAAGTAATGGAAAATCTACCTCTGATCAATTCTCCACGTTGATGCTCTGAAAACAGTGAAAGAAAAATGAATCTGCTTCTTTACAGATTTGACAATAGTTCAGATATAAGTTTTGGGAGCAATTTAGAGCAAAGCTATACTTCTCTGTCCCTTAACAAATGAAAGACACTTCTAATAAGGTTTTAAAACAAATTGTCCATAAAATAAAAAGGACAAAGCAATAAACAAGACAGATTATGTGTAATATTAGCCGTAAGGAATAGGATGAGAAAATTTTAAAAATAGAATCAGAAAGAGTAGAAGAGCATATCAAAAGTCAGATTTGACTCCTGTTGTGTTAATATGCCCTTCTAAGTTGTAATAGGCAGATTTTATTGCAGCGTATATAAAGAGGGTTCTCTGAAGTTCCTAGGCTGTATTCTTCTCTGGCTTGGAAAACTAATAGCAGAGAGAGGTAGACAGTCCCTAGCAAGTCATCTAGAGTTACTTTCAGAGCTTTAGTTTCCTAAACTCCTTGGTAGTTTTTATGAGAATAGCCTGTGGGTGTTTTTTTTTTTTTTTGGTTTGTTTTTTTTTTTTTTTTTGTCACGTCAGTTATTGCCACATTAAAATATACGCTATAGAAGTCTTCCTTGAATCATTTCTAAGCCTTTCTTGTAGACTTTTGCTGATGATACTAGTTCTAAACAGAATTCAGGGTCTCCAAGACCTGTTTTGCACTTTGCACTCTAAGAAACTGTTTTCCTATGGTGTCAATGGTGTTTCCCTATGGTGTGACGTAGCAAATCACACAGACACCAAAGAAGAGGAGGATGATTTTCTTTTAAAATAAAACTGATTTCAGTTGTTTGTACTTGTGCATTTAACTACTTGTAGTGAAACGTGCAGGAGAGTATGAGACTGAATAGCCTGTTCAGCTGCCTAGCCCCAGGAGCAGGATGCATGCGTATCCATTGTCTGTGCAGGAGTTTGTGCATTTATTAATAATTAGGTAATAATTAATACAAGGGATGCCAGTTACTGTGCCAGCATCTCCAGGCTGCTGGTCTTGTGATGCCTTTTTTCTACCACTTTGGAGCTTGTGGCTGATAAGCCTGTGGGAGACAGGAGGTCTCTCCTTCCCGTGCCACCTTTGTGGTTCTTTTGGGTTTATTGCCTGTCCTCTGGCTTGCAATCTGAGTGTCTGGAGTGTCTCAGCTGATCTTAGACTAATTAGCTAATCTGAGAGCTAACAGCGCTTGTCCTTCACAGAGCCCTACTCCTGCCCCTCTTCATTTTCCATGCCAATCAATCCTAAAATGTTTCTGCAGGAATTCCTGGGCAAATGGTGGCAGTAGCTGTGGGTAAGTATGGCTGTGTATTATTCTCCGGGCTCTCAAATCTCCCTTCCTTTCTTGGTCTCCCTATTTGTAGTGAGAAGCATGAAATGAAAAAATATTGACAGAACATTCTTGAACATTGGACAAATAAAGTAAAATCACATTTTGATTTCATCTTGCTGCATCCAAATTTGTTTATAACTTAGCTGATAAAAGTCTGCTGCTGTTTTTAGGAGAATTCTTTTGGGTATTATGTATTACATTGCTGAAAGAGCTGTTCAAATCAAGTTTTATGCTAAGGCAATTTTTTTTGTGATTGTTTGGTACAGTAGTGAGAGAAAAAATATTATTTTATTGGTACCCTCTGTGAAGCCATGTCTCCTTCCATTGTTATTGGTTCCAAAGATTTCAACCAGAAGGGATCCTTATTGTCATCAAGGCTGACACCTGCATATTAAAAAAAAAGTGCAGTTTATCTAGTAGCTCTTTTATCAGTCCTTTAATTTCTGCAGAGCTAAAGCATAAAAAGGTTCAGCAGAGAAGTCAAGATCTTCAGCCAACAACTCTCCTGTCTACTTTGTTGTTTAGTTTAGAGCTTAAATTAAAAGTTACTTGAAAGTTCTTCTCTACAGAGTATTGCTTTGCTCAATGTGAATTGCATTAATGGTCCAGATCTGGTTTTAAATACATCATTAACAGGGTAAAAACCATCAGAAGCAGCCTCTGATTCATCTGCCTACTGGTAAGGTGCTCACCAGTGCATGCAGGGCTGAAAGAAGTGCACCCCCTTCTACAAAGCCATTGCATGAAGTTTGTGGGTGGGCTCATAAGAAATAGTTTTATACCTCATGTCAAGTCAGGGGTGTTCAGGCCCTTGTTTGCTGTTAATGTAGGACATTAGTATCTAGAAAAGAAATAGAAATTTTCAAATAAACATGACATAAACTTGGATATAAACATGATACAAATGCAGGTAGACTTTGTTGATATGTATTATATGAGCTCTCTAATATACAGCTAGTACTTTTTTATTTTCCAGAGTTTAAACTGTTTTAGCATCTGGAATTATGTTGGCATTATATGAAGCAGTCTGTTGCAAAAATTAGCTAGATTAAAATCAATGTCAAAATTCACCACAGGGTAAAATATACATACATATGTGCATGCATATATACACTAAAAAACCTCCAATAGCCATTAGTTTTCTTAACAATCTACATCTAGTTTTCTCTCTAATTGTTTCAATATATGAACAAAACTATTTTTCAATTACAATATTCAATTTTATGCCACTAAAAATTATGTGAAATACTGAAAATATAAATCAAAATATCAGTAATATTTAAGGGAGTTGTGCTTATATGGAATCTTCCTGCTTTAGTTGCAACTATGTGATCTGGAATTGTAATCCTATCTTCATGAAACCAGCAAGATGAAATACTGTAAGAACATGAGTTTTTAGAGGCTACCTATCAAATATTCCAAGGTTAAATAATGGTAGGGAAATTGCACTATCTTAACATAATAGAGCGTTTTAATGGTTGGGGAAATGTGTAAATTGTGATTTGGGATTTCTTTCTATCTATTCTTTGCTTTTGATGCCCTGGCAGTCTTTATTTAAAAAGCAAAAGCCAGATTCTGCAAATCCTTGTGCAGTCGAATTGGGTCATACACTTGGTACCACTTGAATTGTTCCTGTGTGTGCTGGTTTTGACTGGGGTAGAATTAATTTTCCTTCCAGTGACTAATATGGGGCTGTGCCTGCCTACAGGAAGCAGTGAATGAATTCCTTGTTTTGCTTTGCTTGAGTGCTCAGCTTTTATTTTACTCTGTTAAATTGTCATTACTCACAAGTTCTCTCATCTTTACTCTTCTAAATTTTTACCCAACCCAGCTGGAGGAGAGTGAATGAAAGGCTATGTGGTGCTTGGTTTCTGGCTGAAGCTAAGCCATGGCAATGCGTGAGAAGTTTTGCTAGATTGGCATCTATAATTGTTTTTCACTTTTCCAAAACACTTTTCATGGCAGAGAAGAAAAAGATGTGCTTTTTCTTGTGAACTAAATCTTGCTGAAGATTTCAACAAACATGATTATCCAGGTCATTAGCTTTCCCTCCTAATCTATTTTCATGGTATGGGAAAAAGAAAAAAAAAAACCAACCTGATGAGATGTTTATTAAAATACTGGTTTGATTTTGTGTAGAATTTATCTTGGAGGGTGCTATGGATGTGAAACCTAACCAAGACAGGTACAGAACTGCTTGGTGCTGCCCAAGGGCATATGAATGTTGTTCAGTACATCAGCTGCTATAAAGTGGATCAGATCCCTCTGCCCCAAGCTCTGCAAAGTGAAGCAAAAGAGAAGATGAGTTTGTAACTTTACCAAGAGGTCACTGCTTTGCTTGTCTCAACATTTGCCACTATGATGTTAATTTACCATAGTCATACCTGTGCTTTAATTTTTATTGCAAGTGAGTGGGATGCAGAGAGGAGAAGAGGGAGAATTTGGGCATGGAGAGGAGGGGCATACAGATTGCTTTTATATGCTATGGTTTATGAGGCATATTGACCAGCAGCACTGAGATATTCTGGGCTCTCCTCCTGAGGGGTGAGGAAGTTATGGCTGTGTCTTTTTCCTCATATTCTTTTTTTCTCCTTCTCCTGGCTCAATTCTCACCATTTTTGTGGACATCTGTTTGTGCGGGAAGGTCTTCAGCGAGGACACTGTTCTTCTTTTGGCATTATATGTAGTGCCTCAGGGCACTTCTGAATCAAGTTGGACTGTCTTGATAACATTAACTGACTTTCTGCCTCGAGATGGTTTTACTTTTAATCCTCAGAGTGTAGCTGTCCCTTGATCTTTTACAACAGAAGTATAGTAGCACAGATAGAAAACTTTTTAATTTGACAGAAAATAGAAATTAATGTGTGTGCACAGTATGACCAAGTTCAGATCCCTAAAGTCAAACTAACTCTATTTTTAACCACACAAAGTAGAACTATGTTAACATATGCCGGGAGTGGGTTTTTTGTCTTTAATATCACAAACATTAGACACAGATCTTCCTAGAGTTCACTTTAATTCAGACTTTTCCCATCTGTCATGGAGCTGAAAAATTAGGACACATCCCGTCCATCGCTTAGTGGGGAACAGAAGGGAGGTAGAGGCCTGTGCTCTGCAGGTGGTTTGCAGCAATGCCACCAAAACAACACTGAGGACAGGTCATGCAGGGTGTATGTATTTTCTGGGATGTTTGCCTTAGACTGCCTTCAGCTTTGGGCTGGGCACAGAATGGCCATTCAAAGATGCAGAGCATTAGGTGTGATGCTGGTGTGCATCTGCCACCCAAAGTGTGGTGGAAGTGATCTTGCTGTGTGACTGCTTGATGATGCAGACCAAAGTGGAGATGAGAGCTTCTTTGAAAGCATGTTCTCTTCTGAACTTAAAAAAAACCCCAAAAACATAAGGGTAAGGCAGGAGAAGAAAAAAATAAGTCCCTATTTTCTTGGCTAGGAGGTCCTATGTGCTTAGCAACTTCTGGGAAATGAGACAGCTCTTTGTTTCAGTGCCTTAATGTGGATTTACTTCCCAAACTCTTCTGTGCAGCTTGGTTTTGAGGGGAAGACATGGTACCAGATGAGAGAAGCACTAAACCTGTTTATTTTATGATAATCAAGCATTGACAGTTTTCCCTTTTTTTTGGTCCTCTGAAAAAGGGTATGCTATCCACAAAAACTGTGAACAGGCAGCTTTGAACTGAGCAGGGAGATGGAGCCAGTTGTTCCCAAGAGTTTGGTTTCTTATCAGTGCCCCTAGTTCATTTTTCTGTAGATCTTCTCACAAGCTTTTGTTATGTGGTGTGCTGCTGTTTCACCATGGAGAAGGCCTTAATTAGTGTATATTTTTTATAGTTGTGCATTTTTCAGTTTGCCAAATGTTTGGGATCCAACTGATTCTTACACAAATTTCCACTTGCACTGTTGGAAAGAGAGTGCAGATGGCTTCTGAATTAGAAAATTGTTGTACACCCACTTTGCCCTTCAATCAAAAGCCACACTGTTACATGCTCTGAAACCACATAAGGTGAGCTGGTGTGGAGTGAATTTGAGGAAGCAAATATTCTTCCTATGTGGAGTCTGAAAATCAAGTATTTAATCAGTGGAAGCAAGTTTTCTACTCTGGAAGTATTGACATTCTCAATTATAGTGGAAACATCAAAGCTTTCTGCATGAAGCATCAGCCAGCCCTTGAAACATATGGTGGAATATTTTTGTGCTGCTGCTGCTTTACTGTGGTGTATTGGATTTGCACTGGCATCATTTTCTTCCATTAGTTAGGCTTACCCTACTTCACCTTTTCAATTTATTGGAACTTAACTTTTCATTGTCAGCTGACTCAGGAATGCAGACCCACACTCCATAGCCAAAGTAAGGCCTGAAGTTAATAAATTTAAATGCATGAAGTAGAATAAATTAGAACTAGTATGTTAATGTTGATAACTTTTACTGCAAAACTCTTATTACATCTGTCTTGGAGATTTTAATTTTATTTTTAGATGTACTTCATGCACATCATATTGTATATATGAATGATATTGCAACTCTTCTTTTTTCTTACAGAGGCCTAATGGGAAAACATGAAGATTTGTAAAAATAAAAGCTTTGCATTCACTGAAATGGAAATTATACAATTTTATCTTCTAGTCAAGACTTTTGCTGAAGTTCTTGTAAACAGTAAGAGGAGAAAAATGGAAAAACATGTTGAGATATGGCTGAGAGAAAACCTCTTTATTTCCTTAGAATAGATTTTTTTTCTCTCCCTCCCCACTTGTACTGGCAAAATATACAGCTAGAAGTAGTATTTGCAGGCAAACTGTCCATAAACCAACATCTGTTGAACCTTACAGGAAAAAAGGGTCTCAGACCTGTGTGTACTTTCATTACATCTATTCATTTTTCTGGGGAGAGGGAGGGAGCAGGCATGTGAGAAGCCCAGTTACCTACAGAGACATCTTCTGAATTTATTGATTTCTCCTTGGCTTGAATTGTTATTGATGCAAGTTCCCAGTGCTGCTGTTGACCTTAAGGAAACAGGACAAGAACCTTAGTGGATTCTCTTCTACTCTCCTCACCCCTCAAGATCTGTGGTGATTGGGTATCAAAATTACAATTTGTTTTGAAAGAACTGGAGAAGGAGACTGCTGTGGCACACCTTCTGTGGAAGGAGTAATAAGATTTTTGGGAAAGGTGGTCTAAAACCAGCTGAAAGACTACATTGGCATTTTCTTTTGCCCCTGTAAGACTCTCAAATGGCAGGCTGAGAGTTGGCACTCTTGAGGTCTTGGTAGGTGTTCTCCCCAGGTGCTCTATGGGTCTCTGTTTAACACCTTATTCAGACCAGAGAACAGATTTTGGGGTGGATCATCAATAAAGACACTGAACAGGACTGGGCCCAGTACTGAGCTTGGGGGATCACCATTTGTGTGCAAGCACAGCAGCCCTGGGAGAGACAGATTTTGGGCCATATTGTGGCTTTCTGAAGACAGTCAATCCCTTGTGATGCTGGTGGGAATTTTGTGAGCATTCCTTCAATCCTCTACCTTGGCACACCTCTGCTGGCATGATTTTGGCATCAAGAAATCCAACCTCTTTTATTTTGTAAATAGGTGTTGAGCATTTATGGGAGGAGGGGGAAAAAGCTTGGCCCTTGGTGAGATCTCCTGGCATCTTTGTTCAGCCCCATTCCACCCCCATTTCTTTCCAACACCATACCAGCCCCTCTGTTCTGGAAACTGAGAATGGAAGAAGGGATGGAAAATGATAGCTGGAGGCATCACTGACTGGTCCTACAAAAGAAGTCCGTGTGTTTTGCTAGCACCCCACTTGAATTGCATCTCTGATTAAATGGCTGGATGTCATGAGGTCATTGAACATGGCACTGCTCCATGATTTCTGGGGGCTGTTCAGTAGTTTGGGTTCTCACATACGAAGAACTGGCCAGTTTTTGTGGAAAAAAGTTGTCTCGTCATCCTTCACATTGGAAAACAAAAGAACGATGTTGATTAAATATAAATATATGCAGATGTCAGAATGAACCTTTTATGAATGGCCTAGAGTGAAGTAGCCAGAAGTGGTACACCAGCCATTCTGCTGTTAACTTTTCATGTTAGCTAGGGGAACAATTAGGATTGTTAGGGCATATTCTTCTGTGTCTTAGAGAGAAACAAAGTAAATGAGAGGTTGAACATTTTCTCTGAAGTTACTCAGCCTTGTACATGTTCTTACAACCCTGTTTCTCCCTCTACATTGCACTGTAGTCTTAAAGCCTTATCTTCTTTTCCTGTGACAATTTTTCTGTTACATTATATATAAAAAAACAGGAAAATGTTATAATATATACCAGATTAGATGAACTACACTGTTATATTTGTAGTTTGGTGATGTAGAGTTTTTTTCATTAACTTTTGTTTTAGACAATTGTGTTGATAAATCTAAATCAAAACCAAGTGAGTAAATACCACCCCCCCTTCTTTCAGCCTCACTCCTCTCTTTTGTCTCCACTCCCCAATTCTTTCCACAAGAGCAAACACTGTTTTACTGACACTTTGTAGAAAAGTGAAGGAAATTGGTAAATATCATCCCCAGAGAGGAGAAAGAGGAAATTCTTGAATCTCTTCTTACTCTTTTTATCAGTAATTAAGATGCTTATAAGGTAATAGGAGATTTGAATGAATTTTCCTTTGGCATGAGAGGAAATATGAACAAACTCATGGAAAAACGTATGTGCCTTATGTACAAAACAGGTGTGGATGTATAGGAATCTTCTATACATACAGCATTTAACATAGCATTTTTTCTGGATTTTTAAAATTTATTTCCTCCCAGATGGCTGGCTCATGCAAGAATCTCATGTGAAGGTATTGAAGATTTTTGTGACTGAGCCAAGGACTGAACTCAGCTCTCTTTGTTCTTAGATAAGCAATCAAACTCAAGCCTGACCATCTTTATGCTGTTGTTTTTCTACCCCTGCCCAGCTGGAGGCAAGTCCCAGTTGGTTGGCTGCCCAGCTTCTTTCTGTTCCCCATTCCTTTAATAGGTTTGGTGACCACTTACAAGTAGGAAAGAAAGCCAAATGCCTGAAAAAGTTATCCTGTTGTTAAAAGATAAGATTGCTGGAGAACTATTTGTTCAGATAGCTCTGGCTTGAAGTCTAGGTTCTGCAAGACTGGTTCCTTGGACAGTGTTATTGGCCCCTCAGGGGCTTGAAAGTATTTGCATGTTTAGATATTTTCTGCTGCAATGAAAGTTTTTGCAATAGGCTTGACTTACACAGTAAAGAGGCACTTACATAAACAAGCAGGTAATAACTAGATGCTTCTTAGTATGATCTTGAGCTAGTTTAAAATGCATTTGTTGTAAAAAATAGATAATTTTCCTCCTGTGTATATGGGAAAGGCTTTGAGCATTTTTCTTGCCTGTGGTTTCTAGCTCTATCTTTGTCACCCTTCTATGATGTCTGTTGTGTCAACAAAAATTGATCTAATTTATGAAATGCAAAATTATTCCTCTGTTGATACTACTTTAAATGTAAAAATCCCTGTGCCAAAAGAACATAAGTAGAAGCAGAGAGAATGCCTTGCTTGTGTTGGAATATATGGCCCTGATTCATACAGAAACCTGTTGAGTTTTAATGTCATGCTTTAAGTCTTAGTGTGTTTCTTTTCCTATGTTTAAACTGTGCTTTTATTCTACAAATTCTTCAGCTGCTCTCTAGCAAGAGATGCAAACATACCTTAAATATTCTAGGAGAAGGTTTAGATATCTACAGGCATCAATGCAACCCTGGAGAAGAGAAGTGTACAGGAATTTTTGACAGGGGAGTGGCAGTAAAACAAGAAACTAGAAATCAGATGACATCAGTCTATTTTTGGTTTTGATAAATCAAAGGAAAGCAATTTTGATTTGAAACAGACCACAGAACCATGAGCACTTTAGGCAAATTCTTCTTCCACGCCTTAAATCTGCTTTGAGGTTTGTAAAAACTTGATTGTGAGAAATGTATGCATATAAATTAAAGATAGTATACAGACCTATGTTTTACAGAGTGTTTGCAACTTTGAAGTCCCACAAATCAGAAGATTAAATCTCTTTTGCATTTGAAACTGTTCAGCCAGGCTCCTGAGAGTCCTTGGGCTTTGTTTAATGGAATCGTGTAAATGTGAGGCAAAAAGAGGTACGGAAGAAAACTGCTTTTCCTCATGGGAGAAGTCAATTTCTATTTTATGTCATAGACTCTGCAATATTTCACACCTGGTATACCTTAGAGATTACCTCTGTAAAGACAGTGGTGGTATGCTGTCAGCTCTCTGCAATGTTTTGAGTTGAGGGAGGTCTCAGCATTGCATGGGAAGGATTTATTTTACCAGTGATATAAAATGCTAGATTTCCCTAGAGTTTTTCCTCATTACTTTTTTCAGTCTCTGGTGTCATAAATCAAGACATTTGTGGTCATTTACTTTTACTTCTTATTTACTGGTTGCATGCAGTTTAAAAATATTTTTCAACCACTTTTTTTGAGATTGGGGCAGGGCATATCTTGTCAGAAACTGGTTAAGTAAATCTCAGAGAAATATTAGCTATCTGAAGAAGCAATGATCCTTCTCTTCAACCCCAGATAATTTTCTTCCTTTCCTTTGTGTTTTTAGTTTTCAAGTACAATTAAGAAATATTTATGTACTACAAGTTCATATCTGCTCAGTGTTTTGTTCCTTGCATTAGTACCTAAAGGGGATTTGCAAGAGAGCTGGAGAGGGATTTTTTCCGAGGATGATAGGACAAGGAGGAAGGGCTTGAAGTTGTAGGAGGGTAGTTTAGATTAGATACTAAGTAGAAGTTCTTGACTGTGAGGGTGCTGAGGCACTGCAACAGGCTGCCCAGAGAACCTCTGGATGCCCCATACCTGGAAGTGTTCAAGACCAGGTTGGATGGGACTCTGAGCAACCTGGTCTGCTGAAAGGTGTCCCTGCCATGGCAAGGGGGTTGGAACAAGATGGTCTGTGGGGTCCCTTCTAACCCAAACCGTTGTATAAATCTTCTGAAGCCACTGTGGCCCCTGGATACTCTTCTGCTGATATTTCAAGCAACAGTGTTGGGTTCTCTGTGAGAGACAGACATTTAGTTGGCATTGGTATTTTAATATAAATTCCATCCAGTGCTTTAGTTCCCATTATTAATTATGTGGGGTGTCCCTGCGTGCTGAGAGGAAAAACCTTCTCTACGTCCTCTTCAGGCAGAGTCCAGCACCACTGAAGTGGTGACCAGGGCGTTACAGTGGTGACCAGATTTTAGGGAGGTCCCTTGCCTGGCAGGAGCTGACCTGGCAGAATGATGCCTGAGCTTATTGCTCCAGCTGTGCAGTTCTCAGGGTGGCAGGGCTAAAATTATGCCAAATTGGTGAAACACACTTAGAGATAATTACAAACCAAGTTTAAAAGTAGGCTGGTGAGGTTTCTGGTCTGGTGGAACCTACCTCTATGTTTTTTCCTGGCATCTGTGGGCATCAGAAAAGCAAATCCCTTTTCCCAGATTGCTCATCAGATATTCCCTCAGCAGTAACTGTTCTAGAGAGAAAGAGAGACCCTAAAGCCTCAGTACAAATGCTGACAGGGAGCTGCTCTAAATCGTCCCTCCCCTGCCTCAGCCCAAAATTGTCCCTTCCCAGGATGCTCACCATGATTTAACCAGCTGCTGCCCCTTACCTTACTTGAAAATGGCTCTCTGTGCCCTGTGTTCTTTTCACCTCTGTGCCCCAAGTGAATGTCTAGTTCTGAGTTAGGTCAGCCTAAAAGATCCCTGGTATTACCAAGTACCTTGACTAGGTGGTAGGATGAAGTACAGGAGGGAATTGTAAGTTTGTTTTAATGACAGAGACAGTTTTTGTTCTTTTGAAAGTGTTTTTCCATTGATTTATTTTCCCCAATGTCTCCCTGTTTTTTGCAAGTCCCAGGTACTTAGGGACAGACCCAAACTGCAGTTTCTTTCTCAGTGTTTCCCATTGTTCTGACTGGAAAATAACTCTACTATTTGCCATGGAATTAATTAATGCCACTATGTACAGCGTAACTTAAACAATGGAGAAAATACTGGATACTAAAAGTGGGGCCAAGAGCCATTTATGACAGGAGAGCAAACCCTTTAAGCTGGCTATTCTGGTCTGACATGAAGAGCTACAATTTGTTTTACCTTTGGAAAAGAGTCTAATAAAAACATCCGTGGGGAAATATTGTGTGACACTTGAAATACTTGCATACCAGAAGGCTTGAAAGTATTCTTATTTCCAAAGATTCCAAGTACCTCTCTCTTCCTAGTTTCAGCTTTTTGCCTTTGAAGAAATCTAAAAGAATAGAAAAACATTAGTAAAGTTCCTTTTCATCTCCTCTCCTTTCCAGTCACAATTATCTGCTACTTTTAAAGTTTGGTTTTGTGACTCATTAGAGAAACATAAATGCTTCTTTTTTGTGACATAAAGAATATGTTAGTAAATGGATACAGAGAAGCTTGCTGCCCAAATGGCTTTTTTTCTTCTTTTTAAAATTAGTTTTGTTCAACATCTTTTCATCTAGAATTTTCCAGGAGGTTTCTTTGCCTATGGCCAGCTGACAAAACCATAACTAATCTACAAATAGTTTATAGAGGAAAAGATGGCAAAGGGGACACAAAGGAACAGCTCTGTGGGTGCCCCCATTCCATACACCTTGACTGGCTGAGCCTGGCAGGAGTTTTGCTCCACTGGTTTGGCTCTCCAAAGCAGACAGAAACTGTATTTTGCTTGATGTAGACTTAAATGAGCCTACAACATAGGCTAATGATGAACTGCACTTTACTTACAGGAGGAAGAGCTGTCTTTCTAAACCTAAATCTGCTTAAATTTGACTGTAGGCCTCTGATAAATGTGAGGAGAAGTGCACAACTGGCTGTGCCTCAGAGAAGGTGAACCTACCACTCTTGTGAATAGCAAGTCCAGAAGGATCTATGAAGTGTTATGCAAGGTTACACCTTCCTGGAAAATATGGCACAGAAAGAAAAAGTTTACATTTAAAAACCAAACAAATGATTACTGAAGATATTTTGACTTTATCTAATTTGAATTTTAATACACAAATGTTTACAACAATGACAGACTGGATAGAAACAGTGACTGAGAAAAGCCAAAGCGAAGGGCATTGCTGGATGTTTACTGTACAGTTTAAAATGAACAATCCATTATCTACATATAGGATTTCACAAGCTCGTCATGGTATATGGAAAACTAATAGCTGTGAGTCACAACCAGGAAAATAGCAAAATAGAGACTGTATGGAAAGTAATCCATGCTTTTCTCTCTAGCAGAGCCACATTTTTTGTTGCAAATAGAGATATTCTGGTGAGTGTGCATGTCCATCAAATCAAAAGTAATTAGAGATGTGGTGAGTGAAAAAAAACTCTAAACTAGGGTGCGAGAATAGTGAGAGAGGTGAGTGAGGCTGTGGGAGTTGGTTCTTGCCTTTTTCCCAACCATAAGTGGAGGGACTACTAAAATATTCTCTACTCTGACTTCAGCAGGCACTCCCTTTATAAACATCTTGATGATAAAATATTTATAAGTATTTTTAAAGTGGTGAAAAGATTTCTGCCTGAAATCTATCTCTGCATTAAAACCTCAGAACCTGAAAAATTAGAAAAAGCATAAATCAAAACTGAATTTTGAACTTTTATGGAGTTTCAGCTTGGGTTTGTTGACTCTTTGTTTCTTTAGCTGTTCAACAAGTGTTTTCAGCTTTTTGCAAGTACATGTCTCACAATGAGGAGTGGATAGAGTTGGACTTTTGTACCCACTTGGCAAAAAGGAAACAGAAGGAGAGATAAAGTCTCCATTTTGAAAAGAGCATAGTACATATAATCATCAGTCAGTTTGTGATTTAAAAACATCTGTTGTATAAAGAATTGATTTCAGCAGTGTATTTGTTCTCTCTGCCTTGCAGGGCTCACTTTCGAGAGGGCCTGGATTACCTGTATCATTAATATCTGCTAGGCTCTTAATTGCTGCTTTTCTAGCAGATGTCTAGCTTGATTGCTTTTCCAATTCTTTGGTGCAAACCTGCAGAAAAGGAGTACTTTGTAAGGCTTTGTTGCATTGTTGAAGAGCAATCAAATTTTAAAGTTCTCTGAAGGGAAAGGTGGGCTAGAGTACTGAGGTGTGTATGACTGAATGCTGCCCTTTAGCTTTCATCAACTTGTGTGCAAAGAGAATGAAAAGAGAAAGCCATAGAAAGGTATTTGCTGTATTTATGGACATGGCTGGTTTTTCTTCTCTCAGAGATGTGCTCTTGCTCTGGAACAAGCTGGACTACTTTTATTACTGAAAAAGGATATATGTAGGCTTTATATTATGTTCTAATGTACTGTGCACATCACTAAGGAGTCCAGTGCTAGCTCTGTCCTGGAGAATGTCTGCTTTACATGGAGATGAAGCTGGGAAAGCTGTGTAGTAAATAAAGAAAATGCTGGTCTTGTGACCTAAGCTTTGGTTTGATTCAGTTCCTCATGCACAGGAACCCCACAAAATGTCTCCGTTGTGAGCCTGCCTCCAAAGAGAGGGGAGAACATAGGTTTTACCTTTGGCCTCCAGAGAATTGAGAAAGTAGGGATTTTTTTTCTGATTGAGAACTGTTTCCTGCATCTCTAGAGTGGATTCTGTAATTGTGCCCCATCTTTGGAAAAGGCAGCTGTGTTTTTTTTCTTACCCTTGTTGTTCCTTGGGTTTTGAGGCAGGACTTCTGTCGCTCCAGAAGGTGTGGACAGCCCTGGCCCAGGTGGGTGGCAGGTGCCTTGTCTTTTTTTTTTTTTTTTTGGTACAAGTAATTTCTTCAAAGTCCCAAGAATAGGCTTAGTATTGGCAAAGTTTGTTGCTGTTAAGAGACTTCAGAACAGGAAACCTGTTTCTGTTTTCCAGAGCAAGGTCTTGTGGTCAGAGGCTGCTGGCATGTGAGGTGGTGTGTGAGGCTGTTCCTGGTCTCCTCCAGCTGGTGTTGCTGCAGCAGTAACACCTGCAGAACAACAGGCTGGCGGTTTGTTTTACCACTCCAATTAGCTCTTTAATGTCTGCATTTGTAAGCTAATACTGAGGAACCTGAATTGCTGATGGTCTGCCTGTCCAAGGGAAGAAAAAAACCCAGGTCTTTCGTAACTATAGCTGTTGGTTTAGCTGTTTCAGCCTCTGTTTGGGGAAACTTCTAAATATTCTCTCCAAGTTCCATACATGACACTTGTGGCTGTGATTTTCTTCCAGTAGGAAAGAAAAGAAAGGGAGTAAGAGACACTTCTCAGAAATATTATCATAAGTCATAAAAGAAAATTAGAAGGAAGTAACCCGGTGAATGAACCCAGATTATCTTTACCTACTGTGATACACAGTTTTTTCCTCCTACTTCCCTGGTACTGTCTTTTACATGATAAGGTTAAAATACTTGCTCTCTCTAGTAAAAGCACTTTATACCTTCCAGAATCACTACCATTAAAGTAATTTACATTGAATTGCTAAACCAAAGCAGTTATGTCATCAAAAGTGCAGTAAGATTGTTGTAATTGCATCTAAACAAGTGTTGTTGACAATACAGGAATATTGCTAAAAACCCTCTATTTCTAATCAACATTTACACAGACAGGAATTTCCTAAGCTGACCTGAAGTGGAACTATCCTGTGTGCATGTGGCTGTATATCTATTTGTCTACCTCCATTTATATAGAAAGGTATAAATTATTTTCTGTCAAAAATCAGATCACCAAGCTGCTGCTTTCAATAAGATAGCATAATTTACTTTAAAAAGCAAAACCAAAAAACCAAAAAAGAACTAGAAAACAAACAAAACCCCCATATAAACAAAATAAAACAAACAAAACAAAAAATCCAAAACAAAAATACACAAAAACAACAACAACAAAAAAAACCCAAAAAAAAACCCAAACAAAAACAAAAACAAAACAAAAACAAAAACAAAAAAAAACCCAAACCAAAACAAAAAACCAAACAAACTGAAAAAGCAAAAGAAGGTCAAAAAGAAACTTTGCCATCAGTGTACTTGCTTGGCCTAATCTTATCTGCAAGTCAAACACTGGGGTCTATTAATCAGGATGAAGCAAGGAGTAAATCAAGTATCATCTTAGGAAGGCTAGGTATGGATTTCAAAGTGTCTCTTAGCTTACAGAAGGAGCCCAAATAACCTTTTAATGGTGAATATCAGGTGTGAAATATCTCCTTCCACCTAACTTTTTTGTGAACTCCATGAAAATAAAGAATGAGACTTTGAGCTAAACACAATGTGCCAAACACATTGAACTGAAGGGAGTCCCACCAGCTTCTTGTGCTCTGCCTGTGTGGTGATGTGGACTTCTCCAAAGTGTGTAACAAGCCTGCCCCCTGTTCTTCAGGATTTACTGCCTGTTCAAACACCCAGTGCTTGTATTTGCTGCTCTTTCTCCCTTCTGCAGGAAGGAGCCCAAGTCTACAAGCCAGTTCTTCCTCCAAAGGAACCGAGCAGTTCAAAGCTTCACTGTCACTGGGACCAGCTTTCTTCTGAAGCTACTGGAAATCTACTTATTTCTGATTTTCTCTAGCACCACTAGTAGATCCAGCAGCCAGTTGAAAGCTATCTGTGAGCCTCAGGTCACAGCGGGTCTCTACTGACTAGCAAAAAACATTTTGAGCGTTTGGTCTCTGTTTCATT
Organism: Prinia subflava; assembly: GCF_021018805.1. Taxonomy (NCBI): domain Eukaryota; kingdom Metazoa; phylum Chordata; class Aves; order Passeriformes; family Cisticolidae; genus Prinia; species Prinia subflava. Next base: position 2,313,145 of record NC_086249.1, read on the forward strand.
TAGTGGTTTGAAGTCTGTGCTGCTTTGTATTTTCTCACAAGGTGTGACAGTCACTCATGAATGACTTTTATATCTTCCTGTGCCAGAAGCCATGCAGCACCTTGTTTTGCGAGCTTAAAAGCCTTTGCAGCAAGAGTCTTTACAATTCTTTGTGCTGTGGCTGTGAACACGGTGAATTTATGAACATTTTGTTCAAAGGCCAGGGCATATGCTAACCCTGCAGAGGCTGGGTTTAAAAGCACAATGTTTGTTACTCCAGGCACTGAAAGGAATTGTGTGGCACTGTGTCCTCATGGGATTTTGTGTTTGTTCATTTTTATCAAAATTTTGATCATTTTTATACATAAATGGAGGTAAATTTTACAAATACCTGCTAACATTTTCGACTATGTTAGCCTTAGATTTTGAAAATGATTTTGCTTTGGTTTCCTTGTTTCTTGGTAGAAATCATGTAGCTCAGAAAATAAAAGGAATAGCACAACTGCTGAACAGAAAATTTATGAACAGAAATTCAGTCCAAGTTGTTTTACTCAATTGATGATGAAATTATCTGTGAATGTTTTCACTATATGACCAGTTTTATATATGGCTCAATAATATTCATCATAGAAAATCTGTTCTCTTCCCCCTTGTCAGCTGCTAAATAAATTACTAGGCAATCAATTTTTTGTTATTCAGACAGATCTATTCTGCACAGGGGTGTCTGTGTACTGCTGTCACCAAATATTCCATTTTGTTTCTTTGCATCCAGCATAGGGATGTTGTTCTGAACTTTGAAAGAATCTGGTCCCATGTCTTTGTGAAATCTACATTTTGATGTTACAAAGGGGAAAAACATGTCTCTTTAGAAAATTCTGCTTCAAAATAATGTAAAAAGTTAAGCTAAATCTTCACAACAGACGCTTTCAATGCATCTTAAATACATTGAAAACAACATTTGATTTCTAAATGTCCAATGTGGGAATATATTGAGAGCTGATTAAACTACTTTCAAAAACATGTTGCTTGACAAACACATTACACTGGCAACAGTCTTTTGGAAAACTACATTTCAATGCTCTGATAATAAGGGCTTTGAAGTATGACACGTTATCCTCCTGTCACTGGACAGAAATCTGAATAAACTGCCATAGATTGCGTAGTTCAAGGAAATAAATACACAAGACAAGTTCTTACCTTTCAACTTTGGCTATTTGATATTCAGTCATAACTGTTTTATAACTAAAAGCCCAAAAGCAAGAGTGAAAAGCTCTGGACCTGCACAAATAAATATGAACATGTAACAAGATATTTTGGATCACCTAAAAAAAGAAAATATATTTATATAGTCTGATACTTTGCATCTTCTATAAAATATTATATAGATGCTTCTCTGTCTTTCTGAAATCAGTTATAGTCCATATCAAATAGCTATGGGCAGTATTACAAAAATCCAATTTATGATAGATTTTGATAATAATACCGACATAAAATTATTTGGGATATTTAGAGAGAGGATTTTTCAGGAGAAATATGTTTGGCTGGCTACATGTGGTATGAAGGATACTGTGCATTCAGTCACAAGGTGACAGGTCACCATTCTATACTCAAAGGCAAAAGAAGGACAGTATTTTTGGTTGCTAATTATTGTCATTAACAAGTTTAACCAAAGGGTTATGCACTGGTCATAAAACCCCAGTAATGCAAGACTCAAGTGGTTTGTTCATGTCACCAGAATTCCAAGATAAATGTGGTAAAAAGGATCAGCCATCATGTATTATATATCTACAGACAGTGCACATTTTTCTCCCACTGTACTTCGGGAGTGAGACTTCTCCAGATGACAGTTATGGAAAGTCTGAAGTGTCTGGAATGTACAAAAATAGAAAGTTCTGAATGCACTTAATAAAAGTTTAATTTGTGAGTTATATGAGCATAGAAATAACTACTGGTGTGTGAAACCCAAAGGTGCATAAGTTCAGTCGAAGTTTTATATATGAACTTTTTACAGATTTCATTCTTTCTTCTAGTATAGGTTTTATATCTCTTTTATTCCTCTTTCTTCACCCTGTTCTTCATTTTTTAAGGCATAAATTATTCTGCTTGTTTACTGGAGACCTTAAACCACTCTCTTATTGGTGTTTCAAACAGTTTATCTTTTACACCAGTATGCTCTGATGGTGCAGGGGTGTAACATGTTTTCTTAGTCTTTTTTTCTTTTTTTTTCCCCTAATTATTTTCTTTTCTCTTTTTCCTGTTATGGACTTTGGGAAGGGTGTCCTGTGCAGACCTTATGCCTTTCTCTATCTTGTTTGCTTTGTCTCTGAGTTAAATCTTTCCCATTTCACTGTGCAAGATTTTATCACAGGGTCTTTGCAGGCCTGCCAGGACTCAGCATGATCTTCCTGTGAGTTTTGGCTTCTCTTGCTCCCACAGTAGGGAAATCTTATCAATCACTGTTCAGCCCAAGCCTTGGTGATTAGTGTGGGGACCTTACAGATTTATAAAGCTAAAAGAAAAGGTGTTGATGTAAGTAATACTCTGTGGTTTGTGGGTTCCCTAATTTCTCTCAGAGGCTCCCATGTCAGTGATCACTGTATTTATAGACAAGCAGAAGCAAGTCTTGGTGAGCAGCAGTGAGCAAGTACTGAAGAGTAAAGTGAGGAATTACTACTATAACAGTATTCTGAAGATAAGTAGGAAACAGATGGACCTGGATAAAAAACCAGAATTTTGTCATCTATCTGTTGTACTGGCATCATTAAAATTGCCTTTGTTTTTTTTTTTTTTTTTTTTTTTTTTTTTTTCTTTTTTTTTTTCTGGATACTGAAGTTCTTCTGCATACTTTGCCTGTTATTTGCCTTTAGAGATATTCTGCAAGGCAGGGATTTGGAATAGCTTGCTGATAAATATCAGCTAAAGGTAACTCTTATTTCTAAGCTCCACAGGAAACATATTCTTACTGTATCTTCAAGTTGTGATTGAAGAGTGGTAGACAGAGCAGCTGTTTGCTAAAAGTGCATTGTAAGAGCAGCAAATCACTTTTAAGAGAGGCAATTTCTCTTCTCATTGGACCTGATTTTGATTTTTGCTCTGGTGTAAGTTGAGAGTAACATAAAGATGCTCTTCCATTTGCACTGAATATGAAAGTAGAAAAAGTGAAGAAAGAACTGTGTTTGCTGGATTTGAGACAGTAATTCTCTGACCTCTTGTCAGATTTCATTATAATTCCTCAAGACAGTTTTGGGACAGTGCAGTTCTTCTGTTCAAAGTCGTACCTGTCTCACTTCCTGACTGACTCAATCCATAGACATGTGTCTATAGACCAGTGTCTCCTGACTTCAGTCTCTCTGCTGACTGCACCTTAAGAAAAGTAATATCAGCTCTTTAATGCTTTTAAAAATTGTAGGACTTGCTCTAGTTTCAGAGCCTAATTCCTCTCCAGTGCAAGTGTGGCCTGGCCTAACTCCCAGGATGTAAAAGGCAGTGTGCTCACGTGGCAGGCTGTGCTACTTTGATGAAGTTAAAAGAGAAGGCAGAAAGGAAGAAGTCAGATTTTGTGTAGGGATTGAAGAGATATGGGAAGTTCTGATAGAGGTGTGGAAAGATGAGAAATCATACCCAAGAGATGCTGTCTTGGGAGACACAGTGACTCAAATCAAGATAATGTGAGGAGGAGGTGAATAAGAAAGAATGTGTGTTTATTAGCCCAGGGTGGTGGATCCTTCTATTTCTTTCCATAGAACAGCTGCCAGCAGAATGTGCCCTAAAATGGGATGGTTTCTAACTCAGCATTCAGGGATTGCTTTCCTCATACAACTAGAAAATGATAATGTCTCTCATGGTCTGTTATGTTTTACACATGGAATTAAAAATCCTTTATAAATACTGCTGAAAATGTCCTTTATGGCTGTGGTTTTTCATGGGTAGTATAGGAAATGACATCTAAAGGTGCAGTTTGGAAGAGGCTCTATCTATCCTTGTTGTGCTCTTTCAAGTCTCACTTGCCTCCCTTGTACTCTGCATGTCATCTGGACTGGCAAAGAAGGCATTTGAAGCTGAAAAAAAGAGCAAACGCACTGTTAATAGTTAGGAGGAGAAAGAAGTCAGAAAATCCATTAATGTTCATGAGAAAATACAAGGCAAGGAAAGTTATGGAATAAGAAAAACTAGGATAGAGTCTTTTCCATATATTATTTCAAGGTGAAAATAATTGAACTCTTACGCAGTTTCAAGAGGTAGAGTCAGGGATGAATGGCACAACGTAACTAAAGATATTACATAAAAAATAATTTTTATTTAAAAATAAATAGCACTTGGGAATTAGCAAGGTAGAGGGACAGCTTTGAGGAATACTTGAATTTCTAACATTTTTGGAGTGTTACTTGATTATTTTTCCCCGTCTTTGATTGATAGGAATAAGCTGTGAAGCATAAGAATTATTTGGTAGAACGGTTTCTAAAGGTCTGATAAAAACAGCATCCCTGTAACTAACTCTGTGATTGTTCAGACTGTCTAATTTTGATGTGATGAAAATTTGTTCCTTGACAATTCCCTTTTTCTGCTCTGACTTTACTTTGTTTCCTTGCTATCCTAGTTTATGGACTTGCTGACAGCGATGTTGAAGATTTTCACCATTCTGTGACCACTTTGTACCTTGTTACTGGCATGAAAAAAGGTTTTCAAGGGGTAATACTAAGTCAAAGCAAGCTGTTCTAACTCCAGTTATTTTCTTTTATTTTCCTTTTTTTTCCCCCTCCTTCCTTAACCTAGGACTTTTGATGGTCTGCACTCTAGGTTCTATTTATTCCATCTACACCTATGATTTTGGTTTTGAAGCCTGAAGGGAACTATCATAATTAAATATAGTCCAATACAGTCCAAGTAATTATTCTGACTACACGGCAAGATTTTTTTTTCCAGTGCATTGTGGATCTAGGATTAACACTCTGTTTGAGCACTTTCATCTAAAATCCTCTCTGTTCCAAGGACAGTTATGTTGAATATAAGCTGCTGAATATAAGCTTCCTCTCTCAAAATGGGAGATTTGTCTGCATGCTGACAGACTGGACTTATGTTGGTTTGAAAGGTTGTTTTTCCCATTCTTTAAGGTCCAACTAGACACATTAAATTTTGGGATCTTTGCTGCTTTGATCATTCACAAGGGAAGCCCTTGGGCAAGAGAGAAAATGATGAAACTGGATGTTTATGGGGTATGGAAGCCTGGACTTGTGAGCAGTGTTTCTCTACAGATGGTGCCCTTAGAAAGTCTTAGAGAGGTTTTCAAGTGTGCAGGTTCATGTACCTGTGAATGCATTTGAGAACTACCAGGTCACATAAAAGTAACACAGTACATTGTGAAATGTCACAAACTATTTAAAAGTGCTATGAAGTTTTTTGTTGTTTTTTTTTTTTTTCAGGTATTGCTGGCAGTACAGGAAGCTACTGTACAGAAAAAAATGACAACATGTAAATAGATGTTGATATAAAGGTTTACAGATTTATGTATACCTTAAGAATTATATAAATATTATCTACATCTCTTGACTAAATAAGAAACCATACTTCATAAACTACAGACCACAATATTAAGATAAATACTTTCTTCTTTCATATTTACAGCAAAGTGGAATAAGCTGTTCATTATAATCATTGCCCTGCAGAAATTCAAAATGTTTCATGGCATACACAGCACAGTCATTAAAATTAAGAGATTTGACATATCATCTATTGAAATCAGTGTTAATAATAGGTATTTTGCAAGGGAAAACTCTTAAGAACTTGAGGAACTAAACTTTTCTCAAAAGCAGTCATAACTTTTGAAATATTACTGAATTTTATGTCCAGGAGGTTTCTAAAAAGTGGAGTGGAAGTGGGGGTTGGCTGGCTGTTTGAAGCATCCATTAGGACTGGATGCTCTGAAGTGCCCCTCAAACCAACTGTGCTCCTCACAGAGAAGGTAACAAGCTGTGATAATTTCACTCTCAGGTAAACAGCAATATATGCTTGGATGTCCTACTGGCAAGGATTGTTGTTGTTGTTGTTGTGGTGGTGGTGGTGGTTTTGGTTTTGGTTTTTGTTTTGTTTTGTTTTTGCTTTTGTTTTTGGGGTGGTTTTTTTTGGGTTTTTTTTAAATGCTAGTTTTCATTTCAAGTATATATTTTGTCCTCCTTATTCAGTGCAGGGTACTTTTCTGTCAGCCAGGAATGAATGCTAAAAATGAAGAAGTAGTGGTACTTTAATTGACACATCCTATTGACTCTCACGCATTTGGCACGAGCACCTTCCTTGTCTTTGGGGTGTTTGAAGATGTGTACAGCCACAGAATTATTGGGGTGGGCAGGAAGCACGAGATCACCTATCCTGGTCCAGCAGATTCACTTGGGGCAGGTTGTACAGGGTCACGTCAAGGTGGATATCCACGTTTTGGACATCTCCACACAGGGGCAGGATGAGAGTCAGAGATGAATCTAAATGCTTGTCCTCAAACTGATGGTTCCAAAACACAATGCAAACCTTCACAACAATATGTTTCCTATGAATAATGGAGAAGTCTGGCTTTATGAAAAATGCCTAGGTTCAAAAAACAATTAAAATAAATGACAGAATAACCCTTATTCACTGTAGTCTGCTAGCTAAGAAAGAAAAAGACAGCAGTATAATATGAAGTTCTGTTTCCTGACAACCAAATGAAAAAATATCATCCCACTGGCACACAAATACACAGTTTGGAGGAAGATATACAGGTGAGGATGGTACACTGCATCCTGTCCTTCCCACCAGGGGAGCTGAGTGTATTTAAGGGCCTCATCTCTGTGAGTTACTAATGTGGGCAGGAATGGTGGAATGATGCAGAGCACTGTTTATGATCTCTGTCTCCAGTTCTAATGGTGGTTAGCTTCTGTGGCCATGCTGGCTTATTTAGACAGCATTTCTGTATGTGCTCTCTGCATAGATGGGTGTAGTGATCCCTGATGAGCAAACCATCATTGTTCTCCATTAGTGAAATGCTGCTGTCTGTGATAACTTGGGAGGGGTGGAAATATCCCAAACTCCCGGGAGACATTGTCAGATACTCGCAATGAACTGTGTGGGTTTCAGTTTTTATTGAAGGCTCTCAGAGGAGGCCTGGTTATAAGCAATCTTTGGAGAATTAAGTATGAGAATAAGTGATCTTTAAAGAGCTAGCATAAAAACCTCCAAATCTGAGATTGTGGGTGTCTGGGCCAGACAGCCTGAGGTCATGGATTAGTGCAGAAGGGTAGTGCTGACAATAGATTACACACGTGATGACAAAACTCCCCTTGGGTTCCAGGGCTTGTTTGTGTGTTTGTGTATGTATACATGTATATATATTTATTTATTTATATAGATTTATACACACACAGGGCATTCATACCAAGCTGACTGTTATCTCAATTAGATTTCTTTCAGACAGCTCCCTGTAACTGGAACCCCTCCTTTCTGTGAACATTCAAACCATTCAGACATGTAAGCTGTGCAGTTGAAAGTATTGTATCAGTCACTTGCTAAAAAACAACAAAAAAAGAATGTTTGCACATGAAGACACTATGTATTGGTAACACTTGTAGATAATGTTGAAGCTGAAAATTAATATAATTCAGCCCTAGCAGTTGTTTACATTTCCAGAGGACAATTAAGGAAAATAAACCCAACATTCATATCAATGTTCATTACACTATAGTTAGAACAACACAATGGTCAAAGACAATAAGAAGTGCATATAATTTATTCTATTTAGTCTTTTTCTCATCCCCTAGAGTTTATAATTTTCCCCAGAGCTACATATTGGAACAGTGGACAAGTGAGGTGACAACTTTGTCTTCTGTGTAAAGTCTCTTTTTAAATTTTTGACTACTTTTTATTATTATTGTTATGATATGGTGGCCAAGTTTTTTATGGCATTGCTGAGATTCCTGTTGCCTTTAGTTGATGCTGAAGATGTGAAACACTTCAGAAACCAGTTTTAATTCAAAATGAAACTATTGTCTCTGAGAGCATTAGCTCAGGAGAGAACTTAGTCAAAATAATGTGACACTTTCTATTTCTCCACTCTTGCTAAAACTTAAATTGAGAATCTACTTTCCCACTGACCTCTCCATTTTCAAAAGCTTACAGCTTCAGTTCTCTGGCTAGCTATCCCACATTACAAGTTATGGCTGAAATGGTTACTTTTGTAGTAGAATATTCTTGAAAACTAAGTGTCTTGCTCACTGTTATGTCCAGGGAAGCATGAAAATTGTAATAAGAAAAAGATTTGCTTTGTATCCTTTAAATTTACAGTTTCAAATTCCAATTACAAAAAAAAGACATTGCTAAAATGTAAACAAATATCAAGTTATCTGCAGTGTCTTGTTTGAGTTTAGTGACAAATGACTTTTCTGAAAAATGTATTTTCTCAGCTCTCAGAAGCTTTACTCAGTGGGAAAGAGTAAATACTGAATAAGTTCTTGTGATGCAGACAGCTAGAATTGCTTCTGAAAAAGCTTGCCTCTGCTTCTCTCCTTGCTCAACCATGTTTTAACAGGACTGGAGTAGGAATCACAGGAAATAGAAGAATGAGATTTGAGAATCTTGAAGAGTGGTGGTTTGGCAGTGCAACTTAGACAAAACCTGAAGTTTCTTCTTTCTGTCTCTTCCTTGGTCAGTGTGATGTGTAAGTTATTGGAGAGTGCTGAGTATTTTTCTGAAAGGCTAAACTTGGGTTGCTGTGGGTTCCTGAGCTGGATACACACAAACTTTTTTCTTCTGTCCTTACCTATCCTGAGGTGACAAAGACCTTGTTTCTGCAACTGGCTGTTCTTCTTAAAGAGCTTTTTGGTACACACAGCAGAAGCCCTTTGCAGTTTACTGGTGTATGCAGCATATTTTGTGCCTGCAGGATTCTCACTGTTTGCTTTTTTTAACACATGTAGAGCCATTATGTGGGCAGATTTGTCTTCTTTTGACACTCACAGATTGTCCTCAAGATGATAGCTCCTTTTCACCTTTTGGAAGAGGTGTTTGTTTTTCCCAAGAAGCTTTCTTGTGGTTTCTTATCAGAAGGAGCTATCAGGACCTACTTATTCAGAGAAAGAACAGGGGAAACACGGAATTGCTGTGAAACAACATCCTTTTCTTGCACTGCTGCTAGCAATGCAAAATAAATCATAGACTAAATGAACACATTTGAGAGCTAATGCCAAAAACTGGCAAGAGATGAGAGATGTGAAAGACTGGTAACAAAGACAAAGACATGGGCACAGTATGTAATTCAACAGCAACACATCCAGACACACCTATAGCAGAAATTACAATGCAGCCTGATGTTACAGGGAAATTAAACTTTTAGAGTGGTGCAAGAATGGATTTCTTTAGTCTAGTGACCAAAATTAAGCCTTGTGTTTGTGTGTGTGAGAAGGGCTCACATTGACTCAATGTGCAAGGATCTGAGATAGTTTTGGTAATGTAATGTTCAACCACAACTGCTGTGATTCCAGAAAATGCTTGGTACAAAACACAAATAATTACCTTATAAAGGTATTTAAATCTTTGAAAATTAAATTAATTTCAAAATGGATGTGCTATTCCATTTTTAAATCATCAAAATGTTTCAATTTCCCATCCTTCCTGCCTGAAAGTATCAAATTTGCAGATTCTTGTCTTGGGGTGTAGTAGAGGCTGGAAATATCAAAAAGGATTTCTGGTTTTGTGTAACATCGTGGAATTCATAGTTTATCCTGTTTATACACAATGACTTGTGTATTCACCTTTTTTTGCCACAAAAATTTCAATGATTCATAGCAAATATCTCATCAAATATTTCTATAACTACACATTTGTTTAAAAAAAACCAACCAAAAAACAAAAACAAAAACAGACAAAAACCCCCAACAAACAAAACACAACAAATTTGTGATGGTTATATTGAACATGTAATAATTTGGTTTCCCATTTGAAACAACACAAAGTTTCCTCTCTTAGAAGACTGTATTTTTCAATCAATATGAAACAGGTTTATAATTACTGCTCTCTCTTTCATTAAGCATGTGTCTTCATGGGCAAAATTACTGCATGTGAAATTACATGCACACATAAACAGGAAGTGTTCTGTTATAGGACAATGCTAAAATTTCACTAACAGCATATGCATTCTTGCCTGTACATTTTTGTTTTATGTGTAGAGTAGTTATTTGTGACTGTGTAAGTAATAATGTTGCCATGAAGATGCCAAAGCTAGTTCCTTACTTCAAGGGCAGGGAGGCTTTTGCAGACAGCCCAAGCTTCTTGTTCTCTCCTAGCATTCCCAGCTTGTTAGAGATGCTCTGGGATTTCCAGTATTTTCTTAGGAGAGAATATGAGTTGCCACTCTGGCAACAGTGTGATCTTGAGTTAATGATGTCCATGTATTATTATTTTTGATACACTGAGAAAGGCAAGTGAGGGAAGCAAAATGCTTAATAGTCTCAGCAGTCTGGAGTCATTCCTTTTTCTTGCACTGCTGAAGAGAGCTCTGGGACTGCCTTGGGTCTGGGGAGGAAGGGCAGCACGACATTGGAACAGAAAAGAGTCATACATGCCAAAGAGTTTTCTTTGCCATACAGCCGTGTACCTATCAGGCTTTTGTCTCTGTGTGCTTGCCTCAGACTAGGAAACTGTAGGTGAGGAGAGGGAGTGATGCAGCAGCACTGCTGTGGTGATTTCATCTCCATTTGCTGTCACCCAGCTACAGACTGTGGTAACATCAGAACACTGTTGTGAAGGCAGGAGCTTTCACCTGGGACATTGATACCCCACACTTTCTCTACACGGGCAAAACAACCTCATGAAACTGCTCTCCCCTACGGATGTCTTACTTGCTATTAAACTATTTGTGCTACTTGAGAACATTTTTAGCTTTAGCTATGAAAGAAGCATCTGGTAGTTTTGGGGTCTGGTTGCCTATAGTGATGTTTTCAACCTCTAAGAAGTGTGAGGGGAGAGAAAAAATGTCTCATCTGTATTGTGTAGCTAGGCTCTGGTCTTCTATTCTAGGAAGCTTGGAAGAGGAGCATAATAGGTTGATTCTGTATGTGCATGGAATTTGGAATGTCACAATGTTTTCTTGCAACATGAAATGTGGTTCATTAAAATATTCCTCAATGCTTTTATTTTTTCTTTAACAATGATGTGGTGTAGCTTACCTCCCAGGCACAATAAACAGGGATCAAAACAGTAAGTGCTATAAAAATAAATGCAAATAAATTAAAGGACAAAACACCTTTTAGTAGCCTGGAATTTTATGTCAAATGGGTTTTGACAGGGTGTTGAACAAACTAAATTGCTAGTATGAGATGAAATGAGGTTTTGAGTCCTATTTTTATTGTTCTATAGCTGTGGCTCTGGTGTAAGTTGCTTTCTTATGGTGCAAAAGAAGATTGATTCCTTTTCCTTGTAAAAAACAAAGTACCATGCTAGAGCAGAAAATAAGAAAAAGGAAAGCATTTTTGAGAAATCTTATGTCAGTGTAGTGGTAATGATCAAGTATGAACTGTTTTGAGGTTTAATTCTGTTGTTGTCCTGTGTAGGTGTCTTCACAATAACCCTAGATAACTACTGCGTTTTTGGAGGGGGTAAGAGGGGAAGACTTCTTGATTTTATTTTGTGTGATTTCAAAATGTCATGTACATTTTGTTATGTGGTTGAACTTTAGGTTGATTTGCATTAGCACTACACAGGATTAAATATCTTTATGAAAATAAAAGTCCAGCTTTAAAATTCTCCTTGGTACACTTGAAAAAACCAGCTTGGTTTACAATTCAGCCCAGTTGGCACTTAAACCATGTTTATTTTTGTAAAATAAATTCTTTAATCTGGAGAGACATTAATGATCTCTAAAACATGCACCTCACTGTTGTGAACCAATATGCATCACACATTTCTAAGATGACTCTCCACAGAGCAATGGTGCAAATATGCCAACATTTAAAAGTTAAATACAAATGGATCCAGATGAAAACCCATCACAGAGGTCTCCATCTGTCAAATATCTGTGTACTCAACTTTTTGCGCATGAATATTAACAGGGAAGCTAACAGGATTATTTATGTAAAATTAAGCACATATGCTGAAGCCCATTTGTGTCATTTCCTTCTCTCTAAGGACATGAAAATAAATATTCATAAACTATGCAAAGGAGTTTTGCAAAGATGTCTGTATGTAGGCAGGTGCTTAATTTTTAAGGTCTGTGGAGTCAAAGTATTTGTGTCTATAAAATGTAAACATGTGCAGAAGACTTGGCAGAGTCACTCCAGGTGTCTAAGCAGGTGTATTTATAGTATCAAACCACTTTGGTTTATTCAGAATAAAGCCATTATTTGAGTGACTTTTCAAGCTGAAAAGGCTCTGGGAATTTGAAAAGGCAATGAAGTTCCAAGTATTATTAAAAGAAGAATAGTCTTGTACCAACTTCCTATTAATTTTAATTGTATTACACCTCATTCTTAATTCAGATGAGCTCAACTCATCACTGTCTGTAAATCCATAGGGTGTTTATTTTCACTCATATTTTCTCCCATGAAATGTATTATTAGCACATCACATTTGAGTCTTTGCTTATTGCAGATAAGTCTGTTTTCCATTCAGAGATAATTTAATATTCAAATACTGTATACTTGAGCAATGTGATTTAAGTCTGCAGCTTGTTTATATTTGAAAGGCTAGTGTTTTCCAAACCACAATCTAAGGGTGCATGTACCAAGGCAAATTACAGTTTCCCAAGTGAGTCAGGTTGTGTAAATTGTTAACATACATTATCATGCAAAAGTAAGATCTAAGCTGTCATAAGTTAGGTGGCCAGATAAGAGTAGGGAAACAAGCAAATCAAGAGAAATAGGAATTTCCCTAGCAGGAATTCCCTACAGAGCAGGTAAAATTGCAAGAATTGTGTAAATCACTTCAGAGAGAATGGAAAAAAGAGTTTGTAGTTATTTATCCTCATAACTTTTCCCTCATTCAAAAAAATAAATTCCATAAGCCTTCTATTTTAGGGGAAGAGGTTGGCACTTAGGTCCCTGCCATCAGTCGGGTGATCTATCACTATTTCTCATCCAGAGCAATTCAGCTCCTCTCTGCCAATGCAGACAACACTGTGCATATATAATCTTGTTTTCCTCCAGCAGAGGTGGTTCTAATATTTTACCAGGGCTTTCTGTGGGAGTGGTATATGGGTATTTAGTCACAATCACCTTTCTTTGATGGGCACAAAAAAAGACCATTAAGACCCTTCACTTCAATGTTCGAGTCCTGGAAAATATTGGGGCCAATCCTACTTTTGTAAGGTGTGTTTGCCAGAGTCTTATGTCATCAACTGAAAATAGCATAAATAAGCCTGCAACGATTACAGCATGTTGACACAGAAGAAATTGGGTCAACTTAAGAACCTTTAGTATGGTACAGAAACTGTTCTGGGCTTGAGTGATGGATTGTTAATACTCAGTGGTAAAGAATTATGGTCCAATTTATAGGTTAACTAGTAGTTTCAGGGATTTCTAACCATGAACTGTCTCAGGATCTTTCACTTGTTTATCAATTACTTTGTTGAGTGATTCTTAAAAAAAACAACTTGTGGGGGTTCATATGGGCACACCAGTGCACTTATCTGAAGCTGGTGTAGGTTTTCTGGTACCTTGTGATATCACTTTGATTCTCAAGTTCTTATCTGCTTAGACAAGACTGGCAGAGTGTAGGATAATCAGTTATTATTGTATTATTTCTCAGTCAAAACAATTTTTACAACATGCTGTCAGTTGCTTTCAAAAGTGGAAATGACGATGGTCAGCAGTACTTGCAAGCTGATAATTATTTGATATTAGACCTTGCAGAGGAGGGCAGGACATTCTCCAGGAATATTTATTTGAATTTCCACGTTATTTTTTCAACTCCATTCATTCTTCCTGTGAACAATTCAGTAGTTGATCCTGACCAGCTGGTGCACCTGCTAAGGTCATTGTTGTCAAAGGGAAATTCTGTTGGCATTTAAGAAAAAAAAACCACAAATTGAGGGCTATAAATTACAATGGTGAAGTGTGCACCTTACTTGTTTAAACTACTTTAGGGGAAAATCATACAAAACCAAACCAAACCAAACAAACAAAAAAAGAAAACAACCTAAACTAGCCAAATAAACCCCCAAACCCACCAAAAAAAAAAAAAAAAAACCCTCAAAAAACCAAAACCCAAAAACAACCTATCACCAAACACAAAAACAACAAAACAAAGCAAAGGTGAAAACATGTTGCTTTGGTCTTTTGAGATTTTCTTAGCTTCGTGAATTGTTTACCTTCTTGGAATCAGTTTCTCGCGATTCTAACAGTTTCTTAATGTAAAGATATCTCTGTTTACCCAACGGTGCTTTTTTGTTTACATTCCTTTCTGGAGGAGGAGAGAAGCTGATTGACTGTCAGTTTGACCAGTGTGGTTGGAGGGGTGGTGATTCCATCCTCCAATCCATAACTGGTGCCACAAAATACATAAATATGAAAGAAAGTAAAGTTCTGCCCTTCTTTCCCATTTGGACATCTCCAAGTCCCTGTGTAGTTCTTTTGTTCCTATGGTGACATCAACACACACACACACACACACACACACACACACACAAAGCCCAAAACAAACAAACAAAAAAATCCAGACAAAAAACCCCCAAACAGACAAACACACAACCCAACCCAACTCCAAAGAAGCACCTCCCCCTCCCTCCACAAGCACAAGAAAATTAAATATTGAGCGTCTCTACATATCCCTGAGTGTCAAAATATCCCTGACTATGGCTAGAATGTGTTGCTTTGCATTGGTAGAAACAATTCTAGGATGTGAAAGGCTTGTGGAGAATACAGATGTGCTGATGTGACTTCACTCATCTGTCACCATGAACACGCAACCTCAGACATCATAGACTTGCACTCTGATTTCAAAGAAATTCTCTGTAATCCATTGTTTATTTATTACACATATGAAATTCTGACTGTAAGTGAATGATACAATTTTAATCTACACTTACTAGAGAAGCTGATTTTGCCTTTCTCTGTTGTATAGTATGGATTGACACTCAGGGGAATATTTACTTCTTACAGACTTGCTGTAGGTTGAAAACATGGAATTTTTGCGTTTCATGTTTTCTAGTTGCCTTCCACTCATTCATGGCTTACCTCTGAAGTTATAACTCCTAGGGTGAGACCTGACGTGGGTCTAAGCTGGAGAATCCATACCGCAATTTTGTTTTGTGTAGTTTAAATATTAAACTAACTAGATCAATTCTATCCCTTGATAATAGATGTCTGCAGTGGTGGGGCCAAGGAGAAGTGAAATTTCATCTCTTACTCCTTGTTGTGTGCCAGATTACCTGGTCTGTGCCTGTCAGGTGACTTCTGGCTGTTGCCGGTGTCATGTCCTCTCATCCTTCCCAACTTTTTGTGTCACACTATCCCAAATTTAATGTAAATAATCTCCATTATCTTTCCAGGTCGAACTTAGTTGGGTCTTTAAAAGGGAGAGACATTGATAAGTCTCTGAAGAAGTTTGAGTTTGTGATGATCATATCCTCTCTGAGGCTACAGTTTGATCTTTACAGAAAGATGCTGCCTGGTCTGTCCAGTTCAGGGTGTTCATTATGACAGACTTCCTACAGCTACTACAGAACCACAGTTTTCTGCAAGTTCAGATAAATGCAGCTTTAACTACAGTGTAGTCTTGCTATCACATTTGAATTGAATGTGACCTTCACTGTTACTTTATCATATTAGACTCTATCTCTTTGGAAAGGTTTCTGGATATGAGTCATTCATGACATGCATACCTGCACAAAAATTGCCCATCTCTGTATGCTTCATTATTTTGTAACATATTAAAATGTCCAAATTTGACATATAATTTGACAATAGTTGAATTTCTGCTGTTCCACATGTACCTTTTCTGAATTATGCAAGTGCTTTTTTTTTTTTTTAACATGTGAAGTCCTATATCTATTTTTACAGTTATGAGTTTATTCTCAGAATACATTTAAAACACTTCTTTTGTGTTTTCTGCTGAGCCCTTTCTTGCTTCATTGTCCCATCAAAGTCTCTGAAAGCAAATGCATTAACCCTTTGTTGTGTACAGTCCAGCTATTTGTAAGAATAACTTAAATCTTCTTCCTCAGGAGAGAAAGAGAATAGTGGGTTGTTCAGTCAGCTTTGCATTATTTATATTGCATAAGTGCACAGATTAATAACATTAAGAAGAATCAGAAAGCAGAACTGTATGTCAGTCCCCCAGCCAAGAAAGAGAACATATTATTCTTATGAGAGAAACCTGAGAAGAGTCTAGCCTGTGCAAATTCCTACATATCATAAATACTTTTTTGAGATAAATGTGTGCACTTATTCCTTAGGGAAGTTTCTGCCTTACCGGAGTACACTGAAGATTAGACCTAAGAAAAGAAAAGAAAGTATATGTGCTGATTTAAAATGGGATCCAAATTTTTCTAAGTAATTTCTACTATGGTTTATTGCATCAGGTAACAGTGACACTTGCCAAAGAGTGAAATGAAGGTTTAGAAACATTTGGGATGCTATTTAAAACCTTATCACTGAATAATTTTTTTTAAGATGGGTTAGGCTATGAGCAGTCCAGGAGGATGGGAATTGTCAGGTTTTGAAGAATATTGGAATTACAAGGCAGTGTGGCAGATTGGCCTAAGCCACCCTCTAGGAAACAACTCTTAGGTCCTTTGATAAGCAATCAGTCTCAATTTGCAGGGAGGGTATTGTACAGGAAGTTGGAGGAGGTGTATCCATTGTGCTGTCCAGACCTCACTAAATCCTTGTGTGGGTACATCCAGTGCATGTGAAGTGTGATCACAGTTGCCATGAGTATCCTGTAGCAATGTTCATCCCAACCTATGGACAAAATTCCTGCTGGTAGCTGCTCCCTGCCTGAGTGAAAACACTGCCCAAGCAGCTCTAAAGACTGCTTCCCCTCCCTTGTGTGTAGGATTTGTGCAAAATCTGGTTGGTTTTGCTTGGGTAGGTGATTTTCCTTTGAACTCATCCTCTCAAATATTAAGCGTAGAGAACTCTTCTAATTTTGCTCTCTGCCTCCAAATTTCTGATTCGTAATGTGCTTGTAGCCACTTTATCGTGGTAAGTCTTAACTAAAGGAATGTATGGCTGTTACTCATTTGCCTTTGTATAAAAATATTTAGGACACACATCCTTAATTACTAACTTTTCTTCATCTAGAATCTCTTGATAACGATATTTTTGCAGTGGGAGATGTTAATCCTTTTGTTAAGATCAGCCATATGCTCCTTACCTCTGATTATAATTACTTTCTTTTTATAAATTACCACAGTGCTGCTGAATGTGCATTGGTGAGGGAATTTGCACTTTGGCTGGCAGGGAAAATGTTACAGGTGTGAACTGTGATGTGTAATAATCTCCATAAGAGCTGTCTGATTTCTTTTTGACAGTTTTTCATCAAAACTTTGCTCTTATTGAAGTTGAAATGTTAGCAGAAATGAATTATTCTGACAAACTTTGAAAGGAAAAAAAGCTGAAACATAAACTTTTGACAACTGATTTATTTTCTCTTAACTTGAACTTTTAGTGTTAGCTACTGATATACTTAATATCAAATGCACAAAAATATTGCATTTAAGCTTTTGTTCATCTTGTCCTAGTACCTTTCTCTGCTCCAAGACAAGCTTAAGTAAAACTGTTATTCCTGGAAGATGTCCCCAAACCATCCTTTAGAGTGTTTAAGTGTTTTACCTCTGCATGTGATCTCTTCTATTTTTTTCAGATTTTTTCAGACTCGGAGCAAAACTAAATGTCCAATGTTCAATTTTAAAGTAGAAAAGCTTTCAGTTGTAGGCCAGCTCAAGAGCAACATCTTGTCCTTCCCTTTGAGGCAGTGATTCCTTCATGCTCTGCAAGCTGAGTAGAGCCAGATTTACTATGATTTACTACAGTCTATGAAGGTCTTAGGTTTCCCTGGGAGACTAAAAAAACCCCAAACAAACAAACAGATTTTTTCTCCAGGAGAGAGAGATGCCTTTGTTTTTTGGCGCTCTTCTTTGTTAAAATGAGTCTCATTAAATGTGTAAAATTATCACTGAAGTATTACTAGACATTCAAAAGTTTGATTCAGGATTTAGGATCTGGTTTTCTCCACTAAGGTATAAGGTTAACTGAGCATTTCAGCATTTCCTGTGATTTTCTTGCTGTCTTTAATCCTTCTAATTGCATTCTGTTGTTTTCTGCCTGAATCTGGTTAATGCACTTCATTTCCCTATCCTTATTCTTTGTGCTGCTTTGCACTGCTACTCTGAGATGATTCCTTTTGGAAATCAGTGAAATTAGTTTGATTTGGTTTTTTCATTCATGAAAAGTTCTAATTAGACAAACAGTCACCATCAAAACTTAGCCTTGGATAATTGCAGCTCTAGGAATTCTGGTTCTGAATCAGCCTTGCAGATTGAGACCTCTCCTGCATTTCTGGGAGTGTGCTGGAGACATCACCAAGGGAGTGGAGTGAATGAACATAAACCCTTGCCTTCGTGAATTTTTTCACTGTGGCTTAAATTCAGAGCCTCCCATGGCCCGATGTGAAAATCTGGGGGGAAAAGTAATGAAATAGAAACATTATTAACTCTGTGTGGCTGTTTTCTACCTGGTGGAGTAAGGCTGCAGGAGTCCTCTTTCACATAGAAATTTGCCTGTGTGTAATGACAGGTTCACTGTGAGGCAAGCATATGGACATGGATTACAAAGTGCATGTTACATTATGAGTTGGTGAGGTAGCTGATTCCTTCATAATTTGTTGTGTCTTCTCAGGCCACATCTCTCTGAGCTGATAATGGAAGTGTTTCTTTACTTCATGCTACCTAAGGTGAATCAGCACATCATCTTGCAGACTTAAAAAAAACCCAAAAAACAAAATGGCAGCAGCAACAAAACAAAAAACCAGAAACAAAACAAAAAGACCTAATGGCTGATCTTCTGCAGTCTTGTAGGTAATTTTTCTAAGGCCTAATATTCAGCATTTTACAAGTGTTGTTTAACAATCTCTACCACTGCATCTACTTGTACGTCTGGCAGACTGCAGGGTGATGAAATCTCGATTGGATAGCCTGCTGCATATAGGATGTAAATACCTGTGCACTATTACTTCTAAATGAAGTAAATGGTAGTTACATTAAAGGATTCGTTGCGGGGGGGGAGCGGGGGGGGGAATAATGTCAAAATGAAGTTCGCCAAAACCAAAATATTGTAATTGTTTTAAATTTTAAACTATTGAAAATAATTTAATATATAGAAATTTGTTTTTAATAACTGTGCTTCATTTTCCCAGGCAAAAATTAAATCATACAGCTTTTTTGAGTATGCACACGTAGTAGCAGACATGATTTTGTGTTTTCTTGTAGAAAATAGCTAGCATTTTTAAGGCTGTTGAAGAGCTCTAGGCTATATTTAAAATCAGAATTAATGCATATTCTAATCCCCAGCATGCCTTTGAAAATATCAAACAGCATTTATTAAGTAGTGAAATATAAACATGAGGTCACATTTCTCATTCTGTAGGCATTAACAGATCAAATTGGGAAAACAATTTCTGACCATGAAACAGAGGAAACAGTTATATTTGTGTTTTCACTTGACCTAAAATTAGGCTAACTTGTCCTGATGAAATAGTATTCTTTTAAAGAAAAAATAAAGATTGAATTAATCCAGATTTTTAGGGCATGCATTACTCTATCCCAGGTGCTTCTGAGGAATGATGAAGATAATTGCTTTGACTTGATCATTTGCCTTTTTAGTACAAATGATATTTTGCTTAGCAGTAAATCAAGATGACCTGGCGTTTATGTATTCAGACTGAACAGATGAAAGAAGAAAAAACAATGCAATGAGGCCAAGGCAAAAACTCGTTTTGATTAACCTGCAATGAAACCATTTGCTGGAGGAGGAAAAGATTGCAACAAAATTGAAATGTTCTTTTTTAATTATTTTAAAATTTATTTGAACTTTTCTATTCTAAGAGCTCTAAGTGGATATGTTCTGCTTTTTATGGCTGAGTATTAACCCTGAATATTTCTATTTCATTTGGTACTATGCTGGAGATCAGTAAATGATAAAATGCTGTCTGTTCATCAATTCATTATTTTGTGTGTTAAATTTTTACACAGAAATATTCATTGAAGCTTAATATAATGAAGCGAAATATAAAAATTGAAATAATAGATTATAGTGGATATTTAGGCGTATTTTTGTTTTGAGTAATCTCTAAACTTGTACATCTGTTCTGATTTCAAACAAATTCAATTTTGAAATGTTGTAATACCTGCAGTGTAGCTCCCAAACACTCCAGTTCATTTTCTTGTCACTGCAGGAGACATTTGTTATTGGCAATCTCAGAGGAAAGCTATAGTCTTAAGAGGGAAATGAAAAAGGTAATTTTCATTAAAATACAAAACTTGCATAAAAATTTGAGACTACAGCCAATTCAGCCATGTAAATAAAGCAGATGTTTTCTTGTGATAAAAACAGGAAAAACATGGCAGAGAATTAAAAGACCTGACTTTTTATGCTTGCTTGAATGATTATGCAGATTGCAGGCCAGTGAAATAACAGATCCAGAGCATACTTTTACTAATTCTTCAACATCTCCCTCTATATTGGGGTTTCTAAATGGACTTAACAACCCATGACAGGCAGCTCATCTCTCATATTGCAAATGATGATCCATGTACAGTCACTGACAGAGAATGAAGTCCATCACAAATGTGAGCAGTGCCACAAGGTGTTCAAAACTCACTTCTAGGAAACATTTGGATGACATTTAAAAATCAAAATACTTCCCATTTCAGGAGATTGGCCTTTTAGTGAAAAAAAATCAGTGAGGGCAGATGTTTTTCAAACGTTATTAAATTGTTCTGAAAAAGACAACATTTTGTAAATTTCCGCAAAAATCCTGACTAGGTTTTCCATGAAAACCTGTTGGGGAGTACTTTCAAGCAGTCTTGCTCAATATATGATTGTTACTTAAGGACTGTGTGTGAAGGATCACAGAACTGCTTGAGTTGAAAAAGGTCTCTAAGGTCATCGTGTCAAACCATGAACTTAGTGCTGCCACCACTAAACCATGTCCGTAAGCCCCACGTGTTTGAAATACTTCCAGGGATGAGGATTTGTCTTGGGTTATGTAATTAAAAAAAAGAAAGAAAAAAAAAGAAAAAAAAAGAAAGAAAAAAAAAAAAAAAGTGTTTTATTTCATCTGTTGAAAGATGAGCTGGGGAGATGTTTATCTCTTGTAAGTCCAGGGGGGAGGATGCCTTCTGATAACAGGCCAGCTGTCACAACCAGGTGGGGCAGTGCTTCTTATCTCTTCCACCACTGTCCATTCTCTGGGGGATATCTTCTGTTAATGGGCCATTGAGGCTCACCAGTGCCATGAGACATTACACCATCCCCTTGTGAGATGCTCTACCCAGTGGGGAGGAGCCAACCATGTCCTACTCAGATAAAAATGGGGACACAGGGACCTCAGAGAGCCTATTTTCCACTGAACTCTCAGAGGAAGGCTGGACTCATCTCACCACTACTGGACCCCTTCTACAGGATCATCTCTACTCCAACAGAGCCACATCTGTTTCACCAGGAGGATTTATTTAAACGGCTTCCACTACCCTGAACAGGTTGTCAGGTCATATTTCTGACTCTGTCACGGTTTCTAGGGTTGGTTTGTTTGTTTTTGTACTATTGCATTTGTATTTTTAATATTCCTAGTAAAGAACTGGTATTCCATTTCCTGAAACTTTGCCTGAAAGCCCTTAACTGCAAAATTAAAATAATTTGGAGGGAGGGGAGTTTACATTCTCCATTCCAAGGGAAACATTTTCCAGTTTTCCCTGGCAGACACCTGTCTTCTCAAACCAGAGACAGGATTTGTTCCCTGGGCAGCCTGTTCCAGGAACCTGTTCTGAGTGGGAACAGCCCCACTGTGAGAGGACTTCTCGAGGTTTCAGCTGAGTGCTGGGATGCACGTGCTGGAAAGCAGAAAAGGCAGTAGGTTGCTTCTTTAAGAAAGAAGCACAGCAGGACAAGACAGATATTATTCTTGAAATGAAATCCAGTGCTTTATCTCTGTGGATTCACCAATTGAGATTAAAATTAGAAGCGCTGATAGCAGTGGGAGGGAGAGGGGGTACTGCCCCACACAAAGCAGAAGGTAAACATGGAGACTGAAATAAATAATGCAGTTGTACTTGTCTTTTGGAGGCCAAGCTCCAGTTACTTTATCACAGTCTTTAACTTGACTCATTCTCTTTCCTTCTGTTAATTTTTAGGACCAGCTATGCTGCCACCTAAACAAAAAAAGCTCATTACAAAAAGATTCAATAAGACTGCATTCATGTAAGTGTTTTATTTAATTGTGCACTTGTTGGGCCTGAGGTTTAAAACACAGATTTGGTGTACCATGTATCAGGAATTCCAGATATGTATGGTATACATTTCAGTGGCAAAAAGCTATTTTAACTGGTTTTAGTAGAACCTTACAAATCTGAAAAACTATACCCCTTAAAGCGTGTTTTGCATATGCCATTAAAGGATCTAGGTGTACACAGATAACATATTTAAAGAAACTTGTCAAAGATTAATACAGAAAGACTAATTTTTCAGAGTTTTCAGTCAAATTTGTTTTTATTATATAATTACAATTGCCTTCCTCCCCTTGATATATTTTTTGAAAATAAAAGCAGTGACTTGGAGCTGGAATAATTGGAAGTCAGTCTAAAACTAAATTTAAAATATTTTCTGTTCCACCACAGCAGCAACAACAAATCCTCAGTTACACTTTTTTTTTTTTTGCATAAATGCATTTAAAAAAACTAATTATATATCTGACTGGTGAAAAGACAAAAGAAAAGCAGGATAAGTTTGCTTTCACTTTTAGAAAAAAATGGAAGTGGAAGGATTATTTAACCCCTAACACTGTTGCCAATAGAATACAGTTTATCAGATTACTTTCTTGGGCAAAGTATGATAAAGATTAGCCTGTAAATAGAATATTTTATAAGGGATTTAAAGGCTCCTTCAGATATATAGTCATAACTAAAATCAAGGGTTTCTTCAAATACATTTTGAAGTATTCCAGGTCTGTTTTATGAGGATGTTTTTAAATGTGGGGATAGTATTTTTAACTCTGACCACCAGGTATGACCTTTCAAAATACATTTCACTTGGAGAGCAGCAGCAGGGGCTTGAAAACACAAAAAATCTCTGTAAAAGGAAAAACTTTGAGGGTATTTTGGAGCATGACATTTTTTTTTCTGAGACTTGGTGTGACAGCTATGTTTTCCATTATGTATGTTCTTTGTACTATATTATAAAGGCCATACATCATCTTTTATGTATTAGATAACTAACAGTTATTAGTCACCTGATACTATTTAATTTGAAAATTTTACCATTTTAAATGCCATATTTAATGTTTATATAAGTTGTCCCTTTCCTATCTACCACTTTTTTTTTTCCTTTCATTAAACAAATGGTTGAAAAGGCTCTAATTGTTAGGGATATGAATAGGAAAAACAATTATTTTGGAATAGCTCTTCAGAATTGCTATTTTATTCTGATTTATAAGAAAGTGACACTAACACTATGAAATGAAAACTGACAGTTTTTTGATACAGATTAGTTCTTTCTGCTTTAAAATGTATTCTTAAAAAGTGTAAAACAGTCCTAGACACTCAATCTTGGGAGTTCTTTTTGAACCACTGTTATCCCTGAATAAGCCAGTTTCTAGAAAAACTAGTCCATCTGGGGAAAACAGTTCACTCATCTAGAGAATGTTAAAATAAAAGTTTTGGAAAAAAAGAGGAGGGTAATAACATTCAATCATAGCAGATAAATAAAGGAGAGATTAATGGTATTTAAAGAAATATGTGAAGTATATGCAATTATCTTTGAAAGAGCCTTTTTGTTGAGGGAGATCAAGGGCAAAATATTGCTTTTGAATGTCAGCATGTAAAAAGAATTGCTGCAAATTGAAGTAAACATGGTTGCTGTTAATGCCTGAATTTAATTTTTTCCTCAATGCATTTTTTAGTTCCGTATGTATTTCTTTTTACAAGCAATGGAACTAAGTAGTTGGTGAAACTGGTTTTTTTTGTGTTTTGTTTTGTTTTAATGTGTGTTTTCTGAGTGCAGCATGAAAATGGCACAGAGGAGATAAAAAATAATCTCTGCTTAATACTGGGGTCTGAACAGAGTTTTAGAGTTGAATGTTTTTTCATTTATGGAATATTTTACCCTTGCCTTGCCATATACCACCACTGAATTGTGATTATTGAAAAATTTGCATGCTAAAATGCATAAAAGCCACCATCACCACCACCACCAAAACCCCAACAGTGCCTTTATTGCTACTGATTATTTCTTTATTTTTTATTCATATAGGTCTAAAACATGTAGTCTGTATTTTTTATATGTAATATATATATATATAAAAATTCCTTTCCTTTCAGATACAGCAATCCCTCCTAATATTGTGCATATCTGTTGATCTGTTTCCCACCTGCCACTGGAGTTCCAGCTACTGTTCTGACACTCCTGTCTCTCAAAACATCTGTCACTCTTTTGGAATAAAGCATAATTACTTTTAGCAACCTTGCTTTTCTCTGTCAGGATCAAGAGGTGCAAGTGGCAATAGCTGCATATTAATGCCTTTATTGTGAATAAGACATTTGGATACTCTTTCTTTACCATGGCAACATATTGCCCTTTAATGGTACAATTGGCTGCTGTCAGTAAGAGAGAGTCATACACATAAATTATCAAGGCAGGCAACGCTGCTGACTGCTCTTGTAACCTGGAGGGCTGAGGGGAGCTGGAAGAAAATGACAATGGTGATGTCAAGCAAGGCTGACTAGTGGAGAAAGGAGCAAGGAGAGTTTGGAGCTGCTGGCATAGCCTTGATGATTTTGAGCATCCTCTTTCCTCCATTTAGGTTGGTGGTATGAGGGAGCCCTGTTAGACAGCAATGATACCATAGCTGAAAAGATCACTGTGCTGCTTTTGCCAGCATAGGCAATAAGGAGATTCCTGGGTCTGTTCTCTTGCAGTTATCACAGTGATGCAGATGTTCTGCTTATGGACTCCATAAAATTTCTCACTGGGTCTGAGACTTACCACTGCAGTCTAGGTGTTTTAATCACGTGAAAGGAGAAATCATCCAACAGTTCCTTTCACCTGGGGATCAAGGTTACAATGCCAATCCTTTAGATCTCAGAGTGACTTTTAAACCTGTACAAGAAAACACAGGCTAGCCAACATGTATTGAACTTTGGCCTTTGCAATGAATATTCTACACACATGGATTTGAAACAGGCTTTTGCAATGTGTTATGTTAAGTACAAAGGACAAATCAAAGAACAAACACTTATTAGGCCATTGGCCAGAAAACTCACGTCTATAGAGTTATTTCTAGACTTCTAAATTCATATCTAGGGACAGAGATCTAAACGATCTAATTTTTAGAAGCACTGAACAACCCCAGGCACCACAGAACTGATGACTTACAAGGAAAAAAGGGATTGAAGGCATGAATTTGGATCCCTGCAAAGCAAAGGCTGTTCTTTCATATTTACAATTCCACAGAATCCATGTTCTGGCAATTGTGCAGACTTTTGAAAGAATCTTGTAATTTACTAGGGTTTAATATGAGTTTTAAATCCCCTAAATGAAAACACTGGCTCACTGAGGATGTCCATGTTCAGGAGCATGCTTATTCTCTTTATTTTCTGTTCCTCAAAGGAATTCACCGTGGAGTGAGGAGTTGACAAACATTAAGATTGTGTGTCTTATGTTCTTGCATTTTTTGTTTTTCATTAGGCTGCTTTCTTAGAGTTTGAATCTAGTAAATATTTCTTTTTGCTGCTTCTTTCTCCCTTCACCTCTCTCCTCCAGGTGGGAGTTGG
Source organism: Prinia subflava (assembly GCF_021018805.1). Taxonomy (NCBI): domain Eukaryota; kingdom Metazoa; phylum Chordata; class Aves; order Passeriformes; family Cisticolidae; genus Prinia; species Prinia subflava. Next base: position 2,339,120 of record NC_086249.1, read on the forward strand.
CCTCTTCTCCCAAGCATCTGGTAACAGTCTCAAGCTGTGTCAGGGGAAGTTCAAGTTGGATATCAGGAAGAATTTTTTCATGGAAACTGTCGTTAAGCATTGAAATGGACTGGCCAGGGAGGTGGTGGAGTCATGATCCCTGGGCTCAGGAAACAGCTGGATGTGGCACTTAATGCCATGGTTTAGTTGACAAGGTGGTGATCAGTGAAAGGCTGGACTCAATGATCTTGCATGTCTTTTCCAACCTAAAAGATTCTGGGAATGCTTTTGCACAGCTGTTTCTGTAAAATCTGTAAATAGGCAAGGTATTTGTAGAAATTTGAGATTATATTTACTGCTGGGTATAATAAACACAAAATACAAGTGTCTTTTAAATATGTGAGCTAATTTTCCTAAGTTTAGATTTCTATTGCTCAAACTCTACAGAGAAGAATTTTAAAAATATAGAATTGAATGAAGACCCAGGCATGTCCCTGCTGGGATTGCTGAGACTTTTTCACTAATGTGTCACTAGAGCTATGAAATGGAAGCCAAATTTGTTGTAATTAACATTGGTGTTTTATGCTGCTGAAGTGCCTATTCTTCTTTTGTGTCCAGAAAAAGTCTTGGCTTCTGGAGGCTTGTCCTAAACCCCAGTAAGTTAGATAATTTGTCTGCCTTAAATGCTATTCAGTAACTCCTGTGTGACTTTTTTTCATTGTTGGTTATCCAGATATCTTTGAAAATCTTTTTATATGCTGGAGTTTTGACTTAGTCACCAAGTCACATTATGGATTAAATAGCTGAGATATTAAAAGATGGCTCTGTTTACAAGAGCTGGGAAACTAAAATAGCAAATTCTGTTCAGCCTTGGCAGTACATTATGAATGTAAACAAAACCCCCCATATTTTATGGGTTTTTTTTTGCTACTGGTTACTCTTGCTATGACAATGGGCAGTTGATAAATGTTTTGAGCAGTAAATAGCAGTCTCTCTTCTAGGAGACTTTCACCAGATTTGCTGACTGGGTTTGTGCAAGTGCATTTGACCCCAGTATGCTAAGGTGTGTAAGGTAGGATACATCTGAACTATGACATGCTTTTTATCCATCATCCAGTCTTTGTCAAGGTTCCTTAAAATGCCAGTGGATGAAGGTTTTGCCCTTTTCTGCCAGCGTGCTTGGAAGTCTATTGAAGAGGCAATTGTAGCTTTTGTTACAACAGGACTTTTGTTAGACTCTGTGCTGATGTATTTCAATACTTTCCCATGGCTTAACTCCGGGGTGTTCTGTGATCTAGAAAACTCAACAGCCTCCATCTTCTGATCTCTGTGGCTCTGTAAATATTACAGACCTGTATTTTAAAGTAGCTTTACAAACAAAAAAGAGTGAGATTCTGCTTTTGTTAAACTTCCTAGTTTTTTTGTTGTCTTCAGACCAAGACTTCACTGAGCTGATCTGAAGGCTTAAGAGATACTTTGAATATCTAAATTTATATATTCTGTGAAATTTTATCCGCTGAAATATTTCCCATATACTGATGTCAAGGGAACATCTTTTTTTGTTGTTGTTGTTTTATTTGCATAGTTCCTAGCAAAGTGTGATGTGATACTAGCTTGGGAATTTAGAGTGGTATCATGGTTTAAAAAATGAATAAATATCATGTTTGGTTTAACAATTCTAAAATTTGCTCATAAATGATCTGCTATATGTTTTGGGTTGGACTTTTTGTTTTAAAGCTCCACTAACTGCATGAATTGTTAATGAATTATTAATTAAGTTTCAAAATGAAAAACTTCCAAAAACTGAACTACTGCAAATGGAATGCGATTGTAGAAATTTTTTCTGTTCCACAGAATTTATCCTGCACGTGCTTGTTATCTAAAATGACAGGTTGAATAGCTCGTGTTACTCAGTTGACTGAATTTGCTTCATTGATGTGTCAAGACGAAATGTAGCTTTCTGTGGGAAGGCACATTGGCTTTGTCAGTGATTTGTCACATTGGTAAACCATTAATACACAGATATTAGGACTGTGATGAAAACATCCAGGTTATGTATCAACTAATTTATGTTGGGATTATTCTCATGTTTTCTTGGTTTCTCAGTTTTGTGGGGTTTACACCAGGTAAACTGTTGCTAGTAGTCATAGCTCTGATAACTAAAGGGAGCACAGAAATCTTATGGACTCTGTGCCTTCGCCTATGTGTCCTGCTGTGACTCCTGAATACCATCCTGCCAAAATCAGTTGCACTTTATTCATGATATAACAAATTTGTTTTATCCTTCTGCAAGGAAAATTGAATTAAAAGGAGTTTTTTAGCCATCTCCTTGCAAAGTATGAAAGAAAAGTTCACAATAGAGTATGTGTAACTATAAGGAGATGTGCACACACTCTCGGTGTGTGTGCCTGTGTTAAGCAAACTACATGCAAAATTTATGGCACAGTTTCCTTTACCACTGTTAACATTTCTAGAGTGCTCCTCACAGTGAGGTACCTGTGCTGGCTTAAGACTCTAGGTTGCTTGCAAAAGGTCCCACTGAGCAGAGTGGTGACAGCCCTTAGATGCAGTGCCAGCACTGGTTGTGTTGATGCTGATCTCACTGGTGTGAGAATGCCACACGACTTTCTGCTTTACGTGCAGGAGCCAAACTGGGACTGTGAATTATACCCTCCCTCAGTGCCAGATGCCCACACTGGCCCTGTCATGTACACTGGACCAGATCAGCTGGTCCCCACCAGGATTTCTGCCTTTCCATGCTGACCACCAGCTGCACACTCACGCCAGCACCTGTGCGACACTTTTTGGAAATGTCCTTGCACAGCCAAATTGAGCACTGCAGAACAGTGTATTAAGTGTATTAAGGCATGAACCTTTCACTCAGCCTGTGAGGACTTCTTGCTGCCCCATTGGAGATGTGACTTTATCTGACTTGTCCATATTAGTAAAGAAGAGCAATTTCTTCTCCAGGAAATATACAGGAAAGCTCATATGCTCATTTTTGTGCCTTATATCTCTTAGGGCAAAAAAAACCCAGTCTTTCAGCTACCACTTTCAGTGTTCTCATGCAGCACAGAGTTTATTTGGCATGTAATTGGAAATGAAGGATGAGAATGTAAAAGAAAATTTAGGACAAATATAAATGTAGTGTGTCCAGATACAAAAACAGATGTATTGTAAACAGATATATAGAAGATAAAGGTGGGTCAAATTTAAAATGAAAAATCTTGCATCACAGACTTCTCTTCTGTGGTCTAGTTCCTGGGCTGTCAGTTTTCCTTGAGTTCAGAATCAACACAGGGTGTTGCTTTGGTGTGGGGGCATTTGTGCCTGACAGTGCTGGTATCCCCTGGTATCCCTCCTGTGCCCCTTCCCTTGGGCTGCTCCTTTTTGCCCTCTTGTGCCTTTATACTCAAGTCTGAAAACTTTTGCAGGTCACTGAAAACTCTTTCTAGTGCTTTTTGCAGTCATACATGAGTGCCTTAGAAAGCGGTTTGGGGAGGGTGTCAGGGCCATTAGCCAAGGTTTGTGTGAGTGACTGCAGGGGATTGGATGCCCAGTGTTTCAGACACTGCAGGGAAATACCTGAAAGGAGACTGACATCACTAAGAGGTTACTCACTACTGAACTCCTACATTCTCTTCACAGCTGAGCATCCCAGACTAGTCACTGCATGTCACCAGTCACCTGTGAAAGTCTGCTCCCAAGCAGATCTCCAAGCAAGGTGAAAATGTGCTCTGTCCCCTCCTTGTCCCAAGTTTGTTCAAGCAGGCTCCTCACAACTGACAGAGTGTCTTGTGAATACAAATAAGATTGCAGCATGCTTTTTCAGTTATCCTGCAAATGCCAGAAAAGTTTTGTGATTATCAAGAGATACGTAGTGAGGTGAAAATTCTACCCAGAGTTTTGTGTGTTCTTTTGGTGGCAAAAATATTTTGCAATCCTCCACATGAAAAGCAATTTGATCTTACATTTATTTCACTGAGCTTTAAAAGTTAATTTCTGGTAAAGATGAAATAAAATATTTTACTCTTTACTGTAATTAATCTGAATAGAATCTGCTTGATTCTTTTAACAACCAACCCACCCTCAACAACAAAACAACTGAAATCCAAACAAACCAACAAAACAAATTCTTCTACCTGGAAGTTCCATCACTTGGAGTAGGGGTTATGATCCTTATTATTCTCTCTTTTAGATGAGGAGCAGAAAGGAGCATGCACCTCTTTCCTCCTGCTCTCTCCCCTGGCACTTCTGCATCCCTGTGTGCTTTCTGGGATGTGTGGAATGGGCCAAGGATCAGCCCCTCAGGAGTAGAGGGGCAATTATTCCTAGCCTCAGATGGAAAATTCAGCTTGCTTTGACATGGTTTCCAGACTCTTGGATTTGAGGAAACAAATTTTCTTGCCTCCATTTTGGGGCAAAATCAGAGGTTGAAATGTTGGGATCTTCTTTTACATAGAATTTTTAAATCGCTTCTATTTATACAAGTGCATTTGCAAGCTAATAAATACTGAAGGAGTTTCCAAAGGGATTGGAAAAAAGCTTTGAGGATCATACACATAAACTTGATTGACATGATTAATGGGCTATTTTTTGTAATACAATGGAAGGTAAAAACCATAAAACAATGACTACAAATGCTCTGTGTATTGTATTGATACCTTAAAAGTATTGCAGGCCAGAATTAAGATCAGAATTGTTCTAGAAAAAGTATTGTAGTGAATCTGACAGCTTGATCAATGCATTTGAAGTGTTTGAAGAAGAGCAGAATGCTGAAAGAGTGATTTTGAGAAACAATAGAAGCAGGTTGGGTACACCAGGACAAAACCCCATTTGAAGTGCATACTACATAGAGTGTATTACTTATATATTTTGAAATAAAGAATCTTTAAGAGGAAAAAGTAAAGGTATCACTCAATGCAGTGAACATTTTCTGGTGTAGATTACAGTCTTATAAAATCACTCATTCTCTAAAGTCTTTAAATATGTGTTTAAATTTAGACACATGCTTAAGTCTTTTTGAGATTTATGGGGCCTTGTAATGTCTAGATTGAAGGAAACATTTAACCACTTTCTAAAAGGGAGGGAAAGATTTTAAAAATAATTACTTTTGAAGTAGTAGGGCAGGAAACAATATGTTAAAGATTACCAAATAAGTATACATGAAAAGAATCTATTTGTTATATTGAGCTTCTGTGTGTTATTCTTTCCATGTTTATTGTTTTACTGAGGAAAAAAACAGAAATGGTTTCCTAAATAGAACAGGTATTTTGCCCTTTTTCACATTTTCTATGGATTTGCTTATCTACCTGGCCTCCAGCCAGGGAAATACTGGTATAAGTAGGCAACTACTGCATTAACCTAATGTTCTTTTCTAAGTTATTTTATATTTTGTATGAGAATGCTCTTAGATAATGCTAGAGAAACAATTGTTTTCTTGTGGGATTACATGAGTGTTTAAGATTACTTGGATGCTTACAGTTTATTTGCCCCTGTAAATGCAGAACTACACTTTTTATGGTTTGGAGATCCATTGTGTATTTTTGTGTCTATGCTCCTATAAAAGAGAAGAGATCCAGGAATAGGTGTGTGTTCTTCAGTGGTGGCTGAGCTTCTGGAATATCTCGATCTACTCTGGAACCAGTAATCAGAACTGGCTCTGCTAATCGAATTGTAACTTCTTAAAAGTTGTTTGAGCAAGGGCAATATTGCTTTTCAGCTTCACACCTACCTTAAGAATTCATTAGTCTTTTTAACCTTATTGAAGATTAGAAATTGAACCATATCCAAAGGATGATTTTTTTGAAACCTGTCCCCAAAAGTTATTCAGAGTCCATGAATTATTTGATTTTTTTTTTTTGTCTATGCAGATGTGGAGTTTTTTTGGGTTCTTTTTTGGACTCCAGAGAAAGTGAACCTTCAGTGCTACAAAATATGTATTGTAATGAAGATAAATTATTTAGTGGGGTTCTTCTTGAAATTATAGAATATACTTGTGTACAAGGAGATGTACAATTAAACTTTAGAGCTCATAAATTAAATTTAAAATTTAAAAAAACCAAAACAGAACAAAAAAAGCATTATTCATCCAGCTAGTCTCTGGAACTTACTGATATTCTAATACTGTGGGGGAAGGTAGGGCAGGTTTTCAAAAAAAGGAAAAAAAACCCAGAAATGGTGTGTGGATCACTTACATATAAAACCCCAAAGAAACACAAAAAAACCAATCCACCAACCAACTAAGAATGATTACAGATCAATTAATTCTATGTTTATAAATCACATCTAATCTATTTTAGTGTATGTCTGTCACTTTACATTTATTGAAAAATATTACTCAAACTTCTGAGTCCAGCTTAGTCCTTGGAGTAAACTGCATTCAAAAAAGTGGACTTTATTTCTGAACTACAATTGGATTTGCATTTTTGATCAAGACTTTAAAAGAATCTATTGATCTCCAAGGTCTGATGGACAAGGTTGCAACATAATGATTTACCTTATCATTGATATAGAGAAAAGGACTTTTTTCATACTATGATTTGGAAAGTGGGAAAAATTTGTTGTCACATGAGAAGACATTATTTCTGTTAATTATTTTTCTCAAGTTGGACCAAATGAGGAACTTTTCTTCATTTTTCTTCTTCAATTTTTCTTCTAAATTCTGTTCTTCTGAGAGGAATGGTTCTGTGAGTGTTGCAGAATCTGAGTCTTAATTATGATACCATTTGTCTCACTTGTAAATGATGCCATTGACTGGTTATCTTCTAGCTCTGCCTCCAGTTTGGTACAAGATAGTCTCTGCTAACTGTGTAAAAATGTCCTTTTGTGTTTACACTTGTTGGAGCTGAACACTCAAAAAAAAGGTTTTGAATGTTTTTTACTGCTAGAATGATCGTGACTACAGTTTGAATCATAAAATGAATCCCCTTGTCCCAAAAGCACGAAGGACAGGCTGGTGTTGGGAGCAGCTGCTGGAGGATTTGTACTGCTTGAATTTTGTTCCCAGCTCAGTGACCTTGTGGAAAGTCACTGAACCACTCTCTGTCAGCCTTTAGTGATTTTTGTGATGGCTATCAAGTTATGTACCCAGATGCCAGGGGTATGGAGCTGCTTAATTAATAAGTAGGTAATGTGCTTTGGGATCCACTGATCTGACCTTTCAGCCTGTGCTCTCACAGCACTTGTCCCTCTCTTTACCTAAGTCCAAACTGGTTGAGGCTGTCTCCTCTTGCTTTCTCCTAACCATGTCATCTCAAGCCAGTGCTTCTGCCTGACTTATCTGTTTGGCCACCTTTTCTGTCCACGTTGTTCCTCTGCTGCTTTTGCTTTCCTGCTGCAGCAAGCACAGACATCTTTATTGTCACCTGAATAACTATTCAGTGTCACTGATCTTTAGGTTTACTTTTGCATGGTGAAATAAACCCCAGCTCTCTGTTCTGAATGTGCAGCCTTGAGTATATTTCTTATTACATTTTTTTTCTTTTTTAGTCATACTATCCCTTCATACTTGGGAAGAATTTTTCTGTGCACTGGCTGGCACCTCCCCCTTGTCTTATGTGTTTTTCATCCTCTCCTGGAGTTTAGTTCAGGAAAATGTTGTGTCACCACCTCTAGAACTCACCGCAGACTTATAGACATAGCAGTCGTTGCACTGATTTTGAATTGTGCATATGCTAAAGGAGGTAGTAGCAGTGACATGTTCCACCTGCTATAAATTTTAGCCCTTAAATCTTCACTGAGAAACCAAGCCTGGTTAGGATCTTGAACTTGCCTTGCTGATACCTGTCACATTGTTTAGATGGGTGCAGTCAGTAATACAATAGAGCAATCTCACCTCCTCACATAGCCTCTCATCTGCTTATCTACTTACTAGCATGATGTGAACCCTTTTTTTTTTTTTTTGTTACTTAAAGAATTTCTTCAACTCGATCAAATTGTATCATAAGGAAAAATCATCTTCAATTCCCTATGTGGAATCTGGATTTTTCTGTTAGCAAGCAAGTAACGTAAAAAGAAGGAAGCAGTTTCCAAGATTTGTTATGTATTTCTTGTGTGTGTATCTATATATGTGTATATGAGCTCTTACAAAAATATACTTGGAAGAAGAAATCTTTTCAATATTTACTTTCAAACATAATTGCAGTGAATAAAATGCTTTTGAAATATAAGAAACCATATAAAAAATACTTTTTTTTTTTTGCAAAACAGCCCATATCAAATCATACTGCCTATGATGCTACAGCTTTTATCAAGGCAAAGCCTTGTTTGCTCTGAAAGGAACTCAGGGCAAAATTATTTGGTCTCTACATTCATTAGTCCTTGTACATTCCTTCTAGCAAGCTGATTCTACTCATATCTTGCAGCAATGTAACTCTCCAGAAAGTCTTCATCCAAGACTGAAAGAAATTGCATCACAGGATGGTAGACACCTTCAAAAGGACATTCATATGTCATGAGAATAAGGAAAGACAGAGAAACCAAACATCCAGATGAAGGTGAGAGGGTGAATTAGAAAATATCCAGTAGGATGGTGAAGCTCAGCTGGCAGAACACAAGAAGTAGAAGTATCTATAGGTGATCTTAAGCAGTTCTGAGGAGCATTGTGAAGATCAGGTGGGATCCATTCAGAAGTAGGAAGCTTTCTTCCTGGAGGTCTTTAATACTTAAATAAAATAAAATTTTAAAAAAAAAGAAAAAAAAAAGTCTTAGAGCCTGACACATATAATTTTCAGAGTCTCACTGGTACTTTGACCTTATTTTATTGGGATGAATGTGCACAGGGGGTTGTACTTTTTGCTGAGAGAGCAAAGCTGGCTCATGCCTGAAGGCCCAAAGAGTTTTGTGCTCATAGCCACAAATCTGGATTGCTTCTGTTGCCATTCTGTCAACAATATGAAAGGGTAACAAGTGAAATGGCTCATATTTATTGACAGAAATAGATTGCAAAACAGATAATTCAGTTTATGGAGAAGTGGCCTGAACTACAGAATATAAGAAATAAGACTTGAGATTGAGAGTACAAGACAGAATTGACTGGTCAGTAAGTTAGAGACTGAAATTAATCCAGCAGAAATTATTATTCAGAATTTATTGAATTCAATTCAATGAAACCCAATATTAATACAAATAATTGCTTGAACTCTAGAAAAGAAAAGGTAGACCAGATTTACAGCATATGAACCTAAATGTACATGTAGAAATTTTAGGAAAAAGACTGAAGGTTAAACAAGAAACTGGAAATGGATTTATCTGTAATGTCAAGACCTGCATCCTTTGAAACCTGCATCCATAACGAGTCCAAGGGAAAAAAAAATAAAAAGGAAAAAAAAAATTACCTAAATTCATTGTAGCTGGACAAATATTACTTTGTACAAATTTGAAAATATACTAACAGAGCTGAAAAATGTCAAGTGGTGTTTTAAGTTGGCAAGAGTGGCCTAACTCCGAGAGAGGGGAAAGATGACATATCAACAAAAAAAGAAACTATTTAAGCAATCTGGACTTGTCTTCAAGTGGCCAGATTGTTCTTTCTAAATAATTGCTGCGGTGTTGTGTTCTGTTTGATTTAATAGGTAACGTGTGTTGAAGCCAGAGCTGAATGAACTATTTACAGCAAATAATTTATTTGATCAATGTCGTCTTCTTTTCTGTTCATGAATTATCCACAAACAGGATTTTTCCCCACTAATTTGTCCATTATTCAAAATTGTTCAGCAAATGCTTTGTGTGAGTGCCTTTTTGGACGCTTTATTTCTTCTCTTTCTTTGGACAATTATGGTTATACAAGTAGGTTTTTTACAGTGGGACTCAAGAAACCTGGAAGTTCTTTTTTAGTGTTCTTTTGACTGAGGGGAAAATAACCTATTTTCTGTTGGTTATTTGCTCTGTTTGATGAAAATGTGAATAGTGCAGCATCTTTTCCTTTTTATTGATAAGATTTTAGGCTGGAAGAGACTATTAGATCATCTACTCTAATCTTTTTTATGATGCAGATATAGTAGGAATTCATCTAATTTCTCCCATACTGAGTTCAATAATTTGTGCTTAACTAAAGCAGATTGGAACTTTATTTTAAAGCTCCTTCAGACAAATGGCTAAGTAGTTCTTTATGAAGGGGTTATTATTCTATTTCCTTTTACAGGCTTGTGTAACTACTTGATGATCTCTACTTTTTTCTCATGGAGAATTGTTTTTATTTGCTGGTTTGATGTCTGAACGTCCCGAGTTCTGAGGAAACTGATGGATGAAGTGGTTAAGATGCTATCCATCATATTTGAAAAGTTGTGGCAGTCCACTGAAGTTCTTGCTGACTGGAAATGGAGAAACAGAACCTCCATTTTTAAAAAGAGAAAAAAGAAAAAACCTGGGAAACTCACAGGCTGGTCAGTCTCACCTTTCTTGTTTCCTAGCAAGATCACAGAGCTGATCCTCCTAGAAACTGTGCTAAGGCTCATGGAAATTAAAGAGTTATTTGGGTGAGAGCTGATTTGAGCTCTACTAAGGGTAAATTGTACCTGAGAAATTTGGTGGCCTTCTATGACAGGGTTTCAGCATTGGTCAGAAGGGGAAGAACAGCTGATATCATGTACCTGCACTTCGGCAAAGCATTTGCCATTGTGCCACATGACATTGTCGTCTCAAAATTGGAGAGACGTGGATTGGATAGCTGGACCTTTCCATGGATAAGGAATTGGCTGGATGGCCACTGCCAAGGAGTTGTGGTCTGATGTCCAGGTAGGTCCACCTAGACCATTGGTGAGTGGCGTTCCCCAGGGGCTGGTATCAGCTCTGGTGCAGTTTAGCCCTTAGCTGGCAATGTGGACAGTGGGATTGAGCCCGGCTTTGTCAGGTTTGCTGGCCACAGCAGGCTGTGGTTGACAGGCTGGAGGGAAGCGAGGCCATCCAGAGGGACTTTGGCAGGCTTCAGAGCTGGGCTTCTGCAAACCTCACAAACTTCAACAAGGCCGAGTGCAAGGTGCTGCACCTGAGGCAGGGCAATCCCACGCATAGATTGGGTGAGAAATGGGCAGCCCTGAGAAGTGAGCAGCCCTGAGGAGGAGATCTGGGGGGCGCTGGTGGATGAGAAGTTCAGTACGATGCAGAAATGTGCTCTTGAAGCCCAGAAAGCCAAAAGAATCCTGGGCTGCATCAAAAGCAGTGACCACGTGTCGAGGGAGGGGATTCTCACCATCTGCCCTGCTGCAAGTGAAACCCCATGTGGAGTGATGAGTGCAGTTCTGGGGCTTCAAACATAAGAAAGGTGTGGATGCATTAGAGTGAGTCCAGAAGAGAGCCATTAAGATGATCAGGGGGCTGGAGCACCTCTCCTGTGAAGAGAGAGAGTTGGGGCTGCTCAGCCTGGAGAAGAGAAGGCTCTTGAGAAATCTTACAGCAGTCTTTCAGTACCTAAAGGGGGCCTATAAGAAAGATGGAGAGAGATTTTTTTCCAAGGACATGTAATGAAAGTGCAAGGGCTTTAAATTCAAAGAGAGGAGGTTAAGTTTAGGTGTTAGGAAGAGTCTTTTTACTTTAGGTGATGAGGCACAGAAACCAATTTTCTAGAGAAGTCATGGATGCCCCATTCCTGGAAGAGTTCAAGGCCAGGTTAGATGGGCTTTTGAGGAGCCTGGTCTAATGGAAGGTGTCCCTGCCCATGGCAGGGAGATTGAACTAGATTTAAGGTCCATTTCAACTCAAACCATTCTATGATTCTATAAACCTTTTTTTTCATCAGAGGGGAGAATGGAAAGCTTCATGGCTATGCAAAGAGATATTTCATAAACCTGTTTTGCCCAGGTAGAGTTTTCCCACAAGTGACTTCACAAAAAAGAAAAAAAAACCAAAAAACCAACCATCCAAACAAACAAACAAAAAACCCCCACAAAACACCACCACCACCAAACCCAAAAACAATAATAAAAAACAAACACACAACCAAAAAAGAGAAAAAGAACCCCAGAAACCAGACTGAATATCTGAGCATGTCAAACAATGACCCATGCAAATGCTGTCAAAGCAAATGTCTGCTTTTAGTCAAATTGGTGTTTGTGAATTCTCCTTGCAGTATTTTCCCAGTACTAGCCAAGAAAGACATTGTTAAATGTAAATTGTAGTGACAGTAGTTTTTAAAAATTTGAAATAAGCCTTGATACTCAGAAGGTAGGATAAGTGTATTTGTCACTTGGTATTATGATGAAAAATGCAGTGAGCTGCTGCCTAAGTTTGGATTGGGATCCACATGCTCTACAATATAGCAGAAAAACATCATGCTTTTATGCAAAATATAATGGAAGTCTTGTCCACACAAAGTTGGTGGAAGTGCTTTTCAGAAGTGGAAATAGCCAAGCTTAAAAAAAAGCTATTTACTTGGAAAAGTTGTTCCATGCAATAGATCAAAATAAGGGGTAAGCAGTTTTTCTCAGTGGTACATCTGGTAAGATCTCCTGCCAAAACCCCACAGCTCTCAAGTTCAAGTTGTGAGCTGTCCTCAGCTTGCAGCAGCATTGTTTTACACCAGAAAGCTGTCCTTTGAAACTTATATGAAACCAACTGCAGGCCTGGTGATTCTGAGCAGCAGAGCACCACTCACCACTGCTGAACTGTTCTAACAGGCTGCTTGGAAACTCCCTGCACCACACCTCTGAAGCTTCGACATTTCACTTCCCTGCTGGGGTGGGCTGTGGCAAGCCTGAGGGTATTTTACCACTTCCTGCCACCATCTGCCCCCAAAATGCTTTCAGATGTGAAGATCACTGCATAGTCCTACAATCTTATCCTTATCACATGCTCTTGCAACTGGCCTCATCTGGGAGGTGGACAGTCAAGGCACAGAGTCAGCATGTGTGAGCTTTAAAAACAAATTTGAGTCCCTAAGTTCCCTTTGTTTCCCTAAGATCAGAAAATAAAGCTTTAGTAAGTAAGGCTTCTGTGAGAGCACGGGGTATAAATAACTAGACAAATGTCCTTCAGACATTTGGATTCATCTTGCCTATCTCTAGCAATTTAAAAGATGTTGAGGCTAAACAGATGATGTGTCTCTCCTTTGCTAGTGGAGGACAATCCATCTACCTGCTTTAGGATGCACAGAGGACTTGTCTGCTGGAGGCATCTGGCTTTCTTCACTGACTTTCAAGTGGAGCTAAATGAATAGATTAGATTACACTCCTGACTTTTTAGACTGCTAAAACGAACCGAGATGAATGTCACCCCAAATTATTTGCCTCAGAATGGCTGTGATAAAGCAGCTGTACCTGATGCATTAACAAGTAGCCATTTTTTTTTCCTCTTGGCTGAAGAAATCTTCACTTACCATGTTTTCCTAAGCAAGCAGTAAGGTCTGTGAGGTACTGAAATGTCAATAAAAAAAGGAGTGCCTTTAATTCTCAAGGACTGGCCTTTTGTTGGTGTTTTTGAATACTATACTGAATACTATTTGAGTAGTTAGGGGCATGGCATCATCCAGTCACTGGATAGGGGACACCCACCTTACCTTATCTGTATCATGCTGAAATATTAATTCGGTGCATTGTGAGGAGACCGACATCCAGTACACTTGCACATGAATGGGACAAGGGATTACCCAAAGCCTCAGGTTATTTTTTTCCTTTCATGATAAATCAAGTGTCTTGGCAATAAAGGCACTACCCTGGCAAAGGAAGCTAGCGGAATGATGATCCTGCATTTGGGAATTCTCTCTGTATTGCTCTGAGTAGATACACAAACAGTTCTTTATATGCTCTGTGACCTTCTATTTCTTGAGGCCTTTGTTGTTAGAAGAAACAGCATCTCAGGCAGAGTGGTAGGAAAATGCTACACCTGTTCAGGTGAAGTACCTTCAGGTGACAAGTTGTGTATGATAATTTATGGAACATAGTCCTTGTAATATTTTATGCTTCTCAAATGTTCCAGATGATTATAGTCTCTAGATCTGCAGTTAAATTATTATCCTGATCAGAAATTTAATTGCTCTCACTTGTCTTGTTCTGTATGTGCTTTTGGCAGAGTGACAGCACTTTCTATCACTGTGTCTCCATCCACTGAGTGATAGAAAATATGTTTTTAAAATCAGAGGAAAAAAATATTAATGGGGGCTCTGTTGCCTGATAAAATGCTTTGTTGCTCTTTTCTGATCCGAGGGTAGAACAAAGTGCATTTTAAATATTTAACTATGTTCTTAGAAAAAATTGTGAATTTTGAAACTCCAATTTTAAACCTCAGGTGAAACTGAGTCAGATCAGTGTTCATAACCCAGATGTCTTTTGATATTTTCCCTCCAGACTTATATTTTGTAACAAGCTCCTTGAAGGGAAGATAGAAAACATGTTTTCAACATGCTTTCCAGCTTACAAGGATGGAAATGTAGCTTTACTAAGAATTTTATTTCCCATACAATAAATTGTCATAGCCAAGCAGGAGTCAAAATCAACACTAGACAGTTATGATCTAAGCTTGCGGAATAAGAGGGGGAAAAAACCTCCACCAAAAGAACAATATCCAAATAAAACAGCAAAACCAAAATCTTTAAACTTTTTTTATCACCAGGTTTTGAAACTGCTGTGAAATTTAGATTTACTCTTTCAGTAAGTTAGAAACTGCTTGAAGTGGTAAGATTACATGTATGAAAACTTCTGCTCATTGTGCTGGAATGATGCTGATGTTAATTTATGGTTTGAAAAGTCTGTGCAGTTTTGTTTGTGAGGCAGATGAACCATATGTTTTGCAATAAATACTTTTAATTCAAGTAGTGAGAATGATTGTAACTGTTTGGTTTTGTTGCTGTTATTTACACCAACATTTGACAGAAAGCAAGTGAAAGGAAGACAGGATGTATTGTAGAGTCTATTAAAAAACAACAGCATGGAATGCTGAGTGGAATTTTTAGACATGAGGGCCTTAAAACAGCAGGATGAACTGATTATTTTAAGTATAGATGAAGTAAAGCTCTGAAGCAAGATATATTTAAAAATATCTATAATAGGTATTATTATATCTAATATATTGAAGTATTTTAAGCTATATATGTAGCTCCATGGATTTAAAGAAGGTAGTTATCACTCTCCTGCAATAAGAGTTTTAAAAATAAGCCTTCAAATTTGGATTTCCAAATGCCATTTTTCTGCATAGCAAGGGGACGAATTAAGCTGCAAGTCCAAATGTAGAAATATCCTTGCTGCCTCCTTTGAAAACTTTGTAGAATATTTTTCCTTCAGCAAACTAATACTTTGATTGCCTTTAAACCATGCAGAGATACCCCAGCTTACCTAGCTTTGAATGGGCTGGATGCAGTAATAGAAATGTTGCTGTGTCAGCTCAGTGTTCTGACTGGGACAAATCCTCTGCCTCTTTTGCAGAGCTGGTTAATCACATCCTCCCCGAGCTGCACCCCAGCCTGGGGGTCTCAAAGCAAACTGGGCACATCTGCAGTGTTACATCACACAGAATCTTGAAATAAAAGTTCTGGTACAGATCACAAGTTAAGTGTTGGGAATATTTGCATAAAAGTAGTTTTTAAATTTTTCTTCAAAAAAGTTACTATCCACAAGTGGGAGTTATACCTATTATTTTTTCCTCATAATAATCTCTAAGATAAATCCATCTCCAAGAGAAATCCATCTTCAAGATAAAGATGTCGTACAACTTGGAAGACACTAAAGTTCCCAGATAACTTAATTTTCAGGAGCAGTGGAATACTTTTTCTGTAATGTATTTTAACAGAAATTCACTCTGATTCAATTAAAATATTTCTAGCCTGGTGGCAGCTTTTTACTACTGCTTACAATTTGCCTGGATATAGTAATTGCTTCTGTTTCCACAAATTCAGTGATCCCTTCTTCCTTTACAGATTTCCCCTTTTTTTCTAGGAAAGCAGTAACTGGCATAGAAATTGGCTTGGATTTTGTTCTCTGCAGTACAGCCCATGCTACAGTGACTGGACCAGTCGAGAAGCTCTTGCCTTCACCTGCATTTTAGAATTGCCTTCTGCTACTTTCTGATGCCTAAATTGCCTTTTCACAAGGTAGTGCTTCTCCTTTGTGCCAGAGAGATCTGTTGTTCTCAGCACGAATTTTCTCCAGCTCTTTCACCTGTTGATACTCCTCTGCTCAGTCTTCTGACTTGAGTTTTGAATTCTCTGTGCACCTTCTCTTTTTTTTCTGTGGAGAATTTTCTTTCATGTCTGTTCATGCTCAGCCTGTGTTCTCTCTTTTGCCTATCATTGTCTCCTTCTTACATTTACTTTAAATTTCCCATTCTTTCTTCCTTTTTTCAAAGCTTTTTTCCCCTTTCCACAATGATAACATGAATAGATAACATGATGTCACTTGGTGCACACCCTGTCTAGTCCCTTCCCTGGCTGCACAATACAGAGCTTCTGAATGGCTTTCTAGGTTTTGTTTTCTTAAACTAGATTTTCCTAATGTTAATATGAACACTGGAAAAGTCTTCCTATCAATGGGGACTTTGATCAGGGCTTGACTCATATACTTGATTCATATATTTTCTTTCTAAACTCATTAGATGGAGTTAAGTTTATTCCTGATAAAGCTCTCCTATTGAATTTGGAATTTTCAGGAATTTTGATTGAAAGCATAATTTGGACAAGCAGAAGAAAGATTACAATGGCTGCTTTGATGTCCTTATTTGCTCATTCTTGGAACAGAAGCTTAGATTGTTGGTTGCATGAAGTAAAGTTCTGTTTCATAGAAGAAATCTGTTCTAAAAAATAAATGTATTTAGTCACAGGAGTCCTGTAGTTGGACAAATTCAGAATTTCAGTTTCAACTCTGGAAAAGCATAGTGAGATTGGCAACTGTGACAGAATTTTATGGTCTTCCAACCATTAGTCTGGCCTTGGACTATTGTGTTAGTAAAGGTAAGATATGGTTATATCTGTGTATGCTTATCTAGGCTGTAACTGAGTGCAGAATGTCATTGTGGATGGGATGATGCATATCTAACCAAGGTGACAATGTCAACAGTAGTGGTGAAATAAGTCAGTGATATTTTCATTGTGGAATATGTTAGTAGAGGTGTGTCTCATGGTTAGTGGATTCCACCCCTTGTGCAGCCCTTTTCTTTAACTAAATTAAAGCTGCAGCAGGGAAATTGCTGCAATCATAGCTGTGTAACTATGCAGTAGATGAACCCAAAGTGATGAGTGTATTTTATCTTCAGTATTTAGACCTGTAGTTTTTCAGAGTGGAAGCAAGCAGGGTATAAGAATCTTTGCCCTCTCCATTAGTTTGCTGTGTTCTAATGATGCAGACACTTAATTGAGATGGTAACATGTCGTATTGTTATTGCCCTGATTTAATTTCTTTAAGTTACACCATCACTCTGTACTTCCTTGTCTTCACTGACTTGTCTGTTTGGACAGTAAGCTACTTAGGAGTAATCAGTACCTCACTGATTGTGTGTGGAGAGTTTAGAGCTGTGAAAAGTCATTTGGAATTCCAAACTGGCATATTTCTCAGTTAACCTCAGAAACCTCAGAAATGCTGGATACTGCCCAGATTCCATCTATAAGCAGGGAAAGAACGAGGGATCTCCACCATACATCTCTACCATCTTTGCTATCAGAAGTCATGATGACAGAAACCCATGAGGCTTGGAAAAGAATTATATTGGATAAAAAATAATGACTAATAAAAATATAAAATACATATGAGCATATAGTAGACATAATAGTCCTATGGACCATAGAAAGAATATGGGCTGTCCAATGAAGAGCACTTCACACAACATGAAAATATAGGGGAAGAGGTTGATAAGGAGGAGACAAGAACAGCAGAGGGAAGGAGAAGTGTCAATGTTCAAAGAAGAGTTTTGAGTGTAATGTCTTGCCCCTTCTCCCATTGGGGGAACAGGAATAGTTTCATTTTTGCTCTGTTGTCCTCCAGGGAAGTTTCTAACCTTGGCTCTGTACCACAGATGAGAACTCCTTAACTTCCCTTGGCGGTCGGTTCATTTGCCTAACTCTTCTTACTCTGAGAAACTTCACACAGTAACTGTACTTGACCTAAATTTCCCTTGATGCTCCTTAAGTTCATTACTTCCTTTTCTGTCCTCATTAATTAAGGGGAATAATTGATTCCTGTTCTTTTTATAACATCACTTTATATACTTGAAGATAGCTCTCTGTCACTCTCCCCAGTTTTCTCCCTGACACATAAATATGAAGACAAAAGGGAAATATTTTTCAAGCTGGTTGATGTCAAGAAAATAGGGCAACTCTTCAAGGAGAAAGGATATAAGCCATGAGAAACAGTATAGTAATTGAGACTGGGAGGGGCCTACAAGGCAGCCTCTTGTCTAGTCTTTTCTGGCTAAAATAAGATTGCTAGGTACCCTCCTCATTGCTATGAGACACAGTACACTCATTTTCCAGCTAGTCATAGGTGCAGTTTCTTCTTTTTAGACAGATAAAAGTCTCCTTGCTTGCTTTCTTAGATAATCTGAAGAGAGAGCTGGGTTGTTTTTTTTTTTTGTGCATGAGTTTTTGATATAAATCAAGTTTAATCGAGTTCTTTGGATGCGGGTGTGTGTTTTTAGGGTTTCTCACTTCCAGCCTTCTGTTGAAACTGAATATAGCTCTCGATCCTTTCAAGCCTAGCAATCTGTCTATCATTTTTATTTCCTTTACAGTTTCAAGGTTATCTCTGACAGAAAATTGGATAGAAACTTTGCAAAAATATAAATGAAAGCTGTGATTACCTTTTATGCATATGCAATTCCTGGAAGATAGGGAGGCCCACAGCTGTCTACCCTCATGAATTCCAAAGTGGGGCACAAATCTGATCATCACATGATTATGCAGTGGTGTGGTCTAGTATCTGTCAATATCATGTAAAAGGTTGCATGTTGTTTTTTAGATAGGTAGGATCAAGAGCACAGATGTACCTTGCATATATTTTCAACATTTCAGAAAGTTTTCATTTCAGGAATAAACCCTTTCCCCCTCCTCCTCCCCCCCTTATTTCTAACTACAGGGAGTATTTAGTCTGGAGACATAAGGTTGTTTATATTGTCATTATCATAAATGGTGTGATTGTTCCAGTTACCTAGGTAGAGAAGAAATTATCATGTTATTCCAGAGTCTGATCTGGCACTGACTTCGTGTTTTATCACCTCAAAGCTATATCATTAGAGGGTAATCATTTTAGGAAATTATTCTATTGCTTATTTATATGGTCTAAAAGCAGTTTGGGTGATTTTCCCTAGGCTTTTTTTTGGTTATATCCTTTAGTGCTATAATATGGTAGAGGCTGTGCAGAAAATATTTCAGTGCATTTTAGTGATGGAGAGAGGCCAGTGACTTTAGGTTTTTTCCTCCAAGCAGTTCAAATACTGTTTGTATATTTCTTTTACAGCTGTGTTTCTCATCTGTGTTGCTGTGTTGCTGAGCTATAGTGTATTTTAGTGCTTTGATGATAGGAGAGCCAGAATTTCATTGTCAGAGAAGTAATCTTGAGCAATAGCATAGGACACTTTCCAGATTTTGTGGGTCTCAAAGCATTTAAATAAAATGGGACAAAGCTCAGTTATTGCTCTATTGCAGAAGCTGAGGGTTTACCTGTACTGCTCTCACTTTGATGACTACAGCATCTGAGGTGGGGTCAGAAACAGTGAGGTTAAGCAATATAAACCGTTCAGCTGAAAGGCTGGTCTGGATCTAGCTGCAGAACTTACTATGTTATCTAATTTCTTGCATTAACTGCTGGTGCTACCCAGTGAGCAGACTAAAACTTGCTTGGATATGCACACATGAAATTCCCTCACAGCAGAAGCAGCAGTGCTTTTGGCTGAGACCTGTGACTGATATTCTGAGATGTAATGAACTACTCTGGACTAGCTGACAGCAGCTAGCAGACCTGCAGGGAGGTGTATTTTTTTAAACACATTCACCACAGGTGGAAGCACTCATGCAACGACATGTGGGGCTCACATGACACACTTTGACTCTTGAAGTATCTCTGAGCTTATTGGGAATCTGCAATCAGAGTTTCAGGATCCCAGGATCTTGCTTAGTCCTTTGTCCCTGAGCTCTGGTAAATAACTAGGAGTGCAGCAGGGTGTAAAGACCTCAAACGTGTCCCCTTATTCTTGATGCCAAGCATAAGCTAATTCAGTAGTGCCTTAACAGTATGGTTGTCTCCTACAGGCATGGATTTAACAGAGGTTATGTGTGGTCCTGGGTCCAAGGGTAACTTCTATTTCTAGGCAGAAATTCTTGGGGGTTTATTATTATTATTATTATTATTATTATTATTATTATTATTATTATTATTATTATTATTAACTTTTCCACCCTCCCTAGAAGCACAAGGTGTTTCAGAATAAAACCCAAAATGTCTGATTCTGTCATAGTCACATATATAGATATATTTCTCTGTTCAGTTGAATCAACATTCACCTTCACTTTAAAGGGATAATCTGTGTAATAATCCTGTATTGGTTAACTTGTTTGTAGTCTACTTCTCAAAATATCAAACACCAATTCAGTAAACTTATTACAAGGAACTCTGTTAATTACAGCAGCTGGCACTGTTTCTCCTTCAAGGCTGCCTAAAGAGGGTACTGTAAATTAATCTGGGTGGCTAATTATCAGGCCTGTCAGCCAGTCTAGAGTAGCATCCCCCCATGCATCATCCTGTGTGAGCCCGTGGTGTCACAGACATGGAGTCCATGCATTCTTTGAGGAAAAATCACTGCTGTAAAATCACACTGTGCATCTTACATGGTGCACCCCCGTCCTCCAGAGGCAGAGATTTCTGTTGCTTGGGAGACTTCCCTGATGTCAGCAGCTCCCTTCCTGTGTGTTTGCCATGTGCATTTTTGTTTTGTCATTCTAGTACAGGCAGTCTTGATGACAAGTACATTTGCATGGATGTTTGCATATTGATGGCTTTGGTGGTGTCTCTGTTGCAACACCTCTGGAGCAGTTTTACAGCTGAGGCTTGTCACGGGAATGGAAGTCTGAAGCAGATCACCAGACAGTTGTATTGTAGACTTGATGTCACATTGTTTATGCAGAGAAAGGCTGGTGGTTTTTTTTTTTTTCTTCCTTCTATGAGGTTTTTCTTGTATGTTCTGTGTTCTGACTATGGCTTTTCCAGTGG
The DNA here is from genome assembly GCF_021018805.1 of Prinia subflava. NCBI lineage: Eukaryota > Metazoa > Chordata > Aves > Passeriformes > Cisticolidae > Prinia > Prinia subflava. The sequence continues at coordinate 2,360,218 of NC_086249.1, forward strand.
TGACTAACACATCTTCTAATACACAAAAATAATTTAGCTCTGTTTCCTGTCTTGGGCTTGGATAGTTGGGAGGTTTTTTGGTCAATACTAATCAGGTATTGATCCTTTAAGGGAAATATGACAATTCCATGTTTTCTGATGGGATTTAACAATTTACAGCTTTCACCACTGCTTTCCAGCCTTCCTAATTTTAGAAAATATGGTTTAATACTGTTTTGGTCTTTTCCTTGTTTGGCTAAGTAACTGCCTAAGTAACTACAGAAAACCCACTGCAACCCTTCACTCTGTGGGCCTCGGTTTACAGAAACTTCCACTGTGTATAACTTTGTATGTTTGTCACCCTCTTTCATTTGGAGTGGCTGGCTGCTGCTCTGCAGCAAAGAACGAAGCAGTGGAAAGCATTAGCCACAGAGAAACTCTGGAAACACTTGTGAGAAATGTCATCTCTCAAAGCAGCTGCCCTCAGCAGTCCATCCTGTGGGGCACACAGGGCAGAGCACAGCGCGGGGGCCCAGCTGGCTCAGGGCAGGGGGGGTCTGCCCTGCTTGTCACAAGGCTGAAGTGAAGCCAAGCCACCACTGGGCACACTAACCAGAGTTTTGCTGTGGTTCAGAGCATCAGCCAATCACTGCACAAGTGTCAACACAAAACTGACCAGCTCTCAGAAGTATTTCACACTGACTGAACTCATGGAGGTAGAAACAAGTATTGACACCTGCCCATCAAATGGTGGAGAGGGGAAGCAAGTGCATTAAACTCCCAACATGGCTTTCACTTCAGCTCATTCCAAGTATAAATGGTTAGAATGGTTAGAATATGTGGGTCAGTTGAATTGCAGCCACACCACATTTAAGGATTATACTGATTACATACTCTTTTTTTTCTTTTCCTAATATCTTCCTTATTGCTGCAATTTTCCCTTTTAGATTTTAATTTAGGGTTTGCTACTATTCCTTTGCCTGGAGGTTTGTTACCTCTGCTGTTCTTATACTGTTACTGTATTGGATGACAAATTCATCTGCTAAAATGATTTATTACCCCAGCTCACCGGGCAGTAGCAGTGCTCACTGAACAGACAGATTTGTCAATTTGGAGCACAGATATCTTTATCTTCCCCAGGTGCTCTGGAATGGGAAGCAGTGGAAGCATATTTGTGATTGCAGAAGAAAAAACATCTCAAGGAACAAGGTGCAAGACAAATGAGTAGACAAAGGCAAGGGAGGGAAAGCAAAGAAAAAGGGTTTAATTTTCCTGTGCTATGAGATATAAATGAGTGGGATGAACTTAATTGCTACCTCACAACTTGACTTGTGTCTGATGAATTGCTATTCTGGTCACTGTCTTTCTACCTGATGTTTACATTAGCTTTTTCTTGTGTACCGAGGAAAAAATAAAGAGACCAGCCAGGAGTAATTTCTGTGAAGGGTGCTGAGGTTTGGAGCCTATCTCTTTGCCTTGAACTTCCCTGCTCTCCCATACTCACCTTGTCTCTTCTGTGGGTACAATGGAAGTATCATTAGATTGGTTTGGACTCTTGCATTTTATCACTAGACTTTGTTTTTGATGTGAACAGTGAAAAATTAATGCTAATAATCAGTTTGCACTCTTAATCATGGTGCAGTGCTAACATCCAAAGCACAGATTCCTCTGAGTGTTTGGCAAAGGCACACCCATTCTCTGACCCCTGATCAAGTATTCCTTTCCTGATCCATGTCCCCTGCATCCTCCTGCCAAAGTGTAAATGTTTTTATTTCTTGCAGCTCACTCTGTGGAGTAAACCTTTGTGCCCTTTGTCATTTTGGTACAGTTAAGAAGAGGGTTGTCAGCTTTTTTTGGTTCAAGTTTGCTGTATGCTTTTTCTTCCTGTATTCTTTCTGCATTCATTTTCCCCTGCCTCAGACTGAACTAAGTGCTTGAAATGTGTTTTTAATTTAAACCCAAAAATTTCTGTGACAGAAGATTTTTTCTTGAAAAAACCTTTACATTGTCAAAGGCTAATTCACACCACAAAACATAAATAAACATTGGAAATATGTTCAGCTGTCACTGAGAAGCCTGTTTGGACAACTCTATTGAAAAACAGATTGATACACTGAACATTGGGGTGGAATTGATTTTTTTAAAGCAGATCTATATGGCAAAACAAAACAGTACATCATCATCTTTCAAATTAACTAAATGAATACAAAATAATGTATGTGTTTTTCCAAGTGCATCCTACATGCATGAAATCAGTGAGTTGGTGTATAAAACATCAAGAGCTGGCACTGAGTTCAAGAATCCTGTGTTCAGCACCTCTGAGAATAAGACCATTATTTCTTCATTCAAATTTGAGCTGATGTCCAAATGAGACATTTAAAATAAATGAGTGCACTGCAGTAGGTATGGAAAGATTAACTGGCCCAGTTCTGACCCTGTGTATGTCTGTGTGTTTTTATGTGTGTTGTTGTCTTTGCTCTTGTTGACAAAAGGGCTCCATGCTTCATCTTTCTTCACTCCTGCAATAATGTTAAATGAGATACACTTTTCAGAGAGATTCCTACTTCTTCAGCCCAAACCCAGCATATTCTCAGACATATACACTGTTTCTTAAATAATTAAATTTGTAAATAAAATAAAACCCCATACACAGTTTTTCAAGCCTGCGGGCAACTCAGTTGCCAACTAAATTCCTTTGAATGTCATGCCGTGAAAATGGTTTTTATATAGATTTATTTCTATTTTTAAAAAATAAAGGTTAAAGAGAAGAAATGATAGCATTACACCTTCACAAGAATTTTGATAAATGCAACAGTGTTCACACTATACTAACACCTTTCTCACAGGATACTCACCCCTTACTCATAGTATACTAATCCCTTTCTTTTTTACCCTGTTAAGGCTGAGCAAGCACAATTAAAAGATAAAGTTTGAGCTACACTTCTTGAAGGCATTTTTCTGAAAACCAGAAAAATTAGATATTCAAGGACAGTAAAAGAGAGGGGAGAGTAAGAGTTACAAAGGGAAATCAAAGCCTTGTGTACCACAGAAGAGAGAGAGCTGGTTTTTCCCATTCTTCTCCCCCGTTAGTCAAGGCAGATTAGAAAAGAAAAATAATTTGCATCCACCCCTACCCAGTAACAGCAGCCAGCTCATTCATGTTAGTATTTAATCATCATCACTATATAGTCTTTAATTACACGATCACACACTGGGTTTCCCCCTGGATTCTGCCTTGTTCAAAGCACAGAGGAGTTGTGAACACTGAAAGAACAGCAATTCAACAGTTATTTTTTTCCCTTCACTAGTCAATGTTCAGACCCAAGCCTGATTCAGTACATGCTGTGCAAAGCCTGTTCTCTTACCGCATTATTCATTTTTTCCCCTAGGCTTTTTCTAACCATCACCTTTCATGTGCCCTCCACAAAAATTCGTATTGAGTTACAGAGCATTTTTTGAGGTGTTCAGATTCATCTCCACTGTAGTAATGTGGAGCTTGGATGCCCAGGTATGAAGCTAGATACAACCACTTACTTTGGATACCCTCCTCGAGATAATTAATGCCTATATTGTCTGTGTGCTTTGCATTGAAAGGTACTTTGTGTTCAAAGCCCATCTCCTTGTGACTTCTGTTGCAGCTGTAATTCCACCTCACGGTCTCAAACTAGAACGCAGAAGCTCCAGACTGGGTCTCCTACAATGAAGAAGAAATTTGTGAGTGCAATATGTGAGCATTTGTAAGAAAGCTTTCTTAAAATGTCTTGCTTCACAACCCAAAGGAATCCCCTGACAGCAATGGACTGAATCCAGTCCTCCAGGCAGGATCCAGCTACTTTAATGATAAGGCTGTTGTAGAAAAATAACTTCATCAAGTCTGTGCCTTTCTATCACAGGGAGACAAATCATATCATTCTTTTAATAAATTAATCATGTCATTTCCTAAAACTGATAAATTGCGCTGTGCCCTTTAGAAAGATACTGAAGAACCAACCTCTAATACTGGTGATTTAAAATATTTTGTATGATTTCTAGCCTTAATTTATTCATGGTCAGATATATCTCTACTGGTATAGATATTTTTCTTTGTACTATTGTTCTTTGTAAGAGTTAGTTTTACTCTTTACGTTTACCTTTATGCTATATTTATGGAACAAAATTATATTTTCTCTTAAACTTTATTTTGCTGTATCTCATTCCTTAAGTATATAGTAGCCCTTCTCAGTTTATTGCCATTCCAGTTGCAGTTGATGCTAAACTCTCTACATAATTTGAGATGAGGTATTATCAGTACTATCTGCCACACTGTGTAAATATTCACCTTTTTCTATGCCAACATAATACTGCTGGCTGATGGTCATCCTATGATTGATTAAGACAATTAAATCTTTATTATTTTCTTGCATCAACAATCAGGGAAATGTGTTAGTGGTCTTTAAGTGCATGTTAATGGTGCTTAAGTGAGTGTGCTCTCTTCCAATTTCTCTGACAAAGAATGCAAGGGTCTTAAAAAATGTTCTCCCTGTCACCTTAACTGGCTGTGGAGCTGAAGTGCACTGCTCACTAAAAGGAAATGCAGGTCTGCTACAAAACTGACTGTGACCCCACAGCTGGACCATACTCTAATGCCCTTTGAAAAGGAGGCCAAATCAGGAGTAAAAAAATATTCTTTCCAACTTTACTTTAGACTGGAGGGTCTACCCTCCAGTATGGCTTTTCTGAAATGGAGATGCAAAAGTAATGGAGTGCTGCTAAAGGAACTATGTCAACAGCAAATTTCTGGAAATGGCACAGTTGTTAGACTTGATGTTAAGGTGAAACGTTTAAGGTCTGCTATGGGGAACTGTGATGAATACTGCTATCCATCCCTTGAACCTGAAAAACTTAGATTGTCATACTGTAGGTGGACTGAAGTGAGATAGAAGTTTTCAAAGGATTCACAGGTATTAGCTGTTTACAGAACAAGCCTACCAGTGTAGGTTTTGGTGAGGCTGCAGACTCCCTTCCTCGTCCCTTTCCTCATCCTCTCAAATTTGATGCTTTCTGCTTTTAGAAAATGGTAAAAATTAAAGGATAGACTGAGGCTTCATGCTCTTCATTGGCATGATATGTGATTAATTTTGCCTTGCATTTTATTGTCTTCTGTTAGAAATACATCTTACTTGATCCAAGGAAAGGACACACTTGATTGAGGAAGAAGTCTTTTACAGCAGTTGTAGGTTAGGACTCTGGGGTGTGGATCCTGGTCTACCACAGACCTTTGGGGCAACTTTCAGGTAATCTTTACCCTCCCTTTCTCTCAGTTCTTTGTAGAAATGGAGGAATAGCACCTTCTTTCAAAACAGGTGCAAATAACTTAGAAAATCAGAGAAGCTCAGTTATTGTACTCTAGAGGCCATTTAGGAGCATAAATGTGTACTTTAATTAACCTGATCTCTTCATCTGGCTTAGTATCCCGCCCAAGACTGCGACAGTCCAGAGGGGATGCTCAGGAAAGGGAATGGGAAGAGGAACAGCATGTAGCTCTTTCCTAATAATTCCCCCTTCCTCCACTGCATTTTTGCCCTCCAGATGGAGACAAGTATACCCTGCCTCAGCAGCTCTGGACTTTTCTACGCAAGATTCATTTACCTGAGAATTTTTTTAATGATGGCTCATAGAGACACAATAAGTTAGTGGTTATTGTTGTTACTAATCATGTTTAATTTCATGAATTCTGATAGAAAAGAGAGCTGGAAGGATCCCCTCAATGGCCATGGGAACCACATACCTTAGTTCCTAGAAAATGACCCAGTGTGTTCTCTCAAAGCTTTTAGATGTTTACAGGAAAAGTCAGATGAGGAAACTGTCTCTAGTTTCTGTTGCTGGCAGGACCTCAAGCATGCACTTTTCAGGTTCTGGCTGTGCATGTGCTTGTTATTGGTCTCTCTACCAGGCCACAAGTGAACAGAGAGATAGTACTGAGCCTGGGTTTGGTGGTGTAGAAGAAATTTCACAGGAGTTTTCATGAAGGTTCTCTCTCAGAAATAAAAAGAGAGAATAAAGGTGCAAAATGCAAAAATGGCAATTAATTTCATCTAAAGTAGTGGCCTAAAGACTCACCTGTTGAAAGCTTGATCCTACAGTCCCTTCAGAAAGCAACATAAGCTGCCTTTTGTCTGTAAATTCTGCTAGTTTGCTGGATCTATTTAGGGTTCTGGCAAGCACTTTGCTAACATTTCACCTGTAATCTCCAGGCTCTCTGGAACTGAACACAGATGTTGTTCCACAGTGAAATCCATTAAATAACATCAATGTAAAGTGAGGATAACCTCTGAGAGTGGAGATGTGGGTGTGTGGGTGTGTATGATAAAGAAAGGAGTGGAAAAATGCTCAAATAAATGTCATAGCTAGTGGAAGAAGGAAGACAAAATGGAAGAATTCGTTGCAAATATTTAGAAAAAGACTCAAAAAGAGTTTAGAGGTATAAGTATAGGTATAGGTGGATTTCTACTGAATTGCTGTTTAAAAGAGGGCTCTTTGTTCCTATTCCCTAGAAGTGCTGGGAAAAAGTTGTTCTCTAAGGACTCAGAAGAAGGAATGAGCAAGTCACCAGGCCCTAAGCAGACAGAGCAGTATGTAATCCACAACCTGGAACACAACAGTGAAAATTGTAGGGCCCTTTGGGATGGGCTTAGACATTGCAGGTGATGTCTTTGAAGATGGTCTTATTAACTGTGCTGCTAAAAGTTGATATTCTCATTTGCATGTGTATGACAGTGCATACAAATATTAACAGTGCTTCACAGAAGAGAAAAAACCCTAATCTTATACTAGAAAAAAGCTAGGTAACCATTTATACTCAACAATCTAGAGTAAAATATGAGGGTTGATTTTTAGCAGTTAACATATTTTGTTCTGTATGCCAGGATTCTAGGTACTCAAAGATATGGTTTATTTTTTAACTGGCATAAAATCTCTTTTGAAAGTTGTTTTTAAAAAAAAATAGGTTATGGAGGGAGATTATTTCTATTTATTTTAATTCTAGCTAGATAAGAAAAAGGTAATTCTAGAATATTACAGGCGTTTATATATTAAATTGTGTAATTATCCCATAAAGTCTGTTTCTACCATTCTTGCTCTTTCATGCCTGGAACTGTAGTGATATTGCAGCTCAGCTGCAAGGAAACAGGTAGGCAGAAGCTAAGGCCAAAAAACATTCAGGATCATTTGCTATACCTGTTTTAAGCTGATATAAATCCTCACAGAAAGACTGTGGCCTGACACCTCCCTAGTGGGTGTGTGGATTCTCTGAATCCCAGTCTCCTACTGTCCCTGGCAAGTGCTCTACCCCTAAGGGAACTCCAAGCAGTTGGTTTTTCAATTTATGATGGAAGTTGTTTCAATTAACATAAACAAATTACCTAGGTGTACAGACTGGTGTTTCCTTTATGAACATACTCCAGAATATGGTAGCTTTGGCTTTTTTCTAGTACAGGGAATATTTACTCAACTCATGGGAAGAAACGTGGAGGCTGCCACAGGAGGAAGAAGTACCTCATGTCAGTAGGGTGGGAAATGTGCACTGCAGGTAAAGATGGAGAATCCAAGGTCTTCATAGCCTGGTGGAATACTCTGGCTGTGAGTATTCCCTGGTGCTTGTAGGGTGCCCGAGTGTAGGAATCTGAGCAGGTGTGTGGGGCAGCAAATTAGGGCTGAAGGAAAGGTACTGAGGTGTTTGATGTGGCAATGCTTACAAGGCAGGACTTAGCCCAGTGTTATACAGAACATCTGCCTTTCCTCTTCTCTCTCTCCTGGTTTTCTACTTACTTCCCCTTTGCTAGCTAATTTTATTTGTTTTGTTTTCTTGGAAACTAAGTCTGCACCAGTTAGATTTCCCTGTTTTCTTTGTTTTATTGAGATGCAAAATTTGATGGTTGAATGCACGAGTGGGTGTGTAAATCACTACCTTGTAAAATTGTGTGACCAAATCCTAGCCCCCTTGAATTCAGTGGGAATTTCAATTTATGTGTCAACAAAGCCAGTAACTTTCTTTCTCATTAACTTGTATGCATAAAATAAAAATTGCTACAGAGCTATATTTTTACAGAACAATTTACTAGCTGTTAAATTCCAACAAAAGTATTTTTATCTTCTGAAGGCAGGAAAATATTAGCTTTATTTCATGTCATTGCTTAAGCTACATATTAATAATTAACCATTATTATAATGGAAGTCTTCCAGGTACAGAATGTACCCATTACTGAAAAATGGAAAATAGAAAAATGAGATAGGTCAGTGCCAATACAGAGCTTGAATATCTTAGACAAGACATCAGCAAAATTGCAAAAGCAGAGGTGTGATAACATTGTAAATAGACTCAGGTGTATTAATATCTGTTATTCCTAGTATTTGGATCTTGCATATTTAACTCCATCACTACTAGAGTATCTGAATAGCAGCCTCTGAATTACCAAAAGTAATTAACTAGCCAAAATATTCTCCTTTTGTTTGATCTAGTAAGGAGTTTTTCCCTTCTTCTTTTACCATATTATTCAACAGTGTCTGTATTATAGAGACATCTGTCTCTATAGAGAGCAGCATGAGTTCCCTGTACCATTGCAGAATAGACCTTTCTCTAGGATTTTTTTTCCTATTCCAAGTACTAAGGGCTGTGTGAACATGCAGCCATGTCAGACCTATACCTGTAGCAGACTGTACTGTCTTTTTTTCTGGTAAATATATTAGTGGAAAAGAGGGTTTAAAAATGGTTGCTTGCCAGATTCTCTGGTAGCTGCACAAAAGCTTCACTTTGGGTTTAACCACAACATGATGCATGATTCAAAATGTAGGTGAAAATCATGGTGTTCCACATCTGCTGTGTATTAGAAACAGCACCTGGTGTTTGCTGTTAGGTACTAGTTTCCTGAAAGAACTATGCAAAGACCCTTTGTCAGGCAATCTTATCTCCTCCTGAACTGCTTTTGAGCTCTGCTTCCTCAAATGATGAGGGTTCCTTAAGAAAGCTCAATACAGACAAATCCCACTGAATTGCATATTAGAAATATTTCACCGTGCAGGAAAAAAATGTTTCAAACAACACTAGTAATGTTACTAATGAAGAAATCATTCCTGTTTAGAGTTAACTTAAATATACAGGAGGAAATGTGTGTACACAAGACCTACAGGGCCCCCAAACTTTGAATTTAATATGTGCTCTTATTTTGCATAATGTAGGCTTGTTGCCTGTGTTCTGCATATAAATTAGGCTACTGGATTTTGGGGGGAAAAAAGCACACTGTTTCTTCTCCTAGTTTTCTCTGCTATTTTTAAAAATCTTGTGGGCAAATAATGATGACAGTGTTGTGTTCTCTGGAATTCATAACCATTGCCATGACTGGGGGGTAAAAGGGTGTGTGCTGTGAGTATCCCGTGCTGCCTGGCTAACGCTGGGTCTCTCTCTGGGGCTGTGGAGGTTTGTTCCTCAGCTCTGAGAGCAGCAGGGTCTTGCTGGAACACGGCGCCTGCTGGAGTGAGGAGCAAACACCCTCTCCATACCCCTGCCAGCTCAATCAGACACTGCAATAGGGGGTGGTAGGGGTACTGCTCTAAGAGGTGTCACATTATTCCAAATATTTGGAAGCTTTAATTATGGAACCTGACTTTAGTCTGCTAACGTTCCCTTTTTCCACTAACATGTTGCAGCTGAGCCAGCTGAAACATACCATGACCAAAATATTTTTACACAAGTCCGTTCTGCATGCAGAAAGAGTTGCTTCAGCTTAGATTCAGAAGCAATTGCTTCACTAGAGTGGGACAGTCCAATGGCAATCCTTAAAGCCAATATTGTCAATTAAGTTTATATATAGGCAAACAGCAGACTCAGGTTCAAAATGTGTAAAGCAGAGCTCGTTGTGTCTACAGATTTTGACAGTGCTTGAGTAGATAAGAAAACAAACATTTGAGAGATCAAGCCATGGTGTTAATTTGAAAAATTTTTACAAATACACTACAAAGATAGTAGTGATGCCTACAGTTAAGGAAGTCTGATGCCTTTCCATGATGAGATTTCATTTTCAGTTGCTTATTCCTTTGCCAAGAATCAGCAATGAAATATTAAATGAAATCAGCAATAAAATATTTCAGGCTGAGAGTCTGCCTTGGACTCTGTGTGTGTGTTTGCTGTGTGCAAATTTCGGATAACATAATTCAATCATTTTTTTGTAACAAGGTTAGAGGAAAGTATATTTCTCGATGCTTGTTAAACAAAAATAATAAATATGTTAATATTTCACTTACATGTTATGACATTTTGATATTTTACCAGAGTAGGTATTTGGCATTCAACAAAGAAAGCTGACCATGCACCAAGATTTGCTTTTTACTGTGACTATAAAAGTTCATCAAAATATGGGTAATTAAAAGGCTCTCAAGTGTGCAGGATAGGAAAGCTGGTGTCTCATAATGAGGGGGACAGGGTGTGCTCTTTGGAAAATTTGAACTGGCAACATAACAGAAATTTTCTATGACCTGGATGCTACCCATGAAGAGATCAGGGAAAGGATGATGCTGATTCTGAGACATCTTGGCTGCTTTGTCTCTATTTTCCTAGCAGAGATTAGTTTATGGGGTTTTGGAAGAAGCATGCTCTGGGGATCTGTTCATTTAGCTGATCCAGCTCAGACAGAAACAGACTAATCACCTCTGGACAAGGTAAAATAGCACTGCCAGTACAAGTTCTGAAGCATAGCTGTGAGCGTGGCCACAACAGTCCTTTTTTCCTTTTGAGTCATAGGGAAAAATTATATGGTGCACATTTCTGTTTCTAAGAAATAGACTTCAATGTTTATGTTGAATTGTAGCACAGTCAGCAGAGCTGCTCTTGTTCCTCTATTCGTCATGGTGAGACAATGCTCCTGCAGGAGAAACGTTTTTACTTTTGTTTCCTTCTACTTTTCTCCCCACATAGTGTTTTCTCCCTGATATCCTCTTTTCTGTGGATCAGTTTCTCAACACACTTCCTTTTCCTTCCTCCTCTTGAGCTAGGTGGGACTTTGCATGTGCTGCTTGCTTCTGATGTTTCCCCAGTGCAGGCTTCTTCCAGCAAGTTCTCTGCAAATGAGCAGTTTGTAAACTTCAGCTTATGGAACACAGAGGGTGCAAAAAAATCCCTCAGTCTATGAGGGGGTCACCTAAGGCACAAGCTGAGATATGAATTGCTTCAGCTTGGGAATTTGTGTGTTTCCTACAACTTCCCTGTGTTTTGGTGATCAGCCTGTTTGTGACTGTTGCTGGTCTGAATTGACAGTGTTATTTTTTGCCTTCCTGATATACCAAAAAAGAGTGAGGAAGGTATTCCTAAGTTAGAGAGACAGAAATAAATTTCAGTATAATTTCTTTTACCCCTTACACGAAAAGATGAAAGAGAGCAGTCTCATTCTTTTACAGTGTGCCAAGCCTCATCTGAGAGCAGACAGCTGGGGATCTAACAAGGGGACAACAATGTGTTCCAGGTAAAATATACATCAGGAGCAATACAAAAGAAAGGACAAGTGATGGGGCACCTTGAGCACTACAAACTAGGGGCAGCCAGAAGCAATAATCCTATGAATCTTATATCCAGTAGGGAGCTTTGGGATTTCTGTGCTGTGTCAGAAGGCCAAAGACACTGTTGTACAGATCTGAAGTACTGTTCTGTACTTCAGACTGTTCTCTGGTTGTGGTTGTTTCTGAAATAATGTTTGTCTGCAGAAGGTGAGGTCATTGTGAATGCTATGGAGTGGTATTTAAGGGGAAAAAGTGCTTTGTAGAGAGGCTTTGTAGAGAACAATTATTTTCTCTAACAAGAGCAAGAGGTTCTCTGAATCCACCAGCCAGCTGTCTTCTTGTTTTTCCAATAAAAGTAGCTGAGGCAAGGTGCCAAACAGGAGATGAGAGGCATAAAGAGAAGGGATCATGGGAAAGACAGAGACACTTATTGGGAGACAAGGGTTTGGCCCTGCTCGGTGCTACTGCAGTAGCACATGGACCAAGAATTTCCGTGCTGAAAGCACCAAATGTGTTTTCATGAGTGTAGACTTCTGGAGCTAGGCACCTTCTGCCATACTTGTGTTAAAAAAAGTGCTTGATATTAATAAAGTCACATTATTTTCATATTCGTGCGTGAAACTTACTGAGTGTTTCGCTTTCTAGAGTTCAATAAGTGTTATAGGCCCTTAAATTCTCATCAAGGGTGTTTTGTGGTCCAAGGGCTGTTGTTTTGATGTGATACTTCTGATTTCTGGTCACTGCATCAGCGTAATTTGTCACCCACTCATGCCTAGCAAATCTCTTAGAGTGAAGCCTTCTAATAGAGTTGTGAATTTAATTGAAAAATATGGCAATGGATTTATTTTGGTGTTCAGTCATCCAGAGACCCTTTACAAAGGACTAAACCAATAGCCATTTTTTTATTTACTTGAAGATCTGAATATTGTGGATTTCAAAGGGTATTTTTATTGGAAATCTTTTTTCCCAGTATGAGGAATGAGAGCAGAAATTTTAAAGCACTTGTTGAAAATGTCAAGAAATTGCAAGAAAATTGGAGTTTTTAATCTGAAAGGACACTAATCTTCTTTCTAACTGTACTAATGTTTGCTGTTGTTTTTCTTTATGAACATTTAATGCACAGACACTGAAAACAATCTCATTCTCTCTTGAATTTCTGAAAATATTAGTTCTCAATGTTCAAGATGTTACAGTTGGACTAATGTGCCAGGTACTTTTCCAGAAGATTGGTTTTGAACAGATGGAAATTTACAGTGTAAAATAAGCCAAAACAGTAGTGAAATGTTTCCAGTCAGCTTTGTTATAAAAAACCAAGCCCCAGTAAAACCCAAATTATTTTGTCTTTTGAGATACCTTTAAGAAAAGATAAAAGCTGTAACCTCAAAAGGAATAAAAAAATAAAATGTGAAAGTATGAGGTAACCTCTATAATTCTTCTACAGTGTAGAAATAAATGTATTCAAATAATGTTATTTTCTTTGAGACCCAGTCATTTTGGATTCTTTTAAAGAAATTATTTAAACAATAGTGGGTTTTTTTTGTTTAGTAGTTTTTTTGGCATCATAATCTCTCTTCACTTCTTTGTTTATTCTTTTACAAAAATAACTAGAAAATAACAACATAAAGTTCTTGTGTCCTGCTTTGGTATTTACCTGAAATGTGCTCCTTGAAAGCTAAAATGAAATTTGGCATCTATGGTCTCCACAGTATCTTAACTAAACATTTCTTTCAACAAAAAACTTCAGATGAGAATTGAGCAACCTATTAATTTTCAAAGTCTTCTGTTCCCTTTGACCTTGTTTGGTTTTTTGTCTGTCTTCAGCAGATGGCTGGATGGCTGGCACTCTCTAACAATATTCACTGCTCATTAGCACCATGTCAATTTGAGTGTTCTTTCCATCTTTCCTGTTCCTTTTTCCTCCTTCATTTATCAACCTATACATTCATATGTTTAGTAAGTCATTGACATTGATGTAGGTTTTAACATTTGCCTTCATTATTTTCTCCAGAAAACCTTCTTGATGGCTAGGAGGAAAAAAACCACACATCTGACATAGAAGGTGATTAATGGAATATTAACCTCAGTAACTACTTTTCTGAGCAACATTCAGAAGCATGAATTATTTGGTTTTACCAAGATCAGTGTATACACTTGAAAATTCAAGCCAACCTTCTTTTCATAATGTTTAATGAAATGCTGATTACAATGAATGCAGGGTGTCATGAAGTTAAATGGGTTTATTTGAACGATGCAAAACAACACTATTTCTGAAATGAAATTATGAGTTTATTGGTGCTCCTTCAGATCTCATATTGTCAGATCTGCTACACACCTAGAGTACATATTCTGCTCTCTTGTAGTCTGTGTTATCAGATCTGATGAGTGCTGTACTGACAGCTTCCAACACTGCAGAAAGAATTTCTCTCAGAACCCGCTAATCTTTAGTGGAAGAAATCTATCACTGAGAAATTTACTTTATGCAGAAATCTGAAGATATTCCTCTATAATGCCCATTTTTGTTTACTTTATATCTGTTAGAGTATTTAAACTGATACTGGTGAAGTCAGAACAAAGCCCCATGTGGGCAGTATGTTCATACCTCTTCCAAAGGCCTCCCTGAATTCTGTTCTGAGAGATGGGGCTCTCAAAGTCTTGCCCACCATTCTTCTGACTCTACCATTGACAAGCTCAGTGATGAAATTCCTCTTGACTCAAAGCATTAGAGGAATTTTGTTCATGTTCATCAGATTTTCCTATTGGGCTGATAGCAAGAGCAGGGAAATACAACTTAATGAATACATGAGCTTTACCCTAACTATTCTGGACCCAAACAAAGAACTTGTTTTTCTTTCTTTCTCTTTCCTTTTTTTTTTTTTTTTTTTTTTTTTTTTTACTGTAAGAACATTTCAGTGTTACTCTTCAGAATATTATGTTCTATAACCTTTGCTGAGAGATTGCAAAATACTGTGCACCTCTTTTACTGAATTATTGACAGAAAACCTTTTTCAGAAAATCACTGTCTTTGAACCTTCTTATTTAATTTGTATTTTACATGTTAAGTTACAAAAGCAAGAAGTCTGACTGCAAATCTTTAATTAATCATAGCAAATTCTCCAACTGTGTGAAACATGATTCATTCTGCCTCTTGACTACTATAGCACTTTAAATTTGATTTTTATAAATTAGCTGTACCACCACTGTAGTGTAAATGGATGTGCAAGAGATTGTAATTACCAAGAAACTCAATGATGTACTAATGAAAACAGTACATAAGGAAAGAATTACAGTTCCAAATCCTATATTATTAATGCAGTGACTTTTAAAGATTTTTTTTTCTTAAAATAGAACAGTTATATTTTCTGTTTAATGCAGATGATGTCAGAATCTTTTTGTTGTATAGGACGGAATGAATGATGCCATATGTACCGGGCATCTGTATGAACCCCCAGATAAAATTATAGAATCTGAGGTGGAAGGGACCCACAAGGATCATAAAGTCCAAATCCTGACCCCACATTGGGCAACCCCAAAAATTAGAAATCAAAGAAGAATTTATGTAGAAATACATCATTTCGCTTTTGCCTCGTGTTCAGTGACCAAATGAAATAGGAACTTTTCAAGAATTCATTTATGGTAAAACTCAAGATTTGGGGTATGACTCCACTAAAATATCTTCTATTCAGTAATTGCACATGTAGCTAATGAAGGCCAATGTTACCAAAAATAAAAAGAAAGGATATGAAAAATGTCAAGCAAGTCATTGTCAGTGCAGATTGCACTTGGTATGTTGAAATAGAAAGAAAAAATATTATAACAATCAATAAAAGTATATGTATAAATAAATGAAAATAAAAGAATTGGTTTGAGCTTAGATAGCACTTCTTTCCAACATATATTTCAAACTCAGTTTTCCATACAAATGGAGACGCTTGTTTTTGTGGTCAAGTTTGTATTTACTACCAGCAGAGGATTGCTAGGATACTTGGATTCATGCAGTGTTGTAGTCAGAACTGAGAAGAAATCTGCTCTCTTCAAGACTGCTGGATCAGTTAATGGATCTGGGTGGCAATTAGAACTTTCTGTCAAAGCAAGGCTTCAGTTTCCCTAGAGGTTAACTGTTGGCATATTTCCATGTTATTTGACCCAAACTAGATTAGATGATTTCACATCCACTCAAAATTAAGATGGGCACACATGTCCAATAAGAATTAATCCTGCTGGGTTCTTATCTGCTTCCTTAAATGTATCAGATGTTTACTAAAAGAGAGTGGACAGGAGCAAAATCTGAAGAACAAAAATGACTATAACAGTCTGTGAAGGCAGTGACACCTGGTAAAGAGGAGTCTTATTTCAGTATGGTAGGTGAAATTTGTTCTGAAATCTCTTGGGAGGAATTAACGAAAAATCAGTGAAAATTAGAAATTAATAAGTGGCAAAAGTTCTGTTTCCTCTCAGATTTGGTGCTGTTTCTTTCTGTACAAGAAAATTTAAAGAGTGCTTTCTTAGAATTATACAATAATTGGGGTTGGATGGGACCTCTGCAGAAAATTTCATCCAAATCTTTGCTCAAAGCAGGGCCTGTGCTGCTCAGGTTGTTGACTGTGTGGTTTTGTCAAGTTCTGAACTTTTCCAAGGATGAAGATTCCACAACATCCTTGGGAACCTTTTCCCAATCTATGACAACTCTCATGGTGAAATCTTTTTTTCTAGCACTGGAAATCTACTGTGTGGCAGGTTTTTTCCATTGCCCACCCTTTTTTTAGTTTGCTATAATTCAAAACCCAAATCACAAAGGAATGATGAGCATGTAGTAGCTAGATCTCCAGCAGCAGCACTGGACATGTCAAGCCAGGACAAAGCATGGGGCATATTTCTGATGGGGAATGTTTATTAATCCCCCAGCTGTATCTATTACAACTTTGGCAACCTTTTAAACCACCAGAATAATGATACTGAGTCCTTGTTTCAACTGAGGGATTCTGAGATTGCCACAGAAGTGGCCCCAGTGGATGACAGACTTAGTAAAGAATGCATTATGTTCCATGGGCTTAAAGTCACGTGTTGGGAAATATAACTCTCTTCTGCAAAGACTTGTTGGTTAAAAAAAAAAATAATCATGATTTATCTGTGGCAATCCCATAATGGAGACAAGGCCATGTCTAGAGTACTAAATATAAAAGCAAGTGTCCTTAGGGACTTAAAGCTACCAAATACAGAGAAATCTCAATCCTTCCTCCAACAGATAGGCACACTGTCCTGCAGGGAAAGCATATGTTGATGCTTGGCAAAGTAAAGAGTATTCACTGTCATAATCCTTGTATGACTGATCTGCTGAGGCCTCTTGTTAGTTAGGGAGTATGAAGTGGGAGAAAGGCTCCTAATGGAGGAATATTCCAAATCCCTTTCACTTGGGATATCAATCATGAGAGGAAATGAGCCTCATTAACCTCCACCTCAAATAAGATTTACAGCAATGCTTCCCCCAGAATTTTCCTCAGTGTAGGCTAGACTCTGAATAGTATTGCTCTGAAAAGGAGAGCGTGGCTGACTGAGTGCCTTGTGCATGGGAGGGCAGGTGACTCTTAGTAGTTCCAAAGCTACTGGTGCTTTCTCAGTGGGGTAATGCAGCTATTGATACAGATTTATAAACATCTCCTCTTGTTTGCTCTTTCTTAAAACTCCTTGTAAAACTCAGATAAAACAAACTCGTTGATAAAAATCAATGTAAACCATCAAAGGTAAATTTGAATCTGTGTTATCTGAAAATCTATGCAGCCTTGACAAGCCTAAACACAGTTCAAATACAGAGTTTAATAACTCAATCAAATCTGGTTCTCCAGTTTAGCTTTGTGAATGTTTTCATAACCTTAATCTGAATGTCCAGTTTAAAATTAAACTGGCTATCATGAAGGCATACGCCTTGTTTGGGGCTTTCACTGCAGAGGTTTCACACAGCTTCAGTCAATCATAGTCTATACACAAATGACTGTTCTCCCTTTTGGCTAGTTTGTTTACTCCTCCTGGCTGGAAGCTGGCAAAGCACATGCTGGCTCTCTGCCTGTCATTATGCAACAGGCAGCTGTCAATCTCTGTGCAGTGCTGTCACAGCTTTAGTAATCTGGAGAGATGAACAGCTGTGCCCAGGGATATGAGTGAGGATAACTGGTACTCATTTTATTGTTGATGTGGTACTGTCATGAGCTCTCTCTCCATAACTTTTATTGCTTTCTATGTCGTTTTACCCTGGCGCCAGTCATTTTCTAGAACAGAATTCCCAAATTGCACAGAAGTGTTTTGTCTTTAGCATGTGAACATGCAATGAAAAACAACTGAGTTTCTGTCAAAGGAGTTCAAAAGCCCTTGTGTTTGCTTTGCTTTAAGGCATGAAGGAGCAGAGTCAGGGTGATTATCCTGGCTCTGTTGTAGAGCAGTAACTGCTGAGACCTTTTTACTGTTTTCACTTACTTTCCTCAAAGCAATGTTTGGTGAAAGTTACTACCTTGATTTTGGTTTTTTCCCTGGTTAGGAGTTTCTGCTGTCACAGGGCTTAATCAAGCATGATACATCACAGTGGGCTTGGCCCAAACTTGCTGATGAATGAGTTCTCATTTGAGAAATTTGGTGTTTACATTGAGGCTATACAAGTATCAGTTTAATAATCTGACACCTGAAAAACGCAAAGTGATTCCAATAAGAATATTTTGGTTATGCTTTCTTGGTTTTGTTTTGAATTTCTATATGAGAAGCTATCTCAGCTTTCAACTTTAATACATTCCTGTGTGTGTATGTATGTCTGTATGCATTTCATAATGCATATTTTATGTCATATTTGTGTTTTTGACAGTATTAAGACAAAACATCTAAGAAAAAAATTTAATGCTTTAAAATCAAATCAGTTTGTATAGATGAACTAACAATATTTTCTGGGTTTAAGAAAATACCTGCAATTTGGATGAATGTGTGTTTTTGTTATCTGCCAAGCTTTATTCAATGAAGGGTTTATTTTGTATTTCACCCTTCTCCCCAGACTAATTCTCCCCTCAGTCAACATTTCCATTTTCAAAGAGCTTTAGTTACAGGAAGTAAGGCAGGGATTTGTGCTTCTACATGGGATAGGACTCAGGGGGAGGGGAATAGGTACTACTGACATATAAACCTGGAAATTTTGCCATTGCTGAGACCTTTTGTTCTTTTGTTCTGAAGGGGAGGATATGTGGGCTTTGGTGTTCATCAAAGCAGCTGCAGCTACAGGTGTAGCAAATCCTCCAGATGGGGAGGAGGGCTCCTCCCATCTGGGCACCTCCTCAGTGCCAACCCCAGTTTTGATGCAGGGTTCTTGAATTTAGCTATAATATGATGGTTATCATTCATCTTTGGTGTCTGGAATCAGTCCCATGAAGGATAAATTCATTCCCCTAAAGCTGAGATGGGGGTTGTGTGTTCATTCACCTACAGAGAACCAGGTGTATGTCTGAATGTGCACACTGTGCAAGTCAGTCCAAGGTAAAACTACTCATTATTTCATTGTCAAGCAAGTTAAAAGAAAACACTCTCAAGTGTGCTGTGCTTAAATTCAACCATCCTACCATGAAAATGATGGATTTTTAGCTTCTCACAATTACAGAAGACAGAGCTGAGATCCCTGCTCTTCTGCATCCAGTAGTAAATGTTACACTTAATTATTACTGGGCTCTCTTTGAGCCCATTGCTGGGCTGATCTCCCATATTATGGCATGTTTTGTCTTTGTGGACAGGCTGGGTAGGAACTTTGTCTATCTTAGTGTGTCTTTCCTCTGGGAAGAGAATAGTAAGGTGATAAAAAAGCAATGTGAGGTTGAGTGCTTTGGTAATCAATTTCAGTTATAGTTAGATACCTATTAATTCCCACTTACAGTTAACCTTAATCAATTTCCACTTACAGCTAGATAGTTTTAGACTTATGTGACTGCTATTGTTGAAAATTAAGTTCTTCCCTGTTTCTTCTGTTTAAGTTTGAGGTGTGACGAGATTGGCCATTCTCAGTGACAGGCCAGCTATGGTTTTCTAGAGAGCAATTAAAAGATTTTGATGAGGTTACTTTAGCAAGAAGATTAAGTTCAGTTGGCCAGACACTCTGCTGTGTGAGAGACAGCCCTGGAGAGCTGTTAACCACTGCTGACAGATGGCCCCCAAGTTCCTTGGTGCTCTTAGTGAGAAGGTCTGAATTATGTCCCTGTTAGATGCATCCTTATTAGATTAGCACAGTGAAATAGAGCTCCTGTTTCCCCTTCACACACTCTCTGCTTCCTTGGCATGGCTCTGATGTCACGAAAGGCTCTTGGAGGCATGGTCTGACCTCCTCCACAGTTACTTCTGTGCCAAGGCTTGCTGCTTTTCATCATCCTCAACAAATGAACAGAACATGTTTTCATAAGAGAACATTGGTGAATGTTTCAATTTCATTTCTGCCTTCTGTGTCACAGGAGAACTAAACAAGGGATCTTCACTTGTGTTTAGCAGGCTGAAATTAGGGCCTTACATTATGGAAACACCACCATGAGGGAATAAAAAGGCAGACACTGCCTGAACAAAACAGAAGGAAGCAAAAATCAAAATGCCAATTTACAGATTATCTTCAACTGAGAGTTGTAAACCACATTTAAATAAATAAATAAGTAAATATTCAATTAACTGTGATTAATTATGCTTCTGTACATTAGTCCTGCTTGTCTTTTTCCTCAGCCCAGTCCAGGAAATTATTCCAAATTAATTCCTGTTCAGCCATGCGGTTCCTGGCAGAGTAAACATCCTATTTTTTAGACAGACAAGTGGTGATGTATCTTGGATCTGCAGAGTTCTTTTTCAGCAGCACTGACAAGCGTATAGTGGTGTAGAGATACACGTATTGCAGAAAAAACTTTTGGCTCTAAACAACGTCCTACAGACCTGATGCTCATTTAGTTACTTTGTGAAGGTGCCCAAGAACATTTCCCCTGAGAGAAACAGGCTACTGAGTTTCCAGCTGGGCCAGACTGGGAAGGAAAACACAAGATATTTAGTAACCACCTACCTTGATAATTTAACGAAGACAACAGAAAAGTTGCTGTAGTAGAAACACCCACCCCGTTTCTGTAACTGCAGAATCAGGGGACGATGCAGATGAAAGACAGTATAGGATATTCCTTGAACACATGACTAGAACAGAATTGCTTTCCTGCAGGGAGAAGGAATGGGGTCTGTATCACAGAATCACAGAATTCACGGTTGAAATTGGAAGTGAACCCTGGAGGTCATCTTGTCTTACTTACCTGCTCATCAGGGCCACCCACAGCCTTTTGCTCAGGACCAGGTCCAGGTGGCTCTTGTACGCCCCTAGGAATGGAGACTCCACAGCCTCTCTGGGCAAGCTGTGCCAGTGCTCAGTCACCTTCACAGGAAAAAAAAGTGTTTTCTCATGTTCAGAGATAATCTTGTCCTTAATTTTATGCCCATCGCCCCCCATCCTGCCACCGGCACCACTGATAAGAGCCTGGGTATATCTTCTTTACACCCTCCCTTCAGGTATTTGTATTGATGAGATTCCCCCATGTCTTTTCTGGGCTGAACAGTCCCAGTTCTCTCAGCCTTTCATCACAGGGAGGTGCTCCAGCACATTGATAATTTTTGTGATCCCTTGCTGGACTTGCTCCAGTACATCCATGACTCTCTAGCACTGGGGAGTCCAGAACTGGACACAGCACTCCAGGATTGGCCTCAGTAGTGCCAAGTGGAGGGGAAGGATCCCCCACCTCACCCTCCTGGCAATACTTGCCTTAAAGCAGCCCAGGGTATTTCTCTGCCTTGAGAGCACTCTGGCTCTGGCTCATGCTCAGTTTGGTGTACCCCAGAACCCCAAGGTCCTTTTTTACTGAGCCTTTCCAGCTGGTCCCCAGCCCATACTGGTGCAAGGGTTTGTTCCTCCGTGGGTGCAGGACTTTGCACTTATCCTTCTAAACTGCACGAGGTGCACTTTGTACCCCTTTGCCTGGGCTGACCCTCCAGCCTCCTGCAGTCCCTCTGGATGGCAGCACAAGCCTCTGGCCACTGTTCCCAGCTCTGTGTCACCTGCACACTTGCTGAGAGTGCACTGTGCCCCACCGTTCACATTGCTAATGAAAAGGTAAACAGGATCCTAGTGTGGTTCTCCAGTGCAGCACAGAAGTTTTGATTTAATGAGGAAAATAAAAGCAAATAAAGGGGTGTTATTAATAAGATGGAACACTTTTTTTTTTTTTTTTCTGAACATTTTGAGGGATTACATTACCTCCAATATCCTTCATCTGCCCATTAATCTGTTAACAACATTTAAGATTCTGTGCATTCATCTATTTACTTTTGAGGTTCTGGTATGTTAAATAATTATCTTACTTTGTAACCGGATGTTCTGCTATTGCATAGTTAATATTTTGTAAATTACTGTGCTAACATTCTTTATCAATTACGCCTCTTTGAATATAAGGTAATGCCTCAGGCCCAGAGCTAAATTATTTAGTTGAAGCTTGTTGATTTCTCTAAAATTCCATTCTACCTGCGACTTTTTCAAGCAGCTCTGCTTTTCTTGATGCTCAAAAGATGGCAGAGATGTGAAGTCGAGTTTGTACTTTTAGTAGAGGGAGGAACAAAGACATTAAACAGCTTAGAGGATATAAACAATATCATCTAGGAGAATACCTTCAGTATGATGAAAAAAGGGGTTAATATATGATGGCAAGTGAGTGTAAAATATTCTGTGGGTTACTCTGCCTGGAGTCTTTGCACCAGCCGAGTGCACCAGCAGTCTGCTTGAAGAGAAGGGGAATGTGAACATTTCATCCTCTCCCATTCCTACCCTCTTATCTTGAACTGATTTAAGGCAGCTTCTTGAGTAACCAGGATAAAAGGAAGAAAGTTTTCTTCTCCTTTTATTTACATACTATCAATGAAACAAACACAGCTCTCATGGAGCTGATCTGTTGTTGTGATTCATCTCCATTTCAACAAAGATGTTGATGGCATTATACAGGGCTCTGTGCACTGTGCCATCTGAAAAGGGGAAGGAAATAACAAATGCTAATAAAACATTAATAATAGTTTCAGGAGGCATTACCATATTTAGCTTGAATTAGTTCACATTTCTTTTGAATCCTTTTATGGCCTTATGAAAGCAAACATTTTCTGGCTTGGGTGCCTGAAGCTGGCCTACTGAATTCATAGAGGATCTCTTAAATAAATGTCTCATGTTGCTAAATCACATAATTTCTTTCCGACGCTGAAGCATTTAAAGTATCATTCACCATATGAGGGATTGTAAACCTTTAATTTTTTATTAGTGGCTTATATACAGAACAGCAATTTTTATAAAGCAATTCAAAATCTGATGATAAAAATGACTACATAAAAACCTGTCTTTACTCTTCTTCCACTGCTTCATTTATACAGAATGTTCCAGGAACCCTCTACGTTGTTTTCATTTTTAGTAAGGGGCAAAACTATCTCTTCCTAGGGCACAGGTTGAATCAAAATTATTTCATCTTGCAAGGAGCTTCCTTCTATGCATAATGTTTTCTCTGAATTCTGATGGGGGAAATCACTCATGAGAGTGGTAAGAAGGTAGTTGGAAACAGAAGGGCATAAGATCAAGTTTTTTGCTGATCAAGTTTCAAAGGTGCCCTAATGTACAAAAATGAAACTTCCTCTGGTGCATATTTCTAATCTAGAAATCATATTGATCAATACATAAGTTTATAGACCTGTGTAATTATTAATTTTGAATTCACTTAAAGCAATATATAACAACTTGACCGTAGTTCACAATTAATATGTATGTAAATATATTTTTATTATATTGGTTTGGGTTTGCATTTTTATAGTTAAAATCCCGTATATTTGTGATTTAGGGTTTAACAGGAACTCGTTCACTTCATAAATATTAATTACTGCATAGGCTTTATTCCATATTAGAGCATCTGGGGGAAAAGTGCTGATCATTATATTGCTTGTGAGGATGTATTTTTACCTAAAAATACCCCTGGATAAATTAAGTCTGATTTAGAGAACATTAGTCTGAAAGGTGTAATGCATTAATTTCAGGCATAATATTTTAATAGCAGCAACTGCAATGTAACAGTATGTACAGCCCTGCAGTGTGAGATGTGCTGCATTGTCACAGTGTCCTCCAGCAGAGTCTGAGTGGCCAAAAGGCAGAGTGATGTCATCAGTTTAATGTTACATGGTAGTAAGAGAATATACTTATCCATTGCCATTAAATTGCAAAAGACTAGTTCTCAGGGCAGCTCCCCAGGTAAAAGTGAATCAGAAAACTTCCCTGTCTTCATTAGCAGGATCATCAGCTGGTGTCAGTCAGGATTGCTCCATTGATTTCAGCACAGAGTCGGATGAGAGACTGACCTTCCTGTCTTTAAAACAGAGCCCCAGGCTGAAGTGTTTGTAAGGTACATGGACTGCTCCACCTTTGCAGCATGATGCAGCACGGATTATTTTCATAGCCACCTTCCCTTGCTGAATAATTTAATTACAGTGAGTCGGTGCCTTGAAATTCGCGTTTATTCTTCTACCAGGTCTTTATCATCTTAATATATTACAATGTCTGCCCCCAGTGCACTCGACTTGTTCATCTGGCTAGTTCAAAAAAGGTGTGTGTGGAATCCATAACAGGGTTCACCTGAAACATTACATGACTATCAAGGTGATAGCAGTGTGTTGTTGTGTCTCCTGACCACTGCTACGGGGGTCTGGGTACAACCAGTCCACCAACCCTTGCACAGTGCTCATCTCAATTTTTTGTGCCTCAGACATAGTGTGGGCTGTCTTAGCTTGACCTTGAAATTCTGAACATAGTTGCTATTTTCCGAGTGTTCTAAGCATCCAGGGAAATTTTTCAAGTGTAAACTGCTTAGAATAAAACACTTGTTCTTGTCATATATTTTAATGTGCCATGTATTTTCCAAAGCTATTTGGAAGCCGAATCTGAAAAAATGCTGGGTTTTCTCAAAGGCATGTTCTCTGTGTTTCCACCACAATCTGTTACCTCCTGGTTTATTTACAGAGAATGGTGGGAATTACAGCTCAAATGACCCCGAATCCCTCACTACTGTCATGTTTAATAGAGGATCAGTAACTGTATACAGCATTAAGCAAAGCTCAGTTTAAGAAGTACAGATTTGCTATTTCCGAGGTTTGGATAAACATACAGCAGTGAGGAAATAAGGAAAGCAGTTTAACATGAATATTTGTAACATTACTTTCAACATTTTTTGCCTAAATATTCTGCCATTTTTTAACTATCCATGTTTTCTATTTAATGCATGAATCATGGTTTGTGTATCCAATAGCAAACTGTGATTATTGTTTCTAAAAGTAGATATTGGTTCTTTACGAGAGTGAGTACAAAAAGGAACAAAGTTCTCAAACAGCCCAGTCACTGATGAGTTTGTCAGGCTAAAATGTGAGAAAAGTCATGCATTCTTGAAAGAAGCAATTGCTAGCAGAAAGCCTTTGGCCATAAATGAGAAGTGAATCTTCAGTCTCAAAAGCTGAGAGAGGTTACAGGCTAAAATCCTGCTTCTATTCATGCCAATGGAATGATATATTTTTTTTGCTTATTTTTTCAGTTAGCTTATTGAGACATTTGATATTTAAGTACTTCATGTGCAATCTCTGTACTCTTGTAATGTGATCAAGGTCCATTCTAGTGCCTTGAGTTGTTGCATAAGCATTTAAGGTTGTATTCAGAATTCTGTGGAGAAAAAGAAAAAAGGCAAGAAGGGGCATAGTTTCTGAGTATTTAAATGGTCTATTCTTCACTTACTTTGCAAAAACTATTAAAAAAATCATACTTTTAACTCCTCTTTTCAAGACTAGCATAATTTCTTTGTATTCAGCCTTCTCTTTAAATGAAATGAGAAATTAGAAAACCTGAATTTTTACTAATATTTCTGCAATCTATTATGGATTATTTTTTCACTCTAAAAGAAAATACCTTTAAAATCAGAATGTTTCATTTCAGCAGAAGAATTATCAATAGTATGAATATGTTGCAAATCCTGGGGGAATTCATTTTTTTCAGTTTTAAAGTCTTGTTAATGGTCATTGATAATTCCAGCCTTCTTTTTTTCTGAAATAGCCAGAGCTGTTTAAATTAAGTTGATAGACAATTACCAATCACCAGACCTTCTTTTCATCTAAGAAACAGGAAAACATATTACCTTTTTTACATTTGTAATGAAATTGGAACTGTGAAAAATATTCCTTGATGGTAGGAAAGCAATTGCTTAATTAAGAGAGCTGATATCCAAGAAACTGCAAAATATAAAGACAATTTCCTTGCTCCAGGTGTTGGAGGCTGTACTTTTGGCAAAAATAAATAAGTAGTTTCTCATTTTTGTTAATTTTTTGTCAATGTTTCTCTCACCTGGCTTTATTGCCCAAAGGCAATAAAAGTATCTTCATCTCAGAACTAGACTATCTGCAGGGACAGCAGACTCCTGTCCTACTTGTGCAGTAACTTTGTGAACCTCCTTGCTCCAGTCAGTGCTTTTACCTGGCACTGTAGCTGGCAGTGGGTTTTGCTGCTTGCAGGGAGGGTTTCACTTCACCCAGCAGGGTATGAACAGCTCTTGGCAGTTTGTTCCATACTGCTCTCAGCCTCTGGGCACTGAGGTGGTCAGGATTGTTCCTTGGCTTGGCTGTTAATTAGGAATCATCCACCTTTCTGTTGTTCTCTCCTGCACAGTCTGTCCTCAGTGGCTCTCCTTTCCCTCTCATCTATCCCTTTAATTGGAGACTTCAGGAAATAAATCTCCTTAGAAATGTGCCCAGTGTATGGTGAGATGGCAGGAGCCAAAGAATATCATGGATCTAATCAAATATGGTTGGCCAAAAGAATAAGCATCTTCTCTTTCAACTATTTTTATTTGGAAAAAAAGTGGATTTCAATTTTTTTTTTTTTTTTTTTTTTAATTAAGAGGTGGAATGTTTGGGAGGTGTGACTTGCCTCCTCACACACTTCCTCCTTTTTATTCCCGATTTTTCCTTTCCTGTTGTTTGCCACCTCTGTCCATGAGAGAGAAGGACACCATTAGTGTCCTGGTTCAGCTGCCTGGCCATGTTAAGTGCATGGCAATGACAGGGACAGTGCCCTTTTCTTAGCAGAGGCTGCAGACTTTGACTTGTCTGGCACTTTGGCCTGTCCTGTTGCCACCTCATTTCTCCTGCCTTTGGAGGCTGAGGGTGAACAAGTTCTGATTTGGGCAAACAAATGTGCAATTGGTACAATTCAGTTTAAAAGTTAAACACTTGGAATCACAGAATCATTAAGGTTGGAAAAGTCCTCCAAGGTGATAGTGTCCAAACAAGCACCATCATATCAATTAAACCATAGCCACTAAGTGCCATGTCCAGTTGTTTTTTGAATAATTCCAGGGTTGATGACCAGCCTTTCGGTGAAGCAATTCTTGATTTCATCATTTGTCTTACCCCAGCACTAAAATATTCTTTTAAGAGGTATCCAAAGGCATTATTTTTAACATTCTGACAGCTGTAGAGATTCTTTGTTTTCCTAGCTTTCTCATGATCTTTACATCAAAAGTTATTATTCATCATCCTGCAGACAAGTAATAGGTTTAATTTTAAATGTAGTTTTACCCCTAGGATGTTGTTTTCCCTTTGCTTTGTTTCTATAATTCACTGCAATACATGGTTTCCTGATGAAGTTTAAGAAAAAGTACCAGGTGTGCTAGTTTCCTAGTGCTAGTTTGTGTGTGTCTGTCTTCTCCTTTTGCCTTACATGGAACACATTTAAAGTACTCCCAAATCTTCAAAGCGGCTGCCATTCATTCTGGCATTTATGTAGTTCCATTTGGTGCCACCATGTGCTGCAGAAATTTGAGTTCTCTGTTCTCAGCAGAAGGCAGGGAGGGGGAATGTATTTGCCTTTTTTTTTTTTTTTTTTTGGAATACCAGTCTGGTGGAAATGTTTGTGGTTCGTTGTGTGTGAGCCTGCAAATAGCACAGCTGACCAAAGTTTTGCAAGGTCCAAAGGGTTTAGAAATGCTTTAGTGGTCCCATTAACTTCAAAGGAGAAATATCTGGAAAGACTATGTCTCTAGATTCATTGACATGTCTAGTGCTATTTCCTTTGCAGTAAGACCTCAGATTCCCAAAGTGAATGTCACATCTCTCTGGTGACAGAAACATCAAATTTTTCCTAGTGCAGTTCCTAGGCAAAATAAGTTCTGAGATGTGAGAAAAGGAAAGATATCATTCTGTCTAATCACCTCATGCACAAGGAGTTGACCTTCCTTTCCATGGTGGTCTTCAAGATTGTAGTGTGAGGATGAAATGTCCTATACCATGGAAGTTTATCTGTGTAGTGTTTGGAGGGAAACCAACACCCAGCCAGTCTGTAATCCTATATTTTGTACACCATACTCAAGTTTGCCAGTAGAAAAAATCTGGGATGTTTTGTCTTGTCTTGCTTTATTTTGCTTTGTTTTAGTTTGCCTGGCATGTTTAGTATCTTCTCTAACACCTAATGCCAGCAAAATACTTTGCTTTATTTTCCAACAGTTTTTTTTTTTTCCCATCAGGGACTTCAGACCTTCAGTCTCATATTGTGCTGTGTGCTATCCATACCTGAGTCCTCTGCCTTTCTTCCACAGAATTTTTAATTCCCATTTTCTCCATGTCCCTCTTGTCTTTTGTTTCATTATATTGGATATTGCTTGTTCAGTGTGACACCAAAAAGATTTAAGTGGTGCATCCATTTTATCACCAGCACCTTGAATCAGCTTTGGAGATTTATATGCATATATTGGTATAAAACTCCTCGCAAGCTCTCTTGCTGCTGCTAAAATGGAGGTGAGTGATGGCAATTCCACTATGTTTGTGCTCAGTGGAGTGGTAAATAGGAAGCAGCAGCATCATGTTTCATCCTTCTCCTTTGTTTCCTTCTCTTGTACCCATCTCCCACTGTCAAGTGGTTTAACCTGTTTGCTGTTGGTAGCTTTATGGTTTGAGAGACTCTACAAACAAACCACATCAGCTTCTTTTTGATGCCAGTTCTCCTGGCAATCAGACCCTTCCACCCCAATTATCTTTTTCAAGAACATGCTGGAATTAGCCACTAAAACACAACAGTGTGTGTTTCTGTCTTCCACCTCTCCCTGTTCAGCTCAAAACCAGACAACATTGATGTAACTTTAAGTGTTTGTTTACAGCTCATCCATCACCATGGCACTGGGGACCTTTTGGATGCAAAACACCCTGGCTTGCTGTATCTCACAACTACAAGTAATCATTTGTACTCTAGCTGGAGCTGGGAAGATGTTTCTAGGCCAAAACAGACTAGCAGAGGCTTTTTCTGAGTTTGGGGTCCAGCTTTGGACCCATCTTTTACATCCTCTCCCACATCTTCCTTTGGCATTGGAAGACATGGCTGATGGCCAGGGTGGTATTTGCAGTCCATGATTTGAAAGATGAGATGGCCGAATGAAATATAGTGGACTTTAATGTGCCAAGGTTTTATCACGTGCTCAGAGTCACAACTCTTTCTGGCTTAAAAATCTCCATCCTTGTGTCCTTTGAAATAGTGTAATGGACAGTCCAAGGTTGTTCCACTTTTTCCAAGTTGTCCTAGCTTTTCCAAGTTGTTCTAGCTTTTTCTAGGCTCAGCTTTACACCTAGCTTTCCTTTGGGCAAGAGCATGATGTCAGCCAGATAATTTTAGAGATAGCTGCATGGATGCAAGCTGATGTTGCAAGAAAGAGGGAGGGTTATGCACATCTGCAGGAGAAACTCTCTGCACAAAAAAGAGAGCTAGGTACAGCTTTGTATGGATAGAACAGACAAGAAACTCCTTGCAAGGAGTGGGCATGTGGAAAGCCACCTGGTTTTCACTGCTTCATCCATAGCTTATCAGCTTGGGCTTGTGCCATCTAAACATTTGCCCTACCCTGTTGCCAAGATTTACTGTAGGAATAGTGCCAGATAGAAATAAAAGACAGGCAAACAAAGAACCATTTTAGGCATCTACTGTAACTTCATACTCCATCAGCTAGGAAAAGAAGTTTGGGTAGATTTATCTCACTTCTCTCTGTTTGTTTCTGTTCTCTGCCTCTGTGTAGGAGTCGGCAGAAGTGCTACAGTTCTGATTCGCTTTTGTAAATCCAAGGCTTTTGATATCCCTCAGTGAGGTTCAAACAAACTACCTCATGTGACTGAGAGCACATCAGAGCTGAGCCTCTGAACTGCCAAAGTTTTATTATTTTTTCACCAAAAACTTCTCTGTATTGCTGGAATCACACTTGCCCTTGCAACTATCTCCTTATGAGCAAACTATTGTAATTTTTATTGGAGCCAACAAATTCCATATTCATGTTTTCAGAGCACAGCTGAAGACTTTGTTTGTTTTCCCAAGTGCTTCAGTCATTCTGAGTGAACTCCTAGGAAGAGACAGTTGACATGCCTTTGGAGAGGCCTTGTACAAAATGTATTCTGTTCTGAATCAAGTGCTGAAGGGTACAGTGATGTGACAGGCTTCAGGGAAACTGGCCTAGCGACTAGGGAGGCTCTAACAGGCAATGTTTAAAATAAAACAGAATGAGACAAAGGGAAAAAAAATCCCCCAAAACAACCAGAAAGGGAAAGGAGATGAAGATGAAGGTATAGAGGTAATCACCATGATTCTGACCAAAACCTTGCTGTCTTGACTGAAACCACAGCTCTGCCATCTTTTTTGCCATCTATTCCCTTGTTCTCCTCCTCCATCCTCTTGCTATGCCACCATAGCAGGTGGGATGGATTAAACCAACTTAATTTAGTTTCCTGAGGAAATCACCCATCCTCCATTTGCAGAGAGTGGAGATAGACAAACACTTCTAGGATGTGACTCGACTGACCTGGCCTTGGTGTCCATGTCAATGTGATATGAATGCTCATTTCTGCTCTTTAATCAAAAGAGAAAACCTCAGACATAAAGGAAGCATGCGTTGTAGTACATTATATTTGTTCAGATAAATTCTCATGCTGAGAAACAGACCAAAGCTGTGGTCACTGCCTTGGTCTGCTGATAAGTGTTGAGTTTGGGGAGTTCAGTAGTTTTACAGTAATTGAACAGAGGACTGAGAGAGCCATTCTCTGTTCAAAAGTGCAGTTTTGCTTCACAGCCCCTCCTGAAATGAAGATGAAACCTGTACCTCAAAGAAGCTGCCTGACACTGTAGATGTTTAGGTCAAAATTTGGACCACTTCTGCCATCATTAAAGCATCTGATAACAATTTATGGGGATCTTCAGGACAAGAATTGAGAGAATGGGAGCACTTTTAAAGGCTGCAGTAAACGTTGGGAATAAATTCTGCTGATAAAATGATGAAAGAACTCAAAGCTTTGCAAAATAGGGTAAGGGAATCATAAAATTCAGGAACAACAAAACAAGACTAATCTGAGATTCCATGCCAAAAATAGCCTTACTTTAGGGTTCATGGTATTTAGACTGTCCTCTAGAAAGATTAGTTTTTCCTTCCACACCCCCTATCCCCTTCTTTCTTTTTAAAAGCAAATTGAAACCTTAGCTTATTTTCATAGAATTACAGAATGGTCTGTGTTGGAAGGGACCTTTAAAGATCACCCAGTTCCAACCCCACTGCCGTAGGCAGGGACACCTTCCACTAGATTAGATTGCTCAGAGCTCCATCCAAACTGGCCTTGAACACTTCCAGGGATGGGGCATCCACAGCTTCTCCAGGCAGTCTGTACCAGGGCCTCATCACCTTCATAGTCAGTAATTTCTTCCTAGTATTTAATCTAAACCTAATCTCTTTCAGTTTAAAGCCATTTCCCCTTATCACTCACTATATACCCTTGTAAAAAATTCCTTTCCAGATTTCTTGAAGTTCCCTTTAGGGTCTGGGAGGCTGCTCCAGGGTCTCTCCTCTCCCTCTGCTCCAGACTGGACAACCCCTACTGTTTCAGCCTTTCTACTCAAGAGAGATGTTCAAGCCCCTTGACATCTTGGCCTCCTCTCCTCAGCAGGTCCATGTCTCTCATGTGTTTGGGACCCCAGAACCAGACCCGTCACTCCAGGCAGGGTTTCACAAGAGCAGGGCAGAGGGTGAGAATCCCCTCCCTTGTCCTCTGGGTCACTCCTCTTCTGATGAAGCCCAGGATACCTTTGACCTTCTGGGGTGCAAGTGCTCTTTGCTGGGTCATGCTGAGCTTCTCATCCTCCAAACTCCCCGAGTCCTTCTCAGGGCTCCACTCAATCCATTCCTCACCCAGCCTGGATCTGTGCTTGGGATTGCCCTGACTCAGGTGCAGACCCTTATACTTGTTGGACTTTTGATGCTTCAACCTTTCTAAAATTACCTGCTTTTTTCCAAGATGATTAAAATTAAAGATTATGGTGTTAAATGCTTGTTACAACTACTTTTTTTTTTTTTCCCTTCTTCCAGAACTCTCTCTAAAATTCAATCTAAGTTGATGTCTTGGCTCTGAATTTAGCATTTGGTGAAAACATTTCAATGTTTCTTAATAGATCTTTGTCTATATAGAGATGATTTCTGGGAGACTCCTTGTTTCCAAATCACTTCCCAAGTTTATCTTCTGTTCCTTTTTTGTATTTGTGTTCCTGTGAAATTCATTCTTCCAGTCAGGGCTGAAAGTCTCTTGAATCAGGCATTCTGCCAACACAAGAAAAGTGGTACTTACCCTAAAGAGGTCATCACCTGACTGCAAAAGAGAAAAAAAAAGAAAAAGCAATTAGCATAGTTTCAACTTTTGTTGCTGAACTTTTAACTATGTTAGCTATATTCATGGTCCTTATTCATGATCTTGAAAACTTTTTAATGTCTCTTTATGCTGCCATATGGAAAGGCCCATTAGCCTGCATATAAGTTTTTGGGGAAATCTACAAAGGTACATTTGGAACAATGAGATGTCTCAGTGTCATCACCAGTAAGAAGAACTGTCCTTGGCTGAGCAATTATGGATGAGTTCTTGGAGCTTCTGCAAACTTAGATCTCAATAAATCAAGAGCTGACTTGACAGTGGAATAATTTCTTCCCTTGTGCAGGATAAGTCCAGCACTTTCAGACATAGAGAAAGTGATTTTGTGATCATTGCGTAGCAGAACTGCCAGTGGATCTTCCTGAAGGGCTCTCTGCACTAGATGGAGCCAATCAGGAATATGTAAATATGTTAGAAGGCAAAGATTATTCACAATTCATCACAGGTCTGTGGTCTGAAGTGTCCTGTAAGTGTATGTAAGGAACAGCAATGCTGTTGAAGAACTACAATTACTGGTAAGCCATCTTTCCTTTGAAAAGGGTTGTAACAATTTTATTTTAATCCAAAGCAGTTTTCTGTATTTCTCTTCACGCACACATCCTCTTCCTTAAGAGAGCAATACAAGAACACTGGAAGAAGGGTTAACTCTGTGATTATCCCAAACCAGCAAGTTCTGCAGAACCCACAGAAACATTTATTGTTTTGAGAATTCCCAGCAAAGTTTACATGTGAAAAAGATTGTTGCTAAAATTATGTGCCATTACTTGTTACTGGGGTTCTTCCACCCGTAATTGGCAATTGGATTTATGTAAAACAGCTAAACTACCACTAAAATTAGGATTCCCAACATTTGATACTTCTACACAAATGTTGGAATTTTAAAAAAAATCAGGTAAGAGTGGTGAGGGACAAAAAAAAAAAAAAAAAAAAAACCAACCCAAAAAAGCAAGCTCCTAAAATGCTGTGTAGATATTTCTGTGTCTAAATGCAGTGCATGATATTTGATTTTTTTTCAGAGAACAGCTGTATCTGGTGGGGTTTTATTTCTGAATTTGTTTTGGGTTTTTTTGTTTGTAGGTTTGTTTTGTTTTGTTTTTTTAACCGGCATAAACCATACTGGTTTGTTTCTGAGATGATGAAATTAGGCTGGGAATAGTGCTGTGGTCCTTGGAATCAAGATATTGCATTTGCATACTGTTTTATCAATGAGTATCTGTCTTAGCAAAAAACAAAAACCAAAAATCCAATCAAGCAACCCCAAAAAACCCATAAAAACTCCCCAAATAAGTTAACTCCTAAAATAAAAATATTTTTTGCTATTTGCCCAAGTTGAAGGTTGTATAAACTTAATTTGATATATTTATTTTTAATACTGAAAAAAAATCCACATTGTGATGAACATAACTCAGGTTTTTACCTGCAGAGAAATGCATAGATCACTATTAGTCTTGAGTAATACAGAATTAAATACATAAACTGTCAGTGTTTCGAACTTAAACCCACAAAACAAAATCTAAATATGATCTATGCAATTATTTCAGTGAAAGTAAATTAATTGTCAAGAAGTAAGAGTGAATAAAGTTGGATTAAAAAAACCCCAAATCTATTCTGGGATTATGTAGTGTGTAATATAAACTTCTGGAGTTATGTGGCTGGTACATAAGCACAGAGTTTGAAAATTCATTCTTGTAATTAGATGAGGCAGAAAAAAAAAAAATACTAAACCCTACTAGCTGAATCAGACCCATCTAATAAATATCCTACTTTCTGTACATTGGTTTCCATGCACTCCTGACAAGTTTCCATTGCTGAACCCTGTGGTAGCAGTAAGGGAGTATGCAGCCACGGATATTACATTGATTTACTGAAAGGGTACTGCAGGAGAACAGGAAACTTAGCTGGCCAGTGTTGCACTGCCATAACAAGCATTACTGCCAGATAATTAACCTTGCTGTTTGTTTAGCACCCTCAGAAAGCTTCATTACCAATGCAGTCAATTATCTTCTAGTAATGTCTACTATAGAAAATGGACTTGGTTAATTAAAATTATTTAGACCAAAGAGGCTGTATGATTGGGTAAGAGATATTGGAATGGGATGGAATAATCTCTCTGAGCTATGTAGCTCAGAAGGTTTGCATTTCACATTTCAGAATGCCAAATTTTGCATCTTCTTCCACACAAAACCAGAAATAAAAATTATGTGTTCATTCTTCCACCTACATACATTTCCTTGCTCAATAACATCCTTTTATAAAGTAGCTGTAGTGGAGTGAGAAACGAGCTAAATCCACTATACAGATTGCTTTAAAGAGGAAGGTTAGAAGTGGATCTATTGCATGGAAGGAAACGAAAAAGAGGGAAGATTTTTGCTCTTAAGTGATGTAATTCACAGCTATGCAGGTATGTGTTAGGTGTTGCTGAGGAAATTCTCTTGATGGCTTCCCCTGTGGAAAGAGGTTTCATTTGTTCCCCCCGTGACATTTTGCATTTCCACTTTCTTTAGAGATCATCAAAGATGTGGCAAAAGGCCTGAGTTTTTGATCATCAGCCTTAGAGCAGGACTAAAATCTGCTTGATACAGAGATAAAGTTCTGGGTGCCTGTTTCTGTAGGGCTTGGAGATAAGGTTTGTTTTCTACACTATAAAAGTCTTCAGAGCTTTGCTCCCACTTCCAAGAGCACTTGAAAGCCCAGCAGGTCCATTAGTACAGACTTAAATTGATTAGTTAGTCTTAGAGGTAGTTCTGTACTCCCAGACAACTGAGCCCTGACTGATACGTGTTTTGCCAATAAAACCCCCAGTGGGATGGAATTGTATTACTAGAACTGTTCTTTTATCAATCTGTCTCCTTTCACTCATAGCTGATTTTCTTTTGTGGCTGCAAATCTGCAGCCTTGCTGGGAGCTTGAAGTCCGTGTTAAGAACTCTTTCCTGTGCATCTAATGTGTTTTGTGTAGCTTTTTTTATAATAGCAACTTTAGTGTAGGGCATGGTATATGACTTATTCAGTACTCAGTATTCCTCTCAGGGGCTAAATTTTTAAAGGTAAATAAATGTCAAATATGCAATACAAGTGAAGGGAAAAAATACCACTAAAATAAATGGCATAGATGAGAACATCCACTGCAATCCAGCACCTAAATTACAAATTCAAGTTGGAAAATGTGATTCAGGATGGGCATCTGGGTGCCAGATTACCCCAAAAAATTCAAGTCTTACATTGTTTTTGATAAGAGGATTTGGGTTTATGTGTCACCTATGCACATTGGAAACCCTCCTCTGAACTTTTTGGGTTATGGTCATTTTGAGTGAATTGATAGTTGTTATGGAACAGACTCCAAAGGCAGAAGCTAATGAGGTGAAGGCAATCCTGGTAGAATGGAGTTAATGGCAAAACTCACATTGGTTTTATATTATCAAGATCCTACTTTTAATTCCTGTATGAACTCTGAATTTCTAGTGTCTTAAATATATCCCTAACAACTAAAGCCATTTTATCACATAGAAAACATGAGAGATTAGAACTAAAATAATATCCTCTTTAGTATCTCTATCTGTAAATAAAATCTGCTATTAAAAAAATAACTGTAATCCTTTCTGCTAATTCTGTCTCGAAAGAGCAACTGTGCACACAGTATTGAAACCAGGTACTCTTGCTTGCTCTTTCAAAGAAACCCCACACAGAACTGCAAATAAGTAGCAAATAGCTGCTTAAGAGGCACTGCTTCTTTGCTAAGCATGTAATTGACTCATAGACCTTGCTTCCTTAAGATATTATTGAGGCAAACAATTTAGCCAGATTCCAGCAAAACCTAGGTATTTATATAAATACTGAGAATAATCCAGATGTATAATCTTTGCCATAAAATATAATGATTTTAGAAACTCAGAGTTAAGGACACAAGCAAGATCACTAGCCATGTTCACTGTTTAAACAAAGCCTCAGGTCTAAAACAAGTTGCTTGTGAGAAATTCAATTGTCTTCCATATTTGTAAATGTGGCACTTAGGGACAGGGCTTAGTGGGACTTGGAAGTATTAGGATTATGGTTAGGCTCAATGATTTTGAAGGTGTTTTCTGACCTAAATGATTCTATGATTCTTGTTTTCAGTTAGTGCTACTTGAATAACCGTGCTTTTATTACAATTTGTGAAACTGCATGTAGAAAATTGCACTGCTGATAGTAACTTTCTTAAGAGCCTGAAATATTGTTTATATCTGCTGCCCAGGAGAGACTTGTCCACCCTTGAACAGTTCTTGATGCAATACTCAGTAGGGTGCCAGACTCTTTTCAGATGATTGAAATATAAACGAAACCACAGGCAACTTGCTCAACATAATGAAAGCAATAAACTAGATTGGCTGGCCTAGTAGTCCTCACATTTTCTTCAGTTGCTTCATGGCAATAGCAATGATGGGTTGTGTAGAAGAGCTGGTAGATAAAAGAGATGGAACTGACCTAGGACAGGGCAGTATTTCTACAGAGCAGGAAAATTACCTTTCTTTTTGAGAAATCTACCTACAACTTTAAAGCATCTTATGGATAACCTTTGTGTTTGCTCCTTCCTTCTTCTCTGCACAGAGAACTG
Organism: Prinia subflava; assembly: GCF_021018805.1. Taxonomy (NCBI): domain Eukaryota; kingdom Metazoa; phylum Chordata; class Aves; order Passeriformes; family Cisticolidae; genus Prinia; species Prinia subflava. Next base: position 2,397,109 of record NC_086249.1, read on the forward strand.
GCAATGCCACAAGGACACTGCAGTCTGGAGTAGATGCTAGTACCACTTTAATTTAGCTCTGATCATTCACTGATTGATTTGTAACCAAGTGCCCTTAAACATGCTTGTTCCCCCCAAATACAGTCAACTCAAAATAGAACCTCAAGTGAGACAAAATACAAACAGATTCAAGTACACGATATACTGGCAATTACTGTATGGAAACAATAAAACAGGGAAAAAATAGAAACCACTTCAAATCTTATTTCCTTCCAAAAGAGAGTGTAATCAAGGTATAATGAGCATTGAAATTAATAAATTAAAAATAAATGCCCATAAGAGGGAGAAAAAAATGTGTTAATCAGTTGGCAATTATATTTTTGGCATTGTAAATTAATTCCCCAAATGAATCTCCTGTCAGTTTATTTCATTCTATTATCTGTTTTCTTGCTTATTTTTTATCTAATGATTAACATTTATGAATTCTGTACATAATGATTTTTTTTAAACCAAAGGTGTTTGTTTAAAGATAAAGAAGACAGTGTGTCGAATGCAAGATTGTGACATTTTGTCCTTTCCAATCTGTGAAGCCAGGAAGAGAAATCTCCTTCTAATGAAGCTGTCCTTTTAAAGCTTTTTTTTCCCTCCTTTTTATTCTGTATCTAGCCTGGTGGCACTACTCATCATTTCAGTAATGGAAATAATTCTCAGTTGTCTCCCAGCTGCCAGTGAACAGCAATCCTCAACACAGCTCGTCTGTTCCGACTCCTCCATCTTCTTTGCCCCACCCTCAAGTACTCAGAGGTTTGTAGGCAGTCTGAGGAGTTTTAACTTATGGAAGAGGGAAGGAAAAAAATCCTGACTGTGTTTATAGATAATTTCCTCTCACTTATGTATCTCCTGATGTAATCACAACAGCACGTTCTTTCTGTCCATGTATCAAAGTCTGTAGTAGCTAGAGAGTTATGGATGCTAACCTGAAAAGTAAAAAAAGAAAAAAGAAAGGGAAGTAATATATTAGATTGCATCCAGGAAACTAATTTGATGTGGGAAGTAATTAAGAGAAAATCAACAGCAGCTGTCATACTTTGCTTTTGTTCCTTCCTCTGCCCTGCAAAAATCCCAAAACAACGCAACACAACAAAAACCACAACAAAAACACTCAACACCTAAAATATTAAAACTGTGCTTTGTAGATGAAAATTCTTGAAGTAGAATGAATGTCCATAAACGTAATTTACCATTGCAATGTAGTGCAAGAAAAGACTGGATTGCTCATGACTTTCTGAAGCATGGCAAAGAAGAAAAAATTATTGTGGAAACAGGAGGAAGGGCAGAACTAAGGATAGAACTAACACAAACCAAAATGTGATTAAAATTTCAGAAATCAGGTGGTTTAGGATCTGCTGCAGAGTATTTCCCATATCTGGATGGCACAGACACTGCTGTCCTGACTCTTCAGAGCCGGGTAAGGTGGCAAGGGAACATGAAATATCCTGGTACACTTGCCTGTCACTCATCTCAGAAGTGGTCTGCCAAGGGTTCAACTTGATGAGCTGAGGAAAAGGGATCCCCTTGGCTTTTCTCTGGTCTGTTTTTCAGGTACCCTATACTCTTAGAAGGCAAATATATCAATGTGCTATTTGCATCTCTGCCTGGGTCTATGTTTCTGCCACCTGACCAGAAGAGGACTCTGCTGAACCCCTTCCTGTCATCTGTGCTCCCATCCTTCCTCTTACACCAGTTTTCCTGGCATCTCGTGGGACAGTGACTCAAGGATCTTCAGAGCATGGGGGAATTTTCCATGTGCTCTCTTCTCTGGTGTCCTCCCAAGCAGCACTTATCCTGCTTGGAATCTAGTGGGAGCAGATAGAATAATCTGCCAACCCACTTGAGTCACTTGGTGCCCATCCCTGGAGGTGTTTAAAAAAAGACTGGACGTGGTGTTCAGTGCCATGGTTTAGTTGAGGTGTTGGGGCATGGGTTGGACTCAACGATCATGAAGGTGTCTTCCAACCTAGTGATTCTGTGATTCTGTGCCGTGTGGGAAAGAAAAAATATCTGAAATACAAGCACAATGAGGGGTTCCTGATGGGCCAAATGGATTCTGTGTGAACCTGTGGAAGGAGGCATGAATGCATGGTGTTGGCTTGCTAGGCTCTTCCCTAGGAGATGAGAGACAGTGGGCATCTGTCTTCACTAGCCTCTGAAGAGATCTTTAGCTGAACACAAAGTGGGCAGTTGTTTTGAAGTGAAAAGGCTTAGCTCTGTATTGGTTTTACAAGAAAAAACCATCCCAACTAATTATGGCAGAAGATGACCAGAGCAGCATTTTGCTCTTTTTTTCCCTATCTCTGTCCTGGTTTCAGCATTAAAGAAAGTAAGGATTGCTCATTTGGAAGTATTGGATCTTTTGGAGATGCGGAGTTAGTAAATCTTCCACTAGTAGGGTTCTTTCTGTTAGATTTTTATGGCAATAATTTCAAGCTATTCTGTTTCATATTAGTCTTGTCAGTAAATTTTTTATGACAGTATTCTTAGCCTGCTGTAATTGAATAATACTCCATCAAGGATCTTTGCTGTATAAAAGAAAGCCTAATATTAAATATTTCTATGTAGTAAGCTGATGATATATTTGTGCTCTCCTATATCTTAACAACTCAGTACCTGCAAGTGTTTCCCCGCAAAACTGGTAAATCCTGCAAAATGGGCAAGGGCTCTTAGACTACAGTGATTTGGGCTGTAATGATGTGGCCTCTGTTCTGACCACAGCCATACATTCCCTGCAGTGAAATTATTGATGTCTTTCAAGAGATTTCTTTACTCTTTACTTGGCCAGATTTGTGCAGCCTTTTTAATTGTAGTCACAGTTTCAAACAATTTTACTCTTTCAAGGTCAGTGTTGCTTGTTGGTTTAGTTGTTCTGTTTTTTTAATAGGATCATAGAATGGCCTGGGTTAGAAGGGGCCTTGAAGATCCCCGGGTTCCAAGCTCCCTGCTGTGGATGGGGGCACCTTTCACTAGACCAGGTTGCTCAGAGCCCCATCTGACCCAGCCTTGAACAATTCCAGGAATAGGGCATTCACAGCTTCTCTGACAATCTTGTTCCAGTATCTCTCCATCCTTACAGTAAGGAATTTCTTCCTGACATCTAATCTAAAGCTACCTTCTTTTAGCTTGAAGCCATTTCCCCTTGTCCTGTTACTACCTCCATTGTCAACAGTCTCTCTCCATCTTCCTTTTGGCTACTACTCCTTTTTCAGGTACTAGAAGGCCCAGTTGGGTCATCCTGAACCCTTTGCTTTTCCAAGCTGAAAAATCCCAATTCTCTTAGCCTTTTCCCAACAGGAGAGATGCTCCATTCATCTAATCCTCTTGGTGGTCTCCTCTAGACTTACTCGGCCAGGTCAATACCCTTTTTGTTAAAAGGAAGTAAAATATAGCAGTTTATCTGTCTGCAGAAGAAAATCCTCTCTTAGCCATGGCATGACTCAGCCTGAAGGCAATGCTGACCTGGTAACTCCCACATGAAGACAGCAATGTTTCCAGCACCATTCTGCCCCCTTCCATGCTGTTCATGCCTCTGGTGCTGCTTCCTGAATTGGAATGTCCATGGGAGCTTATTCCATGTCAGCAGAGCTACACTGCATCCTGTAAGCCTGCTCCTTTTACAGCCCTTTGTAACTTTGCATGAAGGAGTGCAGAATTACAGGCCTTGGTTCAGATCTTTGTAAGGTGGAGCACTTTGTTTCTCAGCCATATAAACCAGGGCTCTTTGATGATTTTAACACTATTCTTCCTACAACAATGCATTTGTTGTGTGCTGTAAACAGCTGACAGTGAGCAGTGTGGGTCACCTCCCTGCAATTTCAGGGTCTCCTAAGGAAATGTCTGTTAGTACAGCAGCAGCAAAGTGGAAAGGACTGTCAATTTAAAAGGTAATTTAGAGCCCGCATGGATCAGGGGCATTTGATTTGTGTGTGTTATGGACAAAAAATGCTGTTGGTTGTGGGAGGCTCTTGTCCTTTCTCTGTTTCCACCCTTGCCAGGGACTAGATTGGCCTCCTGAAGGGACATTTGTATGTTCATTTGCCAGTCTTGATGTTCAAAACATTTCCCGCTGTGTACAAAGGAGCAGCCTGTAGCTTAGCTTTGCACTTTCTTATTATTCCTTCCCTTTGCTCAGGTGCCAGGGCACAAAATCCGAGTGGGAAATGCCTGCCCTCAGTCCTGCCTTCCCTTCCCCCCCATGCAGCCAGGGAGAGCAGCAGTGTACTGTGATGTTTGCTGCTGTCTCTAGGCACACAAGGAATGAAGGAAAAGGAACAGGAGCCACTGACCAGGGAAAGAGAAGGGGCCTTGTAGCCAGTAATGAAACATCACAGCCCATGGATCCTTCCAGTGGCAGTGGTGAAGAACCCCACCTGGACTCAGAAGAGGGCTCTGTTAGGGTGATGGTCAAGAAAGAAAGGGAAGTTGTGTTTATAATATCTCAGGCGTGTTTCATTTGCACACAGAGAGCTGCTCACGTGCTTAGATGGTGTGCTGTTGCTTTTGGAGGACAGAGCCACGTTCCAAGGGCTGTGGTGTCAGTTTTTACAGAGAAGAGAAAATAAACATGATGAGCCAGAAGACCTCAAGAACTTAATCATTTTCTACAGGGTTCTGGAAAAGGGGCAAGGGGCTCATTTTGAATGTCACTTGCTTTCTTGTTCTGCTAAGACCATAATGCAACCAGAAGGGGGAAAAGTCATGAGGTCACATTATCCCTGTGCTGTTAGAGATGTGTTTCAAATACATCTTTTTCTCTGCAATTCAGCAAAGCTTTGAGTGGGATCTAAAAGAAAACCCACACATATATATACGTATGCATAAAATATAAATGTGTGTGTTGAAATAGAACATAAACATTTTGATATACATACATGATTCATAAAATGGGTAATAAAAGCTCTATTTAGAGAATAAAGGGTGTTGATGAATATATTAATCCTCCAGTAAAACTCACATTTGGAGAAAGAACTAAAACTAACCTACTCTTCTTCTTCAGCAGTTATCAGACATTTCAGGCCATGCAAAATCAGAGCTGTCCTGCTGAAATTTTCTAACAGTACATATGTGCTATCACTTCACTCGTGTTTTCTAACTTTCATGTAATTCATAACCAAGCCAGGTTGCAATAATACCTGCCTCATGTCTAGCACATATTGTGATGGCTGTATGTGCAGCAGAGCAAGAGGGAGTACAGAGACAAAGTGAGCAGTAGCTTGGTTTTCCTACAGCAAACCTAATGTCATCTTGACATCCTGCAAATCAAGTTGCCTGTAAGAAAATTGTGTAGATAACCTCTGAGAGAAGACAGCTGGTAAACTGCATGGTTTCTTGAGCTGAATCACCAGAGTTCCTAAAGCTAAAAATCTGTTTTATGTCATAAGACAAGACTTATTCTTTGTTTCCACGTTTTAAGCAGACTTACTCTCATTATTCTAACTTCTCTCAACTTTGGCTTATGCAACTTTTCAGTCATGATGGTATCAAAAATTACAACACTTTAGCCATTTGGCACTTTCAAGTTCATGTCTGTTTTAGGCAATCAATAAGTTTGATAAAGGGTTTGAAACAAATCTACCAAAAATTCCTCTTTATCTGTTTTTACTAGCATTCATGTGGCCTACCTACCTGTAATTTAGTGCCTTTTTATTTCATATGACTTCTAAACAGCCACTTTAGGGTTTGTGTCAAATAGGAGAAATAAAGAGGATGGTTGTATTCTCCAGACTGAGCTGCACTTGTTACTGTCAACATTTTTAGGGCAGTGGTCACCAGGGACTGCTTTTTTCAGTTCCTGCTTGGAATCTAGACATTGCTGCTGGACTGAGACCTTGGGAAAGGGAGGTTATTTCTGTGCCCTTTATGAGTGTTGGATGCAAGTCTGTGCAAGCAGAAAGGAGAGAGCTTATTAAGGTTAATGCTTATAAAAAGTGTTTTTATGGAGAAAGTTACAACTCCTCCTTGTATGCACCAGTAAATATAGGCCTTTGTTCTGAGGTCAGGGCAGTCAAATGAACTGTTCCACCTTTTTTCCTGTTACTGTTTTACAAAAGGATGAAAAATGGTAGGGATGTAACAGAAACAGAAATGTTATTAAATTGAAATTGTGAATTATTTCTTGCTTTTGCTTATGAGAACTTCATGCAAGTCACCATTCCTGAGGGCAGTAAGTGTCGCACTTTACATTCTTTGAGGGTGCTCAGCTCTGAATAAAATTTTTCTGTGGAGTGAAATTTTGGGTGAATTGTATTTTTCAGAAAAAGTCTAAAACCACTATTTGATAGTATTACTTTAAATAGTGTTGTGGGATATCAACCCCGTCAAATTATCCTGTGCTTTATCAAAGTCCTTGCCTGACCAACAGTAAAAGAATGCATCAATTTAAGACTTATTTTTTAACAAGAAAAAACAAACCCCATCTCCCTAAACTGCATAGTCAACCACATTGCAAATTGTCCAATCAATAAAACAAATGGTTAATTTTTAATAGGATCTTAAAAGCCCTCTCAAACTTGATCCATATTTCCATAAAACTGTTGAAGGTAAATTTAAAAAGGAACAATAATTTATTGAGGATGTTCCATTACAGCTGTGTAGCTGTGAGTGGGAAATGAACCTGCACTACAAAGCCAGAGTTTAAATTTTTTCTACACTTGACATTCCAGCATAATTTATGATTGACAAAGTAAATCTGTAATATAAGTGTGATTTTCAGCTGTTTCATTTTAGTGTTGTTTCCACTTCAGGGGTGCCTGGGGTCAGACAGAACAAGGTGGTATCCAGGGGCAGATGTGAAGTGTGCCTGAAAAAAGTGATCTCATCGAAACAGGCCACTTGCTGCTGTGATGTTCATTGTTAATGATAAATTAGGGCATGCTGGCTATACCTAAATGCTCCACAAACACTCTTTTTCCAACTGTATCCTAAAGGGGAGTGGGTCTTGGAAGACAAAAAAGCAATGACATGATTTCTAGGAAAGGATTTCATGTTTTGAGCCCAGCACTGAGGTAAATGTTGAGGCATTTATGGCAGAAGAAATCAGGCAAGGTTACTGGTTTTGATGGAAAACAGTCCTTGGGAATTTCTTTCTTTCTTTCTTTCTTTCTTTCTTTCTTTCTTTCTTTCTTTCTTTCTTTCTTTCTTTCTTTCTTTCTTTCTTTCTTTCTTTCTTTCTTTCTTTCTTTCTTTCTTTCTTTCTTTCTTTCTTTCTTTCTTTCTTTCTTTCTTTCTTCTTTCTTTCTTTCTTTCTTTCTTTCTTTCTTTCTTTCTTTCTTTCTTTCTTTCTTTCTTTCTTTCTTTCTTTCTTTCTTTCTTCTTTCCTTTCTTTCCTTTCTTTCTTTCTTTCTTTCTTTCTTCTCTTTCTTTCTTTCTTTCTTTCTTTCTTTCTTTCTTTCTTTCTTTCTTTCTTTCTTTCTTTCTTTCTTTCTTTCTTTCTTTCTTCTTTCTTCTTTCTTTCTTTCTTCTCTCTCTCCCTTCCTTCCTTCCTTCCTCTCCCTTCCTTCCTTCCTTCCTTCCTTCCTTCCTTCCTTCCTTCCTTCCTTCCTTCCTTCCTTCCTTCCTTCCTTCCTTCCTTCCTTCCTTCCTTCCTTCCTTCCTTCCTTCCTTCCTTCCTTCCTTCCTTCCTTCCTTCCTTCCTTCCTTCCTTCCTTCCTTCCTTCCTTCCTTCCTTCCTTCCTTCCTTCCTTCCTTCCTTCCTTCCTTCCTTCCTTCCTTCCTTCCTTCCTTCCTTCCTTCCTTCCTTCCTTCCTTCCTTCCTTCCTTCCTTCCTCCCTCCCTCCCTCCCTCCCTCCCTCCCTCCCTCCCTTTCTCTCTCTTTCTCTTCCTCTTTCTCTATTTCTCTCTCTCTCTCTCTCTCACTCTTTCTCTCTTTCTCTCTTTCTCTCTTTCTCTCTTTTTTGTCTTTTTTCCCTTTTTTTTTTTTCACTGGGGTAACTTAAATGAATACTTAGTTTGCTATCAGACCTAATTAAGAATTTTAAATTCTTTTTCACCAAGATGTTCAAAGTGAAAGGAGGGTGATGGAATTTAGCTCTGTGTTTCTTTTGGGAAATATTCAGGCTTCGGACTATTATGTCAGAGTGTGTGGCAGGTTTCATCATTACCAGTCTTCATTACAATTAATTAAATGCAAATTCATTGTGACAAGAGGATTCTGACTGAGGAGTCTGGGTTATGTTGTTTATTGGGGACGACTGCAGTACTTAGGAGTCACAACTCTGAGGAAACACTGTGGGTCACTGTGGGGAAATATAGCTTAATGTTGAACATGAGACAAAGGATTAGGATCTCGTCTACAGGCGGATTAAATATTTTGATATGAAGGATGTTGATATGCTTGGTTGTTTTCATCAAAAGTGTTAAAGCAAAACAGATCAGAGGGCTGGAGAACCTCTCCTATGAAGAGAGGCAGAGAGAGTTGGGATTGTTTGGCCTGGAGAAGAGAAAGCTCTGGAGAAACTTAGAGCAACATCCCAGTACCTAGAGGGACCTGGAAAAAAGCTGAAGTGGGATATTTTACAAGGGCATGAAGTGATAAGACAAGAAGAATGGCTTTAAACTGAAAGGGGAGAAGTTTAGGTGAGATACCTGGAAGAAATTTTTGACTGTGAGGGTGGTAAGGCCCTGGCAGAGATTGCTCAGAGAAGTTGTAGATGCCCCATTTCTGGAAGTGTTCCAGGCCAGGTTGGATAAGATTTTGAACCACCTTATTTAGTTGGAGGTGTCCTTGCCCATAGCAGGCATTAGAACCAGATGGTTTTAAATCCCTTCCATCCCAAACCATTCTATTGAATTATTTATTAGTTTTATTTGTAGTCTGTTAAAATACTAGGAAATAAGTAGATGAAATCTATCTGGTATATATGGAAATCAATTTTATAAGTGAACATATGTACTGGAATCTTCCATAGAACTGATATTCTATATTTCTTTATTTTTAAGTTTATTTTTAATTTTTGTGTGTTGTATCTATACAAGATGTAATGCAAGCTGTGTTCAAGGCATTATTCTTAAATTCCATGAACTAAGCCACTTAGAGCATTTTTCTGCAGAATTTGTCTATTACACTGCCTACCTCCTCTGGGAGATTCAGAAGCTGTTAGATTAAAAAGACAGAGCTGTTGGAGCATAATTCCATTGAGAAGTCCGTGGGAGCTGCTCTTGGTATGTGATTCACATAGGATAGCCCTTCATAGGTCTGTCACTAACTTTCTGGAAATGTGGAAACAATCCAGAAAAGTCTATTTTTACTCTGTTTTTATTATTACACTACACACACTGATTCACAGACAGCCCAACACAGTTCACATATTCTGATATATGATACACGTCTGCTTTATATATTAGGAAATGCCAGGACTTTGATAAACTCCAGAGAAAGCATGGGATGGCAAAAGAAGAAGATGACAAGATGTCAGTTCAGAGGCAGTATGATATATTTAGGTATCTGTTTTTTACAGCACTTGTGTGACAAGAAGGTAGTTGTAACTAACTCAGCCTCTTTTTTCATTAGCAAATGGGAGAATCCTGCAGGAACCCACAGCTGCCTACTTTTCTTTCACCAGGGCTGTACAGAGGAAGAACTGTGGCTTCCAGCAAAGCCAGGGAATAAAGTCAGGACTGGCACTGTGGGTGAGAGCATGTGGGACTTTTCCAGGTGTTAAAAATATAAGCAGAATCTGGGAATGGGCATGTTGCCTTTGTGACTGTTCAAGAGCCAGTGAAGATCCCACATGTCTGTCAACACTGCAGGAGTTCACATGTTTGGACAAGATTATTCCTACAGTGCTCATTTTTTGTATTTTCTTGCATGGTGGGGTGTTGCTCCTGAGCAGAGTCCTTGAACAGTGGAAGAAGAGCAGCAGCAGGGCAAGCTCCTGTGCCTTGAATTATGAATTGATGCTCAGCATCACTCTGAAAAAAATCTCTGCTGTGTCCTCACATAGCTCACAGTATACATTAAATAAAAGAGTAGTTCCAGGTGCACTTCTTTTGGACACTTTGCTGGGGTTTTTAATTTTTTTTTTTAATTCTTTGCCTTGATTCCACCATGTATGTGTGGGTTTGCTTTATTTTCTGTAGCTCACAAGTTAATACTGTGGTGCTGTTTTGGGTGTTTCTTCAATACTCTTCTACTCTGGTGCTCTGAGGAAATCGAGATCCTCACCAATTCCTTCAAACTTTTTTAAATAATGGATTATAATATTTATTCTGTAATGTATAGTCCAATAATCTAGACAAACTCTATGTCCATTATGAGAATATCTTTTCCTGAAACAGCTGAATTTGAGATGTAATTTCACTATGTGGTTGCATCTGATGTATGGGTTTTTTATTCAATTACTTTTAAATTATAAAATGAATACATTTTGTCACTGCTTGTCCCCAGCTCCTCTACTTACCAGCCTCTCAGATAGCTGAAGTTTATTTAGGCTGGGTATCCACAGGAGCTTGGCAGAAATCACTAAACTGCTATGGTGGTGAATCATTTGCTTCGAGAGAGGAAGAAACTGCATAATCAATTATTGATCTCTCCTGCTCTGTGCTTCCTCTTCTGATTAAATCTTCCAAAATATTGATACAGAATTATAGCAAGAGAAAGGTATCAGATGAGGGTGAATGTGCCTGACCTTGCCATGGGATGAAGAGAGTTGAAGAGCAGTGAGATGGAGAGAATGCAAGAGGAGAGTTGAAGTCACCTGGCGGTCTGTGACTGTCACTACATGGCTGCTGAGAGAGAAATTTTCAAAAAACAGGTGCTGTGTGTTCCTTCAGGCACTGCTTTGATAAGAACCTCATTCAGAAGAGGCCCAAGATGCATGAATCGAGTCACTGTCAAACATGGGCCCAGAATGAACTTCCTCTGGAGTCTATAATTAGTGTTCTGTCTGGTCAAAAAGACAGCCTGGCAGCCTTCTGGGATATACTGGGGAAAAAAAAAAGAAAAGTAGGTTGACCAAGTTTATTGAAATTGCTGAGCATTCCTCTCTCAAATTCTTGAAAGGATGGTGATGATTTTTTGCAGGAGCTTCCTACCTTCCTGCTGGAATTATTGTTTAATGAGATTTGATTGCTGCACTAAGGCTTGTCATACCTTCAGATGAATGTGGAATCTTCATTATGTTTCTTTGTGGACCCAGGGCCACAATATCTGTAACTTTGATGGTTAAACCCAGCTCTAGATTTTTGTAGGTGAACCTTGAGCAGGTATGGAGGAACTGCTTAGTAAACAGCCTTAACTCATTTAAAGTTGTCACCTTCTGGAGAGGAAAAAAAATAAATTAAAGAAAGACCCACAGATACCATGTGGCAGAGACCAATCCACCTCAAACCAAAATCAATGTTATGTTTCCTGTTATTGTGTTAGAGGATTGAAAACTTGCTTTTTCAATTGATTTGTTTTCTACTGCAAAACTAATTATGTCCAATGAGTTCTTCCTTTGCCTTCATCCGGAGGGGAAACTCTATTTGCAGTGGTGGCTCCTGTCCTCTGCTCAGACAGCTGTGTCAATATCCCCATTGCTTCATTGTTTCCTGAAAGGTGAAAAATCCCAAACTTCAGCAAAGTTCTCCATGTGTTTGTTCTATCAAAACGTCCTTTTCAGCCTTTCTGGAGTCTAGACACGTGCTGCGGATTGAAGTCACCCACAGGGATGCCCTCACGGGCAGAATGCACACAAGGATGCACATCAAGAAGAATCAGTCCATAGGAGTGATGGGAGCTAGTGCATTTTGCCTTTACCAATGTTTTTCAGAGATGCTTAATGAAGGAGATGAATTTTTAAGGACCTTGAAGACTTAAATGTAGTGAGCGATCAGAAGGCTTTTATTTTTATTAATGCTTTGAAAGCATTAAGAGGTTGGGAGAAAAACGTCTTTTCTTTTAGTAGTTTTTAAACCTAAAATATTTCTCTCCTGGAGATGTATGGTAAGCATACAGAGAAATGTCTGTTTCTGGGGTTCTTGTCTGGATTATTACTGCGCAACTCTTCCAATGCCAGTGAGGACTGAAAAGTGGATTTCATGGTCTATGTCAGCCTGAAAGATGTGGTGGCTTAGTCCAGTTTGGGGTTTAGTCAGACACAGGCTTCACATATGATTCATTCTCTCAAGGTTTTAAAATTGTAGAGTCCCAGATGTTTCACTCAGGATGGCAGCAGACTGTCATACCCAAGTTGGATTGTCATAAATTCTACACACACCGAATTATGCAGTAGTAAATCAGTTCTGCATTAAAAAAAAAAAGCTTTACACAGCAGCAAAACTTGTCCTAGCTGAACGTAAGGGCTGGGAGTTAGACTTTCAGAATAATGGTTTCCCCAGATGGTAAGAGCTGCATTGGGCAGTAAAAGCTCCCATTGACATTGCCTTGCTAAAGAGCAGGTCTCAAGGCACCACAACAGCTTGGCAAGCTCATCCTCTGCATCAGAGCCCCAGCTGCTGCAGAGCTCTGGTGCAGCATGCTGGTAATTCCACAGCAGCTCCCCTGTGTATGAAAAAGGACAAGGGTTTTAACAAATTAATTGTGAACTTCCCCAACCCAGTCACTGTATTTTCTGTTCTCTAATGCACATTTTGTTGCTATTTTCTGTTTGAAAACTGAGAGTGGGGGACAGTGTGACACAAACATGCTAGAGGTGTTTGCATTGTTGATATGTAACTGTTTTGTAGATGCCAGTGGCAAATCAGGAGGCATTTGAGCATGCCAAGGGGATGATATGTGTGGTGGGTGCTTTTTACCTGGGAGAGCCTCTGCAGTATTGGAGGAATCAGGATGTGAGGGGAAAAATAAACAGGAGAAACACACTTGATATCCCAGGTACAGTAAAGGAATGGGATTTTCAGAGAGGTAAAATATTCATGAACTAGTCCTCTCTGAGGACTTGGGGTTTTTTAAAGCTCTGAACACTTCCTCTGAAATGCTCTGTACTGCAGAAAAAAGAAGCAGCTGCATTCAGGTTTAAATCAGCATCAAATAGGGGAGAAGGTAGCTTTTGTCCAGCTGTGACACACATGGCTCTTTGGGGGACTTAGAGTAGAGGTGAACATTTCAAGTACAGGTAGGCAATGAGAGACTTCAGCTTGCCTGTCCTCACTTGGCACCACCCCCCTCCTGCCTCACTGCATGCAGGCTCCTGCTGTGTCCATCTTTAGCTCCCCCTCTTAGCTGCAATGCCCTGCTTTGCTCTCATGTCCCTCGCTTTTGGCGATGCTCTGTTTCTGTTGGCTGCTTGTACTGGCAAGCCTTGTGGTCAGACATACAGCTTACATGCTTTGCTGTCCTACAGGTTAACATATTAGTGTCCTGTTTTAATTTTATTGCATTAGGCTATTTCTCTGGCTGTATAACTTAGTGTTTTTGTTGTGCTTTACGAAACATTAGTTGGAGCTACAGTTTTAATTCAGAGCCTCAGTAAGCATCGACCTCTCGGCTAGACGCTAGCATTCCATGACGAGGTCTTTTCCAACCTGAATGATCCTATGATAATAACTAGTACCACAGGCATCCTGTGTTTCTGTGGGCACGGAATTTTCTCTGGACTAATGAACCTGAAGAAACCACCAGGCTGTGAATTTTGATGCAGAATTACCTTTTGAATTTATTAGCAGCTGGAAAGATGATCTTATGGAAATGTAATCTAGCCTTATTGATCTCAAGCGACTGATAAATCAGGAAATGAAGGAAGGCTTCTGTGCTGCTAGTAATTTTTTTTTCAGGATTAACTGGGCAAAATTAAAACCCTCAAGTTCCAAATACATCAGTGGGTACTGAAAATCACAACTCTTTATGCCTAGCTGTCAAACCTTCTAACTCTTCCATGATATCTTCGATGGAATTGTAATTGATCAATGCAAAAATACTTGCTGTACCAAAAGTGGAACACATAGAAGAAGTATAAAATAAAATAGATTTAGTATAAAATAAACAGCACAGGGATTGCATTCTTGATTGCACAAATAGGTTTGGTGCTTTAATCATTAGAACATTACTTGCAGAGTTGAAAGTTTTAGGTAAGTTGAGCTTCCTGCAAAATAACAACATAACTACAGGTTTAAACACTCAGCAAATCCAGGGTTCTTAAGACTGGAAAAGAACTTGGTACGCATCATGCATCAGCATGCCCAAGTTATACACATCACCTACAGAAAAACTTGACTTTTGTACATTTTTGTGCCAAAAAAGTGATCCGGAAGAGATACTTTTCCTTTTCAGTAACAGTGTCAATGTGTGTGCATAAGTTTCAAAACTTGTGCTTTTCTCTCCAAGTTAATGAGGTCGTTTTAAAGGTGAAAGACATTACTTGAAAGGAAGAGCACCACCTTGTGACATCAAGAATAATGTTGCTGTGTACTTGATCCAGAGAAGGGAAGAAGTAGATTTACAAGGTTTTATCCTCTAACAGGATTTATAGAGATGGGTTTTCTCTTTCATTTGCCTTTTAAGACTTAACAGGAGAACTGGTATTTTCAAGTGATACAAATTCAACAAATCACCTTTATTTTATCGATATCATAGGTTCATTTTCCAATTTCATCTCAAATTTCACTTTTTTAATAGATTCACTTCAGAGAAGGATTGCTATGAAATCTTAGTGGATTTTAAAGCTGTCAATTAGACTATCAGGCCTTTTAAAACTGAAATGTGGGGGGTTTTTTACAGACTTCTTATCCCTTCATCTTTCAGAAGCCTTTAGAAAAGAGAGGGGTTTTATAAGCTTCATTCTAAGTAGCATGCAGGGACCCTCCTATTTAGGCTTGCACAGTTTTAAACATTTATATGCTCACATCTAATTTGTGGTAAGATTCTTGCAGAAGAAACTCTGTCCTAGCACGCGGGACTTTCAGTCAGACCCGTCTACTTTTCATAGGTTCAGCTATCAGACTGGAGCTTCAGTCAGGCTGAAATAAGTTGTAGCTGCATGACAGGGCATAGATGGGAACAGTGTCAATCCTACTACCACAGATTTCTTCTGGCACATTTTTGCACAAGCAAGGGCTTTGGTAAGGATCAGTTGTTCAAAAACAGTGTTAAACAATCCATATAATCCTGCAAAAGCACTGCCAGAGAATTGGATTGAGACTATTCCTATTGTCATAGAAAACAGAGAGTTTAGAGAATTTATAATATATTCATTGTAAAAGGAGAGCTTTAATGAATACAGGAACATCATCAAAAAGCCATGTTTTATTGTTTGTTCGGGGTTTATTGTTAGGTTTGTTTTGGTGAGTTATTTGGGGATTTTTTGCTAAAGTGCAAACTTTTATGAAATTCAGAAGAGTAGACATGTTTGTTATTGAGGACATTTTATTACTATTGCCTTAGGCATTTATCTCCACAACAGATTAGCTTTTACCACTGAGTTTTATTGTGCAATTTACATAACTGTGACTTAGCTGAGCCTTGAAAGCTGGATCTCACCTGTCTTTCAAGAAAAATGTCATTTTACGCTTTCTGACTTGTTTGCTTAGAAGCTTGTCGATTTTTTTCAAATGCATATTTATATTTTAATGAGAAACCAAACAGCTTCAGACGAAACTTAAAGGTGACTCAGAGAACGAAACCAAGAATCCTCTTCCCGCTTGTGACATGGATTAGTGTAATTTAGCCAAATATCTGTCAGTCTTGTTCAGTGCAAATAAGATTCCTCTGGAGGGATTTGAACTTCTGCAACTTTCAGCACGTTTGTTACATTAGGGCAGGCTGTGATCTGGCAGTACCAGGTGTCAAACTAATCCTGCAGTGCTAACAGCGTGTGAAACTTATTTGTACCTGGTAAAAACTGGCAGGTGAGGGTGAACCAAATTCGAGCAGTGCCCAGTGGGTTGGGCGCGATGCTGGATACCGCCGCTGAGGTAGAAGTAGCACCCAGTCCAGGTCCTGGAGCTGGAAAGGGCACATCCATGGGGTAGGGTCCTCTAGAGAAAACCAGGGACAAAAGTCCAATGTGCTGCCAAACCTGTGTCCTGAATGGGCAAGAAAGGCTGGACCTAGAGCTGAGTGAAGGTATTTAGAATATCGCTTTAATGGGTTTTTGCTGCCTTTGCCTGGGACAAATAAAAGATGTTGTGACTTACCACCATTCCTGGTTTCCTTGGTAACATTCTGCATGTTGGGAAGTAGCTGTTTGAAAGTCATATTAAAGGAGAAGCCCTCGGAAAAGTGCTGTTTGATACAAGGCTGTTCTCTTTCTCTAGAACAAAGCAGCAGTTATGTGTATGTATGTTTCGGAGAGAAACTCTAATAGAATGACTCATTTGCGTGTAGCTGACAAATTCCATCTGCTGATAAAATATACATTACAACTCTATTCATCCAGAAGGGAGTGTCCTGGATCTTTCAGCTGATACACAGTGCTCAAAAGAGAATGCTAGGCATTAGTTTGCTTTAAGAGACAAGGAACAAATAATGTGTTTGGGTCATTTTGCAGAATGTTTTGTGACACTAGTTGAGAGCTATTTGTTTCCTCAAGTACTATTCCTGTCCCATTTTCATAGAAAAGAAGAAACAACAGGGCCTGATTGGGGAATTTAACATTTGTACAAGGTATTTTCCTGTTCAACTGATTAAAACGCTTGAATCTGTCACAAAAATATATTTTAAAATTATAAAAATATCTTCTGTCTCTCTGTCAGCAACTGAATACTTTCTGTTTAGAGAAAGGTGCTTACACAGCCTCTCGTTCCTTTGGGCATTGATACAGGAAAACTATAAAACTCTTGCTTGTTAATGGAGAAAAAAACCCAAGCATGAGGTTTTGAACAG
Source organism: Prinia subflava (assembly GCF_021018805.1). Classification (NCBI taxonomy): domain Eukaryota; kingdom Metazoa; phylum Chordata; class Aves; order Passeriformes; family Cisticolidae; genus Prinia; species Prinia subflava. The sequence continues at coordinate 2,413,901 of NC_086249.1, forward strand.
AACTATTAACGTCCTGAGTGTCCAAGCAGTCAAGGCAGGTTTCAGTCACTTTCCTTTTCCTCTTGGCAACCTTCTGTTTTGGGGTGGTGAAGGGCAAGACTTTTGAAGTAATGTTGGTCCTTGGCACTCACAGTGTCTACTGTGCAGCATTAGAATGGCAAACCCCAGAACTACTGAAAAACTTTCAAAAATTCTGATTTTTGATAAATCTGTTAGTACTGTCAGTACGGTGAGTGGAGGGCTGATTTCTGACTGGGAGTTCCATGCTAAGAGCCTCAGCTTGCCCTGTGATCAGATAGCTCTCATCTGACCTACAAACAGCTTTGTCCTCAGTGGGCTTGCTCTGGCAAATTTTATTCTTCAGTAGGCTTGGACTGGCAAATCTTATCCTGAGGAGCTCAAACCCTTCCTTCAGGTGTGCAGAAATCTTGGACACCCAACTCAAGGCTTCAAGTTCCCTGCTGGGAAGGGAGCTGTAATCTGAGGGCTACCAGCTTGGTGGCCCTGCAAGTGAGTAACTTCTGGGTCTTTGCCCAACTGTTTTTCAGAGCAGGTGTTGTGCTAAGACCACATTTAGCAGACAAATTCAGAAAAATCTATTTTTCGAACACCATTCTCAAATTGATTTTTGTTCTTTTCTCTGCTGAATTTTCTTTTTATCAAGTACAAACAAATTTTCTGCCAAAACTGAGATTGTATATGCACAACAGAATATGACAGAAATTGTCTACAGTTTTTATAGACTAATGTTTTAATTTCTTGTCTTTCTTGGTGTGTTTTTGTGGGGGTTTTGGTGGGGTTTTTTGTTTGTTTGTTTTTTGTTTGTTTGTTTGTTTTAATTTGTATTTCCTTTCCTTTTAAAGTAATCATCAACAAAGAAAATGTAATCTTGGTTTTACTCCTCCATAGACAAAACGTTATTTACTTTAAATTCCCCTAGTGTTGAAAATACTTTTGTTTATTTTTAGAAAAACAAAATCAATAAAAAAATTTAATCGTTCTGAGTTCTCTACATTTTCAAGAGGACTATAATAAGAATCTCACATGTTAAGAGTGGGGACATTTCCATTCTATAATAGTTTTTTTTAGGAATTCTGAGGGTGAATTTTTTATGCCACACTCCTACAATGCATCAGGCAACAGTATTAATTAGTCAGATTTATAGAAACTGGGGAGACTATGGCTTACTTATCCCCCTTCTACTGAAATAATTCAAAAAAATGTTTGCAGAAACCATCATGGCAAGATCCAAGCCTAAACATTCTTCTTGCTGAGATGCTCAGTATCAGTATTACACCTGTATGTGACTCTGCCCAAAATGCCTCATGAAGAGCATTTCAGCTTAATATAGATAATATTCTGCTGGGAATTCTATTGGAATTATGTTGGCCATCTTCTCCTTCCTGCTGTCTTTATTCACTGTAGTGCACCTTTTTCTAACAACGGTAGAAGCTGCTTATTTCTACAAGGAATGCTTAGATATTGCTCTGTGTTCCCGCTGCACACTATTTTGTTCTGTAGAGAAAAGTGGGTAGCTACGTCTGCATTTGTTCCTCTGCACAATTCCTGCTTTCACTGATGTGCTTGATCTGTTTTTGTGATCTTGTCTGTGTTCTATTCTTTCTCTCACACCCATAACAAAAATCTTGGTAGGCTACCAGAGTAGTAGCCTCTATGTCTCACATGTAACTTCTCTGAAATAGGAACTGTATCTTCCTTCTCCTAAATATTCATTTATCTCAGTGGGACTGCATCAAGGGGTTTAGTTGGAATGAAGAAATGCCTGAGCTGCTCTCTTACTGAGATATTTTTGTATTTGAGTACAGAGAGGAATGCCTATACAGCGCAAGATACCCACATGCCTCTACTTGGCTGTGCAGGGCATTCTCTTTTCTTCATATCCCTTTCTAAACCTCTTTAAATATGTTTCCCAACACTATTTTTCATAATTTATAAGGTCTCTATGGCTACCGTAGATTTTAATTGTTGTAACTGCTTTTGAGTAGATGACCCTGGCATACAGAAATGTCTGATAGGTGGGAAACATTGCTGGGGATGTTCTAGTTAAATCTTTATTCTAGTACTGGAATATTCCTGCTCAATAGAAGATGATTTTAATTTCCTTGCTGTCTAGTTCAGGCACTGTCTCTGAAACTAGACCTCAACTTTTTTTGCTGCCGTTGGGGAAGAGGAAGACAAGGAATTTACATTCCTGTTTAGTTACCTAGTTTTTCTAATGGAATTAAAACATCAGCAGACTTTGTGGTAATTTCAGAGGAACTCAGACAGACATCTGTAAAACTCCTTTCTCTTAAGAGCATTTTTGTTGTACTGTTACAGTTCTCTGGTTGTGTGGAATTCCTCTTTTCCTTCCTAATGGTGCATCTCTGATGGCCTTTCCAGTATTTTAGTTAGGCTGGGCTGCAGAATTTGAGAACACTTATATAAACAAACAGCCTAATTTTGAGACCAGAAGAGATGTTTTACTGGACCAGTGAGGAGACAGTAGAAAAATTTTCCTTTGTGTGCTTCTTCTGCTGTAATGGCCCCAGATTAGGATTTTTCTCCCCTGAGACTGGCCCAAATTAAAGATTTCAGTCTTCAAATTTCAAATCACAATAATGAAGTCATGTAATGCTTAATTGTTTAATAGCAAACTGCTCGATAAGTCAATTATGTAGCATGGAATCTTGAAAGAATTTATCTATAAAAACCAACTCTACCCTGTGGAAAATTGAATCTTTTTTTTAGCATGGTAAGCATTTTAAAACTGAATAGCACCACTAACTTATTGATTAATTCTTTCTCCTAATCAATTTATTGTATAACCCTTTTAATCCCTGCAAATCATACTAATCTGTTCCTCATGCATTATTTGTTCCTCCAAAATATCCAGTCTCCTTCACTACCTTCCCCTGCATTCTTCCAATTAATTGATCTTCCCTCACTTCCAAATCAGCTTTACCTCTATTCCTCCAGGTTTTTGCACGATTCTTCTGCTTCCCAGCTCTTTCACAGTGCTCAAAAAGTCTTTATGGAGTTTGTCTCCTCTTGTTTCCCACCATCCCACCTACTGAGTATTCAAACTAGAGTGGGGCAGCAACTCTAGTTCCAGTTCTGTTGCTTCTCTTGTGGGGCAACCAGCAGTGCACAATCAGTCATTTGCTCTTCAAACCCCTCCTTAGTTTAACGAGATGCAAAAATGTGTGCAAAGCACAGAGCTGTTCCTGCTGGGGACCGCCAGGAACTGGGTGTGCCAGCACTGCCAGGCACAGCAGCAGGTGAGGCAGGGACTGGCAAGTCTCACTCCATCCTGGAGTCCCAAGACAAATGCACTGAATCCAGGGCAGGCCAGAAGAAAGACACAGCTTTTGGCGCTTTCTTGTGATCTCCCTGTCCATATAGATCCTTTTTGTCTGTCCTTTGTAATCTTGGGCAAGAAAGGGTCACTGCCTCTTTACCCAGAAGCCTGGTTGTGAAAGGGAACAAAATAAAACAGATTATTTTTGTGTCTGGAAAACACTCCAGCAATAAATAGGATCATCTGTTGGGTTTTTGTTTTTTTTTTTTTTTTTTTTTTTCCAAGTGGAAAGTAGAATCTCTCAGGTCTTCATAGGTGAGGTTGGGTTTTAGGCAACAAAGATGAATGTATAAGAAAGCCTCTGCTGCAGAGTAAAACTGACAATGAACAAGAAATATTTTGCTAAATGTAAAGCAAGGTCTTTGGAATGCAAAATCTTTGATCTCTGTGGGTTTTGTATCTGTGCCTTCCAAGATTTGACAATTAGAGCATAAATCAGGGAGCTTGATGGGAAAGAAAAAGACAGCTTTCTGTCTGCTATCTGGATTTCTCTAATTTCCCTATGCTGCAGGAATTAATGTTGCACATAGTTCAGCACCAGTGGTGTTACTGTTACATTAAATTGATTATAACAACGTGTGGGATTTAGGTATGGTAAAATATAGTCTGGTTTATGTGTGCATTACATGTGTTAGCTTTATCCTTGTAGTAATTCTGCATATCTCAGTTTCTTTCTGTAACTGCATATATTGACAACAGAAGTATTGATGGTGCTTGATTTTGTTACAAACAGGAAAAGAAAAAAAGAAAACACTAGAATGGTGAAGTTCTATTGGCATGCAGATTTGTGGATGTGCTAAATAGAAATAGAAGAATTAATTTAGTAAATGCTTAATGCACAAAACAAGTTTGTCTGCCTGGGTGAATTGCTTTACTGACCCTGAAATGCAAGGACAAAAACATACACCAAGAAAAAATGAAGAATAGTACATTTGTCTCTGTCCTTGCCCTGAAAGGTAGGGTATTTCTAGTCACAGAACTTTAAAGAGCCTTTATAAAAAGGGAAGAAATTGTGTTCCTAAGATTAAATCCTAATGATGCTGGCTCTTCCATGGTGATTTGGTTTTCCTTGCTTTTTGGGGCTTCTTTGCTCTCAGTCTGATAAGATTTTTTATAATCTTGAGGCAGAGGGAGTCAGCAGCCACAATTAGAGACTAAGTCAATGACTGAACTTTTGTATTGCTGGGGTAAATGTCTCTTTTCATCACACTAACTAAGGGAATGATATTCCAGACTTGGCATCTCCCATGTTGTGGTGCTGCTCCTTTGTCCAGCGGGGTTTTTCCGATCTCTTCTTGCAGCAGAGAAGAGAACCTGTGAATGCTAAGGTACAGAAAAGCTGAACTGAGACATACAGGTTTTCCACAGCTCCTGTGTGGGTTAGGAGAAGAGCAAGGAAAGTGCTTTAAGGCTACAAACACTGGGGGCTGTGATTGATGTTACAAACATAGAAGAAATGTTCAATTTGTTTTTAATCCAGAAATTTCAGTGTCTGCTCTCTGGTAGAAATAAGTTGAATAGAACTTTTCACACAGTTTTGATGAATGCAGATTCTTTCTTGGCCTCCACCACTAAGCCATACCCTACACTGCATGTGGGGCTGACAGTTGGGTTTGGATTCCTGCTTGTCCTTCCTTTGAAGTGATGTCTGTGTTCTGCCAAAAATGCAAGAGTCATGAGGAAAGAAGATAACAATACAATTATTGTGGAGGGATACTGACAACTGTGGGTTTGAGCCCAAGTTTAGTAGCCATGTGCCTAATGCATAGACATTGCAAGGCCTAAGCTTTCATGTATCCAAAGCCTTGAGTGGATTTCACCCACAGGTTCAGAAACTTTCTACAATTTCTAGTTCCTATTTTATGACAACTCTGGTCCTACGTCAATATGTGGTGATAAAGAATTCTGTTCTTGTCTACCAAATTTACAGAGGTCACCCATGTTACAATAAAGGAGTTGCACAATTTAAAAGTGATTTCAATATGCTGGTTTTATAATTAGCACTATCTAAGCTTATTCATATAAGCCAGCCTCCTAGGGCTCTAATTCACACTTGGTCTGCAAGGCAGGAAATTTGCATGCACTAAATGGCTACTCTTTACAATGGCTAATCGTTGGGGGAAAAAAAAATTCCTTTTGCATTTATTTTTCATAGGGAACTCTGTAGGTATTAATATGGCTATAATTTGTAGCTAAAAAAAAAATTCTTTGTAATTTATTAGATTCATCTCCAATTGATATAAAGTGCTAGTTTTCTTGTAGCAGGAAGGATTGTTGCTGTAAAAGCTGATGAATTTCACTTCGTAAAAAGGTAGGTGAGGTGACATTTTAAGGTTGAAAACAGCAATTGTAATTTCGAATCAATACTTTATGCCCTAGAATAATGTAAGGTACTGTTCTGTCCTAATTGGCTAGAAGCTAAAATGTTAATGCCAAGCCAGCAGATGTATCCCCAGCCTGTAGTTTCCCATGAAGATTTGGTTTGCAAATAGATGACTTTCTATTTATGGGTAAAGCAAAGCCTAATTGTGAGTCTTCACAGTACCAGGAGCTGCAGCGACTGCGACTTTAAGGGAAGTGACTGGCTGATCACAGTGGTGCCACAGAGCATACCAATGAGCTGCATCAATGTGTCTGCTCCAATGTGTGAAAATCCTCAGTAATCAGCAGAATGTAGACAGTAAATATCTCATTGTTTTTAACAGCAAAGTGTTGCAAGATCAGAGAAATATGGCAAATTCTAATTGGATTGAAAACAATGATTTCCTCTCAAATACATTTCTGATTGAAAACTAATAGAATCGAGTGATGTCCCAAGTAATAATTTTAATGCACAGATGGTGCCAAATTGAAAGACTAAGTGACTGAGTGTTGACATGTTAGATTAAAAAAACATCCTGAAAATATTTCTATTTTAAAAATCAATGCTGAAAATGTTTCTGTTTCAGTGTGTGCTTCCTGCATTTTACCTCCTGTTCCGACTAACAGATTTTGTAGTTATGTGGCATTTTCTCTTATAGTCAGTCCAGCCAATGTTACACTAAGATCCAATGTTTTTGGGACAAGGAGAACACACACATTATGTATAAGCAAAGTCAAGACTTTATTGTTGGTAAATCTGAAGTTTTGAAAGTTTGATCATTATTAGTCCAGATCTAATTGATGCAGAAAAAGAAAAAATAATAGTGCAGTTAACATTGCTGTAAACACACTCACACACACTCACACACATTCTCACACACACATGAGTTTCTCCCCCTTTTCTGGTATTACACTTGCACTTTTGCTACTACTCTGGATCCCAATCAGTGATTTCACTCTGGCAGTGGTGTGTGTGGTAAAGAGTGATGAAGTGTTGTCAGTATCTGGAATCCTTTGCCAGGAGGAATATGCTGCTGAATATGTTGGTGTTTTCTTCTTTGTCTGTCTTGGACTGACTAAGGGATCACTTTTATATCTTTGTTGACAGACTTTTACATCTTTCTCTCTTCTTCATTGGTCTACAGTTTCAGATTACATCTAAATCTACTATGTATTTATGTATGTAAGGTATTATTTCTTTATGACTGCTAAGACCAGTTTGGTGCAGCTCAAGATCTTCATGCTTTTAACTGAGCCTGAGTTGTTTAGAGTTGTAGGATCTCCAGTGCCAAGCCCAGGCCCCCTCTCTTGTCTTCCTGTGCCAGTGATACTTTATGCCACATCCTGTTTCCCCACTTCCCAGATCTTCTGTTGCACCAGCCCTGTATTTCTCTGAGCTATGTTTCTGTGCCAGTCATAAATATTTCATTTTTTTAGCAAAAATGCTTGTTCCTGCTCTCTGAATGAAGCAATGACTGTTCCACACAAAGATAAACAAAAGTAAAACAAATTTGCCAAAAGCAACTGATCCGTTGGAGAAACTGCTGTCACAGCTAAATACAAAGCAACAAAGCAAAAGAGAGTGGTTTGTACCAGACACCCTTCACACAATGTCCTTTTCTGGCCTTTCCTCTTCACAGGGAAATAGTGTGTGAGAGGAGAGTAGGGGATTATCAGGAAACATCCCCATCTGAACCCTTGGCTCTTCAGGGGTCAAGTAGACTTGAGAACCTGATGTCTGACACCAGGAGGTCAGACTGAACAGTGAGCTGGCTAAAGATGGTCTTGAAGCAAGTTGCCTGCCTGCCAACAGAGAATTTCAAGTGTGTTGGTGAAATAATTTCTGTGTCTGTCAAGAACTAATACTGAGTTTTCATCAAAACCATTTGATTCTGAGGCCAAAATCTCTTTGGTTTGCACCGTACCTATTTTTTATTTTTTTAATAAAGAAGCTGATGCCTTCTGCAAGAAGAGCTTTGCTTTATGAACAGCTCTGATAGTCATCAGAGTGTAGAATACTGTTTAGTTTGAATGAAAATATAAACAACTTGTGTGTAAAGGTATTGAAGAATGTCCTGGACATAAGGTGCCAGTGCACCATTATGCAGGTAAAAGCAATGCATTTTGGAAGCATATTAATGATAAATATACAATTAACATTTCCTCAAATAGAAAGGTTCAAGCTTTTTTTCAAAGGATTGTTTAAATAAACTTTTATCACTTATGATACCTGAAGGTTTGCTCTCAAATTTAAATTGACCACTAGCCAATTCTGAACTTTTTGAAATTTCTGTCTCTGTGAGAAAAGTGCTGAAGATTAAAAGTGTCCTTAATGTCTTACTAATTTTCTTTCTTGAAGTTTTTTCATTCATATGACTTTGTCAGCTATCCCCACACCCAAACATCACTTTATGTAGTAGTTGAGAATATGGCTGCCAGTGCATTGAAGACATGAAATATGAATCCCACCCCTAGTTAGCTAAAGTTAATATGAATTCATGTAAGCTAGCTACAAAGTACTTTTCATGCAAAGAAAAAAAAATTAAATAAAGAGAGAGTAAAAAGAAAAGCAAGTATCTCAGTGACATTTTTCACAGAAACAAACCCATTTTCGAGCTTGACCGAAATGTAAGAGTGTGATAGTGGTTTTGCATTTCATCATGAATATTTCAAACACATCTGATTTCTACACATGCTATGATTGCTAATGTGTGAAAGTCACTTAATTAAGTATGCATTTAACCCTTCTTCTCTTTTCTCTGTGAGGTGCTTATGAGAAATGGAGCTTTTAAGCTAAAACAAATCCACAGACAGCTCATATAGTTGCCTTGTCCTAAAAAACAGGCAAAAATCACTGCTGAAATATTCATTTCTTTTGTTTGTCCAAAATGAAAATAATTTTTTATCCAGTTGCAGCTATCGTATATTCTTCAGCAGACACTTGGCGTGAAGGTCAGCAATAAATTCTTCCTGCTGCTATGTTTTCTGGCCCCTGAAATCACAAATAATGTTCATTTTCTTTGCATTATTTCATGATTTTATTTGGTTGAGCTAAAGATTGATTCAAGATTATATTTCTTGGGGGCAGGGAGTTGAGAGGAAGGGAAATGAAACCATTTCTTTTTAATCTTGTAGCTGAAGAGGCTTACAGATTTGGCCTCGGTTTTCTTTTTTTATTGTAGATTTTTGAAGAGAGGCAGACTCCTGTGCTGCCACACGTTTAAGGTGAAGGAGAGCAGGTGGAGGCTTTGGAGAACAGTTTGGGGTTTTTCTTTATTGCCTTCTGCTGAAGCCTCACTTGGGCCAACAGTAACAGCCTCCCCCAGACAGGTTGGCAGTGATTCCTGCTGGCTCTGAACGAGGCTGTTGCACAGTTGTTTTCTGAACTGGGTTCCTGTGGCAGGCCAGGAGCTCCAAACCCTGCCCTGCTGTGGCAAGACACGGCCAACACGAGTACTGCTGTGCCTGGTCTGCCAGTGCAAGGGACTTCAAAGCTGTGTGAAAGTCTTTAAGGGGAGTCGGAGGTCTCCAAAAGGCAGCTCTGCCCTCCCTGTCAGTCAGCTGTAGGTTGGTACCTTGCCGCTCTCAGAGAGGGGAGAAAGGGCAGGATCTGTGTCTGTGGAGGTGTTTCTGCAATCTCTCTTAACTGGTTGCATGTATCAGTGGGCAAACACGAGGAAGACCTGGAAGGATGCAGGAGGCATGGTGGGAAGATTTGTTTAATTTCCTTTTTCTGCTACTTTTGTGAGCTTGCACAGAAATTAGAAAAAGTCCAGCTATTGATAATTGCATCAAAGCCTGCTTCAGCTTGCTGCCACCGTGTTACTGTGACTTCTTCCTCATGGCTGGTAGGACACACACAGTATCTGGAGAAGAATATGGCTGAGGTATTCAGGCAAATCTGTCACAAAGGAACTGCACTTTCTGCTGATATAAAATCTGTTATGCCACTCCGACATTTTTTTCTTAGTTAAAAGGGCTCTAGAATCTCATGTCCAGATGTGAGACTATCTTCTCCTGAGCAAATATTGTTGATGAAAGCTGCAAAACCTTCCACACATGAGGTACAATACAGGGTTGTACTGGAAATGAATCTGGGAAGAGGAAATTAAGATTTTTTAAGAGCACTGTGTGGTCCTCAGGACTGTCCATGTGACATCAAAAGCTATGGTAAGTCTTGCTAGTCTCGAGGATTTTGGAAGCTACCAAGCTGTCCAAAGATCATGGTCCCTGCCTTCTCCTTCTGTCTGTGGTGTCTCTGAGGCTCAGCTCTTTGAAGACATCTCGAATATCTTCTGAGGGTGAGGCAGATTCTCTCACATCACAGTGAACAGTGAGGAAGTCCTGTAAACTCTAATATCAATTTTGACAGCCTGGCTCTAAACAGCCATAGGAAGCCCTCAGGCTTTTAATCTCAGTATGATTTCTTTGTCATACTATTCACATAAGAGAGAAAGTTGCCTAATTATGAGAATTAATAGGATTTTATAAAATTATGCTTCTTTTGTACTAGAGCTTTGCACTAGTGCCATTTAATGTTGTACTGTAGGAAACTCTAGTCTTGTGCAGATTCTTGTTCTGTCTGGCTAGCTGGTAGGATTATTCAGATATTACTTCTGATTAAAAGATTAATCACTCCCAGGCCCTTCACTGACTCTGTCATCCTTCTTGGCCACCTGGCTACACTGCTGACTCATGTCCAGCTGTCTGTCCACCAGAGACCAGCACCCCCAGGTCCTTTCTCACTTAGTGGAAAAATTACTTGACTTCACTGAAGATTTATAGCAATGGTAGCAGGGGCAGGCATTCTTTTTGAGATATTCGTAGGCTGTAAATGCATATTACAGTAATCAAGAAAATCGTAGACTGGCATTTGAAATTCCACAATTTTACATGGGAGCAACTGCCACAAGATAACAGCTGTGAATGTTTATAAATTGCAAATGGAGAATTTCTTCCTCTTTCTTACAAGGATAGACTTCAAATTGGCTAAACTAAATTTTTTCATAATGGGAGATATTTTATTACAAAGGAAGGGTACATGAGTTCTACCTCAGTTACATAGAACAGAGTGGTTTTCTGAGACATTTCAAGTAAAATGAATTTGAATGTTGGAGTTCTTTTCTTATAATGAAACCTTCCAGCTGCATCATATCCCTGGTTTGAAGCCCTGAAAATTTGTTTCCTAACAAAACTAAGAAATGCTTAGCATATCAGTTCCCTTTGAATAACCATATTAATCCTAAAAATGGTTGTTTCGTGTGCTGTTTCCACCCTACCAAAAATTATAGCCGTCCTTCTGCATCTTCTGAACTGTGGAGTGCTTTTCTATTATTATTACTATTATTGGGGTTTTTTTTCTTTTACTTCAGTGGTTTGTTTCAGTCCTGGATAACAAATAGATTTCTGAGCTTCTCCTCACGATGTTTTAAAATGCCAGTTGATATACCTATTGTCCTCAATCAGCATAAAACCTCACACCTTTCTTTGGAGAAGAAGTTTCTTCTCCTAGACTGTCTGTGTTTTCTATCTAATTTTTATTCCCTTCTTGTTTTCTTAGCTCTTACAGACTTGCAATTTATTCATAAGTAATTTCTTATAATAGATTGTACCCTTGTTACTCTCCTTCCATCCATAATACTATATTCTGTTCCCTTTTTTTCCTCCCCTTTTCTTCCTCCTTCTCTCCTTCTCTTTTACTTTCTTTTTCATTTGGTAACAGGCATGCTGCATTTCAATATTGCTGGTTAAATTAACCCATACCAAATGCAAACCTGTAGTAACACAATGGTAGCAATTTTTGTGCCAACCGTATTCAATCTAAGCATTTCTGAATTCTTTGGTGTTTATCTTCTTAAATCCCTCATTAGCATAGAAATGAGCATCGCTCATTTCCTGCTATCCCCCATCAGATAGCAAGGTGTCTCAATTTTATAAGACATGAAGTTTTAGGATAGATTACATGGTTTGACAAGAGCATGCTGTGAACCTGTGGTTTAGATAAGGATTGTATTTTGACCTGCAGAATCACAGTTTTTGTTTAGTACTCAAATAACTCCTATTCGACCCAAATGACGTAAGTAGACACTATACTATGAGGAAGCTATTCAATGGGGATGTGATCACAGATTCACAGAACCAGCTGGGTTGGAAAAGATCTCTGAGGTCATTGAGTCCACCCTGTGACCATACACCTCCTTGTCAACCAGACCCTGGCACTGAGTGCCACATCCAGGCTTTTTTCAAACACCTCCAGGGATGGTGACTCCACCACCTCCCTGGGCAGCCCCTTCCAATACCCAATCACCCTTCCTGTGAAGAAATTCTTCCTGACATCCAACCTAAACCTCATCTGACACAGCTTAAGACTGTGTCCTCTTGTCCTGTCTCTGTTTTCCTGGGAGAAGAGACTGACCCCCACCTGACTACAACCACCTTTCAGGGAGTTGTAGAGAGTGATAAGGTCTCACCTGAGTCCCCTTTTCTCCAGGCAAAACAACCCCAACTCCCTCAGCTGCTCCTTATTGGACTTGTGTTCCAAACCCTTCACCAGCTCCATTACCCTTCTCTGGACGCGCTCCAGCACCTCCATGTCCTTTCTAAATCAGGGGTTCAAAACTGAACACAGCACTCAAATTAAATGAAGTATTATAGAGACAGTAACACCTTCTGGTGGTTATGCATAATGAGCTATAAAAATGTACTCACTCCTCTGGACTGGGTGCTGTAAATATACAATTCAGGTGTGAATATTGGTGTATTTACATTTTTTGTTTGTTTATCAGTGATCTATAATGTCTTAAAGACAAACATGCCAATACAGAATCTCATTAACTCCTGACATGTGAGCATAAAATTATGCAAATGTATAAAAATGTAAAAATATTTATATGCATCATTGATGGTGCACTTTTTCTTTATCAAATGAACTAGCTTTTATTTAACAATTTTGCAAAAATCATTTGGTTTCATGATGCTATTAATTGGCTCATAATTTGATTTCCTTATGTTCTGGAGCTGTGGATACCTGCTATTGTAACATAGCAATATTAAGAGATGAAGTCTTAAGTAAGAATCAGAAAAGAACTTTATCTCCAGTTCTTATCTAGACTCTAATGTGGATTGTGATTCTTGTGTGAAAAGGTGGATTTTACAATCAGTGATGGCAATGTGGAAATCTAAGACATGAGAGTACAAGAATGAAACTGCTCATGGGATTCACATTAGTTTGGGAGCAAAGCTGGGAGCCTGGGGAATATTTAAATCTCATCAGTGGCATAAACTTTTCAAGTAAAGGGAGCTATTCTAAAGCCAGTTAAACCAACAGAACAAACTGGTCTTCTGGTCATGTGGCTTCAGAGTAGGAGCTGTAAAGAATTTAGAAGAGACTTCTGTATCATTTAAGTTGCTGAACAGTGCTAGGATTGGTGGTCATCTCCACAGCAGGAAGCTCCAAGGAGCAACTACAGCTCAACTAGCATAAAATCCTTCAGGCCACCTGCACCAGTGGTGGCTGCAGCAGCCACAGTGGTGCTGGGACAGTCATCTTGACTCCTGGGACAGATGACAAACTCATCTCTGTGTGAGGAGTGTTTCTGGTCTCCATGAGCAGGCTCTTCCTCCTGTGGCAACGACAGACAGCAGCTCTGCCCAGTGGAGCTGACTTGGAGGTGAAGGTGTAGAATTACAGGTCCCTTGAATTTGGAATTGGAACTATTTGTCACTGTGTGATAATGAGATGTCTGAGGTGAATTCCTGCCTTCATTCAAGTCAGTCACAATATTTGGCTGGTTTAGGATTTTTTACATTTATTTTCGCTTGTTTTACCAACCAGTTACTTTTTTCTGTGGATTTTTTGTTTGTGGACAGGAGAGGATGGGTGGTTGGGTTTTCCTTTTTCTTTGGAGGCAGGTGACTGTGTTTTTTTTCATTAGGAAACTTAATAAAACTTAATGAACTGGACCCTAAGTCTTTACTTTTTTCTGAGGTTCCACTAAGACCTCTGATAACATTGCTTTTTGGTTGTTCTGACAGTACCAATACAAAACTCACAAGTTTTTCTTTTTTTCAACTATAAAAAGACTTGCTTTTGATCCTCTACTTTCATTTTCTTCTTGTTGAACTTTCTGAAAACACAATATAGTAGAGTCTGCATGAGAATTGAAATTGCTTACAGAGAATTTTACAGTAAATTGATACCTAGAAATACTGTATTGCTGGGAAATGATCTATTTATCTTGGGATGAGGGCAGATGTGATAAAGATATGAAACATAATCATCAGAATTCTATACCTTGGGCCAATTTCAGTTCAAGGCTAAGTACAAACAAATCCCACCAACTTTTCAGAGGCTGGCATTGCTTTACACCAGAAGTGTTTTTTATCCAGATATACGTTCTGATAAGATATATCTTACATTTTTTAATAAAATGGTTCAGAAAAACTATATTGTACTGTGGCATAAACCATAAAAAGTTAAGCCTTATGGATTCTATCTGTGCAAACAGACTTTATTACGGCATATATTCTTTGACAAGACAAATAGTTACCTATAATGCACATCTTGCTAACTCTGAATTGCATTAGCCTACCTACAATCAACGTTCGTCTTGAAATCTGCCTCCCAGGAGATAATTTCAAGAAGCAGTTGTGATTGAAGAGGTTGCATGTATCATTTATGTATTTTATTTATTTTAACAATATAATACTTCTATTATCTCTATTTTCCAAGGTGTCCAAGTGTTTTTGGATGATGATAATTTTTAGGATCAGATTCTGGATACTCTGCTGTTTCCTCAGTCAGGATGTCAGGCACTTCTTCACTTTGTTGCTTACTGGTGGACAAGAGGAGTCATATTCCTGAAAACAGAAATACCAGACTCTGGTCCTACAAAGCCTCTGAAGAGCAGCTATGTTTACTTATCCATCCTAATATAAATGTCTGGATGGGTATGTTTGAAGCTCTCTGTGGCATGGTGCCTCTGTTTACTATCACTGTGCTATCTCCACTCCAAATCTGCAAGTAGATATCAGGGTGGAAGGGTTTCTGATAGATACAGCCTAGAGGCCTGGTTCTGAAGGCATCCACAAAACCCTTGATCACACACCCTCCTCCTCTGCCTTCCCAAACATATTTACCTAATACTCCAGTTCACATGCACCGTGACTTGCCAAAGTCTTCAGTTTGGTGCCCATCTTCTACCTAAGGTAAGCTGAATTTCAGGGAAACATCATCTTTTAAGAGTGTACTGGGGGAAGAGTTTCTGTGCACCACAGCCTGAGGAAAGACTAATAAACGTGGCATTTTTGTGCCATGGGGTTTAAGCCCCTTTCTCTCACACCCTTAAAAAATACTCTAGTACAGGACAGGTCTGGGATGGGGAATCACATCCTGGCAGCTTAGGGTGAGGAAGGGGACTGCAAGGTCAGCTTGGACCTGAGAGGCAATAAACCTGAGGGAGCCTAGCTGGCACCTTGGTGCCTGCAGACAGGAGGGTCTCTGCTGGCTGTGGGGCTGATGATCCCTGCCATTGCCTGTGTTTTGTGTCGAGTTACCTGAAGGGAATCCAGCTGTGAGACGCTGGAATCCAGTTGGAACAAAATCTGCTGAAACCCAGTGTAATGGTGTCCACTTTTAGGTTCCTGCTTCAGACTGTTGGGTGCAGAGCTGCCAAACTGTCAAAAGTGAGGTGTTAACATTTCTGAGAGGTTTACAAGAAAGCAGTCATTAGGAGCAATGATTTTTGCCCAAGTATCTGGACTTGTACAATATGACTCAAAGTTCTGGCTTCTGCTTACTGTAATTTTATTCTTCTGGAATTCTGTCATCTTCATAGCAGCAGCTCCTGATTTACAACAGCACAGAGATTACCAGAAATAAGACTTGATATTCTCTGATGGAAAAGACTTATAGAGTTTAATAGCATATAATAAGATTTCCTAGAGCTTCTTTCTCTTTTTTTCTTTCTCCTTATTCCCTTTATTTTACTAATTGAATCCCATCTGAAGAGATGGTTAGAGAAAATCGCTCTGATTTCTGTAGGGGTGACTAGTCTTTATCAAATTGTCATAGACTTAGCCAAAGAGTGCTCTTTTATTCTGAGTCCCTTGAAAATTGCGTAAGATTTTATTTTAAAAGTTGATAAAATTTACTTCTGATTAGTTTTCGCCACTGGATATTGTTCAACACATGCATTTTCAGCCACAACACGAGGCATTACAAAGCTTTTTGAGTCTGAATTTTGTTCCAGTTTAAAGTGCCATAAATTCTTCCTTCTCAGTGTCTTTCTTATTTACATCAGTGTAAATGAGACGTGATTCAGTCTTGCACTGTGTCTAGAGAAATTGTTTTCCTCTATCTTAGACATTTTGTTAAATTGAGGGCTAATAGGCTACCATGTTTGCAAAGCAAACAAGAAATGAGCATTTTCTGGTCTGAGCAGATGAACTTCCCTAAATTTGCTGCCAAACTAAATCTCCAAAACAAATGATTTATGAACTTATTGAAGCAAAATGGATTATTCAAATAATTACTTAGTAATAGAGGAAGTTTAAGCAATGATACTTCTAATAATGAAGCTGCTCAGAGAACCTGATGCTTAGGGAGATTATGAGGGATTAAGACAGATTCTTTCTCGTTGTTTCAGCTCTGCCACCATCCTACTGAGAATGCAAAGAGTAGCATGTACCTTAAATGATGAAAAAGAGAGCAGTTCTTAGGAAACATAGCAAAGTTAGGGTTACAATTTAGTACAGTTTAAGCAAACGTAGCTTACGCTTCTAAAGATACAGGCTTAATTCACTGATGTAAATCCTCGCTAATTAGATCTGTGAAAGTATGAAAACATTTGATGGGGAGGATTATACTTTTTTCTTTGTTGGTTTCTTTTCTGTTTTACTTTTTTTCCTCTCAATTTAAATTTGAGACTTCTACAAGTTCACAAGCCTTTGGGGAGTTTAAACATGCCCAAAAGCAGATCTCCAAAGGAACTAAGGCACTTAAACTTTGTACATCATTCCTTCTCCACAGCTAGCCTACTTTAGATAAACTAAAACAATGCCCAAGTATTTTAATGTTGGTGATTCCCAAGTGTATTTTCTATCCACAGTCCAGCAACTAATTCACACAGTTCTTTGTGGTTTATTCCCCCTCCTCTGAATTTCAAATTTCTGGTGAGCAAAAAAGAAAAAGAATCTCTTTTGTTGTCATTCCTTACAGCGAAGCTGCATAGGTTGAAGAGCAGTCGAATATAAGATTGCAAGAGTAACAGTAAATCAAACTAACCTGGAATATTTTCAGTAATGAAATAGTTCTGCATGATGGTAATAGACAACTCTGAGTCGCAGCTCATAATTGTGAAAAGTTTTATAAATGTATATATAATTTATATTTCTTATATAATATTTTTAAATCTGGCTATATAATGGTTAACTATATATGTATTAATTTTAATAATTATTTTAATATTTAAATATTTAAAAATCCAAACAAAAAATACCACAAAACCCCTCCAAACAAATAGAAAACCTCAACCACCACAAACAAAAACATCAACAAGCTTTCTGTCCCCCACCAAAATATAAATGAAAAGTTGAGGAAATGTAGAGAAATAGAGAACTCTGGAAACTTCCTTTATTCAGCTGTTCACTAAATAATTAACTAAAGCACCATTAAAATATATATATAAAAGTCTCTACCCAAACTTGCCAGGGATATCTCATTTTTCTGATGCTGAAGATGCTGAAACGCCCAGTTAGGTAAATGTAATGGTTGTAATAGCAGGCAATATCTTGGTCTTGAAACAAACTTGTTTGGTGACTATTCTAAACAGAACCAGTAACATCACAAGGTTTTCCATCATTGACTTCTCATTAAGTCATACTTTGAGTGGAGGTACTGTCCTCTGATGAGTGGATCTGAGACAACTGGAGTGTTTAGGATATACTAGCCAGCCAATTACTATTTTTGACCATGGGCTGCCTCACAGGAGGATTGATGGAGCAGCAGCTGTTTCTCCAATAGCCACCACAAGAGACATTTTGTTGCTGTGCCTGGGAGATCTAGTTGATGTAACCCAACCCCAAACTTAGCACACATCTTGAGTACCCATGCAGCAGATGGGTCAGGATTTTGTCACGACTTACACAGCGCCCTGCAGTGTGTTTGGGAAGCACTCCAAAACATTGGGCCGTAAACATCTCACATGACTTGCCAAAACCTAGTAAGTGTCACCTACAGGTTAGCATCTCATGGGAACCATCATTTTAGAAGCACTTTGTGAAGCTTTGTTTCTATTTTCATTTTATGTCTGGGTGTACTGGGCTTGCCAGTCCTTCCTGGGTGTGACTGGAAGTAGATTCCCTTACAGAGGAGGGAGTAGTGTCTGGTGTTGTCATGAGGGATGAAGGAAGACCTGTCCATTTGAACGTTTGCTCTGTCAGGACGTGGGCCACAGGCTTAGGTAGCAGCAAATCAGAGCATGCAGAAATCTCTCCCTGCCCTTAGCAGAGGTCCTGCTCCCTGGTCCTTTCTCCTGAGGGGAAAAGGAATGGAAACATTCAGGAGTTCTGTAATCTTTTAGTCACACCTCCCTTTACAGTGGGTAACAACAGAGACAGACCAGCAGGTCCCTTTCCCTCCTGGCAGGATCTGGCTAGGTGGGACACGGTGCACTCCCATGTCTTCTGAGGGCTGAGAGCAGGCTTATGAATTCCAGGAAGAGCTGGAGAACTGTTGAGGCCACTGGGGGAAAAGGTGGTATTAGGAAGATAATGGGGATAGGGTTATTGAATAGCTGCTGATTAATGGAGCACATTGAATCCTGTGCATTGCATTAGGCAGGATCCTGTGGGGAAAAAAGTCATCTGATTGTGTTGACTAAAGATTTCATCATAATGCAACATGTATAAAACAGCTGGAGTATGTACAGGAGCCTTAAAATGGTGTTTCTTAACTGTGAATACCCAATCATTGTGGTCTTAATGGTCTTTTTAAAACAGTGTATTTTTCTCTAGGCTTTGCAGGGATGTTAAATAGACAGCTATTTGTAAATAGCTAGTTAAGAAGCATTTTTTTTAACCCTAAAAGGATGTCTTGTTTTTTCCTTTCCTAAAGGTGGCTATTTCCCCTAAGATGTATTTATCTCTGGAGAGGAACTGCTAGCTCAGGGCAGTAGCTCGTTTGATTTTAGCACTCTTAAGTTATTCTCCTAAGGCCAGCATTGGAGACTCCTCACATACTTGTTACTCTAAATGTTCTTTTCCCAAATGTGCTTTTGTACACCACCTTCCTACACCTTAGTCAACCTTAACATTTTTTACACACTCATTAACAAGCTGATGGTAGAAAAGAAAAGGCATGAAAAAACACATTGTTTTAGGGTTACCATAAAAAAAAAAAAAAAAAAAAAAAAAAAAAAAAAAAAAAGGCAGCTCACTATGGACTTTAGCCAGTGATACATCTTGTATTTTCTGTAAGTACTACCTTGATTGATTCTTTGTGGACATATACATTGAAAGACTTAAGTAAAAAAAATCTGACTCATATGGAATGTCATTTATTTGTTTTCTCCATGGCAAACAACACACCAAAAATGTTAGAATTGTGCTAATCTGGAACTCCTTAGAAAATGCCCATCAAATATAATAACAAATTAAACAGGAAGAATACATTTGGGAGGAGTTATTCGTAACTAACCTTTCCCAAACAGTACATAAAAAGTTTAGGCAAGGTTAGGTGTGTAGTACACCATCCCTATGTTCTACTGTGTGTTACGTTAATGGTCATACACCATTGTGCAAGCTAACATAAGTCTATATATATGAATTGGCTTTGCATCATACAAAAATCAGATTGAATGACTTTGAAGACCCATAAATTGGCAAGTCTTGCAAAGATAGATTTCCTTCATTTTTTGTTTGTAATTAATAAAACTATATTCTGCATAAACGTATATTTTATTTGAACCATAAGGACATTTTACATGTGTTAAAATATATTAGGATGGGTAGCTTTCATTTGAAACTCTTAACCTGAAGTGGCAAAAAAGAAGAGAAATGCCTATTGAATATGTTTTTCACATAAATGCATGGGAAATAAGACACAATTTTTAGATATCTCCATAAAATCTTTCTTCCAAGTGCCATTACTGCATTCTGAGCATCAAGCAAACACCAAAAGTAGCACTTGGGCCTAGTGTTCAGAGGAAGAAAATACTTACTAGAAATCTACATAATTACACAGCCTAAAAATAATGCACCCCTTGAACTGATCAAGTGTGAAAATACTTATTTAATAGAAGCATTGTTTTAAATGTTAGCAATAAACCTGGAAGAAAAACTGTCCTTATTTCAGTGTCTGAACTCTTACAAAAAGCTTTGCTTCTCTGTAAGTAAGTAGCAAAAATTATTCTGTCACCTTGGGCTCATTCAATAATCTAGCCCAGTGATCTAGAAATGAAATGCCACATACAACAGTTCATCTTTTCTCCTTAGTCTTTACAGCGTGTCTAGGAGTTAACATGCTGTGTTTAAGATTTGCTCTGTCATCATGTAAATTCTATAAATCGTAGCAGCTCTCACTTCCCTTGCTTGTTAAATGAGTCAATGCTACCAAGTTCCAAATGTTTCCTTCTCTCCTAAGCTGTTGGGTATGTTCTCAGGGAATTTAATTATCATATCAATGAAGAGGAAAAAGTGCATATTAAATTATTGGATTTTCCCCTGTGTATGCCACAAAAACATATGGACAGCACCATCTGTGTACTTATGACTACAAATTTGAGTGTTTATTGGTTTTAATCTGGAGATCAGTGTCATTTGAACCCAGATCTGGCACCAGAGCTTGCATCTAAAATCCTGGCTTCAGCCCATGTGTACGTTATGTTTACAGCTCTAGCTTGTCCTGAAACTCAGAAGGC
Organism: Prinia subflava; assembly: GCF_021018805.1. Classification (NCBI taxonomy): domain Eukaryota; kingdom Metazoa; phylum Chordata; class Aves; order Passeriformes; family Cisticolidae; genus Prinia; species Prinia subflava. The sequence continues at coordinate 2,434,541 of NC_086249.1, forward strand.
CAGGAACGTGTCTGTTCCCTTCTGCAGGCTTGCATCTGTAGCAAATGGAGATGTATGGAAAAGTAAGTCAGTGATTCAAAGTTTGGAGATCTAATTTCTTAGCTTTTTTTTTTTGTGTCTATAGGGGAATCTTCAGTTAGCTCTTCCATTTTTCCCTCTGCAAAACAGTATTATAATAGCTAATAAGATAGATGCTAGAATTAATTGTGCAAATAATAAGGAATTAAAGCTGTATTTAGCTTGTAGACACTAGCAAAAGCTGTTCACTGTCTTTAAGTCCTTGGTCGTAGTTTCATGAAGTTCCTTTAAGGTTGTACAGGGTTCCTCCATCATTGTTGTTATTGAAACTACTGGAAGGCAAAGCTTTCCTGTCACCCTGGTTTTGAAGACTTTTTTAAGCCTTCTGTTATGTTCTTCATATTGGAGTCAGAAGTTTCACCTTATCACACTTTCTACTATAAACACTGGCCATGTTTTGCTAACTGTCTTTTATTGTTTACATATTTCTAGGTAGGAGGAGAAATGTGATTGACAGTTAGCTCGACCAACGTGGATTGAGAGGTGGAATTCCATCCTCCAATCCACGGGCACCATGGGAAATGTATAAAACTGGGTTTTGTAAATAAACTCGCTCTCTTTTCCTGCTTCGCTCACCAGTGTGTCCTCGTGTGGTTCTTCCCGTGTCTACTGTGACACTTTCCCTTTTTAAGCACTAGAATCAAGACAATTCCTGTTGTTTCTTTCAGGAGATGATGCATGTGGGTGTTCCAGATTCTTTAACTTCAGGCGGTGCTGGGCTGTCCTTTGCACACACACCAAGAAGTGCATTAGTTCTGGGACTTGTGCATATGTGTGACTGTACTTTTCTTGTTGGCTGGGGTTTCTCTCATTAATAGTATTGGTCTTCCCTAGGAAGCTCATGATTCAAACAGAAAAATATTCTTTTCAGATGCCACGATCAAGTTTTCCATAGCTGTTAACGTTCTTTCTTGTGCACATGCATTTTGTAGTCCTTTGTCTTCCATTTTCCAGTTGTGATGCATTTTGACAAATTGTTTTCTTCTGGTTTTTATCTCAGGAATGTTGGAGGCAGTGGTCTTGTGCAGTGCATCGGTGCTGGAAGCTGCTGCAGAAAGGTGAACAGGAGTATAAGAATATGAATACAGTGGCCATTGAGCACAGACCTCTTCCAGTCCCTACTGAATATCAAAAGCATGCTTAGTTGAGGAAATTCAACAACAGCTTGCTAGGAAGTTATACATTTCCTTGTGATAGAATTATTGTGGGGTTTTTTGCCTCCTGTTTTGTGTGGAACACCAGTCTTCTCTGTTAGAAGAGAATTTGCCTTTAAACTTGGGGCAGCTACGAGTCCCCATGCTGGAATTTACTGCTGAGATGCAGCAAACCTTAGGGAATGGCTATGGCATAACCTGAGGCTTTTAAATGCAGTGATTTAAAAACAGCCTTGATAGGCAGATATTTTATTCTGTTCACACATTTTGACACAAATACTTATTTTTATTGTTTATTTCAGTCTTGAAAGAAAACTTAGAAACTGCCACACAAGGGTGTACATCACGTGCTGGGGAGGGGATGATCTATAACCTCACAGAGAATTTTAATGCATGTCTTTGATATTCGTGGATAAGATTTGGGCAACTATATCTACTTGATATTTTTAAAACTGTATTCTGTAATTTTTGGAGGGTTATGCCAAACAAAGACTGATTGGCTTTAATTTTTTTTTTTAATTTAGCTTTATAAAAATAGAGAAAAGCCAACCTATATCAGCCTGGTGTGGTGTATGTCATTTAGAGTTGCTGTCCTTTGAGTAATACATAAAACTGAGGATCTCCTCAAGTCACTTTGTATTCTTTGGGACTCAGCAGAAAAGTAATGAAATCAGCTTCTCTGTCTTGGCTGAACTCCAGATCTGTTAATGACATATTACCTACTTAATTTTCCACGGCATCTTTGGTTATTAGGGAAGGTACAATTTTTCAGCACTTGCTACAAGCTGTAAAGTGGTAGGCATGTACTGCTAAACAATGGCTGCAATTCAAGCCACAGCTGATTGCATTTCAGAGTTTATCAAAATACTCCTACTGATTTGCAGATCACTTAGTTTCCATTTAGTTTTGGGATCCTTTAGGATAAAAATGTGCTGTGTGTGTTCCTCATCCAATGACAAATTAAATGAAGAATGTAGATCCATTACAAGCAAAACAAAGTTTTTGAGAATATTAAATGTGGTAATATCTAAGAATATGTGCTGTTTCTTGACAAGGTGCAAGAAAACTCAGAAATCTTAAGATGCAATTATTTAAAGGGTGTTTTTAAAAAGGAAAATTTACATGCAAGTGTAGAAAGCATTATTGATAGTGAATGATTATATCAGTTTGACAAGCAATAGTGTTGTCTAAGCATCCTTTTACATACTAAGAGATATATTTAATAAGAAAACAGGAATAGAAAGTCCCATAAGTGCCAAAATCATGTCATTGCTAGAACATAAACTTTTGCATTTTTTGACGCTTGTTGATGTATGGTACTACTCCAACAAGCAACACATAAATTGAACAACTTTAATGTAAGTGCTGGTGCATGTGCTTAAATATTTAACTAATTTAAAGCCTAGTTGTTCATATTTAAGTGTTGCTTTGAGTGGCTTTTGCATTTCATTTCCTAGACTTTAAAAAATAATAACTGCTAAGGTGATGTAAAGTAGGTCTATTTATGTTATAGGCTAGAGACAAGTTATCTCCATAATGTGTATGGTAGCTGTGGCCAAGTTTTTTTTTGCTTTAAGGAGCCACATTACCTGTGTTGTCAAGTCCAAATCCCTGCTGTGTGCCATAGAATGTGCCATAAACCTTTATAGTCTGTTACAGGGTAATTTTTTAGGAGGCCTCCTTCTCTGGACTCCTTTTCTTCCTACCTATCTCTGGAACTGGTCTGGCACCAAGCTTGCCCAGCTTTGAAAACATGCTGGGCATGTCCCTCTTAACCCATCATTAACCAAAGCATCCTGAGCTGAATGGAAGGAACACTGTCAACTGACTCATAAATTCAGGGAAAATGAAACATAAAGGACAATGTATCATTGCAGAACTGCATTAAGTCCTGAAACCACGCCAGTAGAGTAAGTTAAAGTGTGTCCTTAAAAAGGTAAAATTCATCTCTGAAAATTGCTAAACATATTTTTAAGATATTGCAATTTGGACAGAAATTTGGGTAGATCATTAGTCTAGGACTTATAAAATTTTCCACATTTTCAGCTGCTCCTGAAGTCTGTGAACATGAAATGTCTCATGCACTCTGCAAGCTGGAATGTTTCAAGAAATTACAGCCATCATCAATAACATCATCAAGATAAATTTTGCCTGTGCTTCCACTGTTAATTGGATACCTCTTTAGTTCCTTGTCTTCTGCTCTAACCACACAGAAATAGGCTTTTCATTCTTTGTTTTTTTTACTGTGGTCTTCTTCTTTCTCATTCAGTACCCTAAAAGGGTATCTCCCTTAAAAATTCATAAGCCTTGAGTCAGTCCAGTCACTTCCTTGAGGTTTTTTCTGACCTCAGTGAAAATCTCATGCTCATGGAACCTCTTCACACTGTCCAGAATGTGTTTTCTCTAAGTAATGGTTTTTTAGTTTAGGAAATTACAGATCAAAGGGATTTGACACACTTTGACACTGATAGCTAATTTACTGGAAACAAACTAATTCCAACCTCCAAAACAAACACTTGCATACTTACTGGGGTTTTTTTTGAACTAGATAAAAAGACAGATTTTGGTATATTTGTGGTATGCAAGGGTTTTACATTTATTCCAACAGCTGATTTTGGCTGTCTTACAAAAATATAATGTGCTGCATCCAAAAATCCAACATTAAAAGAACTTTGAGGTTGCAAAGTCAAATATGTTGAAACTGGGAGGTCCCAGAATTAAGTTTGCTTCTGTGACCTTAATTTACCACCTTTGCCTGTTTGTTATAATAAAATGTACAATTATGTAATTATAGATTGTGGCTTTTTTTTTTCCCCTAAGACCTTAGCTTTGTTCAATGAATGTTTTATTTAATATTGCCTTCACATGTCCACTTCCTTGATCCTTGTATTGAATTCAAAATTATTAATTTGTTGAGGAACTTGTTCTGCAAACATTCACAAATTTAGCTCCTACCTGAGGCCTGGCTGCTATCAATATCCCTTTTTATAGGCCCAAGAAGCTAAAGCCAAGCATCTGCTAAGTTTGGGAGGGCAATTGGAGGCATGAATCTTCAGGCTATTTAACATACAGGATGCTTCTTACATTCAAACCCCTCTTCAAATGTTTTAGTTACAGAATTGATGTAAAAGCATTCCTAGCTATCTCACATAACCAGGACTGCTTACTAGAGGGTAGCCCGGGACAAACTTGTTTTCACTAACTTTCTACCATTAAGCAGAAGTATTGGAGGGTTTACTGGATTAAGTAGCCTATCCACTAAATAATCCCTCATTTTTTAAGAATCCTCCTGCAACCTTGACTTCAGACCTTCTAAAGCAAGGATACTACTGACAAGTATCCAGGACTTGTACAAGCAACAGTCTCTTGATACATAAACCTTATTCATTCTCAAATGGCCATCATGTTAACTGGAAGGGGCGGGCTGGATCCAATTTAGCAAAATTCTCTTATCCTAAAACTTTTCAGAGGAAGGGAAAGAGAGCTACAGTTAAACATGCCTAAAACCTTCTGAAAAAAGAGAGCTTACCTGTACTAAGAAACTTGTACAGATTTGAAATAGAAATTTTCAGAGATTTGGCTTTTCCTTCTCTTGCAACAGAGATGACAAGGAAGACAGCTAACAAATGTAGACATAAAATCCACAGGTCTTAAGCCATTGTCCTAAACCCTGGAGATAGTAACTTGTCTTAAAAGAAAAAGAGGATCAGCTTGGATAGAAGAAAAATAATGAGTCTTTTCGTTGTGGGAAAATGGCACACTATTTTTATCTCTAAATGTAAGTATAAAGTTCAGCCTCAATATTTAGAACATGAAGAGTTCTGACTAGCTACAACAAAGGCTTCTGCTAGGAAAGAGTCAAATATCATTAATAAGGTTACTAGCTGCATACAGAGCATTGTGCTGTTCCTTTTAAACACATGTTAGAAAAAGGCTGAAATGTCACTTTGTGCTCTCATAAAGGTATATAGCTGGGCATGCTATGTAGAATAATGATACTTGCTACTTCCTTCTGCAAAACAGCATGTAGCTTTGTAAGGAGATCTCAAGAAATGATTTTCCTCCTGCAGAGATGTTGAAGTTTTCTTTGTGGAGTTGAGTATCACTATTATTAAATAAAAGGTTGAAGTATCAACCTTTTGCTACGTAAGTTGTTTTTGACCTCATGTTAAAATATCATTAATTTATGTGGAATAAGACTATTACCTTTTGCTAATTTTCTCTGTTCTTGTACTTATAGAGAAGAGGGGATTTTAGTGGCTTCCAAGGAAATGCTGCTGATCCCAGGATTTGAGACTATCTTGAAGGGGTTCACATACAATTCAACTCTATCAGTTAATATTTGGAATAACGAGTCCAACAAAAGGGAACTCTCAAGCAGAGGTGGTAAAAGTCAAGGGGTGACTGGATTTTATGCATGTAATTGCATGTGCTCAGGGTGGTAATGTTCACAACCACTGGTGCTTTGGAGACTGACAAATGGTAGTGAGATCCTGGGCATTGGCCTTTTTGATCAGATATCACTGAGGTAAAAGTCAGTATATCAAATGTGAAAATCTTGAACCTTTAATACTAGTACTTCTTTATCGAAGCAAAGGTATATTTCAGTTCCACTTTGTGAACTTTTGCTACAGAATGCACATTTTAGCTGAAGCAGGAAGTTGTTGTAAACAGCTACTCTGTGAGATTGGTGATAGTTGAGACACCTGGGGTGGATAGTGGAAGAAGGTGGTGTTAAATATTTTTATTACAAAGTAAATATTTTCTCACCATTCTGCACGGTATATTCATGATCCTCAATACCTTCTGAACATTTGGGACATTGAGGTTTTTTCTAAGCCTTGAAGTGTTTTCTCTTTCATAGTGTTACCTGGGCATGACAATGCCTAAAATGAGAAGGTACAAACCAAAGTGGGGTATGAAGATGTTAAATCCACTGGAGCTATTACCTGTATTTTACTTTGTTGAGGACAATATCACAACAGAGAAACAGGTTGGAGCCTCCTTCTGGAGGTGCTGTTCCAGACATTTGGAAAGTTCCAGACATTTGGAAAGAGATGGATGATTAGTAATATTTTGCACATAGCTGAGATAATTGCTTTGTCTTGTTGCCATGTCCTGCTAAATGAAGTTCTTCAAGATTTTGGATTGGTTCCTGAAAATTACAAATTCCTTGCATAACATTACAGTAACTTTAAGGGCATAGACAAATGAGAAATGAAATGGCAATCACTCTATACAAGCTCTCTAGTTCATACATATATTTACTGTTGCCATTACTTTTGCCCAGTAATTCATGCAAATTCATACACTAAAAATAGTTCCCTCCAGAATTACAGGTCTGCGAGCTGATGCTGTGAAAGGACCTTCTTGGGTCTAGATGTCTTGTTTGTTGGGCAGCTGATGATATTTGTAGATTCCATAGCTATTTAATAGCACAAGCACTGCAAACAAAATCACTTTAAAAGAAAGGTTAAAGAAAAAGACAGACTCCTGCAGAATTACTCGGCTGGCAGAGGTGAAAGCTCACTCCACCTTCTCAAATGCTCGTTAATTTTTTTTTTTCAAAAGAAAGAATGAACTTACAGCAAGCCAGATATGAATATTTATCCTCCTTTAATCTATATTAGTTCATATGCAAAATTGCTAATCTATGTTATGGACACTTGGAAAAACAAAGCTTCCACTTTAAATTAAAAAGATCCAGTTAAGGCAAAGGAATACAGTTTACAGGAACACCCACACATTTGAGATCCATAATTTCTGCAAGGAGGGATGGAAGTAGAAAGTCTTACACTAGTTTTGTATTTTTTCACAGTTGGAAGAAGTAATTTTCTGCCAGTCTAAATGAGCCACCATTAATTTTAAGATGATTTGGAGTCCAAAGAGAAGTCCGGCTTTTTTCACATTTTGAGTCACAGTTTCTCTGCAAATAATGATTTACTAAAGAAATGCTGACAGGTTCTTACCTTATCTAGCATTTCAAATATTTATGGAAATGGTTTAGCTTTTGTATTTATGCCCATTTCAATCTCTACAGCAACAAGGAAAAGTTTTGCTGCAATCTTAAAAATCAACTGGTAGGACTATTTTAAAAATGTTTTGCAAAACATGAAAAGACCTTTTTTTTGACTCCAGTATGTGAAGACTTGTGAATAATGTACAGATATTTCCATTTTTTCTCAGGTCATAAATTTTTCTGATGTCATAGCAATACTCAGCTACAAAAATCCAAGCAAAACCTTTCATGTCCAAAATTTAGGCCTAGTTGAGTTATCATCTTCCAAGGCAGTGCAAATTAAAAGTTTAGGGATAGAAATATAAAATTACTATTGATAATAGCTTATGGAAAATTCTAATGAATTAAATATAGTAGGAATTGAAATATAGTTACACTGTGGATGAACAAAAACTAATTTTCATTAATTGAAGGATAAATATTTTTCTACAATCAGAAACTTAGCTGCTGGAAAATTATATTTATCAGTCAGATACAGATTTTACAATTCTCCTCAACTTCTATGATATTAAGATTTAGCATCTTTAAGTAACAAAAATAAAAGAAGCGCAAATCTGTATCTCTAGGTCTACGGCATACTGGAAATCATAGGTATGGTTATCTTTATGATAATTTAAATGTTGACCTGACTTTCCTGAAGCTCATAGGGCACCTTATCATGTGTGACAGTGTGTACATAAATCACAATATGATCACACTTTAAACTGGCCAGTCACTAAGAAGGGTCTTTTAAATTTTTTAAGGACAGTTTACTCACAGCTTCAATGTCTGCATCATTGCTCTGCTGGAAAGCCTGAAAGAGTTAGGGTTGTTTGGCCTGGAGAAGAGAATGACAGGTGACCTAATAGCAGCCTTCCAGTACTTTGAGGGGCCTACAAGGGACCTGAGAGGGACTTTTCACAAGGGCATGGAGTGAAAGAACAGGAATGGCTTTAAACTAGAAGAGACCAGGCTCATATCTAAATGTGAGGATCAAAATCTTTACTCAGAGGGTAATGAAGCAGTGGATGGTTGTTGAGCAAGGTGGTCTAATGGAGGTTGCCCAGAGAATTTGTGGAGCCTCCACTCTTGGAGGTACTCCAACTGGACACAGGGGTGAGCAGCTGGCCCTAGGTCACCCTGCTTGAGCAGGGGGTTGGACTAGATGGACTCCAGAGATCTCTTCCAACCTCATCTATTCTGTGACTCTCTGAATCACCTCTGATAACACAGAAATATTTTGACTTAGCTCAGCTCTTAATGTCCAGTGAGAGCTTCTGAGAGAGCAGCAGACACAATAGTCAGCCATGTATATGTGACACAAATCACTACCTCCTCTGTGAGGGACATCTCTGTGGAACTTCAATGTCTCAAGTGAATTTGCCCCATTTGTGTCCTTTCAACATGTAAGCTTGATTTCAAGACTTGTTTGGTTTCAGAATAACTTTTCCCCTTTTATTTCAACTATCCTTGGCCAGACCTGATACTTCCTCAACATCTTACTTGAAAGTTTTTTTCCCGTCTTTTATTCAATAACTACAAAAATGTATTGTCAGATTACCTTTTTATTTATTATTCCTAGACTTATATAAGCTGCTGCTCATTATCATTTTTATTGAAAAATGCCTTAGTTTTCTGCCTGTCACTTTTCTCAGATTCACCTCTATTTATTTGTCCAATTTCCTGACATCTGACCTTATGACCTTTTAGAAAAATGCATTTATATTTTAATCTAGTTTTGTCCACTGATTTAGGATTTATAGCCTAAACTTAATTCACCCTGGTAATGTGCTGGGATTTTGCTTCTCTCTTTTGTCCCTGGCTTCTGGGCTCAAAAAGTGTTCAAGCTCTCAATGTTAAATCAAACAAACTTTAAGAGAGGGAAAACATCTACCTTTTTTTTTCTCCTGAAAGGTGAGTTGGGTTGCTATCCTAACCTCCATTTCAATGCTCCATCCAAATAGCTCAGAAAAGAGAGGATTTGGAATTTCTTTGGTTTACTGACTAACTCCCTTATCTGTTACAATCTGTAAGATAAATCTGAATCGCTAGAAGGTGGATGTAGGAAAAATTTCATCACTATCTGTATTTCTTGTATTGCTGGCTCTATGATTAAATAACTCACAGATAGACTAATGACAGCACATTTTTTATATCTAAAATTAAACTTTGAGCTGAGAAAAATGAGATAACCCTTTCAACACAGGCATTGTGAACAAATAATGAAAAGCTTTTTCTAATAGCACACTACTGGCAAATTGATCTTGCCATAAGTAAAGTATCAGCAAAACAAACCCTTGGTGTTGTTCTGGTTTATTTTTTTCTGATGATTAATGTGGGTTTTGTTGGTTTTTTTCCTGTTTGATTCAGGTGTGAACATACACTGGGATGATTAATTAGGTGTCAGTGGAACTATACTATTTACTTATTCTAGGGTAAAAAAATTGTGGCTGAAACTCAGCAAAGCTTTTGAATAGGTACCTAACTTTCCAACTTATGAACAACTATTCCATCAAAGGCAATAAAAGCATCTGCTGGCTCAAAGGTTAGGTGTGCACCAAACTGTGTGGTGAATTGAGCCTTTTGCAGCTGCCTGGGATTGTTAACTACTGAGGACAGGCCCTGCTGCGTTGTGTGGGAGGCAATACCCATAACACCTCCCCACAGGAGCAGTGTTTGTGTGTGTCACTTGAATTGCTGTTCAGTTGTCAGCGACAAGCCGTGAGTTCCCTGTGCTGTTTGTCCTCCGGCTGTACTGCCATGCAGCTCCAGGTGGAAGGAGAAAGGAGATTTCACACGTTTACCAGGATACAAAACTCCCATTGGATTGGGTTTACCCCTGAAACTTGGTCACTCACCTTCCTGTCTTTCCTTGGAGCAGAATCCTAGAGCAGGTTCACTGGTCATAACAGAAGTCAAAGCTCTGGAGAGAAGGAGATGTGTCAAGGACAGAAAACAGCACTGGAGTTGCTGAAGACGATCAGAACTCATTATGTAAGAGGATTGAGATATAATTACTATTAAGTGTAAATATTTAGATATTAGATTAGCAGAATTTAGCAGAAAAAGACAACATTTTTAGCAGTGTTAAAATGGCCTCTGCAAACTGTGCAGGAGAGAAAGAGAATAGTGTAACTGCTTGGAGACCTAGACTGTCAGTGAGAAAATGAAGGGGAAATTGCAGGGTTGTTGAGTTTTGTATTGGTCTATTGAGGAAAATGAATATGTGAGAGAGTCACATCTAGTGCTGCTGTGATAGGGAGTTCTTACCTGAGAGAGGGTCCATATTTCTTAGCTGTTGTGAATGGACTTTGAATTCACCTTTATCTACCCCTTCTTATAACTGCTTCCAGCAAACTCTGGCATTAGTTTTAAAACTAGGGATCCCTTTAAACCAAGGGATGAATGGCTTCAATTTCTTCCTTCTCTTTGTAAGCAAATTGGAAGGCTCCTAAATGGGCATCTTTCAGCTTTACTATATTGACGTACCACTATGTCACATTTGTGAAGCCTGCTGAGCATGTTGTCATGACATGACAGGGCAGTATTGCAAGGTTAAAGTGTCATGATGACATGGAATATAATTAGAAGACTTTCTTATTTTGATGATCCATAGTTGAGGGGCTTCTAAATTAAAACGTGTCATATTTCCTGCACACTTTCCAGCTGGAGGCCTAGGATTGGCATTTGCATTCACCCCTGGAATTGGAACTGATAGGATGATTGAAAAGGGATTTGTGAGTGAGTGTGTTGAGCTGATGTGCTCATTAGTGTGGTTATGTGGTATCAGGAAGCCTGGAAAGTGCAGCAGCAAATGAAAACATGGTATGCAGCAATGTCACTACTCCTTCAGCAGTTAAACCCTGTCTCTGATAAAGGTCAGCACAATTTAGCTTGTTACCCACATTGCTAAAGTGCATATGTAATGGAGAAAAATGACACAAAATGACCCTTTACCTCCATGTTACCCTTGTACTATTTGAAACTATGCTTAATTGACAATTACAAGTATTTAGGACTGTATTCAGAGATCTCCCGCTAAAAACCCCAAACTGATTCTTTTTTTTAACATCCCTTCTTCAGTCCCCTCCCCTACTCCTGCAGACACACATCTGATGAATTTGTGATGCTGAATTTTGCTTAAATGTTGGGTATGGGAGAGAATTAAGGTTGTGGTGTTTAAGTTAGAGAGTGAAACTTAGAGCAATTGTACTAACTTCCAGCCGAGGAGTACACTAAACTCTTTGGTTTAGGGTTTTCACCCCACCCGGTTTGAGTGCTTCAACAATGCATTTAAACACCCTGAAAAACAAAAGTGTGGAGAAGTGTGTCATGTCAGTGCAAATCTGCAATCCTCTCTTTGAATGCTTTCAAAACAGTCTCTGGAGTATTTGAGCCCTGCCCTTCTCCCTTACCTGCTAAATTTCATCTTGTAATTTTAAGCAATTCTCAGGAAAGACTATTGCCCATCTAAATATCTTGGTTAATAGAAGTGCAAGATGATGCTACAGGCTCTTCTGGCTCAGTGTGTTGATAAAAGTAAGTGCCTGTTCCATCAGTGTACTGAGAGCTAGCAAACAGCAGCCACTGCTGTCCCAATTACATTCTCACCCAGTTCACAGAGATAAGCATCTTCCAGTGGAGCCAATGTCCCTCCTTAAGGGATATATTCTGAACTCTAGAGCTGTTTCCATGACTAGTTTTTAATCCATTCTTGTAGTACTGATTCTTATGTAATGATTATTTTCTCCTAGCTTTTTTTTTTTCTTTCTTTTTTTCCTTTGGTAACCCACAGTTTTTACCAGTATCTTATAGGACTTTGGAATCACTTTTGGAGAACTGAAGACAAAAAATACATCAGTTCTGTTTTGAACAAGATGTTTTAGATAATTTTTCCATTAGTTTTATTTTCTGGACAAAGTTAAAAGACAATAATTTTGATTATTTATTTTATTTAGTAGAAAGAACATAGATAGTCTTTACTGGAATAATACATGGAATGCAGAGTATTCTCTAGCATCTTTTATCGCAGCATACCCATACTCTATAAGTAATTAGTCTTGTACAACCCCTTTGGGGGACTGAAATGCAGATGTCAGATGTTCTGAGCTATGCTCCTGGTTTGGTAGTGCTTCTTGTGGTTACATTGCATGATGTGTTTACTTTCTAACCTATTGGACCAATTTGTGAAACAGCTACAATGCAGTGAAAACAACATTAATATACATTGTTGGTTAAGGTGTCATTGCCTCACAAAGTTGGGCAGTTTCACTGAAATAAATAAAACTACAAAGATTTACATCAGATCAAAGCAAGCTCTCTGAAAAGGGTAGAACTGCATAATTCTGCATATAGAATACTTGCAGAAAAAGCAATGTTGTGGACTGTGCAGGACAAAGAGAAATGTTTTCTACTGTTGGTTGACTCCTCTGCAATTCACGCAATGTGACAACACTCCCATTTACAAGTATTCAGTGTCAGTTCTGTAGTAACCCATGTGTTCATGTATTGAAGAAGGCTTTCTCCACATATTGTCAAACACGTTAAACTTCTTAAGGAAAAAGTGGAAAGAAAATCCATCTGCTTATTAACGCATTGTCTAACTGTTTCCATGCAATTTCTTTTATGTCAGAAAGTATTTGACAAGATTTAAGCTTTCCTATTCTCATAAACTTTGTGTCTAATTATTACCTATTGTTTTTTTCAGGTATTTTCTAGTAGTTAACATTATAATGGCTTATAAAATACACTGTTAGAATAGCTTATCACATACAAAACATACAGTTTGCACATAAATAGAAATTGAAAGTTTGCATTGCTAAATCAACTTGTTAACTCTATAGTTTCAGTCTTCCCTGTGTAAAATACTATGAAAATCATGAGTTTATTTAAAGTTTAATATGTAGTGAAATTGTCCAAAGCAAAGAACAGAGGAAACTTTTCAGGACCTGACTATAAACACATCAATCCCAGAGTTTCAGTGCATATATATCAGCCTAACAAAAAACAAGTAACAAAAAAACCAAAACAAAAAAAACCCAAAAAACCCCAACACCACCACTATCAACAACAACAACAACAAAACCAAACCAAAAATCCCAGACACAACAAAAAAGATTAATGGACTTGAGAAATCAGGCTAACAGATGAGTGGCTGTGGTAGAGGGGTGCTGCTAAATGGAAAAGGCAGCTTTGCAGAACTCGAGTAGACGGCTGTGGGTTAGAGGAATGCATCCCTCAGGAGTTTGTAAAAACAAAAATTATCTGAATCAGCAGGTAAAAAGTCGTATGCAGATTGTGTAAGAAGTTCAATGGGGAAACTTATTTTCCTCCTGGAGATTTTCCAACATTTTTAAGCATTAGTATCAACCAAGGATTTTCTATTATCTCCATGATAAAATCTTGCCAAGATAAAATCCTGCACATGAAGATCTCACTTTTCCCCAGTTTTTCAGCAAGGGAGGGACAGCTCCTAAATCGCATTCAGCCTGCTCTGCCCCCAAAGATCTGCTATTTTATAGTTTGAAAATAGATTGCTTGAAAATTTCTGGAGAATAAAAATGTCTTTGGGGAATAAAGATGCTTAATTTTGAAACTGTATGTCAGGAAAATACTGTTTCTGCTCTAACCTATCAACAGCTCTCTGGAAGTGACTACTGAGTATTCTATAAGGTTTAAATTTATTTACCAAGTTGATAAAGGGCAGGTCTCTGAAATATGGGATGATGAAATACTCAGCACTGTGTACTCCCACGCTCTCTGAGCTTGTTGCTTGTCTAACTCAGCCTTTGTTGGTCTTAGAAATGAATTTTGGTTTAATTTTCTTGAAGTAGAAAAGTCTGTGTTCATAGTTTTCAATCCTACTCTCCAAAAATCTATGTGTGCTTATGCTGAGGTGAGATAAATTTCACAATTAAGAGAGAGAGATGCTTCTCCAGTACAATTAATCTGAAAGGGGAAGATAACAATACAGGAAAAAAAGTTTCATCATAAACATCTCAAATACATTATACTTGTCTTTTGCTGGTGAAGAATTTCACATGCTTGAAAAAAAGCATTAAAAAAGTAGCTGTTATGGCATTTTTTCTGAATGTTTTGACCTACTTAGCCCAAAGCTCTGTGATTTTGAAGGAAACAACATGCTGGGGAAAGAAAACCAGCCTTTTATATTCAATTCCACACTCTTCATAGGCAATTTTTTCTTAAATTGCAGCTCCTAGATACAGATAGATTGTGAGCTTCTCTAGTTGACAAAGTTCTGTATTTCACTGCTTGATTTCATACATTAGCATCAGAGGTCAGTGGTGGCCAAATGATGTAGGAAGATTCTGTCTGGTGAAATCAGAGGAGGGGGAATCATCATCACAGGGGCTGGAGACAGCAGTCTGTTGATTTTATTCCTATTTATAGTTAATTTCATTCCCATTTTGCTGTTACGGTGTTGTGTTTTGAATTTTGTATGAGGATAATGTTGGTAGCACACTGCTGCTCTCAGTTGTTGCTAAGTAATGTTTTCACCAAGTCAGGGACTTTTGAGCTTCTCATACCCCACCAGTGAGCAGGCTGGAGGGGCACGAGGAGCTGGGAGGGGACACAGCCAGCACAGGTGACACCAGCTGGACAGAGGGAGGGTCTGTGTCATTTGGTGCCACACTCAGTAAATTAACTGGGTTGAAAACTGCACAGGGACCATGGCTTGGGAACTGGCTGGGCTTTGGTTGGAAAGTGGGGAGGAAATGCACTGGATGTTCTCTGTTTTGTGCATTCTAATTACTTTATTGTTACTGCTATCACTATTCTTTGCATCCTTTTCTATGTTACACTGGATGAGGAAGTGGCTGTCTGGTGGTTTTTTACTGTTTGGAGTTGAACTATGTCAGGACCTAAAAATGGTAAATTAAAATTCAGCTGTGTGGAGAAGGGGCAGGAAGGAGAGAGTGTTCTTTAGCACAACAAAGGCGGGATAGAGGTGCACTAGAGGGCTTCATGGCTGTTTTTACCAGTATATGAAATTATGCAAAAAATCTCTTGGGAAATAGAATTCACTTATGCACATTTCTAAGTCAACTATCATTAACCCAAGGCATGTTTGAGGAATTAATAAGAGGTAAGAATATTCCCAAAAGGTTATCTTGATGTAATCATCTTGTTTGCAGGACGAGTTGGATGTTGGCATCTGGCCTTGGTGCCATGGAATAGTCCAAGGCCCATTTAATTTATATGGTGGTGTAGAAGGAGTATGTTTCCAGCTAGAAACCCACCATTCAGCAGCTACTGTGCATGATCCCAGCTCAGGTCAGCCATACCTAGAGGTGCTGAGAATTGTGTCACAACTGTGTGATGAGCCACACCAATGTGTGTAATGACACACCACATGTCACCTTCATACCTTGCCTTAGCAGCTTCCCTTGCACCTTTACACTTCTTCAGTGCAGCCAAAGGCCTGACCTCACCACTATTGTATGGCAATGATATTGCACTCTTTAACCTCTTTTTAAGTCTAATTTGCAGGGCCTGGAGAAATGAGTTGTGGGCTCATGGCTTTCAGTCAGCACTGCATATAGATAGTCACTTAAAAGGCTTAGCAGTGTGATCACTTTGTTCAAGAGGATTGAGCTAGCATAGATATAAATACCATTTACTCCAAAAGAAGTTGGCTCCTCTGGATGAAGTTCTTAAGAATCTGGTGACTTATCATCCCTTCAATACCGAGGTCAAGCATGATTACTTTTTGCATCTGTGCATTCATTTGCAGTTTTTCACTCTTCTTTCCAGCTATGAATGCAAGAATAAACTCAAAGTTGCTAACACTGAATAAGCCATTAATAAGGCTGATTATATAATTACAAATTGGAGTTCTTTTGAATCCTATTTGGATATGTGTGTTGCTGATCAAGTCTCATAGACACAAGCAAGGTCAGAATGAGTTTCATTTCAGATGTACGCATAAAATAAGCCAGTGAGAGAAAGGAGAAAGAAGAGGTAGGAAGGAAGTCTGCTAATAGGCAGATTTTTTTCTGGACATCAATGAGGTTTATAATGTAGATTCACTGTTCTGTTACTGAGGTCTGGGAGTTACTTCCTAGCCTCAGTAAAGTAAACAATATTTAGCAGCAATTGTTGGAAGGTGCATGTGTCTGGGAAGTGAACAATATTCTTTGTGAACACAGTTTGCTTGCAGTTCTCTGTGTTGCAGGGTTAGTCTTGTAGTGTACTTGATGGACTAAATCTGGTTCCTAGATTACTTCTGTGAAAAAACTGAGTAGTAAAAGCCCTCTAATTCACTGTTTTGCTAGAAGGTATTATCTGAGAGTAGCTTATAGGAATTCAATTTTCTTTTAGATAATGTTAAATTAACTATTACTTTTTCATAGTAAAAAAAAAGAAGAAAATCTACTACTGCTACTGTGCTATACAACATCCTATTTCCATTTGTGGGGCATTCAGCTGTATCTTTTGCTTTTTTGCTGTCAAAATTAGATTATTTTCTCTGGTTTTAATATTAGTACTTGCTACAATTTTCTTGTGAGTATTCTGCTAAAAAAGTTATTTGTTACAATATTATTTACTAATGTTGTTGTGCAATGGGTTTGCATGGCAAGGTTTTGGTACTGGGGGGACATACAGGGTGGCTTTTGGAAGAAGCTGCCAGAAGTGTCCCCCATGTCTGATGGAGCCAAGGACAGCTGGCTCCAAGACTGCCCCACTGCTGGCCAAGGCTGAGCCCATCAGCAAAGGTGGTAACTCCTTTTAAGAAGCAAGGGAGAAAGAAAAGACAGCTTCAGCGGGAGAAGGAGTGAGAGTATGTGACAGAAACAGCCCTGCGGACACCAAGGGTGAGAGGAGAAGGAAGAGGAGGGGGTGCTGCAGTGACTGGAGCAGAGATTCCCCTGCAGCCCATGGTGCAGATCACAGTGAAGCAGCTGTGCCCCTGCAGCCCCTGGAGGACCCCATGCTGGAAGCAGCTGGAGGAGAAGGAGGCTGTGACCCCGTGTGAAGCCCATCCTGGAGCAGGCTTTTGGCAGGACCTGCGGCCCCATGAAGAGAAGAACCCACACTGGAGCAGGCTTTGGCAGGATTTGTGGACCCATGGAGAGAGGAGCCCACACTGGAGCAGGTTTGCTGGCAGAGGACCTGTGAACCTGTGAGGGATTTATGCTGGAGCAGTCTCTTCCTGAAGGACTGCACACCATGGAAGGGACCCAGCCTAGAGCAGCTTGTGAAGAACTGCAACCTGCAGGCAGAACTTGTGTTGGAGAAGTCTGTGGACAACTGTCTCCTGTGGAAGAGGCCTTATACTGGAGCAGAGGAAGAGTGCGAGGAGTCCTCTCGCTGAGGATGAAAGATTAGAAGACATAACGTGATGAACTAACCACAGCCCCTATTTTCTGTCCCCCCTGTGTCACTGTGGGGAAGGAGGAAAAAAAACAAACAACAAAACCAACAGCACAAGTAAAGTTAAACTTCGGAAGAAAAGAGAGTTGTGGGGAAGATATTTTAAGATTTGATTTGATTTGATTTCTCAACATTTTGGTTGGATTTGGTTGATAATAAGTTAATTTCCCCAAGTCTGTTTTGTCTGTGTTTTGCTGAGTGATCTCTCCATATCCTTAATTCAACCCACAAGACTTTCTTTATATTTTCTCTCCCCTGTCCATCTGATGAGGGGAGGGAATAGAGCAGCTTTGGTCGTCTTCTGGTGTCCAGCCAAAGTCAAGCCACCCCATGGTGATGTGCTTCTAAAGGTCACACTTAAGTGGAGCACTGTGCCTACTGCCTACTGAATTGCATTTTAAACTAGTGGATAATTATGTCAAGAATGAGGTTCCTACAACAGAAAACATATGGCTTGCTAATCTGAGACTGGGTATGTTTGATAAAGGAACTCTCCTATCCTCTCTGTCTTTCTCTGTGATAGCAGTGGAAATATTTGAGTTATTGAATCATAAGGGTGACAGAAGTGAGTCATGCATGTATTTCTTTACTTGCATTATGCACCTTCAGCTGTAGTAGCTGTAGAAGAGTAAGGTAGTTCTTGCTGGGTCTTGTGCCTTGTTTTGGGAGTGGAGTGCACTTGGGAATGAATCATTTGGAATGAAGCCCAACACCATGGCACTCATTGCAGACAGTCGTCTGCACGGAGACACATCTGACATAGCTATTGGAATAGGACTGAATGTTTCTTAAATTAGACTGAAATGATCATAATAGCTTCCATTGTCAAAGGCAGCTGTTCTGTCTGTGCTCCAAAAAAAAAGAGTGGAAGTAAGCATAGCTGTCAGTATGGAATATTAAGTCTCTCTTTTCAGAGTTGCAGTGTCTTTAGTAGTATGGTTGCAATTTCTGAGGTGCTTGTGTTGTAAGATAACTAACTGCAAACTACATTGAGAAGCAGATCAAGGCGATCGAGAGCGAAGCCTAAAATATGAACCAAACTGAAACTTAACCTTAAAGTTTTCAAATATCTGACTTATAAACAGATATGGGAACTTCAATCCACTGGTCAGGGTTGCAGTAGACAACACCACCCCATCACCTCAGATCAGTAAAAGACAACTGAATGTCTTTTGCCTTGCTCAAGGTCTGTATTTTCAAATACAGTGCACTTCAGCAACTCTGATGAACAGAGATGAAAGTGGTAAAAACTGCAGAAAAATAATTACCTCTAGGTAATGATATACTCTAGTATATAAAAAGACACTGTGTGTCAGAGAAGCTGTGCAGGAGCTCAGCAGTGGGATGTTTCTGCAAACTGGGTAGAAAAGACCAGGGCAGCATGTAAGGAACATGACACACATTCATTTAGACAAGTTTCTCTTGCACAACATCACAAACACATTTCCTTCTAGCAATTGGTTTACTTTTGGGAGAGAACTGTAACTTTAGGGTGTGTGAGTCAGGTAAGTGACAGAAAAAGAGGCAAGATTTATCAGAAAGTTGGGGAACCTCTAGAAGAAAATGAAACACTTCTATTTTAACAGCTGAACAAAGAGGACAAAATAGGAGTAATTCTTGGAGTCACAAGTCCATACCCTTGGGAGAGAAGTAGCAGTACTTATCACTACCACATGGGAAACTCACACAAAGAAAAAAAAAATGTGAAGAAAACTACCCATTTTATGGGTATTAAGTCAGCAATATACTCTCATCTGCTTGGATGGTAACAGTCTTGCCATCAGCAAGATACATATTTTGCCATTACTGTAAACTGATTGTTATTCTAGATGGGAAAAATCTGTATGTAATGAATTCTGGGTGAATTGGCTGGATTGCAGACCCATCTGGAGGTCAACAAACCAAGAAGGTACTCAGCCACATTGTTCTAAGAAAATACTGTTTCCTTGACATTGCAGCCCCAGGAATGGTGTTTTTCTCCCTTTGCACAGAATCATGTAAGAAAAGAGGAAAATAATTTTGACTGATTATAGTAATGCAAAATTCTGTTAGCACTAGTGCTACGAGTAGATCACCACAGCATCTGAACTAGATTCTAATCCTTAAAATAAGTTACATTAAGAAGAATAAAGAGATTAAAATTCCAAGAATAGAGAAAACAGCTGTTTGTTAGGGGAGTTGTTCAGGGGCTAGCAAATTTACAGCTTGATTATATATGCCCACAAATATATATCTAGGGACCATGCTACTTTCTTCCTATATTTTTGAAACTGTAAATAGTAAATTAATGAATGTTCACTGGAATTCTACTAGTAGGAAGAGAGAGAGCATGCATTTCCAAGATTAGTACCAACTTTGAAAACAGGTTAATGCTGTGCATGTCTGGTACAAGGTGGTGATTTCATGTATTTTTAAAGAAATAGTTATATTTATTTTCTTCAGTTTAACTTGAATTTTGTTTCTCTAACAAGGGACATCAGAAAGATGTAGCTAGTGACCTTGTGGAAGCATCTTTTTTTCTACATCTTTTTCCTGCTTGAGTGGGATTTTTAGTTGAGCTGCCCTTCAATTACAACAAAAAGAGACAATTAATATAAACTTGCTCCATCTCCTATCCAACCAAATAACAGGTTTATTTATTTTACTATGTTGGTACTTATTAAAACACATTCCCATTCTCTAAGCCTCTGGGTTCATTTCCATCTTTAGAAACATAATTAAACTTCAGTCATCCATAGCTGTCTGTCCACATTTGAAATTGCCAGAAGACAGGCATTAGATTAATAACTCCCAGCAAGTGCATCAGAGGGGGAAGCTGACACCATTGTGAGATGGACTTTGTCTTGAGCATGGAGCTTCTCCATGTTCAAGTCCACCAGGGAGTCAATGTGGGCAGTGAGGAGGATATAAAGGGTGACAAAAAAGTGGTTTTGGGTTTTCAGGTATGATTGTTAACTTTGCATGTCTCAGATTTTGATTCCCAACTGGACACTTCAGAATGGTCTGATTTTTAAAGAATATGTGGGAGCTATTCTTTAAAAATCAAAATCCTTTAATGTTCTGCAAAACAGATACTTTGAAATAGAATTACTTGGTGTGATTTACAGAAAATTTGAACCACACATTTGTAGGATTTTTTGCTTGTTTGTTCTTTTCTGCATAAATAGTGTGTTTAATTTCCCTCCAGCATTTCTTGAATGAAGAACTCATTAATTTACAAAAATTTTGAAATGGAATAAATAAGAATATTATATAGAGATATCTAAAAATGTGTATTCACTGTATAGCAACAAGGGCTGTCATTTTAAAGTAAAGTTCTACACAGAAAAGGGAATAAAATTAAGCCCTCTCTCCATTACTTTAATGGATGTTTCAGAGGACATATATTGCACTACTTCTCTCTTTTTTCTTGATCTCTTTTCCCCATTTTATTTATTAATCTTTTTTCCTTTTTTCCTTTTGTATTTTGTGCCATTTCTTCTAATTTTGTGCCTTCTCCTCTCTCCCTCAGCAGAGTTTTGCTTTTCTTTTTGCAGCTCTTGGAATTTCTATTCAGCCCAAAGACTCTCAGGGCTGTATTTCTGTGTCTCTCCTACATCCCCTGACTCAGGCTATTCCTCTGCTTCTTTATACTCTTCCTTCTACATTTTATTCCTGTTTTCCTCAATAATCTTCCTGCTGCTTTTTCTGTCTTGTTTTCATTTATGTGTAACACACACATGAAAATTTTCTTACTGTGACAAAAACCCTGTCATGCCTCTAGCTGTGCCTGGCTTCTACTCTTGGCCTCAGCAATGGATTTCTGGGGAAAGACTTCTGGCCCGTTGTCTTGGTTTGGGAGAAAATTGGAGTTCCCCTTGGAATGGAGAATGTAAAAACCCCTCCCTCCAAATTATTATAATTTTGCAATTAGCTTTCAGGCAAAAATATGGGAATAGGAATAACAGTTATTTACTAGGAATAATAAAAATGCAAATGCAGGAATACAAAAAAAAACCAAAAAAACCCAAAAAAAACCCCAAAAAACAAGCAAGCAAACAAACAAAAGTCCTAGAAAACCCTGATGGAGTCAGGAATACAACCTGATACCCTGTTGGCTAGGGTGTTGGAAGCCATCCAAATAAATCCTCCTGGACTGACAGATGTGGTTCTGCTGGAGTAGAGATGACCCTGTAGAGATGGTTCAGTGGTGGTGAGATGAGTCCAGTCTTCCTCTGAGAATCCCATGAAAAAGAGGATGTCTGGGGTCCCTGGGTCACCATTTTTATCTGGGTAGGAATGGTTGGCTCCTCTCCACTGGGTGGTGCATCTCACAATGGGATGGTGTAATGTCTCATGTCATTGGTGAGCCTCAATGGCCCATTAACAGAAGATATCCCCCGGTGGGGGAAGGGGCAGACAAAATTGATGAAAGAGATAAGAAACACTGCCCCACCTGTTTTAACAGATGGTCTACTGTCAGAAGACATCCACCCTCCTCTCCCCTGGAGTTACAAGAGATAAAGAAAAAAAGAAACCATCTCCCACCTTCTTTCTACAGATGTTCTTCTTCTTTTTTTTTTTTTTTTTTTTTTTTTTTTTTTTTTTTTTTTTTTTTTTTTTTTTGGTCACATAACCCAAGACACCCGTCCTGCTGGAGATGGTTTCCAGCGAAAAGGTGTGAAACAGTCAGAGCAGGCCAGTGAGTGATTGTTGTCAGGTACAGTAAAGAAGGATGTGACCAAACCCATGAGAGAAAGGGGGTCCGCATGAAGAAGCTCCTCTGAGACCTGTCTGACATCAAACAGATAGAAAGAGGATTTTTAACAGAAGCAGGCAATGTTTAACAGAAGCAAGAGGTCTTCTGGGACCTTATCCAGCCCTTGCTCTCAATGATACAAAAATATCTTGACTGTATCTCAAAATAAAAGCAATATTGGTTATTTTTAAAGATCAGATGCTTTAGGAAAAAAAAAAAACCAAGACCTACGTGGTTCACACAATTTAAATCAAATCATGGTTGGAGTAACTTGTTTTATTAACAACACGTAATTAGCTGCCAATCACTGAATTTTACACATGGGACAGCATTAGCTATACAGAAAATAAACCACAATAGCAACTTCCAAAATAATAATAAACACCTTTAAATTTCTGACCATCCTTCTGAAGGAAACTTAAAAACAAAACAAAGTAAGACAACAACAACAAAAAACCCCTAAGCTAATTTTGCCCTCACCCTGCAGAGTTAAACATGTTTTCTCACCCAGCCCATCCACACCCAGTGCGGGGGGTTGTGAGGACACTGAGAGTGCAGGTTCCTCTGCTGACACACACCTCATGCTGGGAATGCTGCTCTCTACAGCCTGCCAATCCACCTGCTGTGACAGTAGCCTGCAGTTTATCTCTGGCCCCTGAGGTGTGGGCTCCTGCATGTGGTAGCCAGTATTGCCAGTCCAGTGGCTGGCTGCTAGCTGTGTGGGATGGATGGGGAGCTGCTCTGTAAGGCCTGGGCTGAGGTGACCCTGCTGGCTGGGAGCTTCTGTCTCTGCCAGACCAGGGTTTGTCTGGCCCTCTATTTCCATCTTTGCTCCATGTTACAGATCTTCGTGTTTCCCATTTATTGCTTTGCAGGTTGATTTCTTCTTTGTATCAAAGTCAAAGTCTTATTTGTATCAAAATTATCAGTGTAATTCTCTGGTTGCTTTTTAATCTGGATGATGGCCATCTTCCTCTTTAACCCCTTTCTCAGAAGTTACAGGATTAAGTACAAAGAATATGCATCAGAACATTGTTCCACCCACACTGGCCAGCTTTGCTAACAAATAGGATTAAATAGCTTGGTTAGTATCTCTGTAGTCTATCACATCATCTTGCTCTGAGCTGGCTTTTGAGACTGTTACATTATTCTGTGTAAACAAGCAGATATAGAAAACTCTTGCAAACAAGAAAGCAAAAAATGAATAAAAAACTACCCATGAGGAATACCTGTGAATAAGGGCTAAAAGGACCTTGGCTCTCTGGAGAAAACTGCAGTATTGCTCTATAGTTTAAGGAAAGCCAGTCTGAGCTTTTGCAGATGAGGTCTCTATTGAATCTTACCATGGTTTTTCAGTTGTGTAACCCATTACCCTGCCAGATATTTTTGTGTCTCTGGAAGACTTCCCAGAAGAGGGCATGTGCCTGCATTCCAGCCTGGCATCTTAATTCAAACACTCTTTCTCTCCGGAGTGTCTGTCTTACAGGCAAATAAGGAACAGGGTGATGTTAATTACCACCAGTTATGGGCTGAAGATGAAAATACGTGTGGGGACACGTTTGAATGAGAGGCAAACAGCAGCACCACCTTAAAAGACACAAAGAACCCTCAGACCTCTTTTGCCAAAGTTGTAACTTGGCATTAGTGAAGTGTAGCATTAGATAAGTTTGAATTATATCAGCTATAATATTTTATAAGCTATATCAGCTTATGATTTTGTAAAATACTTTTACCAGCTAGGTGATTATATGAAGATCTAACAGTTGCTAAGCAAATGTCCTTACTTTTCATTTGTCTACTGTTCTATATTTAATATTTGCAAAGGAAGAAAATGCAAGGTCTGACCCCTGAATTTAATTTCTGCTTGATAAAACATGCCTTTTTAAGAACAACCTAAACTTTCCAGAAAATAGGCATCTGATATTAATAAAGAATAATTCAAGTCAAAAGAAAATGACAAATTTATATGCTCAGGGGAAAAAAAAAAAAAAAAAAAAAAAAAAAAAAAAAAAAAAAAAAAAAAAAAAAAATCAGAATTTAGAGTTATTATTTCAGTTCTATAGTTCCCCTATATTAGTAATGATTTGAATAGTAGGAAAAAATGGGAAATTTGAAAAAAAATGAACATATCTGACTAGGGTGTAATTTTTACAGGGCAAAATAGAGCAATCCAGCTATTCTTTGTAGTTTTCTTTTTTTCTCTTAGAGGCGCAGGCCAGGGAAACTTGGAAAATGCTTTGGCTGTGAAAGATGAGGATTTGTACAATGAGGGAAGTTAAGCTTGAAAGATATTTTAAAAGATTTTTGTACATATGTAACAAAAAGGGCATCTTGCACCGGAACTCAATGACAAAAACAAGTGAATTGTCAGTGAATTCCTGAAACCTGCAAAACAAGATAAAGTTGGAGGTCGTGTGGAAGCTGAAGAGATCCCCAAGAGAGGCACGGATAAAGATGTCAAGGGTACCTGGTGACTGGAGTGCAAAGTAGATGCTTTCTAAACTGAATTCTGCTGTTCACTGAAGTCTGAAACGTCAGAAGTTGTCACTCAGAAGGGAGAACTGGGGCTGCTGAGATAAGATCTAGTCATCCTTGAAAGGAACAGGGCCAGCCAGCTAAAGGAATGAAGACGTGTTTGAACTGGATCAGCTGTGCAACCAGCAGCAGAGGCAGTGAGCAAATGTTGACAAATTCCATATGTTCAGCTTTTCAGGTGAGGCAGCTTCATCCTACAATCTGGACAGTAGCGACAAATGATGAATTTTGAAATGTTTTTGAGAGAGTGAATTAGGCTGATTTTGAAGACATTGCTGGCATTCTTCTGCCATTTCTTTTCCCCATCAGTCTCAACTGTCAGCAAAATTGTGGATCGAATTTCCAGAAAATAAATGAACAATTGTCCTAGTGGAAGATTAATAGCTGGCTATACAGTAGGAAAAGGAGGACCTCTAATCTGGAAAGAATCCACCTACATGCAATGTAGACAACTTATGCACCACAGGGCAGTCCTGTATTTATTTAATGTAGGTTAAACCTGTGAAATTAGATAGGTGGATAATTTTAAACATTTAAATGCCAAGAAATTTTACTATTTCATTATGAAATTCAGACATTTCATTGAAAATATCGAGGGAAATCTCAAGAAAAGTAGTTAAATTTCTTTTAAAATGTTTCCTCAAAACATGGCTAGTTTGTAACTGCCTCTATTTATTTCACATGGATGCATTTATTTCCACACATATGTGACAAATACAGACACATACATATATATGACACTTCAATATCATCAATATCCGATTTTTTTAACTTTTTGTGTAGAGAAGGGGTAATTTGTCCACACCAAAACATGCTGCCTTGGTGCTGAAAAATATACCAGGCATCTAGACACAAGTGGTTTTACTACAAAAGTGTTTGGCTGCTTTGCTGCTGTAATGACCAGAGATAGCTGACCAGCTCTGCAGCAGGCCCCACACCTTCTCATCAGCCATTAACAAAGGGATGGACTGATACCCTGATTTCTAATAGGAATGGGGGAAACGACTCATGTCTGTTAGCTCCACAGGGCATTTCTGAGCCTACAGACTGGTTTGAAGGCATGGAAGTATCCCAGATAATGGCACATTTGTATGGCACAGTGCACAAGCTAACGAGCCTTGCCTCTTGGGGGAATCATTAGGCTGAGGGCAGTGCTATTTTGACATGAGTACTTTGCTCCCAGTGTCATAGTTAACTCAATGATGCTGGCTTGGTGGGAGGGGGTGAAGTTCCTGAACCATCCTATATTGCTACATGGAGTGCACTGATTTGCAGTACCTTTAGTTCTGATGCTTAGGTAATCCAAATTACGTTAAATTAAATTTTTACCAAACTAAGTTAAATTGCTCCTGAAATCGTCTGTTGTTATATATTGGTTCCAGTTTCCAGCCAAGTCAGTGGGTCAGTCCATGGACTCCTCTGTGTTTTATATCAGCCTTTAGATATTTTCATGTAAGAGAAATAACAACAAAGTGGGAGAAGGAAGAGAAGGAAAACGTAGAATAGCCCCTGGCTTGGCACATTAGGAAATTTAGTCAGATACTGCAATAGGAACACGCTGTCTTATCTTCAAAGGCAAAACAGAGTCAAGGCTCAGTTATGACAATCTATGCAGAGAGAGCTGCAGGGCTAGTTAGATGACGATAGACTGATTTTCATGAAGAAAGATATACCAGCTGACAAGAACAGAGAATCATTTTAGAGAGCAGTGCAAAATGTGCTGGTTTTTTCAGACATTTCCCTCTAGCTACACAGAGACAGGAAGGACGTCCTATAGAAAAGGATGCTAGCATAAGTTCTCAAGAGATCCCACCTGAATTTATTGTTTTGCCACAAACTTTTTTGCAAAATCTTGAGGAAATCTCGTTTTGTTACATCCACAAAGGTTGTTTTTCGTAGTGCCAGTTCCAATCTCTTGCTTGCAGTGATCTCCAAGCCATAAGGTTATTTATGAGTGAGTGCTGGGCACTTTCTGAAGAGCACAGTAGTTGAGCACCCATATGGACTTGGCTTTCATTTTTCTTTGTTTCTGTGCCTCTTGAGTAAGAAAGGGAAGAAAGTGCTGAGAAGTTCCCCTACTATCCAGGCTAGCTTTAAACATGGGAGTTCTGGACAAAGGTTGCAATGCTCTGCTTTTTTTTTTTTTTTTCATTTGGTTTGAGGTTTGTTTGTTTGTTTGTTTTTGCTGAAGAAGGGTTTAGTGCAAAGTTTTTTCCAGTTGCTGTCTTTTCCATGTTGCAACAGCAAAATTGCTACAGTGCAATGATAATAACTGCATTCTAAGAGTGTGAGACTACATAGGTAGCGAAGACAAGCAGCTGCTTTTCTACCTAAAAGTGGTAAAATCAGAGGTGGTAGAAGGCCAGTTCTGAAGAACTGAGTCTCAAGGATATTCTGTATTGCACAGCACAGTGTCTCAGCCTGCCTGCCCAGGCTGCCTCGCTCTGAGGGGAGGCAGCTGTTTCAGCATTGTCTCGGGTTGAAAAATGTAACCAAAAATGTGTATTCTATTTTCATCTGTTCAAGTTGGTTGGGAGATATTGTTCTTTATCTCTTGTAGCTCCAGGGTGGAAAGAGGGCTGATGCCTTCTGTTAATGGGACACTTGATAACCCCAGATAAGGCAGTGCCTCCTTATCTCTTCCTGCACCCATCCTCCTCCGAGGGACATCCCCCGTGAATGGGCCATTGAAGGCTCTCACATGACTGATAACATCACCTCATCCCATTGGGAGGTGCTCCACCCAGCGGGAGGAGCCAAAGCCTTTCCACCAGGATAAAAACTTAAATCCCAAACACCAAGGGAGCCTGTTTGCACTGGATTCCCAGAGGACAACTGGACCCTTTCTTGAGGATCATTTCTACTTCAACGGAGCCACATCTGTCACTTCAGGAGGATTTATTTCAGGCTGCTTCCAACACCCTGGCTAACAGGGTGTCAGGTTTGCATTCTGACTCTGTCAGTGGTCTTTTGTACTATTGCATTTATCTTATTTTATTTTTTACCTTTCTTGTTGTTTCTTCTCTCTCTATTAAATTGTATTTCTGACTTGGAGTCTCACAGGTTTTGCTTTCAAACCAGTACAAAGCCTATTATGAGTGGCACACTAATGTGGCTGCAGAGATGCTTAGAACTGGCTTTACTCATGGAAAGACAGCCTGGGACCTCTGTCATGTGCAGTGCATGTGGAGATGCCCAGAGGTACACACGATGTGCACATCAGCGTCACACTCGGGCTCAGCAGACTCACAATGACTTCAGGCAGCGTTTCATTACTTTGAAGCAATTATATTTTGGTTGGACAACTGGTCTCTAAGCTCTCATTATAAGGCTCCTATGCCCGCTAAAGGGTCGAGGAACTGCTTTGTAAATAGAGGCAGACAGGTCATCTACTGTGTAAATCAGTGCAGCTCCCTTTAAACCAATGAAGCTATTTTAGTACACTCGAAGTGAGGATCTTACTCAAAGACTAATGAAAGAGAGGTGACACCAAGAATGAGATTTTTATAAGCTCTCAACATTAGTCTGACTCTGTACCCACGTCCTCTAAAAGCAAAAGGCTTATTAAATTCAGAGAGAACAAATGCCAAGCTAAAGGCTGAGAAATCCTCGGACCAAGAGTGCCACAGATTGTGGTCTGGAGAGAGGTGACTGACTGAAGGTTGGACCGTTTGGTGCAGTACTTTTTGGTCAGCAGTGAAAAAGTTGAAAAAGCCCGGTCCACTCAAAAATCAGGAGAGGAAAACCAAAACATACAGGATAAATTTGGAAAAAAGCAGCATATTTCCACTGCTATCCCAAGTACTGAAACAGACAAGCTACAAACCCTTAAATTCTCCCTGGACTCCAAGATGTAGTGTCTAGCCAGTCTCAGAGCAGCTTTCTGGATATACCTTTCCATGAGGATTTCAGGAATTGTTTAAGGCCAAGCTGTTCCATGTTGATGTTACTGTATGACTAAAAGCATGTGAGTAGGGGGAGAGAGGGCTTGCTTTGAGAAGGGCAGTGGGATGGTGTCACTAAATGCTCAGTATCTTTGCTGATGCATAGCTGAATTGGAAAATGTTGGATTAATTGACCTTCACTGCCCTTGCTGTATTGCACCTAATGACAAACAGATGCCAGTACAACATAAATAAATCATAGAATTTAATTAAAGAAAAAAATGTCAAGCACAGGGACCAAAAATAGTTCCTAAGTAACCCTCCTCTCAGACAACCTTTTGTGTAATGATGCAAAAAAAGAAATTTAAGTTCATAAATTGACTTCTAATGGAGCAGGGAATGGGTTAATGTAACTGGAGAAGATAAATGTCAGGATAATTTTTTAAGTGCTTTATCAGCTAATAGCACTGAGCCCAAAACAGCACTGATGTGTTAATGCAACTTGATCAAGCTGATTATATAGCAGCAGAAAGACATTTTCCTTATCTGCTGGCCTCATCATCATTCATTTTCAGTATGTTTGAACTGACTACACTACACATCAGTAGTCATGTTCTATATGCAGTAAAATTACCACATTACATGTTTGCAATGATATATGTATCTGCATTTGCTTCCTGAGGACAGGAAGCTTTCCATCATTCTTTGGCTGTGGAAGTGCTTTCACTATGAAAAGAGTTTCATACAGGAAACATTTCATTTATCACAACTATCCTTTTTGAATCAAATAATTATGGTTAATTCAGCAACAAGCAGATTCTTGACAAGAACATGAGGGTATCCCTCAGTAACAGTTACTTACCTCAGCTGGCTTCAAAACAGGCTTCCTGAAAGAATAAGGGTGAATTTTTCTGACTAAGAGTCTCAAAATGTAGATCTTAGATAATCTTGACCCATGTTTCACAGGCAACACTCTGTCTGTAGGAACTTCTCCATTACCCACGACCCTAGGGAACATAAATGTTCCAACTTAATCTGGCAGGGAGAGAGAAATATCATATTTTCTGCAAGATGTTTCTGTGTTGTGGCTGGTGGTGGTGCCAGAAATGGGAACAGTATCCAGGTGGAGATGGGCTAAGGCAAGGTATAATTTTTAGATGTGGAAGCATCTCCCTGACTGTCTGGGGTTCTCTGCTGCAGAGACAATCATGCTGGCACAGACAGTCATTTAGGGGGCCATCCTTAAATGCTGTAATTCAGGGAAGCACACTGTGCATGCTGTCCTTTATAGGAAGTAGATGAGTCCCTGTTTTCAACAGTACAATCCAACTCAAGCTCGAAGTATTGCCCCTATATGCAATTTTTCTATAACATCTCTATTTGTATTAATAGAAAAATCTTAAAAGGTAAGGGGAAAAGAAAACATCATCAAAAACTTAGGAAAAAACCCAGAAAGTACTGTTTGGGGTAGGAAACTTCTAATGTTAGCATTCATACCAGAACACATGGAGTGCCAGTTCTTTGTAATTATCAAAAATCAGAAAGTATAAGCATGGGAGAAAATATGAAGCTGGAAATACACATGCCAAGAAAAACAATGTCCAAATTATTCTTATTTTTGCAATTTCCCTTTTGGCATCCTTGTCATAGAAGAGAGCATAAATTTCACTGTTTTTTAAAGTTTCACCAATTGTTTTGTTTGCTTGCATTGTTCAGATCCAGGAGAAATTTGGTAATCCCAATACCACTGCAGATCCACCAACAGTAGCCCCAAAATGGAAAAGCATCTTATTATGAGATGTTGTCTTCACACCAAGAGACGTTTTGGGGTAGTAAATAGCAGTTTGTGGAATAAAGCAATTGCGAATGTGCAAGTACACTCAGCAAACAGATGGTGTTTAGAATAAGCTGGATTCCCTTTTCATAGCTCTAGCTCAAAATATTTGATTCTAAAGTTCACGTTGAGGTTTTTTTCTCCTAATCCCTTAGTAAGCTATAGTGGTCTTGAAGGTTATCTGTCTCCTCAGCTTGAACACAGGCTTTCATTTCTCAAGTATGATCTTACTTGCAATTAGACTATATAGAATACCAGATATTCTGTTCTATTAAAAAAAGGGAAAAAAATAAGGAAAGCAAAATCCCCACAGTTCTGCTCACAGCAGTATTTGGATTCAGGAAATTGTACTCTAATAGCACCAATATGCCAATGGGGTGTTTCTACAAGAAATTACAAAAGGAAATATGTATGTTTATGATGAACTCAACTTGTTTGTGGGAGGTTATTTTTATTGGAAAAATGGAAAGATTTAAACACCATTTCAGATTTGAAAAGGTTGTTCCCAGTGAAAGATAAGTCCAGCAAAACTCAGGCAGATTTGCCCAACTGGAATTTTTAAATATTCATTCCTATTCCTTTATCCTATGCCATTAATGGGACAAAAGTTTGTCTATGTAACTATAACGGGACTGAATGATGGAGGGACAGGAAACTAAAGAGAAGGGAATTGGGGTCAGTATTGGCTTGGATAGAAGAGCTGTCTTCTTTTTAGAGATGACGACAATGAAAGCCAAGATTGCAATGTTGGAAAGTGTATGGAAAGGCTGAAATTATGCTCTTGATCTGAGAGAGTGAACCAGGCCCAGGTCTGGCAGTGTCTGTATCCACATGTGGTTGTGTGATGCATGCCAGGTTATGTTTCTGAGTCAGAGGTGCCTTGAAGGGGACACAAAGTGTCCCAGTATGGGGCAGTGAGAACAGATCAGGCACAGTCCTTGTCTCTTTGTGGAAATTGCCAAGGAATTATTTTAACTGAAGCTTGTTACCTTGTGCCTTCTGGCCATTTACATTGCACTCGGGTTTGCCTGTGAATATTGAACATGCTGCTTACATGCCTCGTCTCCACTTTGTGCTGTCACAGTGCTCCTAATGTCACCTTCAGAGCCAAGCTGCCCACCTGCCAAGCCCAGAGTAGCCCTCAGCATGGAGCCGTCCAGGAGAGCACCACCCAGGATGTGTGCAGTGCCCCTGGGCCTGCAGACCTTTCCAGAAGCTGCTCTGGAAGCAGAGCAGTGCCTTCCCAGTGGCTGCCTTCTTGTGAGCCCCCTGCACAAAGCTGCTGCAGTGGGCCAACATCTGGCCAGAGAGTGCAGCTGCTCTCTGTCACACCAGTCCCTGAGCTCCAGTGTGCACACATGCAGCATGTCCTTGACATGACACCACAGCCCCGCCAGGGCAGTTAAATCCTCTCGCTGAGAGGGCTGATTATTGATCCTGCTGGCTGGAAGCTGATCCTTTCTCTTCTTTTCTGACAGTACCAAGCCCTGGTTCCCTGGGTTTGCACTCACACTGGAGGAGCAGCATCTATGGCCCCTAAGCTGTGAGTGCTTCTCAGATTCCCTCCGTGATGAATCAGTGGCCTTGCAGCCCTGCTCAGCCCTGGCTCCTGGTCCCTCTCTTAGTCACTCACAGGCAGGATCCCCCACTTGACCGAGGACACTCTGGCCAGTTTCTAACCCAGGCTGACAGGTGGCCCTTTCAAGGCTTATGGCCACATCCAGAGCCACCCATCGAGCACCTGAGCTGCTGCCACGGACCTGCAGTCAGCACACAAGGCTTCTGCACATCAGCCATGGCTAAAACCGGCTCAGATGCACTCTGCTCCCTGCCTGACTTCCTCAGCCATCACACAATTCCTTCCAGTGGAAGCTGTGCTGTAGCATTTTGGACAGGTAATTGTCCTGCCCGTATCCTCTGTGCACAAGAAAGGTAGAGAATGATCCCCTGACATTTTAACTAGGAAAATATGAGAGGATGGGGGGAGAGGAGAGGAAAAAAAAAGGGATAGAGTGGGACAGACAAGACAAGAAAGGCAGGCAGAGGGGAAGAGGAAGAGATAAAGAGAGGAAATATGAGAGAGAAATGCCGTGACATGCACATAAGCCCAGAGTTTTCTGGAGGGACCAGTACTGCAGATGATGAAATGTCATTCTGGCAGAGAAAGTATTTGTGGACATCATTTTTTTTTCCACTGACATTTGGGTAGAAAGAAAAAGACAATCTATGCATCTATTAGTACCCATCACTAAAGAAAGTTTTAAGAGTACTTTTTTCTTTCATGATATCCTCTGTGTAAGTTTGAGATTTGATGGTTCCTTTTCTTTTTACTTTTCAGGAAAAAATACACTCTCCCCTCCTGTTAGTTCATCTGCCTTGTAATTTTTAATAGCCAGCAGAATTACTACAGCACCCAAGATGCAGTATGGTGTTTATTTTGCAGACTCTTCACAGCAGCTACATAACTTCACCACAGAACTGGATTCACAGGTCTGAGCAGAAACAGAATATAAACTGTCTTCATGTACCCGAAGATATAATGACAGAATAAAAATAGCTGTTTGTTGTTAAAACACAACTCTACTGTTTTCCTAGTGTACTTTAAAAAGCGAGCTCTGATTATAAAGAAAACAAGTAGTTTCACATACAGCGATGTTCTTTGAAGAAACTACTATTCTAGCATGAAAGATTCTCAGAGGAAAATTTTTACTGTGATTGGCACAACTCTGTTTCCTTTTACTAATAATGTGTGTCACAGAAACCGACCTGAAGTCCAGAATATTTTCTTTCCTAGGCTGAGGAGATATAGACAAATGCACCAATTGCATATGCCAACAAAATGTTGTATTTTGTGGCTGTCAAAACTGGATCAATTATACTCAATATTCTTTTCTACTGATGGGCTCCTAGGACACAAACATACATATGCCACTTAAGGATACATTATTTGAAAATGGAATTAGAAGAACACATTTAGAGCCACAAAAATAGGATACTTATCAGAAACCGTGCTTGTAACTCACATGATTAAGGAGAAGCGAATGTGGAAATACATCTTCATAAAAAATTCACACAGTCACAAATTGGGCCATCTATTTCTGTACACTACATTTTTGTTACTCCTGGAGAGAGAAGGTCTTTTTATTTAAAATAATTGTTGTTGGTTTTTCGAAAGACATAAAGTATTAATCTTTTCCCCTCTCCTGCTGCCTTCTAGAAGTAGTCAAAGAGCTGAAATTAATTAAGTTCTGACCTCATGTCAGCTTTGTGTATCATCATTAACAGAAAACAATATCCTTAAGGTCTAAGATCTGCACAATTAAAACCAGAAATCTGTGGAAAAAAAACCAAAACGAAAACCAAGATTAAAAAATGTTGAGAGAGAGTTGCATGGGGAGGTGCAGTCACTGAAGTGTTCACCTAAGGTACCCAGGTACATTTACATAAATCCCTTTGTTCTCCTGTGCAATTACCTTTCCATTTGTCTCCACGGAGTTTCTTGTCTCTAAATCTTGTATGCTTTTCTCATTTATTTCACACTTGTATGTTACAGCCCAGACACTCTCAGAAACAAATATGCATTTGGAAAACAGAGGTAATCAGGACTCATCGTGGATTCAGCCCTGGTGAATGTGGAACAGCCCATTGTTCTCCTAAAACACCTGATATTGGCTGCCAAGAAAAATAACACCTGCCAGTCAGGACACAGTTTTATCTGACTTACCTTCCTAAAAACCCTGGTGTGTGAAGACCTGCTGACTGATTTCACTGCCCTATGCTGCTTTTGGGGCTGCATTACACTAGTAATGCTGAAAGGACTGATTCTGCATTTTGCCACTCAGTGACTTTCACCAGGGTTGTTCATTCTCATACTCTCACCTCTAAGGAATCAAGCCTTTGCTTATTCACCTTCCAAGTTTGGTAATTTCCAAACAAGTAGAGTTTGTCTTTAACTCCATCTTTCTTATCTCTTCGTATTTAAAAATTTGATATAACTTTTTTTAGTTTCATAGCTCAAAAAAGTAACCAGATACACTAGTTTCAAAAATCAACATAAGACTTTTTGCTTCAAAATTTTCCATTTCCACTTTGCCCTTGAGAATAAAGGGTTGAGTTGAAGTAAAATGCTATATTAAAGCAAAAAAGAATTACTATTTTGTTCTTGTTTTATCACAAAAGGGGAAAAAAAAGCAAAATGATTAAACTAAACCTTGATTTTTTTTTCTCTAGTACAGTTAATTGAAAAACAAAAAAAATATTTAAAGTGTTTTGATGTCTTCATTTTTTTTTTTATTATTTCTTTGGATTCCTCTTTACTAGTCCTTGGTCCCCTTTCTACTGATTTCTGTCAGAACCCCAATTGTTCTCTCTGAATAGTGCTTAAGACATCATTTTTCTTTTTTTTTTTTCTATTATCTTTATTCTGACTTTGACTTCTTTTTGTCTTACAGCACCTTTCTCCCACGCTTCTTAATACTAATAAATTGGGTTTCTTGTTGTTGAGTCTTTCACCTGCATACCATATTTCAGTTTGAATTCCTCAGTCCTACTGGCATGTTTTAAATGAATATTTGGTCACTTATGAATGTATTACCTCAGGGGAATTAATTCAAATGCTCTTTAAAAGAGAGGACATGAACTAATCCTTTAAAGAAGTCATAATCTAGGTGTACCTTTCAGCCACCTGTGTTTTAAAAAGTCTGCCAGCTTGCCTTTTCATTGAAATTGTGGATTATCTCATCTGTGCACTCTCCTTGTGTTAAAACTGGATAGCTTTTTGCAGAGTCCTAATCCAAAGGACTTTTGAATATTCCCATTTAGGATGATTTTCCAGTTCAGTTTTTCCCCAACTGATGAAAATTTCCTTAGCTTCCTGCCCACTGCCATTTTCCAAGCTCTCTCAATGGTACATTGAGTGCTACTGTCTTGTCTCCTAACACAGAGTCTAATGATAAAATTTTGATTCTGGTTTCCTTTTTCAGAAATCTGTTTTGGTGTCCTGCACAGGTTTCTTTTTTATTACTGTAATTCTTTCCAGCTGGAGTCTTATCCTTATCTATGAGCAGTGCAAGAGCTCAAATAACCTCAGATTGTTGTTCTGAATATGTAATTCAGGGGGCCTCATCCAGACCCTGTTTCTTCAATAAATTAAGACAATGCTTTTTCCCTTTAGTCCCTATACATATCCCCTTGTCTGTGTATGTATCTTATCTTCCTTCCTAACTTCTATATTCTCAGTCTGTCATGAAACCTTTGTTTAATTTTTTCCCCTCTGTTGTCTGAATCCCTTTCAGCTGTAGTTGTAGCCAACTCTGTATTCAAAATCTCATTTCTGATTTGCAAAACTTGCTAATGCCAATCCATTTCTGTAAAAGTATATTCTCATTTTATGGGACTGATTTTGCTTCCCTTGGTAATATTAATTAATTCAGTAAGTAGTTTTTACTGAAACCTGCAGAGCTTCTCTCCAGCACGGGTGGCTGCATCTGACCTTCCATAACATTCTGTATAGTATGTGGTTGTGTTAAAAACAAAGTCAGTCTGCCAGAAGGTTATCCTCTGGATCAGCCAGGGTGGTTGGGTTTATTTTTTTTGTTTTCTGAACTATATTCTTTGTTTCCAATAAAAATTGCCAAGAACTGAGACCTATTTCATAAAAATGTAGATTGGCCTGAGGCCGAACACTTTTCTCTAGATCAGGTTGCTCCATCCAACCTGGCTTTAAACACTTCCAGGGGTGGGACATCCACAACCTCTGGGCAACCAGTTCCAGTGCCTCAGCATCCTCACAGTAAAGAATTTTTTCCTAATGTCTAATCTAAACCTGCCCTCTTTCAGTTTGAAGCTCATCCCCCTTATGTCCTGTCACTGAATACTCTTGTAAAGAGTCGCTCTCCCTGTGTCTTAAATGTCCCAAAGCACACTGTTCACACTTAAAAAATACTAGTTACTACCAGAAAAATGTTGCTTTCATAGCAAATGTTACAGGGAAAAGAAAAAGAGAGGAAAAATGTCCCCTAAAAAGGTTGCAATGAGGACACACAAAGACTGTCAGCTGCTTCAGTTGAAATGCATCCTGTCATTCTGGAAAAATAACCAGACAAACAAAGGCACAGGAAAAAATGATTGAACTCCTAGTTCACTTTTACTTGCCCTAATCCTGTTTCCAAATAGCAGCCAAAAACTGGCAAGTTTTGCACAGAATTACAGGAAAAGAAGCCTGGATGTACAGCAGTGTGGGAAATGTCAACTGTTGTCTCTCAGCTGTTTGGGGCCTCACTTTATTTTCAGCTGGCTGCCAGTTCTAGCTGACATTGTTGCTTTCTGGAAGGGAAAAGCAAAGCTGCTGTTTTTGTTATCACTGTTTTTCAAACCACTAAAATAGGACTAGCTACAGCTTTTGCTGTTGTTCTGTTTAACAGAGGGCTCGAGAACAATATGTTTACAAAGTCTGTAGAAGCCATTGAAATAGTATTTCCCTGAAAACTTTCATTAAAGTTGTCTTAGTACTTCTCCCACTGGTACTCTTTTCTTTTTTTCCCCCTCAGTAGGTTATTGAACAAGAGAATGATTTCCAAAACTGTAAGTAGATCCTTCTGACTCACCCTTCACTCTTTCCAGACATCTAAATCAAGAGTGTGAAAGTGACACTAAATTTCTACTCTTGAAATTTATCTATAAAAGATATGAGAAATCTGTATTCAAAGTGTTTAAGAAAAGACTGGATGTGGCATTCAGTGCCATGGTCTGGTTGACAAGCTGGTGCTAGGTCTAAGGTTGGACTCAATGATCTCAAAGGTCTTTTCCAAACTAAATGATTTTGTGATTCTGTGAGGAACATACAAATAGAGAGGGAATTAAGGATGCCCATCACGCTCAAGGGGACAGGTTTGGATCCAATGTTTCAGGTCAGCAAGAGCAATTTTCTCATGTATGCTGGCCAACCAACCCGTACCAGGTATGAACTTTCACCTTATTGCCCGTGTCCCAGCTCAAATTTGGAGCTCACTAAAATGCAAGGATATAAAGAATCTATGTAGTCTTGTTTTGAAAATATTCACTGTTTTCCTTTGTAATTCCCTTTAGTGAGTTAACCTTTTTTTTTTTTTTTTTTTTTTTTTTTTTTTTTTTTTTTTTTTTTTTTTTGTCTAAAAAAAGTTTGGTTTTTATCTCAAATTGACTGGTTTCTCTTTCCAAATATCATATCTATGTCTGTCTTTGCTTTAATAAGAAAGATACAGTTCTAGCACCTTGCATTTTCTTCCCATAAAGATATTTATATGCTGCCATCAAGTCAGCTGTCAATCTATTTTTCCTGATAAAATCAACAGACTGAACTTCCTACTTCTGCTAAAATATTTTTTCCACTCATGAAGGAATTTTTCTGGCATTTCTTTACCCTCCCACACCTCTAGTGTTTAAAATTAGTCTAGTCTATTAAAAATGTATGCAGTTTTCTAATATCAGCACCATGAATGTAGCAGAAGTAAATAATTTCCCCATATGCAATCTCCATGCTCTAGCACATAAAGCGTAAGAAATGCACCAGCATTTCTTACCCCAATGTAGTGATCACTGTGGCTTGTCCATCACAACCCACAAAATTTTCTTTCAGTCACTGCATTCTAGGACATAGCTCCCAAGACACAGTGCTGATAGGGCCTCTATCTCTTCTCTCCAGATGTTTCTTCATTGATTTCTTTCCCTGCAGCAACTGTATTTTTTTTTAATGGACCCAGGACTCCAAGTAATCAGGGCACTCTGTTTGTTCTGCCTTATTCTTTTGTCATCCTCACTACTTCTCTGTCATATCCTCAAGCTTTATCAACCACCCCTCTTAGAAACATGTTCAAGTACTTGGCCACCCTCTCAGCAAATGATGCTTGCCAGTGCTCAATTTAAGCTTCCCCTGATGCAGGTTTTAATTGTTCCCACCCAATCCCGTCAGTGGGTATGGAGGAGAACAGATCAGCATTTCCCTCTCCACTCCCCTTCCTCAGGAAGCTGTAGAGAGCAATGAGGTCACCTGTCAGACTCTTTGACAATTACAACTTGCAAAAGTTATTTCTGTGCTTCTCCAGCTCTGAGTGTGTGACCAAAGGATAAGAGTGTGCCTGGGCATCTTCTCCCTCTACTCGCCCTGGAGTAACCAGAAGGAGGAACCAGAAGCTGGCATCAGTTTTGTGACAGAAGGTAAACTAGAATAAAAACCCCACAGATTCTGGAAAGAAGTACAAATTGCTCTTCTGATACATTACCTTCCAGTTTTCCTTATCCAGCTCTACCTGGTTGCACTTGAAATCCAGGACATAAAACTGTAACAAGAAATGCCATCTCTTGGAATTTGTGACTTCTTAATTAGCTCCTGTTCAGTCAGAAAATCACAAACACTATTCAAATGTTACTTGTAGTATGAGATTGTACTACATTCTACCTATTATATGGGTGCAGTAATCCACTATCAAAAGTACAAGAGGGGCTGGAAAACACTTTCCAAAACAATTAGTGCAGATGATACTAACGATGGAATTAAAAACTTGCAGGGACATCAGTAAGTTCCTAGATTTGCTCATCCACTTGTCAGAAGTGAAAAACTTCATAAAGCAACAGAGAAGCAGCTATTTCTTTCTTCTAGATACTCTGCCTGCATCTGTATGACAAAATGAAGCACTTTCATGAATATTTCCAGAAGTGTTTAATTTACGGTTAGAGCTGTAGCAAAAACAGGGATATTGCTTAGATTATAGGAAGAATGAGAAAACTCAGCTGCTGGGAAGAAATATACTGTGAACATATAACAGTAATGCAGTTGTCCTCCTACACAAGCTGTGGTTTTGACAGGGAGTTCCCATTCTCAGGCATCCAGCTTCATTCTGCTTTGAGCTTCTACCTTCTGGGCATGTGTTATTCTCCTAAGATTTTGTGAGTAAGGAAAAGGGGAAATTTCTTCACTGCTTAGAGAATAATTATGCTCAGAGAACTGCTAATAGCCACAAATATACTGCAAATGTGGAAGATAGAAAACTAAACTGAAGTGATTGTACAATACAGTCAGCTGAATAAACCCATAGAATCTCTAGAGATCTCTGTAAATAGGATATTCTTCCTGGAAGTAATTTGGCTGGTGTTCCTAATCCTACATTTTAAAAATACTCTGCTTTTCTTTTTCTCTCTTTTTTTTAATCCTCGGCTGTAAACATAGTTCTGGACTTGGTACACTGGCTCCAACTGCCTTTTTTGTGCTTCTTTGGTGTGCTGCTCTTGCTGGATTTTCAGTTGGTCTTGTTATATTCCAGTCAGTCCATTTGTACCTAATGACATTAAAACTGTCTTAAAAGCTCAGAAACAGGTTGCTTTCTTCACCTTCTGCATTAGATTTTGGTACTTAACCTTTCCATTTCTGTGCACAAACCTGTACTCCACATCGACAAATATTTTTCCTTTACTTGTCTTTTGCCATTAGTGAGAAAGCCTACTCAGAAGAGTGGGGACTAGAAATAGAATATGTGTGAAACAAAAATTGCAATGTGTCAACTCCCCAGAAGGCTTTTTCTTTTATTTAGGAAACATAAAATTTAAAAAAAAAATGTCCTGGAAAATAACCATTTACTTCCAAGGAGACTTTTTTGCTAAGTGCTGACAAAAGCAAAACACCTTCTTTTCCCCTAACTTGGAGGAAAAAAAAAAATAAATAAGGCAGGGTGACCAGTAAAGATGTAAGAAATTCTTTTTTACCTTTCCTTTCCAACCTTTCATTCCAAATGGCTTTTGCAGCTGCTGCAGCCTTGTTGGCACACACAATGCACACTGAAGTGTGCTTATTCCACTGGCTTTGCTGCTTTGCATCTCAGCTGCTGCTTGCTCTCTCCTAGGCTAAAAATTCCTGCAAGCACAGTCTCCTTTTCTTCCCAGTGTTGCATACACTTGAGGGTGCTTTCCCAGTGCTTAATTAATAAACTAAATGAGGTACTGCTTGTTGTGATCACCAGCCACATGAGAACAAGGTGAATCTGTGGATGTCTGCCTTCTCTCACCTTGGTTTTCAGTTGTGCAATATCATCCAATTGCTCCGGTGCATGTCATGAGGATGGTTTTTCTTTGGCTCATCTGCAAAACCCTTAGAAATATGCCACTACACTGTATATTGTATTTTGTGTGTGCATACACACACATCCTGATTTAAACAAGCGATAAAAAGATGCCCTATGGTACTCAGTGCTCACTGAGATTTTCGTGAAACCAAAGAACATGAATACATAGATACTGGCTGGGCAGTCCACTGAGACTGGATAAAGGTGGATTTGAAAGGAAGACAAATACTGACACTCAGGAGTTTAAACAGCTCAAGGCACATTACACATAAAAGAATCAGTGTACTAAGAAAATTTCCATTATTATTATTTTTCCCTATTTGGCAGAGTGTCACCTTCCAAAGATCAAATTCCTTAGCTTTAATGGCTGTAATTTTAATGTGACTGGACCCACCAGAGTAACAGTTTTCACTCAGGTCCCTCTTAAGTACATATTTAACTAATTACTAGAATTGCCTTTAAAAAAAACACAACCAAACCAAACCCAAACAAAAAACCCCAAAACAACAACAACAAAAACACACACATACACACACACACACAAAAAAAAAACCCCTTCAGTCTCTGTGTAAAGAAATTCATATTTCATCACACAATAATGTCACCATGAGGTGGGTGGGCTCCACAACCTGAGGTGTAACTAGAGTTTTATTAAAGCTCAGAGAATGATTTTAGTGACATGGAGCTGCTTTTCTGCTCCCTCTGATTCTGAGATTGTTCACTTAAACTGTTTGTTATGCCAGGGTCTTCAAGGATGCGCTAAATTTCAGTAATATAGAAGTTACACAAAAGGGGGCTGTGCTGGTTCAGGTGATTATAGCTGAGGATCAAGGTTCAGTGTTAATCTCCACTAGATTATTTGACTCATCATAATACAACTTTATCATCCAAATGTGGGAAGAAGCAATTTCTATACTTCTCACAATAAATAGATTAATATATGAGAAACACCACTTAAACAAACCAACAAACAAACCAACCAAAACCAACAAAATCTGTGTAAGTGTCCTGAATTTACAAAGATGTCCAAGATTTCAGTGTGATACCCAGGGTGAAAACCCTGGTCATCCCTGAAAGTTTTTTCCCTAGAAAGTAATGTGATATGGTTCCAGTGTAATTGCTGCTCCAGGCATGCTGGATAATCTTCTAGTTTACAGGACAGTCAAATATGAGTGTGTTTTACCCCAAACAAGCAATTTAAGTGTGGCTCAGCATCAACATATTGATTCTTCATACATGAAGCATAAATTTCCAAGGTAAATATATAAAAACTCCTCCTCTAAATATGTATCTTAGTCACAATCCTAGAACTCTTTTAAGGAATTAAAATCTCTTTAGAAAACAAATATCCTGTAATGAATTATTTAAAAAAATTAAAATGAATTAATTTAAAAGGCAATTGCAAACAAATACAGTAGAAGGAGAATAATTTGCACTAATGACTGGGATAGCCATGGCAAATTACTGAGTTTCACAAATTACTCAGTGAATAAGCAAAACAAATCCAGCCCAGGAATAATGTATCATAAAATGTCCAGAATTTTGTTTTTCCAGATGCAATTTAATTTTAATTATGATATAGTAAAGCAATGAAGGGGCCACAACAGGGGAAAAATGCTTTTAAATGCATGGGAGACCTATGGCCCAAATGCTGTAATCTCAATGTGAAATCCTAGCTAATAAACATCTCTTTGAGCAACCTAATTTTTTTTGGTATTTCTTATAATAATGTAGGAGGTAATAGAAATGCTAAATTACTGATATTAATCATAAGGTGTAAATGGATGAGTCTAAAAGAGCAAGGACTACGAATGCTACAGAAGCAGAGGTCAGCTTTCAAAATGAAGTATCACTCTCTATGTGCTTCTAAGTTCCCCCTCACCATGATAGCTGAGTATTTCACAATCTTTGATGCATTCTCTCCTCTCATAATTTTGAAGCAGGGAATTTTTCCATTTCACAGCTGTGAAATAGCACTGTGGAATAGATTAAGGAGGTCACATACAGAGTCTGCTGATGAAGTGGGAATTGACCTGAATCTTCAGAGTCTAGTGAATTACCTGTTAAAACAGGCTTTCATCTGGTAAAGCATCTTAAGTAAGGGGAAAAAAAAAAGAAAAAAAAAGTTGTTGTTGTTGTTCTCAAATTAAAGCATTCCTTAGTTCTTCAACACATTTATCAGGAAGGGTTCACTTGCAGCTGAACCTGGAAACCAGAAATCCGCACAGGAGATCCATACAAGCTGAGTGGGGGCAATGCTCCCAGAGAAACAGAGAAACTGCAGATCTGTGAATGGACCAGAGCAGCCATCAGGGAATTGGATGAGGCTGGCCTTCAACTTTTTAATGATGTGCTCAGAAAATCCTGCCTAGTTGGAAACAGGAAGAGGCTGAATGATGAAATCATAAAACACAGTGGTGTAAAGTAAAATAGTATCAACAGATAAATTAAAGATAAAAAATATATTTTTAGAGGTGTTCACACAAGTTGTACTGGTGTAAATCCTTCAGCTGCTATAAATGAACCAAAGCTGTTAATACCTGAACTTATGCTCTTACTTCATCCTCTTTTTCAAAGTCATTTTTTCTCTGCAATTTGACTGGGAATCAGTCTGTGTCAGAAGAATCCCAGAAACTATGCATTCCCCTCGTGGGCAGAACTTCTCAAGGTACAGCAAATCTACTGTAATGCCTTCCTCTAAAACTGAGTAGGAAGGGATTTCCTGGACTAGGTAGTTTAAAAAATAAGAGAAACTTAGAAAGTAAGTGAAGTTATTGTGTTGTGATTTGGGATGCTTGTTTGGAGTGTTTTGTTTGTTTGCTTCTTTGTTTTGCTTTGCTTGTTCTAAGACTAAGTGATATTAAGGAAAGAAGACCCAACAGTAGAATGGTAGGACAGCTTAGAGATTGCCAAAAGAGGCCAAGGAGCTCTTTGATAATGGAAACTCCTACAACAATACAGCTTGTGTAGAGAAGTGAGATGGAGATGTCTCACACATAGTTTCCTGTAGGTTGAGAACAGTTATTTGAGACCATTTGAATGACATATTACAATTTTGCGAAGCTGTCTTCACTGTCATTCTGTTAGATCTCCAAGGCCATGAACAAAGAGAGAGAGAGATCAGCTCCTGTTGTTCCCAGTGGGGCACCAGTGAGGACTGCCATGCAGAACTGGTGCTGTTGTTACTGCTGCCTGCTTGGAAGATGACTGGGTGCCCTGAACCCTCCGTGTTCCTGCCTTTGGGTGTTTGCTAGATACATTTACATTTCTGGCAAGTAGATACTAGAACACAGCTCTCTGTTGGTGTTCCTACAGAACACAGTCTGCCTCTAATAATTTGTTGGGTTTGTCTGGCTCTTGCAAAACAGCTTTTCTGAGTTTTCCTCAGAATGTTCCTGAAATGTTGAAGACTTAGAGGTTCAGAATGTAAACTTTCTTCCAGCTACCAAATCAACAGACTCTCATATTGTCCAGGCATATAGGTTTACTCTGTAGAGCCCTGTTAAATCTGTGTGTTTAATGAATTTATAAATTGGCTACTTCCAAAATAGCTTAGAATAGCATCTTTTTTTCCAGTGTGTGTATCAGCAGACTAGTCCAGAGGAAGGGGGAGCTGTTCTGACTCCTGCCACGGAACAGATCTCTCACTGGAGTGAAGTGAGAGGAGTGGACCAAGCCTGGGATGTCTGAAGTGGACTGTGCTGCTTTCCTTCAGAAATAAACAATAAATACAGACTTTCAGTCAGTAAGCTCATAATGCATTTTTAAAAATGTACATGTCTTCATTATTTTTTAACTTTTTAAAATGAAGTATTTCTGATTCCTCAGATCCCAATACTCACCTCTACATGGAGAATATGAGGAAATTGTGGAAAAAAATTGTAACATTCTCACCCTGACTTCTTGCCATAGAGTCACTGACATACCTCCTATCAAAAGGTGTCTAAAGAAACAGTTATACTAAGTTGTTCCAATC
This sequence comes from Prinia subflava, assembly GCF_021018805.1. Taxonomy (NCBI): domain Eukaryota; kingdom Metazoa; phylum Chordata; class Aves; order Passeriformes; family Cisticolidae; genus Prinia; species Prinia subflava. The sequence continues at coordinate 2,479,224 of NC_086249.1, forward strand.
CCATCACAATTTATGGAAGAACCATTCCAGGTTGTTGCCCAAGCAAGCACAAAATAATATTTAATTTGAACTATGCATAAATACTTTTGTTTCTCTAATAACTGTTGTGTGTATTTGGCAGCTCAAAGTTTAGACACCCTTAAACTCCCAAATACAATGGGATTGATGGTGATCAGCCACAAATATGAAAGTCTTTCAAAGACATCAACAAATATTCACAATTTTATTTTAAGAAAAACTGTCCAGAATAACAATGTAGTTCTCTCGTGGGAAAATAAAGCCTACATTGACCCCAAGGACTATCACAGGACTGTCTCAGAAGACCTTTGCCTGAGATGTCCATCTGAAGCAGTCCCTTTAAATGTGCAAGTTTCATGAAAGGGCTGGTTGCAATTGTGCTCACAACTTTTCCCTGCTGGAACTGAAGAGCATACTTGACATTAATTATGCTTCCCCTTGCACCTTTATTTTGTGTTTATGCAGAAATAAAGAGTTGCACTCTGATATCTCTCAAAAACAAGTCTCTGTTATATTTTAGAGCCTTGTTTCTTGTATGTACTCCTGCATTTCATGTAAGCTCTATAACTCACCACCTTTATTTATAAAACAGTATATGCTAGGTCTTCCTTCAGAATCCTGGTGATGACTTTCATTGTTTTTTTGTTTTGTTTTGGTTTTCGGTTTGGATGGTTTTTGTTTTGTTTTTGTTTTTTTTTCTTGGTGCATTTTTTGCTTTGGTTTGGTTTTGTATTTTTGAAGTGCTGAGGAGGAAGGTTGGAAATTTTTATTTGACTTGTTGGTAACTTGATCTGTCTTACGTTTTTGCTTGCGTTTTTTTAATGCTATTCCACAGCTGTGAACACAAGGTAATAAAGAGTAGCATATCCATACTATGATTGCAATAGGTCTCTGTGTGTGTAAAATAACAAAGTGGGGCTGAAAAATTCAGGGATTGATAAAACTATTGTCTGGAGCCCAGCAGTGACCAATAGAGTGCCTCAGAACTGCACTGTCAGAATTCCTGTTTTCCCTTTTTTACCCTTTTGTCTCTCTCTGGGCTATTATAGTCCCACTTATATGTTATTATTTTACTGTATTATGGCTCAATACCTGGTAAAACACAATTATTTAAAGAGGCTGACAGAACATTCACCTCTGTCACTGCATGGTGTTTTTATCTCTTTTCTAACTCAGATGAAAAGAGTTAGGGGTTGGGGTTTTTCCTCCATTGCCTCTGCCTCTTTTCCTTTGTTATGATCTCTACAGCTCAGTTGACTCCGTGACAGTTCAGTTAACTCTGACATTTTGGGGACATAGTTTGCATGAAAGAAACTACAAAACAAAAACTACACTTCATCTTCAGAGGCTGAGTTCTGAAAACCTCTCCTGAAGCAACATACTGAGGGCAACAATGACAGTAGTTCCTACATCATTAATTATCATATAAAATCACTTACATCTGAACATTGTTATTTAGGCTGCAAAAGTCAAGTACTATAAATGTCTGACCTAGAAGTTTTCCATTCAGCTTTAACTCTGCTCCTTACGAGTGTCTGCCCTGTGTGCAAGCTGTTTTTCATAGGAAATATTGATTGTATCTGTAATTAAATTGTCACAAGCCTTACAGGACCATAATGTTTTAGTGGCCCCTGAACAACTGAATTTTTCCTGTATTTTAAGGAAGTTTTTAAAAGCTTGATCTGATTTAAAGTCATCCTCTGTCTGCATATAGCATGTTCTGTGGAGAGCACGTGTGCAAGGCTTTCAAATACTAAAGATTGATAATCAGACCCTGGAACTGGATTCCCACATTTCCACCTCAATTCCCATCTCCTCCATCACACTAAGTGCATTTGTGTTATCTGTGCTTCTCAATATGTTGTCTCTATTGCCCTCTTGCACCAGACAGGATAAGTAGGTCCAGTGAGGAGTAAAAGTCTATAATGAATAGAAGATCAGTATATTTCTGGTAACTTTTAAAGCTGAGTTTGTAACCACCAATTTATTTCTTACTGATCAAATTAATGGTGTTGTGGTCACACCTTCCTTACTTCCATGCTAAGGTATCTGTATTCAGAAGCTGCAGTTGAAAATGTCAGGGCTATTCCAGTGAGGTTTGTCTTGTTAATGTTAGTAACAAGGACTTTGGGATTTGCTTTACAGATATTTTTTGCTTGCCTGTACAGACAACTAAACCAAAAGTGCATTTGACCTATTGCTTGCTGTCTTATGTTTCAGTTGTGTGAACACTGTAATGGGGCTGCTCATGAATTCCATTATTTCCAGGGATTTACTCATGCAATAAGCTCATAATTTGCAGGTGGATTTGCAGGGTTGGGTCTCATTCACAGTCTGTTGGGCAGCTGCTGAAGTGTCTCAGTCATGAAACCACCAGAATACCTTCAGCCAGGTGGCAACTCTTGGTTAGGAAAGCTAACCTGGCTGCCAAAGGAGGAATGCCATCTCTGGAACCAGGGATAGAGAAGAGGCAGCAGGCAATCCTTCCTTCATCCTAAAGCCAGGATATGATAGACCAGACTCTGTCTAAGTGTGGTAAATGCAGTCATGCCTCTCCTTTCTTTTGTTTAGAAAGTTGTCTGAGGGGATAGTGCTAAACATCAGACTGAAAGGAAACAGTTGAATCTTGGACCAGTACAATATTTTTTTAAAACAAAAGACAGACACTTGTTTAATTTTAGGAGATAACTATAGTAATTTTTCACTATAAGGGGTTTTCTGGGCCGTTGTTAGCTGCCCAACAATATGACTGAGGACAGCCCATAAATCTCAGTCTATGTGTTTGACTATTACAGTGTATTTTCTCTGTCATATCTTTAGAGAAGAGGAGAAAGAAGGAATATAGCTTTTAGTATTTCCAAGAGGGGTGAAGACTCAGTCATCAAAGCTATTTAACACTCATCCTTTTTTTTATTTTCTCTTACCCTGTCATCAGTTACAAGCGCTGATGGTCATTTGCCAGAGTTAACACTCATGCTTCAGGTATTTTCTTCTGCTGAGATCTTCAAGCACTGTCCTCTTCCAGCCTGACCTGGGCACTGCCTTTCCATACCACTCTGGAGTGCCCCTCCTTCCAACACTGGCCAGATGCCTTTGTACTGCATCATCTTGAAATAACACACACTGAATTGGGAACACCACTCTGCAGCACAAATATTGTAGTTTTCACTGCTTATTTCCTTTTGTTTGCTTTCTTGCCCTTCTCTTGTTTTACTTTTTGATTTTTTACGTGCTTTTCTTCCTCGATGAACATTTTTTGAGTTCACTTTAGCTAGTTCCACTCTGGGCCTAATTCCAGCTGAGGGCTGTCTCACAGAGAACGTGCTGCTGTGGGTGGCAGAGCTTGTCTTTGCAAGGGAGGGCAAGGGAGATGTCCTGCACGTGACTAAAACCTTTCTCTTGCTGTGTGTGTGTTGAAAAGGAGTAAATAGTTGTTGCTGCACTGGTGTGCCCCAATGGGAGCTTAGGATTCTCATTTAGCTGACCAGCCCATGGAGACACCACTGTTGTTGCACTCATCCTGCAGGGGATCACCATGATTTTTGAGAGCAGAATTGTGGCACTGCCCATAGTCCCTTGCTGAGCTCTGAATTTCCATTCTGAGTTCCAAACACTTCTGAACCCAGAAGTAAAATATTCCCTTCATGGTTAAAATACAGGTGAGGAAAAAGGAACTTGGAAAATAGCTGATCTAAAACCTTCCTTGTACAAGAACACACAGCTTTTCAGGGTATGCGGATGCTGGTTCCAAATGTCATTATTTGTCTTTTCTCCTGAATAACAACACACTATACAGAGCTATAGCTCTGCAAATTAAATGTTTGGTGAAAACAGGACTGGAAGGAGAACAGTAGTTCACACAATGCTTTGTAATATGCTTAAGTGGAGTCTTACATTTGGGGAGCTAGAGGTATGTTTGTTTTTCATTGCCATCTTTTCAAGTTGTGTCACTAGACCTGCAGCCAGCTCTCAGGTTGTTTCAGGAGACTTCTGATGTTCCTCCTTTTATGTTTCATAGCTGTCTTCAGCAAAACAAGCCTGGCATGTAGGGAAATCTTAACCAGATTGAAAAGGGGCAAGGAGCAGAAGTAGAATATTGACCCTGACATGGCCCAGTGCAAAGAAATCCCTGACAGTTTTTATATTTCAAGCTGTAGGAGAAACCAAAACAGCCTGACTGTAGCAGAAAGTGCTGCAGAAACAGCGACAGCCATCAGAGAGAGAAAGCTCAAGGAGAAGGACCTGTTGCAATCTGGTCACACATTAATCTGAATAGCTGAGCACCTTTGGGAGCCCTTCTTGCTCACGGAGGTGAATGTACAGAAGGTGGATACTCAGATCTGTACAGCTGGGACGTGCACTCTCCTGTGCCATCGGGGCATTGACCAGTTGACTCTGGTCCTTGCACGCCACAAGAGCAGCAGGATAGTTCTCAGCACCATCACTTGGGTGTCTGGCAGAACCAGGCAAACTTCTTGTACAGAGCAGCAAGCTGTTGTGATTATTTTCTTTTTCATTTTCCCTTCCTAGGTTTGGCAGTGTTGATCCAATTTCTTGCTCTGCCACAGACTTTCTGTGCTGGCTTGAAGAATAAGCATCATTTCTCTGCAATTCAGCTCCTCATCTGTAAGATCATAATAAACCTAGGTGATGAATGGATTTTTTTCCATTCAACAGCCAAACTGTCAAATCAAATGAAAAGGTGACAATTTGGTTTAGAACAGAAACATCTTACCAAATCAGACTGAACAAAAATAAAGGTCATTTGGAGTTTTTCATTCCCTCTAAAGTGAATTGTTGTGATTAGCTTTATATACTTAAGGAAGACCATCTTTTTTCTTCGAAAATAATGTTGTATTGAAATGCAAGCTTAGTTTTTCATGACAAGATTTGAAAACCTGTCATTGCCAAACAGTTTCCTGTTTCCCTGTTTTTTACTCTAGTCCTTCTCCCTGTTTTATGGAGCATTTTTCACAAGAGTTGAAGAAATAATTTTTATTTCTCTGAAACATTGCTTCTTGGGAAAATAATAGCAAAAGCAATTAATTAGATCATTTTAAACAAGTTTGTGTTATTTAACAGTGTATGTGGATGTATGGAGGATGCAGGATGAGATCACTTAGATGTCTCACATAGTGGTATTTGTACATGGATAGAAAAACAGACAAGTCATCTTTGATGAATAATTTTTCCTTTGCAAAGAAATGTGCCCTCGTGGTGGAAAGCTCAGTGTGGCTCCACAGTCCGATTTTTATGCCAACTCTGTCTCCCTATTTGCCCTAATCTCACTGCTGTTAACCTTAAAGAAAGTTTTATAATGAGCAGGATCAACCTCCTCTGTGTGACCTTGAGGAGTCACTTAACCTTTCTGTGCTTCATTTTTTCCTACCATTGATTAAATAAGGTATTGTCTTTCCTTCTTCATAGAGGTGTATTTCTGTAGAATTGACTCCATGTTTGCAATGGTTTTAAGATAATCATTTCTCTCTGTAGACCTTCAGTAGCATCACATAAACTAATTCAGCTTGGTTAGACCACTGGTAAATTTAGGAGAGGGGGATCAGAGCAAGGGTCATGCTGCAATCTTACCCCTCTCTGTCTTTTCCCATCTTCTTTCGTGCTTTAATAATGAGAATTAGCTTTTAGGTGGACTGTTAAAACTGAACAGGGTGATGAGGAAGTGAGATGTCATTAAAATATAGAAGACAAATAAGTTTTCTTTCCTTTATTTTGAAATTTACGTAGGCAAAGTCAGTACCTGACATGATCTGATAAAATCAGCAGAACAATGTATCACATAGGAATACAGGAATAAGCTAATATCAGCCTGTTAGTTAAAAAATTCTCTTCATTACACCTAAAAAGGCAAAGTTCCAGGACTGCCACACAACTATTTCTGTTCTGGTGTTTCTGTGAAAAGCAATGCCAGAAGCATTACTGGCAAAATAAAGCCAGAGAAATAGGTGTCGTTCATATGAGCATCTGGCACAGTTACATAACTCCTGAAATCACTGCAGCCAGTTTTGAACAATGTGCAAAATGAAAAAATGCCCACCAAACTCAGAGAAGAATTTCAGGGCTACTTGGAAACTGCTGTGCCATATTACTCTGTGCAGGCACATAATCTTCAGCCTGGTTGGAGACAGAAGTGCCTGGGATGCTGTAGATTGACTGCCTTCCTCCATAAGTAATCTGTTTTTTTGCTGAGGGGTTAACGAGAGCCATGCCTGCTCCTGGAGGATGACTCCCACAGTGGTATAATTTCTCTTTTTTGCTTCTGGATAGAACATTGGTAACAAGCAATAAGAAACAGAAAGAGAGTATGTGCATGCTGTATTCTTACATTTACTCTCCTAGTCAAAAAAAAAAAAAAAAAAAAAAAAAAAAAAAAAAAAAAAAGAAAAAGAAAAAAAAGTCTTGACAAAATTTTGAGAATATGTCTCTAACTCAAAATTGACTATCCTACCTTTTCTCTGCCAGTTATTCTACTAGTTCAGACCACAGTAATGTTCATACTGATAAGACTGACCCTGTCCCCAGTACTGCTGATTCAGATGACCAGCCAACATCTCTTAAACCATCAAGAACAAGAATGACACAAACCAAAATTAAATGCCCATTTCTGTTTATTTCTTGTCCTAGGAAAAACACTGCTTCTTTCTATTTGTTTCCATTTCTTTAGTCTTTAGATGTTTTATCTTCAAGGTTTCCTCTGTTGTTTGCCAGGCCAGGTGTAAAAAAAGTCTGAAGTTCTCATACAATTTCCCAAATCCCAGAGTAAAAAGCCCATTTTCTTCACGGCTTGCAATGATGACAGCCCCAAGATTAGCCCACGCTGCTTATTCCAGTGTGGGGGTCTCAATAAAATTGGTGCTGCTTTTCACAGAACTTAATAGTTTGGCCAGGCTCCAGCTGCAGAATTGGAGTCTCTAGTGGCTGAAAGTGAGGGAAGGCAGCATCTTTGTTACTGGAGAAAAGAAAGATAAAAAAAGTCTGTCCCAGGCAGAGCCGCGGGGCGGGCGCTCGGAGCGGGGCGGCCGCCAGAGGGGGCCCAAGAGCCGCGCTGCGCCGGCCGGGGCTCGGGCCGGGCCGGGAGGGGTCACCCCGTCTGTCTGTCTGTCCGGCACCGGGTCACCCCGTCTGTCTGTCTGTCCGGCACCGGGTCACCCTGTCTGTCCGGCACCGGGTCACTCTGTCTGTCCGGCACCGGGTCACCCTATCTGTCTGTCCGGCACCGGGTCACCCCGTCTGTCTGTCCGGCACCGGGTCACCCCGTCTGTCCGGTACCGGGTCACCCTGTCTGTCTGTCCGGCACCGGGTCACCCCGTCTGTCTGTCTGTCCGGCACCGGGTCACTCTGTCTGTCCGGCACCGGGTCACCCTGTCTGTCTGTCTGTCCAGCACCGGGTCACCCCGTCTGTCTGTCTGTCCGGCACCGGGTCACCCTGTCTGTCTGTCTGTCCAGCACCAGGTCACCCCGTCTCTCTGTCTGTCCAGCACCGGGTCACCCCGTCTGTCTGTCTGTCCGGCACCGGGTCACCCTGTCTGTCCGGCACCGGGTCACCCCGTCTCTCTGTCTGTCCGGCACCGGGTCACCCCGTCTGTCCGGTACCGGGTCACCCCGTCTGTCTGTCCGGCACCGGGTCACCCCGTCTGTCCGGCACCGGGTCACCCTGTCTGTCCGGCACAGGGTCGCCCTGTTTGTCTGTCCGGCGCAGGGTCACGCTGTCTGTCTGTCCGGCACCGGATCACCCTGTCTGTCTGTCCGGCACTGGGTCACCCCGTCTCTCTGTCTGTCCGGCACCGGGTCACCCCGTCTGTCTGTCCGGCACCGGGTCACCCTGTCTGTCCGGCACCAGGTCACTCTGTCTGTCTGTCTGCACCGGCTCACCCCGTCTGTCCGGCACCGGGTCACGCTGTCTGTCCGGCACCGGGTCACCCTGTCTGTCTGTCTGGCACTGGGTCACCCTGTCTGTCCAGCATTGGGTCACCCCTTCTGTCTGTCCGGCACCGGATCACCCTGTCTGTCTGTCTGGCACTGGGTCACCCTGTCTGTCCGGCACCGGGTCACCCTGTCTGTCTGTCCGGCACCAGGTCACCCTGTCTATCTGTCTGGCACCGGGTCACCCTGTCTGTCCGGCACCGGGTCACTCTGTCTGTCTGGCACCGGGTCACTCTGTCTGTCTGGCACCGGGTCACTCTGTCTGTCTGTCCGGCACCGGGTAACCCTGTCTGTCTGGCACCAGGTCACCCTGTCTGTCTGTCCGGCACCGGCTCACTCTGTCTGGCACTGGGTCACGCTGTCTGTCTGTCCGACACCGGACCACTCTGTCCGGCACTGGGTCACCCTGTCTGTCTATCTGTCCGGCACCGGGTCACTCTGTCTGGCGTGGGGTCACTCTGTCTGTCCGGCACTGGGTCACCCTGTCTGTCTATCTGTCCGGCACCGGGTCACTCTGTCTGGCGTGGGGTCACTCTGTCCAGCCACCAGCTCCGGACAGTCCGGGGCAAGCGCCAGCTGCAGCCCGCCCGTGTCCCCATTCCCTCGGCACTGCACGGGACATGCTGTGTGCTGTGTATATGAACATACAGTAGCAATGCATGGCAATAACACACACCGACGTGCTGGCGGGCACCAGGGCACCACCAGATTTCTGTGGGACAGCGCTTTCCCTGAGCGAGCCGGCAGCCTGATTTGTTTCCCGGGACGTTCATACCACAGGGACTTTGAGTCAGCTGCTCTACAAGGAAGCCAAACCAAATTTAAAGCTGCACCAACTTTCTTCTGCGGGAGACTGCACGCTGAGTTGAGGCATTAGGCAAACTAGCCTGCTGTTAATGAGAAAAGAAAATTCAGCCTCTGAAGAAAGGATCTACCTGTGAGGCGCTCTTTGAGTCTGAATTTTGTGTGTGCTCTTCAAACCTCAAAACTGTGTCATACCGGGGTGCCCAGGACTTCTGGAGCAGCACCTGTTTCTAGCCTCACTTTGGCTAAAGGGTTAAGCTTTGGCTTCAAGTTAAGCACGGAAGATGAGTAAACGTCTCCCACAAAGATCCTTGATGTATTAGATGGCATCCTATCTGCCTAACATCCTGCTACAAAAGGTGGGATCCTGCACTCTCCAGAGCATAGCCTGCTTTTCAGAGCAAATTACTTTCTCAGATATCAGTAATGAATCAGAAACAGTAATGAGGTTTTCTTTTATCAGAAGTTCTAACATGCTGGGGAAATGTACCGAGCTGCTGGAAGAGCACAGCAAAGAGGGGTGCTGCACCCTCCGGAGTGCAGCTCCTGGGTTTGCTGAGCGTGTAAGCAAGCACGTCCAGGCTTGATGGTGGCTTGGGAGGTGCTTTATTACAGACACATGTATTCTCACAGAGGGCTGCATGTACACCTAAGTGCTTTCCCAGTTTCTCATTTCAAAATCTAGTCCATGTCCGTGTGAAATAACAGAGAAATGTTCTGTTTGCAGAAACAGATTTTAAATAATGCCCTCGTTATAACCGTGTAAGAAAGTTTGCATATTGATATTTTAGGGTCTGGATTTTAAATAGGTTCAAAATTTATTTATTATATTATTCCTGGATTGGAGGACTGATATTAAGTACCACACTTGCATTATGTACAGATAAATCATATTTAAATTATTTGACAGTAAATGCCTAGGAAAAAGTTGGCTGATTTGAATCTGGTTTGCTCTATTTTTTGATAATAGCACATCTCATATTACGATTTGAAACACTCAAGGTTGTTAACATAATGTTCACTCCCACAGTGGATGAGTCAGCTCTTCAAAAGCAATAATTAGTATCCTCATTGATTCATGCTATCACTGAAGCCGTGATGGGTCATTTGTGGCTTGCAGTCTTCTGGACACAGCCATATGGCATCCCAGTGGGATCCAGGGCACTGACCCTGGGCTATTACAAGGGATACACGGTTGGCATGCTAGACTGCTGATTAAATATTAACCACAGCAGACACATTATTTCCACTCTGCTTTGAAATGAGTCTTTAATTAGAAAGAAAATAACAGCAGCAAATGAAGTTTCATGGTTGTTGCCAGAAGTAAATATTTTGACCCGTTTCCTGTGGTACAAGCTCAGAAAAGTCCCTGGAGACATTCAGGCTGCCACTCAGACCAAATACAGATGTTTTGAATGGCATCCAGCTGTCAGTCATCTGACATAGGTAAGGAGATTTAAATAGGAGAGATGACTTGCCTAGGTAAAAGGAAAATAACTCTGAAAATTTAGCCATGTCTTTTTCTAGGAGCAGCTACTCCTGAAGCTATAGTTGAACAAACAACTGAAAATACTTCTTTGCTTTTTTTTCCTCCCGTTTTTTTCCTCATAATGGAAATTCATGTCAAAGAAATTTACCGGGAGCTTTAATTCAATTAGTTATTTAACAGTCTCGTTTATTATTCTTACATGTCCTGATAGAAGAGTCATTGGTTTTAATTACATTCTGGGGGTAAGGGGAATAACTAGTTAAGGATGCACATTTTGCACTTCATGAATAATGTATGATCTTAGGTACATAACTTTAATGCTTTATCTCTTTATGAAATGCTGAGATAATCCAGAATTTTCTTTTTCCCTGAGAAAAGATGTAATATTTTTTTAAATTCCGTATTCCTAAGACTTTGAATTTGTCTTTGCTGTTTTCCTACCCCTAAGAAGCCCTTCCTAAAAATTAAGCAGATTCTTAATATTTAAAACAACCTCTAATTTACTTGTAATTAAATAGAGAGAGATTTGCTGGTGCTTAATACTTATTACACATTCAAGGGAGTTTTTTCTAAACAGTAATTTTAAATTTTTCATTGCAGAGAAATATAGGCTAACTGTTCCTGTCAAATTATGTGCATCTTCTACAGCCTATAGGCCACCACTCCGATGTTTTATTAAAAAGAAATATGATGAAGTCAGTTGCTAATAAAAACAGTGGTTTCATGTACATAAATCCCACTTTCTTTTGAGTTATAATAACTAAAAGTGGATATTTTGTATTTCAGTACATCTTTCTCAGGGACAAGGATGAGAAGTGTTGTGGTGTGTTATTAAAGATTTTTCTTAGTTTTGGATTATATATATATATATATATGAGCAATTTTTGCTGTGGATCAAAGCAGGAGCCCATCAGAAGCACTGGTAGTACACAGTACCAGACTCTAAATGTGTTTTACAGAAACACTTTCTCACAGAGGGGTTCAACCAGCTCGTGGTTGTTTTATGCTCACGAAAGTCTGATTTCTTCAACAGTAAATACTTGCATCATGCTGATGTTTTATAATGTCTGTTTTGTAGAAACACACCCTTTGTCTGCAGTGTGTCTATACTATGGATCTTTTTTCCATAGATAATGCTTGCATCACATACATTTGTGTGACAACTTGGTTAATTTTCAGGCTAAATTTCACAGCATCCCACTTCTTAATTTAGGTGTTCTGTGGGATTTTTAGCCTTAGTAGTTTTGTTGAAGACTAACATTTATAAAAGCACTACTTCCCCTTCCCTCCACTCCCCCAATATTCTACTCTGAGTTATATTTCTGGGTGTTAAAACCATGTATTAATTTTCTTATTTACTTTTTGATTAAATTTGGCCAGTGTAACTGAGGCTGGAATTTGGTTTAGTACTCTTTAAAGCAGTGAGGTCTTAATCCACAAATGAAAGTGAATGCTTTCTCTGTGAGCCTCTAGGAAGATTGTCTACTTAAGGGAGGTGAGATGATAACAAAAGTAAGTTGTTGCTCATTGGTATTGAAGTAACTTTTTACTTTTTAAACGAGAACAAACTGTTCTCAGAAACATTTGTTTCCTCCAACAAAGGCGCCATTAATGAAGATGGGACATTCAGGAGATCACAGGAGCTTCTTTAGGGAGATTGTGCTCTCTGAAGTCCCACTAAACCCTGTAGTAAACTTCATAAAAGCAGTAGCAATACTCTTTGCCAGATGTTTTCCAGCTCTTGGTGTAGTGGCAGAGGCCTTGGTGGTCTTCCTCTATTTCCTGCCAAGGAAAACTCCCTGCACAGCCTGCCACTTCAACCCCACAAACCCTCCAAGGAGAAAGGGAGAATCTCTCCTTTGTCTGTTTATCTGTGTGGTAGGAAAGGTGACCACTGACATCCACCCTTCACCAGCAGGTCTGCTCCAAGGACTGAAATCTTTGGGGGATTCCCTGTGCCTTCCCAAGCCTTTGGGTTAGGCCTGTGGCAACTGCTCACTCTTCCACTTCTGTGCACTCAGTCTCTTCCTCCTACATTAAATATTTCAAAGTTTCTAAGAGGAGATCTGTTTTGAGACTTTGTGGATTCATTCATTTAATTGCATGGTGGAGCAAATGAGCTGTTTTGCTTAGCTGGTATTATTGGCAATAGGTCAAATTCTACCCTCAGCTTCTCTCTCCTCAAGGCAGAGCAGATCTGTTGAAATGCATACAGATTCTTACAGTTTCACTTGGGAACAATTTGAAGCAGAATTTAGCCCATTGCACTTAATTACATGAAAATCATCTTGTAGAGGTCTCATTAGCCTTTCTATTTGTGCCACTGGTTTTCTACATTACTCATTGCAGCTAATGTGTGAGTGATGTTGGCCTGGCTGTTTGCATACAGAGAGTTTGCATTCTAATACTCCTTTTGAATCTATAGGTGTGTTCTTGGGTTTTCTTTTGGTGGTAGTAAGACTTGATTTAAAAAGGGATAAATGATTACAAGACTATAATGGACCTGCACTAGAGAAAACTCCATTAAGTCAACAGATGTCTTTTGATTGTTTTTCTTCATTGTGTTTTTTCCTTTACTACACCAGGAACTTTTCAGCATGTTATTCGTTTTTCTTCAAGTTTCTCAGCATCATCAGGGCCTTAGATATAATGCATATTGGAGGTAGGAGACTCATGGAGAAATGTACTGCTTTTACTTCAGTGTTGCTGTGCGGCTGGAATGGCAAACATTAATATTTATGGTAATAGAAAATGCATAAATTTGGCAGTGCTCAGAGGTGGGATGTCTATTTATGTTACCTGTTAGAAGATAATGCAGTCTCTGAAGAACACTGCCCTGGGCTGTGTTCTTGTCACTCCTTCCTCCTTCATAACTGATTGAGTAATCTGTAAGAAATCCTCCTGGGGACAACTGACTTAACGTAGGACAGGGGAAACTATGTGGTAGGAATCTTCCTTGTTAATTGGAATGATATCTTAATAACCCAATCTGTCACTTCGGATATGTGGAACATAGGGCCCTAAAATACAAGCCAAAGTGATGATCTCATCACTTGTCATCACGGATCCAAGAGGATTTATGGATGTTTTGTGGCATTGTACTGCAAGAGAATTAACTGCTTCTTACCCTCACATAAGGGGAACTGTTGCTTATCAAGACTTCCTCAGTCCTTTTGTAAAGTGTTTAAGCCTTTGCACTGTATATAAACTAGTGCAGTCCATTGTGGCAGATGGATAGATGCAGCTTCCAAAATGCTTTTAGCTAGAAAATGATGAAGAAATTATGTAATGATGTGGAAGAATATATTTGCAAGCATGTTTGTTTGTGTTTAGGGAGTAAGGGGGCTTTTTTTGATTTGAGGGTTTGGTTTTTATGTTTGTTTTTGTTGGCGTTTTATTGTTTTGGGGGTTTTTGTTTTGTTTTGTTTGTTTGCTTGGGTTTTTTGCGCATGTTATCTTTTTCCCAGTCGTGCTTATTTTATTGTATAGAACTAGAGACAAAGTCCTCCCATTTCTTGTTTGCTGTACCCTTTCAGATCCTGAAAGATCGTAGGGATGTATCTCTCCTGTCAAATAACACTCACAGAAACTTCTTTAGTTTTTTTTTTCTCTGACCTTATTAAGCCTAGAAAATACAGCCTGTGAACCCTAAATATTGCTGTGCAAAACCTGCTGAAACATTGGCTGGCTTCCAAGGAGTGCAACAGTGCTCAGAAATGACCCAAATAATTTTTATTAATGGGCTTAACATTACTTTCATTTCAAAAGAGACAAATCATTTAATAAAATGTGTGTTCAGTTGTGCTCATTAGTGCTAATCAGCAGTTCATTAAACCTTAATCATAGCAATTTCGGGCCACTAATATTCAGGTAGTTTAATAAAGGCCTCAGCAGTAAAAGCGCACACTTGGCATATTCAGGGATATTTTTCATTGCTAGCAAATCCTACTCAAGTACACACTGTCCATTCAGGTGGATACAGGGATGTGACAGTACCAGATGAAAGAAAGAGAAATGTACATGGCAAAACACCACCAGTAGAGTTTTAACAGCAGCACATGCTGTACTTTTATGTTATGAAGTTTTGTCACACTGACCACTGTTATTTACCTGATTGGGAGTTCCATTTGAGCAAGGAATGCATCAAGCTAAAACTTTTGATGAATGGAGTTAAATTCTGTAGTGGAAACAGCAGGACAAAGTTTAAATGCACTGGTAATGCCTATTATAAGCTATTATGAAAGGCTGATTTATAAAACAGCATATTGGATAATACTATGTCTCCAGTTCACAGAGTAATTAACATATGTAAATTTTCAGAGTATATGTAGTTCTATTGAAGTCACTGCTTCTAGAGTCTTGTTCAAAGCTCATGAATCTGGCTTAGTACTTTTCTGAGATCTCATGCTATCTTCCAGGGAAGGCTGTTACCAGCTGAACAATTCTCTCTGGATGTGTGAAGCCCAAACTGTGCTACAGACAACAGTGAACAATAATGTTTCACTTTTTACTATTTATATATTAAAAGTCACTCTGAATTTCATGCTTTTCACTGAAGTCTGGGAATAAGAGTGACTTGTATCAATATACTCATTCTGTGTCAGCATTACTATGTGCCAGAAATATCATGAGCTAGTTCATTCCAGTCAAAATTTTATGCTAATGCAAGTTTCTACAAGCATGTCAGTCCTAATTGCTTTTGTGAAAGAAACAAGAGTTTGGTTAGAAGAGTTGGTGAGAAGGATGAAATTTTAGGTGGAAGTCTGGAATATCTTGTTGGTGGTTCTCAAGTTTTCTTCATTGAAATCCAGTCGTAATTTTGAGAGGCTGCTCTCTATACTTCAGGTATAGAAAGGTATGGTCATAAGTGAAGTAGGCATAGCAGCATGTGAATCTCTTCTCTCCAAGAAATGTAGAGTACTCTTTTATCATCTCAGTGGAGTAAGATGTCATCATGTAGTGAGGTTATGCTTCAGATCCTGTCCAGGTAAGAAAATTATTTTTTAACTCAAGTTGGGACCCTACTTTAATCTGCTTTTGCACTCTTCTATCACCTCTTATTTCTGATTTAGCTGTGCTCGTGAATGGTGTTGACCCATTTCAGTGAGATAACTTGATGTTTGTATTGAATTTTTGCCCTCTAATAAAACATTCTGCCAGAAAGAAAACAATGATTTACTTCTTCCCACCTCTGTAGATTGAATACCATATCCAAAGTCACTCCTTTTTTTCTTGCTGAAACCACCCCTTTTTCCTTTTTTTCTTGATTAAATAAGGAAATGAAAGTGCTATGAGAAGACATATTCTGCAAAAACTGCAGGTAGTAAATGAATGTCCAGACATATTAATGTAATAGAATTATAATTGTTTCTGGCTAAGATAGCTGTACTTATCATGTCTTTACTATGCATTCTTGTACAGGTAAGCAAATGGTATGTTTGTTGTCTGCTTTTCTCCTGACTGGAGTCTCATGTAATGACTTTACCATCTCTTTACAGTTCTGCTGAAATAAAGCTGACATTACAACAGGCTGATGATGCTTTAATGTACCACACAGGAACTTACCAATAGCTCCAAGAAGCAGTATGGGTTCAAGTTTTTTTGTTAAATCTGTACTATGTCACTGGGATCTCCAGCCCAAAAGACAAAGGTTAAAATTTTAGCATGGCATCATGTTTTCTTCTCCTCTCTATTGTCCTATGACACAGAGAGCAAACAAGTCTAGTGGAGAGAGACAGGACTGTCTGTGGGACCTCACAAACACAAATAACATACTCCATTCCTGGAAGTTTTCCCTTCTGCCCTACCTTTTGCATATAACACAGCAAAGTCTGAAAGAAGAGCTTAGATAAGGCCTAGAGGGACACGATAGCTCAAACCATGTACAGTCTGGATTTGCTGAAGGATCCAACACAGCAGATTTCAAGGACTTGTTTAAATAATATGCAATAATAAGGTGTGGGGTTTTGTAAAGTCAGAAAAAAATCAAAGCAGAGGTTTTTGGGAAGTCCCAAGAAGTCCCAACAGCACAAGCTCTCTGAAACACCCTTTGTGATGCGCAAGCTGTTAGCAAAAAGGAAAGCAGTTCAGCTATAAAAGGCTCATGGTGGACTGGATTGAAATTCTGTCATACTGAACTTTTCATAGGCATGAAGGTGGCATGTCAGGAGTTGAAGAATTGGTCTGGTCTGCATATGAGGACTCGGGTAGATGCAAGTTCTTCTGAACCCTGTCTGGAGTCATTGATAGTGCTTCAGCAGAGGAAATCAAAGCTTTCCTTTGGTAGGTGGCCTTTTTTCTTCCTTTCTTTCTTCTTTCTTTTTTTAAAATTTGTTTTATACTGTCATAGAGACCCTTCAATGGGAAAAAAATGCATTTAGCTTAGCTAAAGAGCCAGACTCTCAATGATTAGCTCTAACAGACCTATTTTCTGTGGCCTGGGATACCTGGGGTACATTGTCTAGTGGACCAGTACTGGAGTATAAATAACACCATTTGTGGAGCAAGAATGGCAAGAGAATAATTAGGAATGCAAGTTGCTCATAAAAATTATGTGCTAGCATTGCTCAGGGCATAAAACAATTTAAATACATTACTTCCTAGCAAAATAGTAAGAATCTAAGCTTAAAATACTAATAAAATATTTGGTTTAAGACTAACAGTAAGGGGATATTTGGAACAGATGAATCCCATGTTTTATATAGGCCAATAAAATATTATGAACTGGATACATTTATAAAGCTGATACTAAGGGGGCTTGATGGTGTGGGGGGATTGCTAACATGGTGTGGAACCATTAGACCTTGCTCACTGTAGTTCAGGAAGTCTTATTATGAAGTGAGCCTTCTCTTTCTCCTTAATGGCTGTTAGATGTCCTTCATGAAATCTGTGTGGGTGGGTTTTCAATTATGATGCTCAGCTGGTAAATATCCAGACAGTGCAATAAATAAAACAGTGTGGTAATTTTCTGTTGTGTTTTCTACAGAAACCATTACAAGGAGGGGGCAGAGCACGGAAACTGGGGACTAGAGACTGACCATCTAGCACATAGTCCATCTACCCATCAAGTATGATTTAAATAGCTCAAAATAAAAATTTTTGTCATACATTTTAGAAGATTGTTGTGTGTATATGTTTAACTTTTGTTTTTATAGTTGCCTTTAAGTTGGGCACAGCTAGTAAAAATGTCTTAAGTTGGCAACCTGAATTTCTTGTTCTCAAGACATTACTTTCCCCATTTCTGAGATCTTTTCTGGACATTTTTAATGTTCACTGTGGTTTCCTCCACTTTAAAAATGTTAAATGTTAACTTGTTGTCTTTAAGGGGCCTCAAAATGAATTTTATTCTCCAAAGTCCTTCCGGCTTGGCTCTGGGCTCCTGATTTCAAAGGGATACTTTTTCAACTAAACAAGTTCTGTCTGTACTCTGATCCACTCTAGGAGAAACCAGTGAAAATGGTGGGAAAAACACACTGAGATGAAGGGTTTGCCTTTTTTTAATTAACTGATAAAAACAACCAAAGGAGACGTTTTTGAAGTATAAATAAAACAGTTTATTTGAAGTGTAAGATATTGAAGGAGCAAGTTAATAAAAAGATATATCAGGAAGACTTCAATGAAATATAGAAACTCTAGGGGGGAAAAAGGTAGTAAATGCCACATGAGAAACTATGTTAAGTAAGTGGAATAGAAAAAGAAAAGTGTACAAGGAATCTGCATTCAAGCCAAGGGTCAGCAGGACTGCTGGAAAATCTGAATGGAGTTGAAAATAAATGAGGTTAACGTTGCAAAACTCTGAAATGGTTTGGGTTCTTTGTTTGTTTGTTTGTTTGTGGTATTTGTCCAGCAAAGCACTCAAAGATCCCAGGCTGGAGATGATGATTGTGAGAAAAGTAAGGCTTATAATGCATTAGATGTCTGAAAATTAAAACAGCAGCTGAATTGTGTCCACAAGTATTCAAAATAAGTAAGGGAAAGCTCTTAATCACAAAATGTAGAGGAAAGTAATGTGTAGATAAATGAATAGTGTTTTCTGCAGCTTGCTTTGCTGGAGCTGTGGTGTGGTAGTTGTCATAGCAATGCCTTATTTTAAGAAAATGGGAATTAAGTTTGCAAACACTTCATCAGTTGTTGGATATGGCAGCCTGTATATATATGTTGTTTGGTAAAAGAATATACCACCACAGTAATTCAACAGAGTTTGAAAATGGGCCTAAGGGATTTGGAAGCAGAAATCGCTGTGAAAAATTCTAATGAAAATAGTACTCTCCTATCAACAGAAATCCATGAAAATCAACCCTAAAATATTGAGGGCTTTTGTTGTTGTTTTTTCTTGTTTGATTGTTTTCCCAGTAACTGTGTCTGCATAGGCATTGGGAGAAGTTCTGCAGTTTAAACATGTGGCATCCTAGATCACAGGGTTTTTTTACAGCAGGTGGGTTTTAGTTGTGTCTCATTGTCTACATTAATTTCATTTTGTCTTCCACCCCTTCACTGTGAAATATCTTCTGGGAAGGTGCTGGTGTGAGACCCTTTGTTGAACATGGAAATTTTATCTGACAATCTGAACTAATTCACAGCGAGGATGCTGTAAACTGATTTGCCATCAGGGAATAAAATGACTTTGGAATCCCCTTTGAAAAGAGCCAGGACTGTAAGTGTAGGTGTCACTTTAGGCATTACAGCCTGAGTCTCAAGGGCTGGTCGTGAGTTGTTCACAGGGAGCCTGAGAAGCTGTGTATGCTTGGACATTTTGTAACACCAAGAGGCTGTAGGCAGGTGGCTGCAGGAATTTTGGGTGTTGAGGAACTCAAATCTGTAATGTACAGAGAGTGAGTACTTGAAAAATTGAGTAGTTGGCCAGCACTTTACCTGAAGCACACATTCTAGCTTTGGTTTGGATTTTTTCCCTGCTATAATCCATCTTAAGCTCTTGTTGGTTTTTATCTTATGTTTGATTTTTTATCTTATGTTTGATTTTCATTCTAAGGATTTTTTCAAGTGAGGCGTTTTAATCACACTTGGAGAAAAAATGAATTTTTTTTTCTCATTTCTATCCTACTGGCAGTGCAGGCAGATAGAAATATGTGACTAATATAACAATTCAGTGTATCTCTATAACTTGAATCAAAAGTATGTAGTAAAACTAAAGGCCCAGGCTTTACACTTTTCTTTTTAATCCTGGCCCAAGGCAGACCTGAAGATCAAAGCATGCCATGTCAACAGGTACAAAGATGATATATTGCCTCTCTGCAGTATTCTCTGAGTCTGATTTATACTGCATGGTGCACAGAACTAGTTGAATGATAAAGTGTAAATGAAGTGTTGGTAAATATTTGAATCATTGAGGATGAATTTAGGAGGGAAAACCAGATAGGTGGTTCTTTGGTTTGTCATTCTTATGCCTTAAAAATGCATATTATTTTTAATGCATTTTAGAGCACTGACACCTCTACTTGTTCACATAGATGTGAGTCAAACTGAACATTTCCTCATACCGTCTTCCCCCTAGCAGCCAAGGAAGTCTTTTGATAGAGTTTCACTGATTTAGATGAAGACTTCTTCAAAAGGTCAATATTTTCAACAGTTAAGTCTTCACATAGGGCAGTTTTCATTGATATTTTCTTTAAAATTAAATTTAGTAATCACTAGGTATGAGTTACAGACAACAGCAATGCCCATTTTGTGAAATGCAGGCTTATTGGGAATCATTTCCATCCTGGGATAGGGAGGGAAGAGCTAGAGAATAGCACTTTTCACACAGACTCTAGAAAGGAAGGGGATTTTTTGTTTTCATTTTCTTTGGAGGTAGAAGTAGGATTAGATATAACTATCTCAGTTAAAAATGCTTCTTGGGAGTTGTAGTTCAAGAACCTCTTACATTTCCTTGAAGCAGGCTACATATGAGCCTGTAAGTCTTGTGACCTGTCTGAAAATAGAAGTTCTGTTTGTTTTCAAGATTTAGCCCATTCTGAGATGCTGGAAGGAGCATGAGAGGCCCTTCAGCTGCAGTTTCCATGAGGTAGGTGAGCAATAAAGTGAGACACAGTTTGTTTTGGCTTTACATTCTTCTGCCTGAGGACATAATACAGGATAACCTTTTTTTGAACTTTCTTTTCCTATAAAGAAATTGAGATCTTGACTAAGATTACCTTCTGAAAAAAATATATATGTTTAATGGCTTTACTTACATGCATGCAATGATTCAATTTGAGAAGTACAATTATTTATATGCTATTACCACCTAAGTGTCCTGTTCTCCCAGCTACTTTACAGATTCCCTCCAGATAGTCCCACTAGATGTTAAATAACTTTGTCTGTTTGCCAAGCAAATGGTTTTCAGGTTCCTTCAAATACAGATTTCCAAAGGAAGGCTCTTTCTACTAAAACTCCAGAATAAACTACAGATTAGAGGCCTTGAAGTATTTACAAAAAAACCTGTGCAAACAAATGTTGCCCTTTTGACACTTCAAAAATCACAGTGGGCATCTGGTGGACTTTGTGCCCATCCAACTGAAACATTTTAGGGATCAGTTGAGTTACATTGGTGCAGGAAAGCAGACAGCAAAAATTAAAAACAGAAAGCAAAAATTGGATTCAGATTATTTACACAAAGCTCTTTTAGAATCTATCTTTACTATGCCCCAAAGCACACTAGAAACTTCATAGCCACAAACAGAAGATGTCTCTGCCTCTGAGAGCTTGTTATCTAATTAAACATCTTGGTTCATGTGATCCCAAGAATTTACTTGAGAGGTGACAAGTGGGAGGGCTACATTTACAGTAATACAGTGATACATATTGTTATATGCTTTACTACATTTCTATATTGAGTTGCATCTAATTCTTTCTAACTGTTTTTAGATTCCAGTTATTGAGGTAAACCTCACTTCTGCCAGTTTGTATACAAGGGGTGGCTTATGACAGAATTTAAGTTAGGAAAAGATTATGCTCGTTGAATAGGCAGGTATTCTCTGTGTAAGGAGCAATGTGGAGTGTTTGAGGGAAAAAACCCAAACAAACAGAAGACCCTTGAACTAATACAAAGTTGCTTTCTGAAGCCTAGCTTTGACTGTTTTTATTAAAGATCAGAATATTTAAAAAATAATTTAAAAAATCGAGGTATCACTGTAATTCATTCTGTAGAAATGAACTTACTAAGAATGAAAATGTTGGCATTTTCTGAATGCTGACAGGCGCAGATCTAACAAAGGCCTCCTGCTGTGTTAGAATACATCCCAAATGTTGCCCTGCACCGTGTTGATGTGAATGCCCTGTGGCTGGATGACTTTGCCAGATGTCTGGAACCATCACAGCCAATGGCACTGCTGTGACACTGCTCTGTGACAGGGTCACTAGTGCCACCCTGTGTCCTGTGGGACAGCAGAGGCAGCAGGGAGTTAGGTGAGCATTGTTATGATATTTGGGATGGCTCCAATAACGTACTCCAATCCTCTTGGGGGGTGTGTGCAGCAATGTTTGCTAAAAGGCACATCCTTTTTGTACAGTGTTCAGATACAATGAAACATGATTGGTCATTCCCACCAACACCCTTCCATAAACATCTTTGCAAGTAAACAAGTTACAAAAACAGCAGGTGCAGAGATTAGAAATTGTTTGGAATGTCTTCCTCCAGAGCAATGCATGGGAAAGTCGATCTGACTTGCTTTCCCAGGTTCTGCTGCTGCCTGATGCCTAAAAATTTCTCTGTCAGCATCCACAGGTTAGTTGTGGTGAAGCCCCCTGAACTAGGCTGAAACTTCAGGGCTCAGTTCTGAAACCTGAGTTACTTCTCAGGAGCGCAGATGTCTTTGGCTCACCACATTAGGTATGTGTATAAATTATGCCATGAAAGCCTGTAGTTATTCATTCTGGAGCTCCTAAGATGCTTTGATGTGCATGGATTAGATGGTGAAGGTACCCTAGCTGAGCTGGCAATATCCCACAGAGGACAGATACATGCATATAGCATGAATATAAATTCTCTTTGAGGTCTTACAGAGAAACGGGGTTTACATACAGATCTGACAAACTATTTTGGGTTTCTGTAGCAGGATCTGAAAAGTGGCGTGCAGAACAGGAAAAGTCTGTATATGGAGCATCACTTTGAAAGTTTCAGGTAGAAACCTGCATGTGCTTTCACAAAGAATGAAAAAGTAACATTTTGTACGGGTGGAAACAGGCCAGGGAAGGTCACGGTGCTGGGCACGGTGTTTGTAGAGGTCTCCTTTGAAGGTGGAGGTAAATGAATGGGACTTGAGTGCCAGTGGTTTGCCCTTGCTCTGAGGGGACTGCAGTGGAGCCAGGTCTGTGCCATGCCCTACTCTCTGCCCCTTGTGCTTTTCTTGTGTCTGTAAATTGCTCATATGTGAGAGCTGTGTATTTATAACACAGATAAATCAAAATTTATTTATTTATTTGTAGCCACCGGGCTATGGGAGGGCTGACAATGGAAAGATTCTGTGTGAAGGAGCACTAGTCAGTATGTTTTATTATCTTCTAGATAATAACAGAAACAACCACATCATGAATTTTATTAGGCCATGTTAATTTTCTGCCTGTTCTCAGAGCTATAGAATTTTAGTGATGTTTCTTGTTTTGTGGCTTGTTCTGTTGGTTTTTTTTAGGACATTTTTCCTTGTTTCTTTTAATTATTTTTCTTACAATGATTTCTGTCTCAGCTTCAAAATGAGGGAAAGAATTTCATCTTTTGTAATGACAATTAAACATAGTTTGAAAGATCATAGCCTGGATGTAATAGCCAGATTCTTGGAATTAATTAACTGAGGAACTAAGTGAATAATTCAAAATAAATAGCTTTCTTGAGAAATGGACCCTCCAACATTCTTAATATTTTCACTGGGAAGATCATATTGTTGTCATCATTGTTCCTGTAAGAGCAGATACCACTGTTTCCAACTGAGACTTTCTTTTAGTGGTGCTCTTATCCTCCAGAGCACCAAGAAATGTGAATGCATCACATTTTCCCATATGTTTCTTTTCAACGGGTGTTTTCAGTCCTGTTTTTTGACCTGTCCTTTTGAGCTTAGAGGAGTGATTTTCTTGTCAAACCACACATGTAGCTGTGTATGCAACAGCACCTTGAGCTCATTGAGGGGAGGGTGATCTACAGTGCAGTCTTGGAGCAGCGTGTCGAGGCAGGTCTGATCTAGCTTAGGTCAGTTCCATCCTGATTTGGAAGGAGTCTCCCTCTGTCAGAGGAAGACAGGCCTCTACTGTGGTCTTCATCCCACATTTTAAGCGGTCTCTTAGAAGGAGTGTGTAAAAGATAAGGTCAAAGACTTTGTTTCACAGTTTTGCAAAAAGTCTCATCTAAAGTAGAGCTCTGATGTAGATGTAGTATTTCTGGTGAGTTGTGATAGAGCAACGTTGTGTGCAACTTGAGTTTTCCAGGTTCTGGAACCATCTTCACCAGAAGCTTTGATTTGTTGTAGTCCAGAGATAACAAATGTGTATTTCAGGCCTCTCCTTTATCACTTTGGAGGGGCATCACCCAGAACAGTTGAGAGCACTGCCTCCACTGTAATATTCTACACCTGTGAAATACTACAGTTAACAAGGGAAAGAGACAAAATAGAAGGCAAAATAAAACAATTGCCATTGTTGGACAGAGACATGAAGCAAATTAGTGGTGGAGCATGATTAAAATTTGGTTCACTGGCAATTCCCTTCAATATTAGAGTCATGGACCTTGTGTTTTTCTTATAATGATTTCCATATTCACTGATATTCTTTGAAATTTTTTTGTTTTATCCTGAACTGCACATTGTGTTGAGTCTCTATAGCTTTTATTGAGCAATAATTCTTTGTGATTAGCTCATGAAATAAAATACCATGGTTTCAATGACATAGGAATATATACTTAGGCTTTTTGAAAAAAATGCTCTCAAATTTCATATTCTGTTGCTTCAAATTTTGTCAGTTCTTTCTGTGAACACCTACTCTATAAAAATTTATTTCCTAAGTCTTCAGGGGAGGCAGAAAGTGGTGAGAAAATATGTTAAAGACCCTTCATTAAAAATTGGTAGGGCTATTCGTAGAGTTAAATGTTGCTCAGATGTTGTTCAGCTCTCTCTAAAGTTGTGGAATTGGAAGCAGGGAGAAAATTACTTACTTATGTTATTTATATTTAAGAGGGTTATTATGCCTTCCCCCCAAGTCCCTCTTGGCTGATTCTCAAACTGCTTGAAATCTTTTAGGGGCTGTGCAATGAGAGAGCTCCCAAATGAAAAGGGAAGACACTAAATGAGTTTGTGTTAGCAATGTAAAGAGACAGCAAACAAGGATATTTTTGCCAATATTTGAATCTATGAATCACACTTTTAAAAGAACTTATTTTGTGATTAATTTTTTTTAAATTTTCTATCTTTCCTCTCATGACTTGCGGATTTTTATGTGCTCTTTACTTAATAGGAATTCTGGATAATTTACCTACATACTTTTGGGATATGTGTATGTTTATTTAAACATAAACTCTGGATTGGAGTAGTGAAAGAGATAGCTGCAAAGTAATTGCAAAGTATTTAAAAATGTGATGCTTCCGGTGCCAATACTAAGGTTGCAGAAAATTAACCAGTGGGGCAAGAGTGGGTCAGCTGTTGTTTCAGGGTACTTTTCACTGAACATTTGGAATTCTTATATGATAAGAAAAAATCAGCTTCCAAATAAATACAAGAAGGCAAAAAAAAGTATTTTTAGACTACTATCTGAGACAGCATAGATTTTTCTAGAACAAAAAACAAGCAATGCAGTCCTGCCTTTCAGTTTAGCAAGATCACCCAACACTGTTGGGGGTTAGATTTGGTTTTTTTTTCTCTCTTCTCACAGAATTTTTTCCCATAAGTTTCCAAAAGCCTTGATGACTACTTAGTCAGAACAAAAAGAGTGCTTGAAGGACATGGCAGCACAAGGCTACACCTATTGTTTTTGAGTCCCTGGGAGTGTCCCTCAGAGGGGAGAGATGAGGAGCTTTGGGAAAGGCAAAAAAGACAGATCTGGGGGAGGGGGAGGCACTCTTGCTCTCAGCTCCGAGGAGGACGGTCAGGCTGCCCTCTGCCTCTGCCTCGTCCTGGGAAAATCTATCATCATCTGCTGTGTACCCGGGAATCCTGAGCTCGTTTTCTCCAGCCTCCCCCCACCGCCGCTGCTTCTTCGGACCTTTGAGGCTCTCCTGCTGCTCTGTAGCCCTGCACTGCCCAGCCCTGCCGGGACACCCCTGCTGCTCCAGCTGCCAGCGCAGAGCTCCTCATCTCATCCACCAGCCCGGGACTTTCCTCCCTTCCAGTTCGGCCTCTCGGAGTCCTGCAGGGGCACCCAGATCAAACTGCTCTGGGCTTTTGTAAAAGAAAGCCCTCAAGGTTCTTGGTTCTGTTTATTATTGATGCTGCAGTTGTTGTTTGTTTGTCGTTTTGTCATATATACTAGTAAAGAACTGTTATTCCTACCCCCATACCTCTGCCTGAAAGCTCCTTTAATTTTCCTTTTAATTGGAATAATTTGGAGGGAGGGGATTTGAATTTTCCATCTCTAGGGAGGTCCTGCCCCTTCCTAGCAGATATCTGTCTTTCAAACCAAGACAAACACCTAAAAATAAAGGAAGAGAATTTTGAGTAAAAAACAGCCTTAATGATGGTACGAAAAAAGGAATGATTTCTTATTTGAAACAATAGTCCAAATTTGCCTAAGCTAGAAAGCCAGGTAAAGAGGATGCATTTAATTCTAATTTGTCATGCATTCCCCCTCTTTAAATTTAAAAGCAAGATAAGCTACAAAGTATTTTAAAGATAATGAGGGTATTTTAATTTTGTTAGGAAAAAAAAATCATTCTGTAATGTCTGCAGATGACTAATTATGTTGTGTTCCTGCAGGAACTGAGTTACTCGTCTGCTCTGAAATTGGAAAGATAATAAAACCATTTAATGTTGTAAAACTTAAATTCTGAACAATATCTTTACCTACAATTGCTTCAAAGTTATAGAAGCCTCAAGCCAGACATGTATAAATACTAGCAGATTTTATAGTGATTTTTAATGCATGTTAAAGAAACAACAAATCCAAAGAAACAAACAAAAAAACACCCCATAACAAAACACCTTTTCCACACAATTACACTTGTGAAACATCACCTTTGAAATGTAACACAGGCAAAGATTTATTTCTTTGCCATTTGTTCCCTGCATTAATCTTCAGGTCTTTTAATAAAGGTGCAGAGCAAAGGGTCAGGACGACTCCAAGAAATGGTAATGGGATACACGGAGCTCTTCACATATAGGTCAGTAGATCAAGTCCAGCCAGGATGAATGTTGCCTCAAACCTTTTCCATCTTGTTATTACTCCACAGCTCTAAGGAATATAAACTGAGCAATGTTTCTGCTTTCTCACCAGTAAACTGGTGACTGGTGCTGGGAAAAGCCACTGCCCCTCTGATCCAGGTCAGTGGTGAGGGCAGGAATATGGGATTTGACTCCATGCCCAGCTACTCTGACAAGTGACTGAAACACGTGGATGAGAGCAGCAGGGAAACTTGCTTTGCTGCTGCCTCAACTGCAGTGTTTTTCTTCTTGATCTGTGGAAGATGTTAGCTCAACCCCCTCAGCTCAGTAGTAACATGGTGGAGGAGAGAAGAAACAAAAATAGAAATGGGATGTGTCTAGATCTCAACTGACAGGAAAAACCCTACAAAATTAAATATCTCTAGCAAAAACAGATCTGTGAGTAGGTGTAGCCTCTGAGAGTAGGGTAGCAAAATCAGTGTTGACTTAAGTTCCTGAATAATTTCCAAGACTTGAGAAATATACAGAGCCTGGTAGAACCTGCTTTAGAGAAACTAAATTAACGAAAGTCTGTCTGGCCTCTTGTAAACTCTGACTCAATTAAAATAATGCACATAGCTTCTGCCTGTAATAATTAAGTGTCTATTATTTGGTTTATAAATGGTTGGAAGATGTGGGCTGTAGTTTATGTGTTCAAAGGGGTATATTTTTCCCCAGTTTTTTTAAGGACAAAAGTATACTCTATAGGTATTGAACAAAATCAAGAACAAATATATAACTAGGAAAAGGATCAGCCATATTTAGAAACAAAATTGATAGTTTTAAATATTATTATGAAATAGATTTCATACTGTATCCTGCAAAAAACTTGTCATGTTTTTCTGGACTTTTTCTCTTGGAAATGAGTAATTGTATATTCAAAAGTCCTTGGTTTTCCAGGGACTAGACACCAAAATCCTCCCTCCAGTTCTGTCTACTGCAGTAAGGGCTGTCCCATTTTTGATTCCTCTGTTACCATCTCTCATCTCTCACTAGAACCAGCGCATTTATACAAATGTAAACAATCCAGGCTCAGGGGTGGTATACTTGTGTTTTATTTGTATCTATCAGTAGAATACTTTAAATGAAACGTTCTTCTGCATGCGTTAACAAAAAAACCAAAACAAACTTGGTATGTCTAAAACTCCAAGGAATTCAGAACTAAATGTGAATTTTATGTTAAAAGACCAGAAGCAACTCTTTAAACTTTCTGATGCTTGCAAAATGATACAGTAATTGAATTACAAAAAGCATTTGTAGGAGTTTTCTTTTTCTCCTTTCTACATTACATGTGCATGGCTGTGCCAAATCAAGGTTTATCTGGTGCAGTATTCTGTCTCAAAGGAGATGAAGGTGGGTGCTTAGAGAGGAATACAGGGAAAGGTTTTGGTATATGATATTCCCCCTTAACCACAAGTCAAGGATGTTGTGAGTCAAAGGTAGTTTCTGTGTATTTAACAACCCTTAATGCATTTTTCTTCCCTGATCTTGTCCAGGTTTTTTTTTTTTTGAGGCCATGTAAGCTTTTACTGCATTCCAGAATCCTGTGGGAGGGTGCGTCCCAATAAAACCACCAACTGAGTGTAGAACCTGGAAGAGCCCCCAGCCATGAGCACCTTCACCTCACCCAGGTTTGACAGAAGAGTCAGTCTGAGCCCATCCTCCCATATCCCCCTTCGTGTGCATCGGGATACGGACAGACCTCACTTACAAACACCTCTCAAATGTTTGTTCTTTGTTTCTTTTCCCCATACTGAGGACTGGACTTTGCGCTTCTGAGTCTGATTTTCTCAGGTTTTAACAAAACTGAGCTACTTCATTAAGCCTTTTTCAGTGGTTATTTTAAACAGGAGGCCTAACAACAAACAGTCCAAAGCCTGTGATCTAGGATTCCCCAAAGGCCTTATTTAGTGGAAGGGTTGCATGTACCTATTTCTGCCTAAAGTCATGGCCCTAGTGTTTTGAAAATATCTTCCATGAAAAATTACAACCTTTTTTTAGATACCTGAAAGTGACTGTAAGAGATTTTAGATAGAACAAGTTTGAGAAAATGCCTCTTAGGGTAGCTGATCATTGTTTTGCTGGTATATCTGGAACCTGAGGGAAGGAATCTGTTCTGACAAATGCATTTCCACTGCAGAATTACCTCTGGCCAGGGAAGGTTGAACAACAATTCCACTGACTGTAAAATAATTGGTAGGTCTCCTACTGCTGGTAAAAATACCAAAGTTATCTATGTATTTGGCTGTGTATCCTTCCAGATAGTCTTCTCCTTGGAAAAGGCATTTTTACCTTGATAACCCTGAGCAAAGCCCAGCAGCCCCCCTCAGCCGCCAGGGCAGATCCCACTGGTGGTCAGGCAGTGACGAGATTTAAGCAGTGAGGACTGACTCTCCTTAGCTGCCAAGCCTGCTCCCTGCAGCCATGGCTCTGCTTCCCTCAGGAAGAGGGAAAGGCACATCCTGGAAAACTCAGCTGTGCATGGGACTGGGGACACCCCCTTGCTGCAGCTTGCATTCATTCTCCTTGCCAAAAGGGACCCTGGATTACGCCTGCCTGCAAGGAAGGAGCTGTTGGAGCTTGGTTTGGATTGTCCTTGCAGTGTCAAGGACTTGCCATCTGTTTAGTGTTTATTCTGCTAGTGGATTTTCGGTCTCAGTGTTAAGGTTGCTAATGATTGATTAATCCAGCTCAGTATGGACAGAGCACACCAGGCAGTTACAAACTAATTGCAACAATTTCTCTGATGCCGCCTTTCGCAAAATGTACTGTCTGGGGCACAGATGAACAGCAGCAGCTCCATTTCTAGCCTTGACCCTGAGCTAATTAGGACAGATCCAGCTCCCTTCCATCCACTGAGAGGAGAAAGAGAATTTAGAAAAGGTTTTTGAAGGAATAATTTTGCCTGATGTAATGGTTTGGTTGTTTGTTTCTTTCTTTCCATTTTGTTTGGTCGAGCTTTTTTTTTTAGGAAAATATACTATGGGATTTTCCATAAATTTGCTGCTGTCTGCAGCCATGAGGGAATAATCAGAGGTATGAGAGAATGTACACTGGTTCTTGAGAGGAATGCATTATACTTGATAGTGTGCAGGTGTTGGTATTATTTTGAGGTTTGTTGTTTGTTGTGGGATTTGGTTTTTGGGATTTGGTTTTGTTGGTTGGTTGTTGTTTTGCTGGCTTTTTGTTTTCTTTTTTTTTTTTCCTGTGGGTTTTTGATTTTTTTAAGAAGATGAAGAAGGTGGGGTAGTCCAATGCCCTATGCCTTTACAGTCTAACATGTTCCTTAGTGCTACGTGCAGCTGGTTGCAAGCCAGCAATGTATGCTTATCCCAATGACTGTCTGATTTCTAAGTCAGGAGAATGTGAAGACACAGGAAGAAGAAAAAAAACTTGGAAGTGGAACTCTGGCTGTATAGCTTCCCATGAGGGTATTCTGGAAGAATGGGTCAGTTCTGCCTGTACAGGTTGCAGAATTTCCTTCCCTTTACATGTTTCTGGTATATGGTGCAGTTACACATGTAGATTTTTGCATCTTTTTCACGACATCACATTGTTCATACTGTGCAGAGGCAGCCTTCAATAATGCATTGACATAATAATGATCATGGCTTTTACAGTCTATTCCTAATGATCAACACAAAAAGTCTTCTGCATCCTGGCCAAACAAACAAACAAACAAAACAAAGCAAAAAGTGAAAATCACTTCTCAGCAAATCTGACTAGAAAAATTCTTAGCAAGTAGAAGTCAATTTGCTCTTACATCTGTATGCATTAATTTATCTGAACCACTCGGTGTTTGCTACATGAACATCTGGAAGGAAGATGAGGGTGTGGGGAGGAACACTTTCAAAGGAAACAATCAGCGCTAGAACTGAAATCAGAGCTTTTGCATTTAAAGCAGCTTTTCTCTGAAACCAAAGACCACTGTGATTCCAGGCTGCTCAGATTCCAGTGTTAACATGTTTCTTTAGGTTTTCATGACAGTTAACATAAATACTAATGACAATTTCACTAAAAATTTGATTCTGTATGACAGTGGATTATTCTTTTTATTTGATCTCTTGTGCTGACATTCCCTATTGAATAAATGCGACTTCATGCAAAATTGTCATGTATGACATATTTTATTACATGCCTTGAAAACCAAACTATTTTTCAGATTACAGGCATTTTCACAGAACAAGAATAAGATATACTCACATTTGGTGTAACAAGTATTGATTATGCTGCAGGACATAGTAAGGGTGTCACAGGAGAAACCGGAGGACAAAGATGAAGGACAGCAAGTATAGCAGGTGAATAGAATACTAATTTATATTTAGTAAAATATATTTTCCTCTTGTTCCTCTCCTTTTTTAGTATTTACTTCCCTGTATTTCTTGCCCTTCAGTCTCTGTCATGACCAAAAAATATTAATATCCAGCGATGTATTAAATACTAGACTCACAGTATGTATTTTATGTTATGAATCTTGTTTGTGTTTATGTAGCACTTGTTGATGGGCAAGCTAGTATCCTTCACTTTCTCTAATAGCCTTACTGTAAATAAGTCTTTTACAGAAAACACATAAATACTATGATTCCCAGCATTATGATGTCATAGCACCTATAAATACTCAAAGTACAGAAATGCATCCTTCTAAATGGAGAGTTTATAGTCCTCTTGTGGATAACTTCCAGCCCGAGGACGAGCAGCTCATAACTCTTTTTTGACAGAATAAATAGGAAATCCATGATTCCTATCAAGTTCTGTAGAGAGACCCAGACACCCAAATCCATATGCCATGCTTTACCTTGTACAAGTTTGAAGCACTTGCAGACTTAATTGCTATGCCCTGGGGAATCTTCAAGACTACTGTTGGCAGATACAAGTGATATTAACAAGACAAATATGTTTCAGTATATTTACCAGGTGATTACTGCTGTTTCAGAAGCAGTAAATTATTGTATTTATTCATCTGTGATGCTTCCATGGGAACAAAAGGCAATCTGTACTTTTAATTTTTTGTTATTATTTTTTTCTATTTGAGGGCTGGTTAGTGGGAAGAAAGAAGCAGGTTTGGATGGTACTACAGCAGCAGGATGTAGTGTAGTTTACCATCACCTATGTTTCAACAGGAACATTTAAAATCAAAAGGTTTTCACTCTGTGTATGCAAGTGATTTGTAATGCCATATACCCTATGTGCTAGCATATGTAGTTTCCAAATGTTTCATCTGTGTCTCAGCATTCTGTTTCTTAAATCACTGCAATATGTTGAGCAAGCAAAGAACTTACCATATAACTTGATTTAGCATGTGTTTGTTTATATTTACAAAATGTTAAATATCCTGTCTCCTTTCTCTCATGTGCACTTCTTGTTCTCCCTGTTTCTTATCCCATCTTCCCCAAGACATTATTAACCAACACTTGAATTGTGTGTCCCCATATGTTCTGACTTTAGCAGTATTTGTCTTAAGGTAACTAAATCAACCATACCTAGTCAGCATAAAATCTTCAACCTAAAGCTCTACATGAGAACGAAAGAATATATTTCCCCTTCCCCCTCCAACTCTGTCAGGGCTGAGTCAGCTCACGCTTTTTAAACCTAAGCTTTATTTGAGGATGAGCAGACAAAGTTGTGCGTGGAGACTGTGTGGTAATGTGACCACTGATGTACTAATTCTGCTTTTTCTTACTTTCTCTGTCATCTGGAAAATCCTATGTATATGGGATTATACATGTGTATATATCTTTGAAACCCTTTTATAGAATTCAAGAATTTATGGCAGTGAGCTTCTACTTTTCCCAATATGTACACCTCCCACCCCCCCACCTCCCCACCCCCACCCCATTTAACAAAATCAAAGCCACATTTCTTAGGAAATGACAGAGTGGGATTGTAGAAAGTGTTTAGCTTTTTGCCCGTGAACCCCCACCTTGTTTGACACATGTGAAGTTCTTGCTTGATGAACAGATGCTTTATTTTTTCCCTGTCCTTCAGCAGAGGAGTCTAAACCTCACCTGTTAAATGCTGTTTAAAATTCTCTTGGGACATAGTACTATTGGATATATTATCTGCCCTCAAAAATATGCTTATTTTCAGAAAAAATGCTGTGAACAGAGGTGCAAGGTCTTGCAGCTGGGTCAGGTCAAGCCCAAGCACAAACAACAGGCTGAGCAGAAAATGGATTGAGAGCAGCCCTGAAGAGAAGAATTTGGGGTGCTGGTGGACAAGGATCTCAACACGAGCTGGCCATGTGTCCTTCAGCTCAGAGAGCCAAATGTATCCTGGGCTGCATGCACGGCAGCTCAGCCAACAGATCCGTGCAGATGAATCCTCCCCCCTGCTTTGCTGTCTGAGACCCTCGTGTGTCTGCATCCAGCTCTGGTGTCTCCAGAGTAAGGATGTGGACTTGTTAGAATGAGTCCAGAGGGCCACAAACAATATCAGAGGACTGGAGCAGCTCTCCTGTGAAACCAGGCTCAGAGGGCTTGGGTTGTTCAGGAGAAGACAAGTCTCAGGGTGAGTTTATAGAATTTTTCAGTACCTAAAGGGCCTACAAGAAAACTAGAGAGGGAGTTTTGACAAGGGCATGGAGTGACAGAACAGGGGATAATGGCTTCAAAGTGGAAGAAGGTAAGTTCAGATTAGATACTAGGAAGAAATTCTTTACTGTGCGAGTGATAAGACACCCGAACAGGTTGCCCAGAGAAGTTGTGGGTGTCCCATTCTTGGAAGAACACCTATGCCAAGATGAACTGGGACTTTGACTAACCTGATCTAGTGGAAAGTCCCTACTCATACATAGCAAGGGGCTTGGAATGAGATGATCTTTGAGGGCCTTTCCAACCTGGGCCATTTTGTGATTCTATGGTACTGGAAATGCATGAAATTACCTCCTTTGTGTGTCCCAGTTTTGTAATGCCTAAGGAATGTGGGTGGTATTTTCTTCTTTTTAACACTCTCAGCATTAGTCAATACTATACATGGACAATATGTTCATAACACACTGATGATTCTCACTTAGCAGGGCCCAGAGTATGAGGGCAACTCCCAGCTGCAGTTATGAGGTTTCAGCATTTCTGCAAATTGTTTTTCAAGCCAAAGAAGAGAATGGAGAACACATTACAAGTAACCAACAGCCAAACACTCAATTAATTAAGTAAGTTGCCTAGCTTGAGATAGGAACATTAATTCTAACAGAGTAAGGACAAATATTGTTTATTTTTATTTTTTCCTTCATAAAATTTTCCCTCCCTTTCCCTCCATCTCTTTGGTTACTTTCTGGGAAATTCCAGGAAACTTTCTTATTAAATATGGAGTGGTGAGGGTTCAATGAGCAGAGACCTGGCCTCTGCTTCTCATCATGTTCATCATACCCTTTGATCTTTGCTTGCACATTACATGTTGGGAATTTGTAGTTGTTTTCTGATGTGCTAGTTAATTTTCCTCCTTAATATTCTTACCCCCCTGTTAGCCTTACTTGTTTTCCTTGTTCAGCCTCTTCCTGCTCTGGCTGCCTGTTTATCTCTGACACAGCTGCAGTTATAGAAAAAACATCATTTTAGTTCTCTGGAAAATTTCTACACAACAGTACAGCATTTTCAGCTATTTCAAGACTCCTATTAGTCAAGTGAATGCTAGGAACAAAGGTCTTACAGCACTACTGGAGACAGTGTAATTCAAGAATAAAGATCAACGTATAACTTGTCTCAGTGTCAGTGACAGGATGCCTGTGTTTGATATTGGATTTCCAAATACTTCTGCTTATTTTTACACTTCTGCTCCATGAGCATGCCTGTTTTGAGCAGAAAAGAAGCTTGAAGAATTTTTAAAAATATTCCCTTTTATGGCAATGGGCAAGACTTCAGATTTCTGTGTAAACAAAATAGTATTAAGTGAATGCTGCTGGAAAAACACAGTGTGGTTACTGTGAAGTATAAAAAATTATTCTGATTATGTGATTGGTAGGCAGCTTGAGAAAGGACAAAAGGTGTTAGAAAGTATTATCTCATGTGGTAAGATCAAGCTCTTTCTAAAGCCAGAATCTGTGACTCAAAAATATTTTCAGGAGCCTTGGGGATAAATCATTTCCACCAAAGATAATTTAGCAGAATCTGAAGGGGAAGTGATTCCATTTGATACCTCATAATCATCATCCCAGACATCCCCTTAATTTCTTTGTGGAAAGCTAGCAGGAATGCCAGCTCTTCCCACAGACACCCAGCTGAAGCACTGCATAGGGCTGCCTGCTTACTGCAGTGCAAATCTGCATCTGCTGTAGAGTCACACAGAGGTGCCTGAGAGCAGAGGGGCTTGAATGGGACTTGCATGATCTGGTGAAGCAGTCACGTCGTGCTCTTCTTAAGACTACTTTCTGGTAAATTAAAGAAAGCGTAAAAACTACAAAAGGGCAGATAAAAAGTGTGAAACTGCTCAGATTACTTTTTTCTGATAACCACCTAATGTTTTCTACCCTTACTAAGATAACTGCAGTTAACTAGAAAATGCCAAATACAGGATTTTCAAACTCTTTTCTAAAACCACTGAAATTCTGCTGTGCAGAACTCATTCTACATAGCTGTTGTTATCCAGTGGTCATGCTCTTACCATCTCTCATTGAAACATCAAGTTAATTGTCAGATATATCTTAGATTCATATTTCTGCATCCGCCCATTTTGAATACCTCCATCTTTCATACTGCTTTGCATCCATTATCTGTGTATCTTGGAAGTCACATACTTCCACTTGAAGAGAGAGTTTACAATAGCTTGTAAAAGTGGATAACTTTGACTTTGTAAGGCACCCTGTAGGAGATCTGCAACCAGCAGAAACCAGGGAAATGAAAGAAACTGTCTGCACACGTAATCTCGACTACAATTCTTTTTAAAGAGTGGATTTCTGATTTCCAAAATCAGATTATTTGGAGTAGATTCTTCTTCTCCCATGTGTCATTTCTACTGTGATGGTGTTCTTGGCAAATACTCTTTCTGCATTTCCACTAGCATGCTCTAGCACACTGTAATCTTGCCTTTAATATTGAAACCTTCCTCAAGTGTTACATTGCTTGCCCTCTGGCTCACCTGAAGGGAAGGAACTGCCTTCCCTTACATTTGGTGAGTATTTACCCAGTGCTTTCTCACAAAACATATTGGAGACATTGTGAATCTTGATTTTCAACATTAACGACCCTACCTGTTCCCAGCCTGGTTATTAGTCTGACCGCACCATTCGACCTTGTACTTCCTTTTACATCCCTCAATTCTTATGGCCACATCTTTTCTGCTTCTTCTGGCTGTGTAGGGATCCACAGATCCAGACTGATGTGCATCTGGCAGTGCCACAGAGCTGGTAAGATCACTGCATCAGGACCTCCGAGCACTTGTGAAAGGAGAGGTGAAGAACTGGAGCAATGCAGCAACGTGAAACAGAGTGTGAAGCATGTGAATATCTACTACAGCAATCCTTAGGGCACTGGGGCCAACTTAGGCCACTCCTGAGATGTTCATGTGAGCAGTAGGATGGGACTTTTTTTATCTGCTTGGGGGTATTTTGGACAGAGAGAGAAGCCACACTGTGCAGTTGCAGGCATCTTTATAAAAGATGCTAAAATAAATGTATGACTGTACTCTGATCCCTTTTTCTGATTTGTCTGACTTGGTGGTCACCTAGTCTATGGTGTTGGAAGTTCAGATTTGCTTTGGTTTTATTAAGAAGAGGGAGACAATTCTAACCACATAATTGATGGTATTGAATGCCCAATTTATATATACAGTGCCCATACATCAGGGCAGATGGTAAATCTGGAACCCATATTTAAAACTTACCACTTTCTCTGCAGTCAGACACAGCAGGTTTTGTGCTTTGTAGAAAGTGCAAGTTAAAAGTCTTAGGTTACTCTGAGATTATTTGAAATATTGTGTTCCCTTCAATGAAAGATCGTTAAATAGTTCATGGAAACTTTTACTTAAGTGTTTAAAGATTTATCATCCTGTTTATTATGCATGGTTGAAACCCTATTTTCTTTTGTGAAGATCATTCCTAAATGTCCTAAATGGGTTTTGTATTTTGTAATAGTTTGCACAACCTTATTTTATTCTGCTTCACTGATATGAGTAGTTCTCTGAATTAAACTGAGATAACACTAGGTTTTTATGGAATAAACATTGCTTTAAAATAGGAAAGGAAGAATAATTGAAAGAGATATTCACTGACATTTTCATATCAAAGTAATGCTTTGTGACTGTGCCAGCAAATATTATTTTCCAGCTTTGTCAAACAATGCCTTTAATGTAGCAGTGAAATAACTATTAATCTGAGGTCGATAACTACAGTCTTGTTTTTCTGATCTTGCCCCTGCTGGGTCCAGTCAAGTTTCCTTGGCCCCACACAGCCCTGTTGAAGGAACATGTGTTTTTGAGGTCTTATCAGTTGGCAACCTGGCAGAAAGTAGCTGCACTTATCTGTGCTTTGCAGTGGCTCCACGTAGCAGCACACAGTGGTGTTTCAGGATGTCTGCTTTGGCATCCATCTGCAGTTGTTGGCACTGCCTCGTACCAAGCCCTCTCTTTCTGCTCTGCCTCTTTTGTCTGACTTTCTGGTTTCCTTGCTCGGGTGACTGCAACAGGCCCTAGATAGCTGAGCTGTCCTTGCACAGACCTGCTGTAGAGAGCTGAGCTGTGCCTCTGTTCTGCACCTGCACTTCTGCCTAGCCTGTCAACCTGTGCATTGCTATGAAACTGCAGTTTCTCCTCCTCAGTTTTTTTTCTTTTCTTTTAAATCCAGTATTCTAACTTTTTTTCCCCTCAAGAAACCTGTAGATACAAATGTACTTATGCAAATGAGCACAAACAGGGTACATGCCTATTTCCTCTCAAATCTCTGTGGCCTGTGATCCAGGTCTTTTACTGCATTGAAACTTCTACTCTTTTCCTTTTCCAGTCTCTTGTATATAGCCTGCATAAAACTCCTGTGTTGAAAACATTTTCTCAACTCTCACCACTTTTAGAAACTCCTACCATTTCTCACCTGTATGAATAGGACTGCTGTTTCTTGACAGCTTTTACCTCTCCCCACTTCCTTTCATTTTTTCTTCCAACTTCTTTCTCTGAAGTGCTGTGGAACAAACAGAATCAGAGATAGAAAAATACCTTATTTGACCTAAAATATTTTTCCTACATTATTTTTCTACCACTTCATTGAGTCTTGTTCTAAACATCTCATAAGACAGGATATTTTCTAGACACAATTCTGTCTAATTTGTTTTGTTTTTTCCCTGATGGTCAGTCTCAATGGCTTATTTTTCTAAAAGACTTCCCATTATTACAGTTATGTGCTTTTAGACGATTCAAGCACTACTGCACTATCTTCTTGCTTTTTACACCTCCTATGCTTTTTCAAGTGCTCCTCTTGATGTTTTCATTCCTGATTCATTATGGCTGTGCCAAGTTTCATATTGTGGGGTAAAATTTGCCTCCGAGTTGGTAATTTGGTACAGAGGTACAACAGAGCAAAATTACATCTGGCAGTGTGCAGGTCTGGGCTTTTAAATTTTGAATACCTGTGTCCCTTTCTGTGTACTCACCTACTGCTCTGTCCTTTTTTTTTCCTCCTGTATTCCAGTGAGTTCCCTGCCACTCTAATAGCAGTTTTTTTATTTTCCTGCCAGCTTTCTGCTTTAAGGCACAAAATAGATTTCATAGAGCTTCCAATTTCTTTTGGCCACAAACCTGCTTATTTTAAAAGTAGACTAATCTCAATAATTTAACAGTAATCCTTAGTTTACAGAGTTAGCATAATTGCTTCTAAATATATTTAGAACAAAAACTAAAATCCTGCCTAAATGACAGTCTACAGTATTTCAGCTAAGTGATAAGCACATTTGTCTTAAGAACTGTTAGCATTTATTCTTTCAGTGTTTTCTCCCTTCAGATTTTTATCAATTTAAATAACTACATTTTTAATGTTCATGTAATATCAAGCAGAATTTGGCTTCTATTCAATCTTTCATATTTTTTAAATTAATTTATTTATTTGCATATCTAATCTAAAGGCAAAATCATCAATCACAGACCGTTGGAGCCTTTGAAATTTTTAAAATTATAATGACATCACATGAACTACAGATGAAACTACAAAATATGTTGCAGCTGTAACTACTGTCATGGTCTGTCTCAAGCTATGGGGCAAGGAGAAAATTTGTCAAGACAGATACCAGTGGAAATGGAGAGATTTTGAATAATTTCCCAATTTGACCTAAGAGTCACTACTGTCCCTTACTGGCATTTTATAAACTTTTACTTGTCCTGTTGATCCCTTTTGTTTAGAAATAAAAAGGAAAAGGTGTGGATGTTGTGGACTGGCTGATGAGGGAAGGAAAGAAAGCTGTTGACTCAAATTTGCTGTCTTGGTAAAATTGAATGACAACCTCTGTTAAAGCGACCTTCCAACCTCAGCATAATTAAATTCATGCAGGCATTATGGCAGAGTATTATGCAGATGTAAAGAATGTTTGCAGTCTTTTGGCTGCTCAAATGTCATAAGAAGAATTATTAGTGGTATTGCTGTAGGACGATCCAGTGTTTCTTACAACTCCAGATAAAAATCTCGAAAGCATAAGGAGACACTGGTGTCTTGAGATGGTAAAATGGCTTAATACTGGGCAGGAAATATTTGTCTGCCTGCAGAGCACAATAAGAAGAGCAGAGTGCTGTGAACCACCTGGAAGAGAAATGATTAATAACTGTACTAAATTAAGATAGTGCCATGCTTACTTTAGTTTAAACTTTTTTTTTTTTTTTTACTCTGGGAGACACTCTTTATGACACCTGATATGAGACTGAAGATCAGGAACTACAGTGAGAAGTGTCTGGAAGCAACCTGAATAGTCTCATGAGAAATGGAAGATGAGATCCTGCGGGTCAGTTGTCACCATAAGGAGATGACTATCCAGACAGGCAGGTATGCACAGCTACTTTGGTGGGTCTTAAGTGGAGCTTTCATGTCCTCCACTAACTCAGGACTTTGTGTATTGCAATGATCTTTCCCATGAGTTTGAATCACAACTGTGGCACAAGCATGTCTGATGTGTCTCCGAGGGATGGGGCCTCCCTGCCTGCACACATTTATGAAGGTTACTTACATGCGAGGACAGAAGCTCACTCTCCTCCAGATTTTTCTTCTCTCCTCCAGATTATTCCACCAGAGTATTTCTGTGGCCATAGAATATTCTTCTCTTGAGTGTAGCAGTATATTGCACCTCAGTATATCATATCATATCATCATATCATATCATATCATATCATATCATATCATATCATATCATATCATATCAATCATCAAATTGTATTGTCTTAGGTTGCAATGCGAGATGTACTCAAAAGTATGCATTCTATTACCTTCTGTTAAAACCAGATGGGGCATTGTTCTTTATTTCTTCCATGACCCATCCTCTGCCCAGGGAGATATCTTCTGTTAATGGGCCATTGGGGCTCACTGCCTCAATGAGTGATAAAATTACATCATCCCATTGTGAGATGCTCCACCCAGTGGGAGGAGCCAGGCATTCCTGCTTAATAAAAATATGAGAGTCAGATCACCAAGGCAGCCTTTTTTCCACTGCATTTCCAGAGAAAGACTGGACCCATCTGCACCACCACTGGACCTTCAGAGGAAAACTACATCCTTCTACAAAATCATTGCTTCAACAGAACCACATCTGTCACTCCAGGAGGACTGCAGCCACCGTTACATTGGACTGCTACCACCACCCTGGCCAACAGCATGTCAGGTTGTATTCTGACTCTGTCAGTGTTTTCTTTTTGTTTGGTTGTAGGGGATTTTTTTGGACTACTGCATTTTTATTTTATTTTTCCTAATAAAGAAGCATTATTCCTATTCCCATATCTTGGGCTGAGAGCCCCTTAATTTCAAAATTACAATAATTTGAAGGGAGAGGGCTTACATCTTCGAGGGAGGCTCCTGCCTTGCTTAGCAGACACCTGTCTTTCCAAACCAAGACACATATCCTCTTAAACTACAATGTACCAAAGCATAATTACACAGGGGTTTCTTTTTAGTAGCATGTGACTTTTGGTAATATGCTGCCTTTTTTACCCCTTTTCTTACGTTTAGAGGAATTTTATGCAAGGGTGGGTTTTTCTTTCATATTAGATGGGTTTTGGGGAGGGGGATGAGTTTTGGTTGTCAGGTTTTTTTCAGCTCCCTGTTTGGAAAGTACCAGGAAATTGCTTATGTTGTTGGCAAGAAATAAGAAAATGAGAGGTGGAGATTTATGATGCATCCAGACTTCTGACTTTCACCTGCACATAATAAACCTTTAGCTGGGATGTGCAACAATACAGCTACTGAGGGTGGACATTCTCCTGCCTTGATACTTCAGAGTTCAAGATTCTTACTTTTGTTTATAAAATAACACTAAGAAAGATCTGAGTAAACTTGAAGGAATGGTGTATAATGTTTTTTAACATACTGACTATATTATCCTTTGGGAAGAATCTCATGGCATAAAAAAAAAATCTCTGACATACTTAATAGATTTGAAACTAGATAGCATTTAATGAGTCAGTCAATCACTTGCCTGCTAGAGATGTGTTAATGTCTGCTTTGATCCCCTGGGAATTTCAGTGAGATACATTGGCCATGTACAACACATCCGAAGGTACTGGGAGCTGTATTTGTCCTGCTCCTTGTCTTTAAGAGGCAAAATTTATACAAAAGCACAGAATACAGAGTAACCCTCTCTGCTAGTATGGAAAGTGTTAATGGTTATGAGAAGTTGCCTGCAGTTGGAGTGGGACTATATCCAAACACACGTTTACATTTTCAGTTTTGTCCAAGGAGGAAGTGCCGAGGGGTCCCAAGCAGAGCAGACAGCAGACATATGATATGCATAACATCACACTTACTGGGGGTCTCTTTTGGACATGTGTCTAAAAAGCTACAAAATCCTATCCACAGCTTGTCTTTGCTGACATAAAAATCTCATTCTAGGCCCTCCTTCAGTCAGCATATGAAGCTGCATGGGAAGGTTAAGAGAAACAGAGGCAGGTACCAGAAAGAAATGAAAATTCAGCCTTTGAATGTGAATATTTAAATTTTGTGAAGCCAACAGTGTCAACTGATTTCATATGAGACAGATGGGGGTATTTTAAAGGAAAAAACAAGTATACTGAAATGAACTGGGCTTAGAGTTCTTACTTGCCGTATTGGATAGGGCATTGGTAGAAGCTACATGATGGGAATATTTATTAAAGAAGTGAAATTGCATTAATTTACTTCTCCAAACCTTCTTCTTCAGCTTTGGAAACCCAAGTTAATCAAAGATTAATACTGCAGGTAGAGCTGGTGTGAGTGATTAGCATTACTTGCAAAGGAAATATACCTAAATTAGTGTTATTTGCAAAGAAGGCATTATTCAACCTGAGAATAGATTAAGAGAAGTAAGTTACTAACGAAGTTACTTTCTGTATTAAAGGTGTCTAATGAGGACTTATTGAGCAGTATCTAGAGCAAGGAGCATATCTATCCTCACACTTTGCACATCACTCAGCAGACAGATTGTGATAACTGATCATGCAATGGAAGGCAACTGTATGGGACTTAAACATTCTTTTCGTAAACAGATTTTATTTTCAAAATTATGAACCAGATCTACAGTACTGTGAATCAGCCACTTCACTTAAGAGAAACTGAGCACTTTTATGCCAGTTCCAGGCTTGATACCATACGAGTAAGTTATGCTGAAAGGTGTTTGTGGTGGGGTTTTTTTTGTTGTTGTTGGGGTTTTTTTTTGTTTGTTGGTTTGGGTTTTTTTGGTGGGTTTTTTGTTTTTGTTTTTGTTTGTTTGTTTTTTTTTGTTTTTTTTTGTTTTCTTTTATTCTTCATTAAGAAATGCAAAAAATAAGAAAGGAAAATGTGGAAGTGGGAGCACTTCTGAAATGAATTTCTCTCTGATTCAGCACAAAGACAGGCCTAGAAACAATGTCCCTGCAGACACAGCTCCTTGTGTGTTTGCAAGCACCATACGTCAGCTGTGTTGATAACTGTACAAGCATTTTGGCTATATTCAAATACAGATTCACTTAGGATTAATGGAAAATTCTTGCTTGCCCCCCTGCATCTTTAGAGTTAATAGATCAGCAGCATGTTTCGTGCTCCAAAATCTGTCCCCCAGAACAGTTTCTTTGTTTGTGCATATCAGTCTCAAGGAGACAGTGAGAGGTTCCAGTGCAACCAGTTGTGAGACCAGCTGTGGTCTCATTCCCTATCACACAGCATTATCTTTCTTGAGAAACCCTCAGCTCTGTCCAGTTTGTAGGTAGTTTTTCTTTGGTCACATCACTTGAAACTACACTTCTTACATAGCAGACATTTAGAAAGTTCTGGTTATTTAGTTCTTCAGAGCTACCTGCTTTCAGAGACTGCAAAAAAGGACGTTTCAGAATCACCAAACAGTGTGCCTGGTGGTTGCTGTGTTACTAACGTGCTGCAGAATTGCAGGTTTCACTCTTAAGTGCATATCAACAGTATTTTTAAGTAGCTGAGGTCAGGGAGGACATTTTTCTTTGTTTCTTATTTTTGTTAGTTGTGTGCCTTTACATGCAACTTCAAAAATGGACAGAGAAATCTGACTTACAGACTTGAAAGACGTGGAAAATGGTGTGCAGAATGTTGTAAAGCATCCACTTACCAAGGCTGTAAAGAAAAATTTCTGAATTTAGAACCTACAAGAGCACAAGCATCTAAACAATATTGGATCTGCAGGATCCAAAAGTTTCCCAGAGAGGTGAGGAACTATTCAAAAATTTGAGTTGTAGAATGTAGAGGAGCTAAATATTTTGAGTTATCTTTCATATGAAGAAAAAACTGGCCTCTTCTCATTAGACATTAATGTAGACACCTTCCTTATTTAGCCAGTTGTGCAAACCTGTGCAGTTTCACTAGGCTGGAGCAATAAATTCTTGTGTGTGCTCTTGAAAACTCAAGTTATTGCCAGCTGAGTCACAGGCTATAAATGTACTTGGTTAGCTTATTCCTCTTGGTGATTAAAAGTGGTTAGCTGGAAAATACTGAGACTTGCTGTAAGACCAAGATTAGAAAATTTTGCTTTTCTACCAATGTTTTGGTGTGTTCTGATTACTGTAAGTTTTTTACTCACAGTTTTTACTTGGCTTTTTAGTTTGATTCTTTCAATTTTCTACCAAAATCCAGACTTTTGGCATAGATCTATGCCAGGTTTTGCTGCTCAAAACTTAATTCATATTTCGAAAATCCACCTGTGCTCACATTTCAACAGTGCCATCTGAGGTTTGTGATTGACAAAAGCTGAACCCATAAAAAACAGGACAATATGACAAATTCTGTACCACTCAGTCCTTGAGAGTGAGTTCAGTGAGGCTCCCTGGAATGCAGGGGTCTGCCTGTCCCCTCATCTCACTTGGAGCACTCATAACAAAGGAGAAGGGAGTAGGTATGGAAATTTGCTCTACAAGAATACGACAGGAGCATAACTACTGAACTCTGAATCAGTAAATATTCATGAAGAACGTATTGGTCATTTATAGGTTTCCTCCAGAGGCAAGTAGTGACTCACACAGTGATGTGCCAACAGTATGGAAATGTCCTTAGACCTCCTAGGAAAATACCACTTTTCCCAGACAGCAGCTTGGCACAGTATGTTCTGGGCACAGTGCTTCTGCCAGCTGCCTAATCTGCAAGGCCAGCTATGCTCAGATTTCCCCTTCATGGCAGAAGAATGATGGAGTGTCTGCCATACAAGTACTCCATCCTGTGTCTTGGTACTGCTTTTTCATGACCAAAGAACTTCACTGGCTTTAGGGAATTTGTTTTTAAGTGTCTTAATGTAAAGAGAGTGTCAAATGAGTGTGTGATGTCTGTTGCTTATGGTTGGCTTTAGAATGGTCTAAGAAACTGGGAAATATGGAATTTCAGATTGGTTGTTCTCTGCCTTTACTCTTTTGGTATCAAGTGACTTTTCGCACTCCTTCCTTAATTCTGATTGTGGTCAGGAAGATCTGACTAAAAGACTTTCAACAGTTGAATAGCTAGCAATAAGATCTCCAGGTCGTTTTTCTTTACCCTATTTCCCCCTATCTCCTGTTTGCCTTTGCCTCAATTTCACATCTGGAGTCCCCTAAAAATGGATAGCATCTGTCCCATGCCCAGGAATGCCTGTCTCTCATTTAATATTACTTTAATTTGTGTTATGTTTCATTTGCTTATAATATCACACAGTGCACAAGAAGTGCAGCAGGCATCTCTGATAAAAGGCAGATGGCAGG
Organism: Prinia subflava; assembly: GCF_021018805.1. NCBI lineage: Eukaryota > Metazoa > Chordata > Aves > Passeriformes > Cisticolidae > Prinia > Prinia subflava. Next base: position 2,524,116 of record NC_086249.1, read on the forward strand.
AACATACTGTCTTCTCAGGTACATGTTTTGGATTGTCTGCTGACAGACAGGAATGGTGCAACTCTGAGACTGGGTGAGGAGGTTGAGGAGTGAGAGATGCTTAAAAACAATTTTTTGTATACTTTGTAGTATATGTATACTTTGAAGAAGCAAAATGTAAATGCCAACCCAAAGAACAAGGATCATGTTCTGTTTGTTGTGCCAATCTGAATTTAACGTTTTGTAGGGCTTTAAAAAAACCTGTGTTGTTCTCATATTAGCATATCATCTTTCACAATAGATAGATTTAACATGTAACAACTCTGAAGTTTTTTTGTGGGGAGTTTGTTTGTTCGGTTGTTTTGTTTTCCAATGGTGTAATAGGGTATTATATGCCCTGTTGAAGTTATTGTTCAGTCATCTTGGGAGTGTCAGCTATTGCCTCTTCCTCTCTATCTCTTTTTTCTTTCATTTTCTTTTCCAGTCCCCAAGGCTCTTGTTTAAGATAAATAATTAAAAAAAAGAAGTAAACATGGTTTCTTAGCTTTGACAATGCCTAGATGCCAATGTGTTTAAGTGGCTCCTCCATTTTAGCTACACACTTCCATAATTCACTTCAGTGAAGTTTATTCTACAGCTAACAGGTTTGGATTACTGCCCATCTGCTGGTGATTTTCTACTTGCTGTGAGAGGAGGGGATGTTTTCTTCCCTAAGGATTCTTGCTTCTTAGTGGTGCTTGAACTCCAAAAACCCCACTCCACTCTACTGCTTGGTCTCTGATGTTACAATAGGATTGCAGTCCAAAGATGAGGCTTCAGAGCACCACCACAAAACGTGCAGGCTACTGTAAAGAAAAAAATATTTCAACTTAGTAATTTAATGGCAATTTTTTTTTTACCTTGTGCCTCTATTAGATTCTACTATGTAGGTGGATATTCTGCAATGGGTCAGATGCTAGTGACCCTTGAGGGTGAGATAGAGCATCAGTGGCTGTGAGGATCCATGAAAGAGAAACTTGTGTGATATTATTCCTCTTTTTGCATGGTATTTTAAAAATTTTATAACTAGAGTGTCAAAGTTCATTCCAAAATGAGGCTTGTTTTTTATAACCTTTCTTGTTTAAAAGCTTTTTTTATTCTTTCCAAATTTATACTGCATATTTAACAGGGTTAGTTATGTAACAGACCACAGGTGCTATGATTTCCCTTTTTTGTTAATTCAAAATTTACTATATGATTTTAAAATTGAGCTCTGTGAGTCTCTGAATTGAACAGCTCACTTTGAGTGTATATAATTCAGACTTGCACAAAACATGAAAACTATGTTCAACCATACAATCTGAGTCTGTGAATAATCTGTCATAGACCTTGTGGCTGTTGCCCAATACTTTGTGGACATGATGCAACAAAAGAATCATATACCCACAGAAAGTAACATATCTATAGAATAAAACACATGAATACTGCCAGATTGGTGCCAAAGCAGCAATTAAATGTGAAGAAAGCATTCTTTGTTGTTGTTGCACTTCTTCACTGGTATGAGATGATGCATTGACTTAAGTACATTCATAAAACAAGCATGGCCATTTCAAATTCTTCTAGTTTATTGTGTTCATTTTGATACGTCAATTTTTATAGTATGAAACAAGACTTGCTTCCAGTTTTAGAGAAGGATGAAGTTAAAATTTGAAGATTTTCTGTAAGATATAGTAGTAGCTGAGAAAAGGGCAATGCTTCATTTTGTGAACAGTTTCTTTGTGTGTTGAGTAAAGTTGTTGGTTTGCTCTGAGGCTGGATTTTCAATTTATGCCAAGGATTTATAGAAGCACATTGTGTAACGTCAAGGAAGGAAATCTGATAAAGTACAACCAAACCCAATTAACTGTACTACAATTTTTCTTCTCTGATTAAAGCATGGCAAAATGATTTGATGTTACATGCCTGGTGCAATTGAAGGACTGAAGAGGTTCCTCAGGATTCTTTCAGTTCTTTGGCATAGAGAGCTGTTTACTGCATCTCCCTAATTTCTAAGATATTAGAGACCTGTTTTGTTACCAGTGATGCCTCCTGACATACTCTAAGTACACTGAATCTTTGCTCCAATGTCCACCCAGCTGGCTGTGGCTGGCCCAATTTGATAACATGCCTCTGCAGTGACAGAGTATTCTTTTGTTTTATTCTTAGTGAGAGCAAAATGCAAGTCTCAGGCTGAATTATTCTCTGAGCTTAATGTCATTCAGCTATATTTCCCTTTAGAGAAGAGGGGTGCAGTAAGCAGTGTAAGGACTGGGGTCTTGTTCCTTCAGAAGATCACTTGTAGCCAGTGAAATTGAGGGACGGTGCCTGCACTGGTCTTTGACCTTGGTGTGTATCTGTCTGTGAGCGAAAATTACATCTTCTGTCTCTGTTTAAGGTCCTGTTTGAGAAGCATACCTGAAGGGATAAGAGTCATACATTGCTATGCTGGTGGAGTCTGTTAGCAGATCATCAGCAATCAGCAGCTGTGTCAAAATTTGTACAGAGGTCAAAGAGCGTATAGATTTGACCTCCACCCTGAGTCACAAGGAAGTCACAGATCCTGTGCTATTAGCATCATCTTTTTGATATATCCATGCCTGAAGCGTGTTTTTGAAAAGCTGCTTAATGCTGGCAAACAGCATGTGCTGGGCTCTCATTTTTCTCTGTCAAGAAAAGGGAAGTAGAGCACAGACAATTAATTGGTGAGACTGTCTCTGAATGTAAACTTTAAGTGGCTGGTAGGTAGTCCTTTCTATCAGAAAAAACCCTTTTTCTACAGTCATATATTTAGCTTTCTCAGAGTGGAAGCAATGGTGACCAGCTGAACATAGCATTTTCTGCACCTTCTGCTGTCTGTGTTCATGGAGAGGCTGAACAAAGGCACATCCCAACTGTGTTGTGGCACTTCTGTCACTTGAAGTTCCACGTATATGTAGTTTCTCTTTTCTGTGAACTTATGATAGCTTTTGATGTTTTTTTTCTGAAACCCTGGTGCTTCAGTTGGATTTGGTAGTTCATTTGGAAAATTGCTCCAGTATGACTGTTGCCACTGGGAGTAAAGAGTCTTCCCTCTTGTCACTTTATTAACAGAAGTTTTAGTGTTGCCTTTGCATAGTTTCCCTGTGAGCTGGGTGACACCTTCCTTCTCACCCTGTGTGTTTGTGATAGTGAATGTAATAAGCCATGTATAGTCTGGTATTCTTACCAGTCACAATTTTAGAAAACTGATTTAACTTGGTCTCAATATGTTTTTCTCTAAGATGTTCCAGAGGCATGTCAAGTCATAACTAACCACCATTTTGTCACATCTGAATGCATGCTATGAGGAGGGTATAGCACAGATGGTTTTGATTAGAATGGAGCATTCTGAGAATTTCACGAGTATTCAGTGGTGCACTAGATTTCGGTTTCTTGTCACTGAATCAGTGTCATGGAAAGTCATGAACAATACATGTTCTGTTCATGAGCAGTTCTGTTGCATTTGCAGTACCTTTGCAACTCATGTCTCTGTTTTAGTGCAAATCTGCAGAGACCTTGCAACCAACCACACAAAATACAATGATGGTTCAACCCTAGGCACCATCCAAGCTCCATGCACTGCCCTGTCAGGGATGGGGGAGAGAATTGCATAGGTAAAAACCAGAAAGCTTGTGGGCTGAGATAAGGAAAGCAAAAGCTTTGCACACAAGCATAACTAAACAAGGAATTTATTCACTGTTTCCCATGGCAGGCATCTCCAGGACAGCAAGGCTCCATCACACGTAACAGGGACTTGGAAAGATTCACAACATTGTTCTAAACATATCCCCCCTTCCTCTTTCTTCCACCCACTTTATGTTCTGAGCATGCTGTCACATGGGATGGACTCTCCCTTTGGTCTGTTGGGGTCACCTGTTCTGGCTGTGTCTCCTCACAACTTCCTGGTCTCCATTCCATTTTCTGCATGAAAAGCAGAAAAGACCTTGGTTCTGTGCAAGCCCTGCTCAGCAATAAAAGAGCACCTCTGTCTTATCATCACTGTTCAGCAGAAATCCAAACCATAACCCTACACCAGCCACTGGGAGGCTGGTCCAGTCTATCCCAGACAAAACCAGTACATGGTTAATGGTTCTGGAACCTGGAGTTAGTAGTTGGCAGACTGGCAAAAGTGATGTGTAACCTGATCCTTCTGCAGACTTCTGCTACTTTTGAAGGGTAATTTTACCCTAAATGAGACTGAATCCTACCTGTGATTTTTTTTTTTTTTTTTTTTTTTTTTTAGAATTCCTATGAAAAATAAGAAAAGGAACAAATCATGATGATAATTTAGTTTTATTACCCCTTTTCTTCCCGACTTCTGTACATAGCTGGCTAATTGACCACTCTGTACCTTGCAGGAGACTCTCAAGGTACAAGAGAAAAATTCCTATATGCATTCTGGTTACAAACATACCTACATTTACCTCATTTTATTCACTAGAGAAATAATGGAGGAAGGGTTTGAGAAAACTTTTTGGTTGTAAAGGATTTTGATAAATTTAGGAGATAAATTACAGTTGTGTTCAAGGTGATTTAAGTAAAATAGAGATGATGAAGATGATGACAAATGTAGCTTTCTTCATGCTAGCAGAACAAAATTCAATTCAACATCAAAGGAGGATAAATAGGGATAAATGTAATGGCAACCTTTTGTTCTGGGAATGCTGTCACAGAGAGCTTGAAAGCCTGAGCAAATAATGAGAGGCAGAAAGAGAAACAGCAAGTGCATGAGAGACACAGCACAGCAGAGAATAGGAACAGCTAGAAGAAATATCTGTCGTATTAATCATAGCAGAGACAAAGGGAAAGCCCAGAAGCTGAGACAGCTTGCTGTGAGAAGTAATCTGGATATAAAAGTGTAAGGTCTAGATGGAAGATGGGATTCAGAAATGTCACTTTCCTAAAACATCCTCATCGCTTACTTCTCACTTAAGTAGTTTGATTACTTTGCAGCTCATGCCTTGATTTTCCCCACACATCTTTTCTTTTCCTGTTTTGTTCTTACTCTTTGAAGTGATTTGAAATTTTAACACAGTGGAGGAGCAGCCAGGCCTCTTTTACCTTCTGAAGGCTCATGCCTTGTTAGTTGCTGTAGTTACTCTTCCCACCAATTCAAAGAATCACACTTTGTAGGTGTTGTGATTTAATCCCAGCCAGCAGCCAAGCCCCACATAGTTGCTCACTCACTCCCCAGCCAGCAAGACTGGGGACAAAATTTGGAGGGTTCAAGTGAGAAAACCCATAGCTTGAGATAAGGACAATTTATCAGGCAAAGGGAAAACGTAACAAGGAATTCACTCGCCCCTTCCTATGGGCAGGAAGGTGCTCAGCCATCCCCAGGAATGCTGGGCTCCGTCATGAATAGTGGTGACTTGGGAAGACAAAATACCATCTGTCCAAACATTTCCCCTTTCTGTTGGGGAAATACAACAACGTTTAGGTGTTTGGAGACTGCTTATTTACCTGAGAACATTAGGCATGAAAAATGTGCATCCCAATTATAACAAATTGCAGGATGAACAAAGAAGGGCCTCACTGGTGGTTTGTATTCAACAGCACAGCCATTCCCCTAGGATTTTTGAGAGGTCAGAGAATGTGCTGCCAAATTTGATGTGCATTTGCATTTTTAATTTTTTTTAATGCACATGGTTATTTTCTCTTATACAGCCATGCAGTCCCATAGAATCACACTGAAAGGGTAATTAAGAAGCATTTATTGCATGAATAACACCCAAGCAGAATCAAGTAAAATCAACATCACTTCAAATGTAAGGCTGCCTGGATACTGAAAAGTATTATTACATCCAATAACTGGGTAAGAAAAATGTGAACTTGCCATTAATCCTTGACTAACGATGTATGTATATATTTCCATATATAAGTATTTCTGTGAGGGTGCAGCAGAAGCCTAGGTAGCCAAGGGATAAGGAGAAACAATTTGTGTTAACGGGACTGTAACATTTACCTTAACATCTGAGAACTTGTACAAACATTTATTGTTTTACACTATTTTTAAAAAGATGTAAGTGAACAACAAAATGGATAATTGCGGGTTTTATTTCATTTAAAGACTCACGTTATAAAATCAAATAAATTACAGCAACTGTTTAGAGCCATTAACTACACTTATTGCTGGCAGACATTGCTTGTGTTTTAGTCCAATGATGGCAATATATTCCACCATGCAAAAGAAAGAGTCAGTACATTTAAACTAAGGGTTATCTGAGGCTCTAATTATCTTAAAGTAGATCTGTTAATTTGCAAATTATTCTCATTCTTCAAATCATGCAAAGCAAAAACAGCCCATATATGATCTCATGCTCGTAACACAGTATAATATTTAAGGTGATGTGACAGGGTTTAAATATCTCAGTCTATACAATTTGCCTTAAAAACTGCCTATCTTCAGTTGGTTTCTTTGGAACTGCCTGCCTATTTTGCCTTGAGTAACTTGTTGTTAACCTGGGAAATATAAATGTTAGCATTGTTCCACCTTTTTGAAGTACAGATGGGAAAAAACATACAGTGAAGTACTTACATCATTCCCAAATAAGAAATAGCATCTGTCATTTCAGAAATAGAATATAAGACAGTAGTAGAAGTAAAGAAATTAATTCATTCATGATATTCATGTGTAATAAATGATACAATATAATTTCTAGCCAGAAAGAAGGATTTGAAGTACACAGTAAATTTCACTTTGGTAAAATGGACAAAACATTCAGATTATTTTGTCAGAGGCTGATGCTCAAGTTTCCAGACTGTACAGCAAGCTATATTCCCTATGTCCTGTAACTACAGCAAATCTGACAAAAACCCATTAGTCTGGACATTTGTAGGAGAATGTCAGGGATGGTCAAAAGGCTCGCTGAGCTCTTTTGGAGCTGGATGCTGAAATCCCATGGACTTGGACCTGGAAGAGTTTGTCCAGGGAGCTTGTTCCAGAGCTGCCCATCCTGCAAGGTTGAAGACCACTGGCTTGGGGATTATTAGTACCCCACCTTGAGTGAGGTACTTGTCAGGCTGTCTCTGTTCTGGGATTCAGTTTGTGTGATGGCAAAGCAGAAATATTCTTTTAAGACCCCCAAACTACTGAAATTGTGTTTCTTCAAGAGCTGTGTGTCCTGTTGGGAAGATGTGCAGGCCTCCTTCCAAAGATGCACACCACACATACCCAGAACTTTAGTGGTATTGAATGTCTCTGTTGGTCTGATCACTGAGCAGAATGTGCCCAGGCCACTGCAGCTCTGCTCCAAACAAACTCCCAGATCAGGAGACCTCAGAAGGCAGCGTGGCCTCCTCCACAACTTTTTGTGCTTGTGGAGGGGATTATCTTCCATTGGATACAGGGCCCTTTTCAGCCTCTCTGCTGCTTTTGCTCTTTGTATCCGTGCAATTGGACTGGAACAATAATGAACTAATCCTTGTTATTTTTTGGTAATAAATACCTTTGTGATGTGTTGTGAGCCGACTGGAAAAGATATAAGTTTTCCAGGAACTGTTTCTGCAGTGTCTTTATTTGCTACTAATTATATTTTCTAAATCTGAAAAGGGGATAAAGGTATCTTAAAAAGAAAAAAAGTCAGCTTGTGTGAATTAAATGAGAACGTGATAAAATCACTAAAGAGGTGCATCAACTCTAACTCAAGTCCAGGTACATAAATTTACTTTGTTTGCACATAACATATAAACATACTAATACATGTCTCTTAAAATACATATTTAAATCTATAGACTGCAAAAAAAGTATATTTTATGTTGCAGTATATACCATTCAAAGCAAATGTTTTAAAGCAATAAGCATGTTTTGCATGCTGAGAGAATGTGCGCAAACCCAATCTGCAAAGTGGATGAATCCATTATGTAAATCTAAAGTTGTCAGAGTGATCTATTATAACTATTTCTACTGTCAGCTGTTCCACATAGCACAAATTCAGAAACATACTCATCTTGATAGGGGAGAGTATTTAGATATTATACCAACTACTTATTAATCTTACTGATTTCCACAGCACCTATCACAATGACATTTTTTGTTATGGGGATTAATGCCGAAAACAGAAGATGACAATCAAAAGCTAACAAAAGAAGTGTCACGTTCATGACTGGAATATAAATTGAAGGCTGTGAAGGAACAACATGGCTCAGAGCATTGCTGCTGGAGGCCAGCTTTTTATCAGAGGCTCATGCTTAGAAACTAGAACTGTTGGGAGGGAACAAAATGTCACTAGTGATGGCTGCTTGTAACTCATGTGAGAGACGTGCTCTCCATTCAGCTCCTAGTATGCTACATACAAAACAAACAAAAAAAGATCTAAATTACTCTAATTTGAACATCACTGATGTTTTCTGCAAAGAATTTGGGGGGTGGATCATTTTAGCATCCAGAACTAGTAATTGAGTATTTCTTTGCTTTTATTCTCATAGAAGATACTTCTCCAGGTTTGCAGGTGAGGAGGCAGTATTGTAAAAGATTTTCTGTCACTGCTTTTGCTATCATTTTTTTGGCATGCTAGATATGAATTTGCATTGTCAGAAATTTAGTAATTCAATGCAAATGCTAACCAAACATTTTAACAGTATTCCTCTTGTGAAAGTTACTTTAATTATTATTGTTGTGTCTTCTTTAGTTTCAAAAGGCAAAGTGAAATATGTTGCTGCATCCTAAAAGTTGTGTTTCTTCCTAACCAGTAGAAAACCTTAGAGTTTTGAGCCAGGTCCTACAAAACTTGTCTATTTCATTTGTGTTAGGGTTTCATAAAAGAAAAAAGGTGCATTAGACTGCATTGTGAAGTTAATGTATGTGAGCTTGAAAGGATTAACAGCTATACAGCCATTAAGTAATAGCAAACTAATGTTTTCTTTGCTTCCTTTTTTAATTACAATTTTAGTGACTGACCCATGCAAATTTCTTCATTTGCACACATTTCCAGATTAAATAGATTTGGGTGTTGGTACTTTCCAAAAATAGATCGAGCACTACAGCTCACCACAGTTAATTTGATGTTGGCTGGAAAACAGCACAATTCTGTAGGGGCTGAAGAATGAGACTTCCATATTTGTTCACTAGAGGGAGAGAGGAAAGTGCCACGGAGTGCCCAAGGGCTCAGTGTGCGCCCAAGTCTGGGCTCCAAGTCAGCAGAGTGGTTTAATCAGTGAATGCCCTGAGCTCCTTCTCTTCTTGTTTAGCATTGGGGTTGGGACTTGGGGACTATTTCTGTGGTTTGTTTTCTTCGATTTTACTACAAAATTTACTTTGGACCTGCAGAGCCTTAGGGTTATAGTTAAAAAATAGGTTTCCACCAAAACCCTGTATTTTTCCAAGATCTGCCAAGCTTTTTCAGAGTAGTATTTAATTAGAAAAAATAGGCAGCAACTAAACATTCTGTCAGATTTATCAGTGGTGACTAAAACATCACTGAGCAGCTCCATGTTGCTTGACAATACCACTTGCTCATATGGGAAGTATGCTTCTAAAGACGTCTTAACATTTTTGAGTCTTTAAATTGCCTACCTTCCCTTTGTAGCTTTTATTATTTTTTCTTTGGGTGATTGTTCAATGTGGAGTTCAGCTCTCTCCTTTGCATTCTGCAAATGCCAACTCAAAAGGTGTTATGTTCATAGTTATTGTTCTTGAATCATGGGAGCAGAAATCCTAAACAGCAGAGTCTGGGTTTGTAAAAGAGGAATCTAAACAATACCCTTGGTTTGTCTTGCTCTGTTTTAATGTTTGTCAGAAGGAAGATTTCAGATGATCACCACATAGTCTGCTTAACAATTGCATATTATTTTTGTGAATGTCTGATAGTTTGGGACTATACAGTGCCTCATCTAAATTAACTCTGTTCAGGAGTGGAACAAGCTGGGCAAGGTGATGTGACCACCTGCATAGAGGTCTGGCTTTCAATGATCCCCACTAATGCCAGATGATTCAAAGCAGCACTGCTGGCATTTTAGAGGGCTCTGATGGCTCCACATTTAATATTTGTGAATTTGTCTCTGCAGATTGCTGTGCATCTTGGCACAAGTGGAAGGAGAGACAAAGTAGAAGGCTTGCCAGCTGTGGACCAGATGAGACCCAAATGCACCCATGTGTGCAGTCACACTATGTCATAAACAAGTCTGTTGGCATCCTTGGTGGAATTCCTGGTTGTCCTTGGGCAGACCTGTCCAGGAATGAGCACTGTTGTAGTAACATTTTCTGCAGAAAATGTGGAGATCGCTTTGTAGTTGAGTTGATGGTTTGTTTGGTGTTCTGGTTATTTTTTTTTTTTTTAAAGGTTTGGTCTGTTTGTGTTTGCCCTTTTTAAAAATTTAAATTTAATATAACAAGATCATGAAGAGTTTATTTTATTTAAAGTTAAACTGATGAAAAGCCTATTTTATTTCCAATAAGTTCAGTTAGGCACAAATATATGCCCTGCACTTTAGGTGTTGAAAAGTTCTTCTTCAAATCTTCAGATGAAAGAGTCTGCATGAATGCTAATGCACACATTTTAATGTGCGAGGAATTCCCTGCCTTTAGTGAATTTGTCTGGACTTTCTTGGGTATCTTTGAGAACCCTTTTTTATTGCCTTACTAAGAAGTAAAGCTGGTTAATTACAGTTTCTTCCTGAAAAGCCTTATCCATCATGGTATTACTGCTGAAAGGGAATGTGGTGTCCTGCTTACTTGGAAATACTCCTTTGGCAGCGTTTGAATCATTGTTATTCATAAGACTGTATTTTCAGGCTGTCACACTCTTCTCTTTTTACTTTCCATAAAAAGTATTTGATAGTTTCGAGATTGTTCAGCATTTTACAGAAAAAAAAAAATATTTAGAGTCAAAAAGACATAATTTCATGAAGTCGTAAATATTTTTCTGATTAATTTTAATCAATGGGCAGTTATGTTCTTCAAAACCAGAAAGTTACCTGGTGTGTACAGGAGTCTGGGAATCACTAAGGCAGAGTAATCTCCCATTTTGTGTCACATACATTTCCAGAGGCAGTCTGGGGTCTCCAGCCCTCCACCAGCTGATGTTTAGGGACAGACTTGAATTTGGAGCCAGGGCTTTGCTGTTACTATGTTCAAACAGGGAGTGTGATTGTAGTGAACTTGTTGCTCTGTTTCGTTCTGCAGCAGTTTTGTCTGTACCTTGTGTTTGCATTACAGATTCAAATCTGTCATTTTTTGCAGTATTTTTTATTATGTGATTATGGTTCTGTTGTGTTGTCAGCCACTAACAGATGGCTCAGTTCTTTAATATAACAGTTATTTGATGTATGTATCTATCTAAAGTACCTGATGGATATCTGGTGCTGGAAACACAAATCGTTACCAGTCTTCCTGAAGGTAATAGAAATATTTTAAAGCAAAATTTATCACGTGAGTATTGAATTTTTATACAATGCAGTGACAGGTTAAAAATAAAAGAGGCTAGGTAAAATAGTGAAACATTCAGGTGATTTTTCTTCAGATCTGTGCAGAGGATCTTCTAAACACTAGTAAGTGCTCTTTGTATATTTCTGAAAAAGTAAAAGCATGAGCACTATAATCAGTTGAAATATTACTAATTCTTATCCAGAGCATGTCAATGCAAAAGATGTGTAGGACCCAAGAAGTATGAGCTGTGCTATGCTAGTTTCATTGAAAAGAGTCAAGTTCCAGTAGTTTGTATTTCAGAACTGCAGACAGCTGTAGTCACAGTACTTTGGGATAAGACAGTTCCTTTATGAAACTCTCTTGAGATTTGTAACCATACTTAAAATTGTCTTTAAAAGTCTGGCTTTGATAAAGAGATTTCTTCTAAGCTTCATCTAGCTGACAGCTTCTCATATTAAATTTCTTTCATCCTTCCCGATAATTGAAGAATGCTGTCCCAAGACAGGAAGAAACCATACACATGCAGTTCAAATAGATTCAGTTAATTCTTTTTTGTGTGGACTAACAGAAGAAAGCATCTGCTCCTCCTGGCAGTCTGTCTGTTATAGACTCGTCCACACGAATATAACTTAAAAGATGAGGCATGAGTTTAATTCATAGATCACACTGTAAAGTCATGAAATCCATTTGTTAGACCAGTGTTTCCATGTTGGCAATTTACTGCTTGTTCCTGGTCTCTCCAGAAGATATTTTGCTCACTAGAGTTGAGAAAAGGAACACTTTTTCTACCATTTTCATGACCAGATACCCTTGAGCCAGTTCTCTTATCACTAATTTTGATTGAAGCAGAAATTGCTGTCCATGTCTGTCTTCATTGTACTCTTGGAATTTTGACTAAAAACTAGATATTTTATATAATTGTTTCTCCCTAGTATCTTCTTCATGGAAATAAGATTATTGTGTCCTGGGAGTTGAACTGTAAAGGGAAACTTATGGTAATATTTTTAAGTTAGATATCCTGTTTATTTCTAACATTTCAATGTGTTTTGTTCTTTCTCCTTAAGAAATTAAATTAAAGTAACACAAGATTTTCTATAGGATGTCTGAAAAAAATAATATTGTCTTGTTTTCTTCTGAGTCTGTATTACATAAAGCTCTTTTTACTTTGCAATAACCACTTGTCTTTCCTCATTTCTTGCATTTCCTTCTGTCCCTCTTTGTCTATCATTAACAGATACAGAATTAAAAAAAAAAAAAAAGAAACCCCTTAAATTTACTTAGATCACAATTTTTGATGTATTGTTGGGAGTTACTCATCTGTTTTTATATTTTGTTCTGTGGAAATCTTTGTATGGAAAGATTGTCTGATAATAAAGTGTTGTCTGTAATATCCTGTGGTTCTCTAATTCCAGATCATAGTCAGTGATTTCTCTGCCCTCCGATTTCTACAGAGCCTTTCTGCTCAATAGAAACTTCTAAAAACAGAAAAATTTTGTCCAAGAGGTTTAATCTTGCTTTTGTATCAATATTGTGAAGAGTTGAAACATTGGTTCTTCTATATTATCTAGTGATTCATTTGCTAAGACAAATGACCCACTTACTACATGGACCTGGAAATAATTTAACTCTTCTTATTTATAAGCGGTATGTAATTAATAGACATAATTGTGTAGCACGAAGCAGTGAACTATTGGATTGTATAAAACTTTAAAGAAACTGTAGATCACAGATAGCATCATAGAATCACAGAATACCTTGAGTTGGAAGGGACCCATTAGGACCATGAAAAAGAGGCCCTGTTCCTCACAGACAGGAGGAACCATATGACCAAGAGCATCATCCAGACACTCCCTGAACTCTGGCAGGCTTGATGCCATGGCCTCTTCCCTGGGAAGCCATTCCAGAGACCAAATGCTCTCTCACTGAAGGTGCATACACTGATGCACCTTCATCCCCTTTCCTTGTGTGCTTTGCTGGTCACCAGAGAGGGGAGATCAGAGCTTCCCCCACTGCTGTCCTCTTCTTTTTCCTTTTAATACGAGAAATACAAAACCTGAAGCTCTTTGAAAAACGAAGTGTTAATTTTGTTTTGTTTTGTTTTTTTGTGATTTAGTTACTTTATTCCACAAGGAATCAGAATCTGAAGTTCTCAACTTTCAGGTGAGTGCCTTATCTTTCCACAGGCTTCTATATCTGTGTATTCTTACTGATCCATGTCCCATCCTTTAGACTCATAAAGTTGTTCTCACCACCTGGTTATTTCTTTCCCTCTCAATGACTTTTTGAACATTTTACACAAGTTGGAAAAGTAACAGCAGGAAACAAGAGAAAACCACCTCAGAATAATGGTTGTGGGCACACTCCTGGGAGATGCAAGATATAGGTTCAAATCCTTTCAATTAATTGTGTGGCTCCCAAAGCCCAGATAAGTAACTGCCTAAAAAGCTGAAAGAATAGAGCTTAAAATGTTTCTAATAATAGAGGAATGTGAAAGCAATTTGTGGTTTCAATAGTGATAACTTTAACCTGAATTTATGAACAGATGACTTAATTCTCTATGTCTGATATAGTTGTCCCTTTTGGTGATTTTACTGTATTTTTTTCAAACTATTTTTTTGATTTAACTGCAAAAACTTCAAAAAGAAACTACCCAAGGAACATCAAAATATCCTGAATAGTTTTAGCCACAGGTCAGCCTGAGTGTTCCTTTAGTTGTGCTCCTGCAGCTAGGTCCCGTACCCTGCAGAGTCTGTGGGTACCCAAGGGTTAGCAATTCAGTTCCATTTCCTGTGACATCTTCTTCCAAACTCTTTATTCACAACCAAAGTTTTGATAAGACAGCTCTTTATAGGTTCCTGAGCTTGGAGAGAGGGGGGAAGATCAGTGGGTTGGTGCCCTTCTGAGGACCATTTCCTTGAAGTAAATCCTCACATTATGGAAAGGGCTTTGAAGGTCAAAATACAGGGTTTAGAAGGATTGCATATTGTGGACACCTCACATCATAACTCCAAACTCTTTTTGGTACTAGAAAAGCTTAGACTGAAATTCAAATAGAGGGTTTGTGAACAAAACTGCCCCATACCCTTTTTTTGTCCTGATGGAGCAGCCTTTCTTTCAGACTGATTCCTGGTTCAGTAATGTTCAGCTTTTAGGTTGCAAAGATGCTGTACAGCTCCCTCTGTATTCCAAAGGGTGATCTTCCTCTCACACCCCAGACCCCTGGCTATCTGTTGTTTCATCAGACTCCTCTGGGTCTGCCTCAGATGCCCTTCAGGCTTTCCTATTCTTGGCTTGCCCTCACCACTGGAAAAAATATTCCCTAGAACCCAAGCAGCCACCATCTCTGTTGTAGGAAATTTTCCCCCTTGCAGAAGGCTGCACTGGACAGGAAACATTCCTCTTGTCCATGGTTTTCCCCCCAGTCCCACAGCCTTCCCTGTGAGGCAATACAACCTTTTTCAAAACAGCTCACAAGAAATGGAAGTGATCTGTAATCAACTGAAATGAGTACTGCCCATCACAGAGTTTTAAGTCCAGCAAGCAGAACAGAGTTCACTTAACTCTTCTTGTCATCCAAAACATTGTGGTAAACTTGCTGTTTTTCAGAGGTGCAGTCTCAGAATGGACTTCAGATACTTGTGGAGATTCACTGAATTGACACAAGGATAAACCAGAGTTCAAACTGGACTAAAGAAAACAGAGAATCAGGTAATGACAGAATCCCTAAGGAAAAGACCCTTAAGATTGAGTCCAGCCATTAACCTCATACTGCTGAGTCCACCACTAAGCTGTGTGCATAAGTTCCGTATCTAAAACTCTTTTAAATACCTCCAGTGATTGTGACTTGCCCTGGTTTATGGCAAATTTCAGAGAAAACCTACAAATGGGGTCCCTCTGGGAAGCAAACCTGAATATTCCCTTCCCCAACTGGTCCAGGAAAGGACTTCCTTGGAGAAAAGTGGAAAAAACTATTTATCTAACAGAGTGCTCACAAACATAAAGAATTAATAATATGAAACAATAAAACTTCTTGCTACTCCAAAGAGACTAGAGATGACAAAATTGAGAAGAATCCTTTCTGTGGGTGTGGCTCTGCTCTCTCAGTCTCTTATCAGTCCCTCAGGCGCTGGAAATGCCATCCTGGTGGGCCACAGGTGTGAGCTCCCAGTGCTCTTCTGGGTTTTTGAGTCCAGGACAGGTTTAAACAGTCCCAAGAAAAAGAGGAAAAAACAGTCCAGGGAGCTTCTGTGCCTCAGCTAGCTAAAACTAACTAAGAGCAAAGCAGATGTCTGTCCTGCTGTCTGTCTGTGCTTCAGGCAAGGCAGTCCAGGAGCAGAATGCAGAGGAGGGAATGCTGTCTCCCAAACCCTGCCCTGCTTCTCCTTCCTGCTTCACTCTCAGAACTATCCCCAAAGGTACAGAACTCAAGATACAGCATAAACAGAACAGACAACTGGGGGTACAAGCATCAAAAAGTTACCCCATGACAGTGACTCACCACTTTCCTGGGCAGCCTGTTCCAACCCTTGACAATCCTTTTTATGACATAATGTTTTCTGGTATACAGTATAAACCTTCCCTGGCACAACTTGAGGCAATTTCTCGTTCTATCACTTGATCTCTTTTCCCAGGGAACAACACCCACCTGGCTAGAGAATCCTTTTGGGTAGGTTATTTCAGGTATATATTTCCCAGATTTCTAAGCATACTGCATTAAATTAACAGATAAGCAAAACCCTGCAGACTGATCTGAGCCAGTCATGCACAACTGACAGCTGCAATAAAAAAATCCTATCTCCTAAATCAGCTTTATCCTCATTACTAGGTCTTAAAAACCCCAGATGAGATGCCTAAGTGCACTAAAGCCATTGTACAATCACACAGTAGGAAACAGCTCCTACCTCAGAAAGCCTGCAGTCAAAAGAGATGAAACAGTTTTGCACTACCACTCTCTAATGGAAAGGCTGGACTGAACTGACAGACTCCCTAGCTCAAGGTCAGACAAGGACCAACACAGAACTGGAAGCCCAACCAAGATCTTCTGATCCCAGCCTAGTGCCTGATCCAGAAGACAATCCTTCCAACCATGCATAACACGACCATTTGTTTTCATACACAGTGCTCTCTTGCACGCCAGTGCTTCTCCAGCACCTTTTTGCATGGCATTCCATCTCTGCCACAGAGCTTTCCTCCTTTAGGTGCTTTTCTGGCAACACAGCAGCTGTGAAAGTAATCCATGTGCATCTACACTCTCTGGAAGCAGTTTTCAAAAAGGAAAGCTTTTGATAGCTGTAACCCGCACCAAGTAGTCCTGCACATTTTTTCCTTTTTTTTTTTTTCAATCTTATCATCTCCCATTCCATTCTTTTTTCTTTGTTTCCTACAGTCTTATGGTGTAAAATCTGTGAAAAGATGAAATGTTTAGGGTAAATTAAAAAAAAAAAAAAGTCAGACATCCACAAAAATAATATGTAATTGCTAAGTAGACTACGTGATGATCATCTGAAATTTTCCTTCTACAAAAAATTAGACCCAGACAAAGCAAGGGTATTTTTAGATATGAAATTTATTTACTTCTCATTCTGACAATATTCTAGGAGTTGCATATGTTCAGGCAGTGAGCACAGAGTTTACCTATATGGACAACTGTGAAATTTGTAATCAAACATTAAGTCACTTTTTCTCATGAGGAGGAAACAGATGTTTGTTCAAAACAATCCTAGATCAAAAGTTGCGGAAAAAAAGAAGATCATTGCTTAAAAAAATTTAGGGCAGGCTGAAATAATGAATTTAAGTGACTTAACTATATGCCTAACAAATATTTATCTTCCTGTCATATAAATGCTGTAACATATTTTTTGCCTAGGAAGGAAAACCTCAAAAATGAGTATCAAGAATATTGACAGGGACAAACTCAATTAAATAAAATGAAAAAGGATATGCTTCTGTAGTTTCTAGGCTTCTTATTTGTTGTAGGGATGTAAAACCACTCTTCTGCTTTTCCTATAGTTAATTTAGAAAGAGAGGGGAGATGTTTTCAGAGGTTCCAGCAAGTATGTGTGGTGCCTGGGGAAAGCTGTTAATCCAGTAATAACATTAGAAAGAGCTACAGAAAAGAGAGATGACAGCCATCCTGCTGTCCTGCTGGTGTCTGGCCTGCTAGTGACACTAGCAGGGACCAGGTCTTGCACAGAAACCTGGATGGCAGCAGGCAGAGCAGGAGGTCAGAGCATCCGACCCCTGACAGGAGAGGGAGGGACTGACATAGGTGGGATACGTGTTGGTAACATGTGCAGAGCTTTGTTGCTCAAAAGATGTCATGTTTGAAAACTGGTCCTATGAAAGTAACCAGAGAGTGTACAGAAATGTGCTCCACAGCTGAGACCGTGGGGAAATCCCAGCTGCAGATTAACCACAGCAGCATCAGACCTGGGTAGATCACCATTCACAGCAACAAATGTCTGTGTCCCAGATGTGTCACAGCACATGCAAACATTCATTTGTGGATGTGATAGTAAAATTCATTTTTTTGGTTACAAACAGAAAAAAACCCCAACATGTGTTGACAGATTGGATTTTTGCATTGATGCTCCAGCAGAGAGACCAGAATTTAGTAAAGGATTGCTTTGCTTTTATTGGGACTTTTTCTAGAACTCTGTAGATCTGCCTGTTGCCCAGCATCCCACTCACCTATGCAGAGCCCATGGAAGACTTTTACCTTTTGGTATTTATTAGATTTTAGGTGTCCAATCCATAGCATATATGAGCAATCAGTATTACTGAAAAGCATTCTTTCAAGACAATCATGATGGCCAATAGTAACCAATCTGCAACCTATGCAGCTCCTTTTATATGCAATAAGTTTTGTATAATAATCACATTTCAGAAACATGAAATCCAGCCATGAAGCATTCGTAGATAAAAACAAGGACAAAACCTGTTGCATAATCAATTTCTGTAAATGAATCACCTCCCCGTTATCGTACTGTCCCAAGTGGGTGTGATGGGGATAATCAGTTTATTTTTGCCAAATCCCATGTGCTGCCCAAAGTGAGCACTGACAGGCCAGGCAGTGTAAGAGTCAGCTTAGTTGCCCAGGAAAATAAGCAGTAGTCATGGATCACAGCCAAAACTTTAAAAGACAATGCCAGTGGGATTTTGGTGAAGTATGGAGAAAATTAGCCAATCAGCCATTCTAACACCTCAGGCTGTTATCTATTATCCTGTTTAAAAGAATGCAAAGAAAGAACTTTCTGCTCTGTCTCTCCCCACTTCTAATATGAGACCTTGATGCATTCTTATTTCAGGATTTTCAAAGAGAAGAAAGGTTAAAATCTGTTATTTTTAAGTTGGTAATAGCACCAAGATCTTGTTTAGTCTGTTTTTTTCTACATCCTTACCTAGATCCTGTCTGTAAATACATTGTCCCAAATAAAATATGATATGGTCTCAAAGCATATGGTCAACAATACCAAAAATAGAGTAAGACTAAGGACTGGTTTATACTGTTTTCCATGCATGTGATAGAACTTAGCCATGTTACTGATTAGTAGAAGCATGATATCTGCTTTGTTAGGTTCAAAATAGAAGGATTCTGCACAAAACCTCACCGGCCTCTCAGCAGTAAATTCAAGTGCAGAGTTTGAAATTGGTACACCCTTTTCCCCTTTCAAAAGCTGAGTGTTGTGGTGCCTCAGAGTGAAATGCCTTATACCAGAGTGGGAACTCTGCAGAAAGCCAGCAGTTAAATTAGGACCTTGTGCCAGCCAGAAGGCCAAGGGCAAAGGTACATAATGTCAGACCCTACAGCATGCAGCTCTGGGTTCAACAGTGAGAAATTGTGGGGAAAAAGGTAGGGAGGAAGTCTCATATTGCTCAGCTTATGGTTCTAAGAAGCACCTCTGTCTGCTTAGGTCTACATGCAAGCTGCTGCACTGCCAGCACGTATTGCCTGCATGGAGATGACTGGTAGTCAGCTCTGCTTTTTAAAGTGCAGATAGGGAAGGAAGAGTTCTGATCATGGCACCATATTTTGTATAAAATTCAGTTGCTTGCCAGATGGATGTTGCTGCCAAATGTCCAGATGTGAATCGTGGGTACCTCAGCCTGTTCCATCAGATGTTTGCTGGTTAATTTAATTTGAACTAATTTTAAGTTAGCTGGTAACTTGCCAACATAAACATTAAAATACTGGTTTTTTTTTTCTGGTTGTGCCATGGTAGGGCTCCATTATGAGAGACAGCAATAGACAGCAAGTATTTTTCAACAGAGGAGATGCTTTCCTCTACTATAAAGAGTTCACCTTCATATTTCTGTGCTGTTCAGTATCTATCAGCCTACAATTCCCACACTTCTCTGTTGCCATTTTTGTTATTTAACAGTGTTTCTGTTCCCCTGGCCTTTCTCTACTCTCAAGCAGCTGCTGGTTTAGAATCACCCTCTTTTTAAACTTTGGTAGGAAGAGGTAGGTTAGATGCCTCCAAACTGATCTGCTCTTCAGGAGCAAAGCTGAGGAAATCAGCTGTAGAGCTGATCTCAGGAATTCAGTAGCAGCCCTAGGCAAACTGCTAAATCTCTGCTCTCCTGAATCTAAGCCTACTCAAGTTAAAATGTTGCCCTCTTTTTCACCTGCTATTGCTCACTGACAATATTTTAAATATATTCCCTCCCCCATGTCTTTCTATCTGGTGCTTTGCTTGCTTCTGTTGTGGGGTCTTGCTGTAGCAGATCTTTAAGTAGTAATTGAGGTTTTGGAATTTAAATCAGTGGCTGAGGGGTGCCATTCTTGGCATTAGAATTCAAGATCTCACTGTTTTCGTTATGTCTTACTTTAGCAAATGGCTTCTAATTTAGATTGTCTACTTTTTACAAGATGGGATGGCAGCCGGAGGAATTATTTATTCCATCGTGACGTTCAAAAGGAAACAAAAAAGGGTTTTTTTTCAGCCGATTTCTGGATCCTGTAAAGGCATCAGTAATGTTCATCTTTATTTTAAAGAGTCTAAGAGATCATCAAACTTTATACCTAGTCTAGAAGTGATGCTTCGTGATTACAGATTACTACAGCCTTTCTGCTCAGTGTTGTCTTTCTCAATTTCTGAAGGATTTCTCTGCCTCCTAAAATAAGTCTGAAATCATTAGGGAAGAAGTAGGTGCCTGTGCAAACAATTTCTGTGACAGCAATGAGCAATTCGCAGGAGGAAAGTAGTGTAGTCTTCAGGGCTGGGACTAGATATCTTGTAATAATCAAAATCCAGAGAGATTATTCACTACTACGAACAAAACCAAGAAGGGACATCTTTGGTAAATTCTCTGAGTGTAAGTTCTCTGAGATAGGCCCATTTCTTCTCTGTCTTCTGTGACATGTCTGCTTGTTTCAAAAGTGCATACACAAAAACACATTTGTATAATTTGCAACGTCTTTTTCAAGCACTTGCTAGGAAATAGGCTGTAATGTGCCTCATGCTGGTTTGTCTTTTAGAAATAAAATAAATTTTTTGAGCAGATTTGATCCCATTCACTTAAATGTTTTGAGCAAAATGTTACTGGGATATTTAGGACACAGATTTACTGTCTGTTCGTGCTATCTGTAATGACCCAGTAGACCAGAACATCTTCAGAAGAGCTGTCACAATCTATCAAGTCAATGATCTGTGAAATATAAATTCTCTGTGGAAGTTGTTATGGGCCATTAAGTAAATAATAATACCTATTTTATAAACTCTATAATAACTTTATATTTATTATAGAAGATCAAATTTGTAAGATAAAATAAAAATCATCCTGAGTCTCCAACTAAAACTTAAGCTTCTCCAGTACTGAAAAAACTGTCATTATATTTCATTTCGTCACACACATTCTCTTTATGAGCATCTAGTGTAAAATTGGTATAAAATGCCAAAATACCCAAACACTATAATTTTCATAACATTTTCAGTCTAGATTTGAGAGCAGGGTCCTTGTCTAAGCTGGCTTAGATAACTTAAAATAGTCTTCAACAGAGCTGAACAAGAAACTTCCTGAAATGTGCACAAAATTACAAAATATAGCAATTAACAAAACTAATTGCTCTGAATTCTCTGAGTTCCCTGTAAGACATTAATTTTGAGAGCTCCATTCCAGGAGCTATATAGGAGCATTCTGAAATATTTAATGTGTTTTTCCCCCTGAGGTACAGGGCAGGACTCTGCTCCCCATGTTTTATGAAGGAGAATCTGAATCACAGAAGTTAGAATCTATCTCTCCTAATAATAATCATGTAGAAGTTAGGCCCTGAGCCAAACATGTTCTCTTTACAGGCTCTGAAGGAGAGCAACATCCCCATTTGCAGGATTCAGCCCAATAGGGGTGTCTGCAGCATATGTTTATGCTTCTGTTCAGAGATGTGATAGGGTTGACAAAGACTCTTGTCTCCAGTCTGTTCCTCCAGGCTGCTTACAGGTGAATTTCTCTCTACTCGTGGCTGAGTTTCCTTGGCAAATCCAGTTGCTTTGCTCCATAAGTGCTCCAGTGTGTGACCCAACACACATGACCAAGGTCCAAATCCAGAGACCCTAAGTTAGCAAGTAAGGTCTTTAAACAAACGTTGCATTACATAGAGGACTCAAGGTGTTTGGGGCTGTCATACCTCTACCTACAGGGAGGTTTGGGTGATAAATGTCACTCAGTATTTATCAGAGGTAGCACAAGCCTTGTCGCAAGCAAATGAGGGGGTCGTATCAGCTGCATGATCTACCTACAGTATTTAAACTTCATCTTTTCAATAGTAGCCTGTTTTCTTTGGCACATTTTTCCTTAGGTGACTTCATAGACCCCGAGTTTGAGTCAAGTGTCAGAATCCTGTATGGGGGGTTCAGGGGAGCAACCATCAGAGGGTTGAAAGAAGCTGGAGGCAGCCATAGGAAAAAGCAAGGGGAAAATACACCAAGTGATCAGTAACAAATAGAAAAACTGGAATCAGCTTGAATTTGCAATGCAAGGTGACTGCAGGTGAATTAATGTATTTAGTAACACTGATGGGAAGGCTTAAATTTCTTTGGTACCAGAAAACTGAAAAACATTACCAGTCTTTACAGCAGTGTCGAGGGCCTCTAAGCTTGATAATTTTCCCAGGCTAATTAGTGAAAACTGATGAATGTACACATGGAAATACATGACCTACTTGAGAAGAGTCATCATGTCTGTTTTAAAGTTCAGCTTTGCAAGCCTCTTGGCCTCCTGTGAAGGGACTACAAACACACATAAGAATGAATTTGTTAGTAAAGCCTACTTAAATTTTAAGGGGCTTTTGATAAAGGCTTGTAAGAAAACCAGGCTGGCAATGGATAAGATATCATGGATAAATAATCAGTTAAAGATGGGAATGAAAGTCAACAGAAAAAAGTTGGTGTTTTGCATGGTTGTCTGTTGCACGTTGTGGCAGTCATTGTATCCTCAAAAGACAGAAAATAGGGCTGAGCAGTGCTGAGGATACAAAATTTTGTCAGGACAAGGGTAAACTGAAGAGCAGTTGAAGGATTTTACAAGACTGAAAGACTAGGCAATAAAATTGCAAATTAAATTCAGTATAAAATGTGAAGGGACATACTAGGAATAGTCTTTGTGGGCTCATGTAGGAAATGGTGGACTCTCAGATGACCATTAACATTCAGGACTGAAATCTGGGGTTGTGATACCTGTAGAAATGTAGATATTTTTGGTGCTACGTAAATTTTTTGTTAGACAGTTACTTCTTTTTGTAGCTTTTTTATAATGTATCAGATGGCACTGCCGGTTTGAAAAATAAATCATCACATCTTTCCATCCACAGTGGATAATTACCAGCATGTAAGTTGAATTCTGTTTAGAACATGACTGATTACAACTAAAATTGTATAGCATGACTCATCAGTTGGTAATTAGATCTCTCCTCTTACCGTACCTAAGTCATGTCACCATAATCTATAATGATAAGGGAAAGAATGACTGATTTTATGCTTTTGGCAAGCACAAGCCACAGTTTTCTAATACAGTCACAATAAGGAAATTGATAGGTTTCTCTTGTATTGACTTGCATCTTTTTACACCTTTCATTCAGAGCATTTTTGCTGTCCCTTAATTGATTTTTTCCCTAATTTCCCCTTCAACTTCCTGTCTTGTGTTCAGAATTCTCATCAGCAAGCAAAGACAAATGAGAATAAAGAAGGGAGCTCGGGCTTCTGTATGGCTAGGCTTACATGAAAAAATGCCAAAAAAGAAATAAACTGCCAGAAATCACACATTATTAAAGGTACTGCACTAAGAGGAACTACTGCTGTCAGCACTGTGTTGAAGTGAAGCTGGTAAATGTTAGGTGATCATGTGCTGTCTCAACAGAGTTTGGATCTAGAGTTTGACCAGCCAAAGCTACAGATTAATTTAAATTTGGGGTTTGCATGGATGCGTGTTTGTTTCCAAGAACTAGGATGGGTACGTGGCTGTAATCCTCTAAACATTTTGCATATTTAATTCAGTGGGTTATTTTTATCTCATTAGCACAGTTAAGCATGGCGAGTAATTAAAAGATGAATGTTGATATGTGGGCAAGTTTTTCATGTCATCCAATCTGTATTAGAAGCAGTGGAATAGCCAAATTATATTAGTATGTTGAAGTATACTTAGGCAACACAAGCAATGAGAATTAAATAGATGAGTACTTAACAACATCATCAGCTTTATTGCCTCTGCATGATGTAATCAATATGCAAATATTTCACACTGCTGTAAGCAGGAAGAAAGATGACCAAGGAGATCCCTTTTGATCCTACTTTCCTGTGCTTACTAAGAAACAAATTTAATCTAGTAGCATCAGTGTTAATCCTGATGCACATGTTGTGTGCAGTGGGTCTGCCTAAAGCAGCAACTGTAAGCACATGTAGGACTGCCTGGGAGAAAGGAGCCTTTGTGTTTGACCATACAAGTATCTGATCCAGTGGAAGATTAGAAGGAATATTAAGATCCCTTTGCATCTGACTTATAGCTCAAATGCAGAGTCAGGGTTTTTGAAGGATTAAAAGCTTATTTTCACAACTAGCTTTCAACTCTAATCCCAATACCAACTTAAAAGATGTATCTACACATTAATAATACTTTAATCATTCCCAAATGCAAATCAAGATGCATAATTTTTCCATAAATCAACACTGTTATACATTTTATGAAACTGTATGTTCAGTGCTATCCTCTGGAAAAACTAATTAAAATTGTCAGTTCCGAAAGTTAATGAATGATAGTATTTCCCATGTAACACTTAATATAAATTATTTAGAAACTAAAACTAGTTCAACAAATACATTGAGAAAATCCACAGGTCAGAGTAAAGGTTATCCTGTAATGATGAAAAATGCATTCCTTTTATGTAAATGTGAATAATATATGAATAATGGATGTTTGTTATGTAGGCAATGTAAAATTTATTATGGCTTGTAATATTCACTGCTTGGGTTTTAAGTGCTTTGCTTTGTAAATGATGAAATAGGTAAGTACATCTGTGTAATTTAACATCCTGAGTATTTGGAGTTAGAACCAAGCTGTATTTGTTTGCAAAGTTTAGAGCTGTTTTAAGGACCCTTGCAGTTTGGATTGGTGGAAAATTAAATCTAGTGATTTGTTTGAGATGCTTTGAAACTTTTATTAGAACCTCCCTAAAGATCCTGATAGTTGAAATAATTGAAAGATAACATGTATTCTACTAGCATTAATGAATTCCTTCGTGTATCTAAGACCTACACAGAGGTGTGAAGAACAGTTTGTGTGTTTTCTGGGGTTCCTCCTGCTGGTTTAGTGCTTCAGGGCTGCTGCAAGCAGCATCCTCTCTTCTGAAAGCTAGGCAAGGGCAAAGTACATTCTTCCTCCCTAGGCTGATTGTGTTATATTGGGCATTATTTTAGGGTGTGGATTGTAGGAAATGGAGATTTTCTCAAGAAGGCCATAGTTTAAAGGTTTATTGGCTTAAGATTTAACACTTAGCACTGGAGAGCAGGCAGCTAGTCGAGATCAGTCTTGTGAACACTGAATGAGGGGAAAAGCATTTTCTCTGCTTTCTTCCTAGTAAGGAAAGGCTCCAGGGCTAGTCCTTTCTTTCTAACAGCCTTCAAATAGGAACGAACAAATGAATGAATGAATGAACGAATGCATGAATGAATGAATGAAAGCTTGTAGCTGCTTAAATGGGAAAGTCTCCCTGGCTCCCTGTGAACTTCCAGGGAGCTGGTACAGCAAGCCCTGACAGCCGAGTGCAGAGTGGCTCAGCTCATGCAATAACCCCTTTTCCTCTTCTTTTTATTTGAAATGGAAAAGGAATCGCTTCTTTGTAAACTAGCATTTTCTTTTATATATATGCCTTTGGAAAACAGGTTCGTGTGTAAGGGTTGTAAAGCAGTGAAGCACCTTTCTCTAAACAGTTCATGCTAGCCAGCTTTTGTCAGGCTGAACAAAACTGCATTTTTTGCTTCTGGTCTTGTATTCACACTGCCAGATGGTACTAAAAAGGAAAAAGAGGAAATGAATCACTCTCTCTAATAATTTTCATTGTTAGTGCAGCCACTGCATATCTGCTTCATCTAGATTAATGTTTCCGTGGGGCAACTGGTGATCTCCAAGCTATTTCAGACTGATCTTCTCTTCAGCCTAGTGTTACACCTGACCCTGGTAGAGTCAAGCCAAACTTCTCTGGATTTAAGTGCTATGAATTCTAAGGTGAGGAGTCATTTTTCATGCTCAGGCATGGCAGGACACCACATCTGAACTCCGTCAATAAGATACTGAACAGTGCTTCTGTTTTTGGGAAGGTTAGCTGTTGCTGCATAATAAAAGTCATGTTTGATGACTCGTATTATTTAGGTTGCCAGTTAGACTGATGACAAAACTTGCATTTATAAATTAAGGCCAAACAGCTCTTCCTTTGCATCATGTCTTAATTTTCTTGGTGTTACTTTATTCTTGCTATAAGTGTGGAAATATATGTTGATACTAGATCCAAAATTAAAACAATAATAAGATCCTCTTCATCCCCTAAGCACTGAAGCAATGAAAGTTGCATTAAGAGGAATTGAATGGTCTAGGCTTTAGGCATTAACCTCCAGAAAGCATCTCATAGCCACATGTAGCAACAACCAGAAAGCTGGAAATGAAATTTAAAATCAGTGTGTGAGACTAATCCTGCTCCCCAGAGCAAACTGGAAGGTATCAGGCACTTGAGCTGAAGCCTGCCTCAGAGCAAAGAAAAAATCTACCTGGAACATCCGATCCATCCTAGTCTGTCAATTGTTGCACGACCCCTGCATGATGAAGATATAAATTCAGTACTTACTATGATTTATTAACTGAATTTTAAATCCTTGGCATCAGAGGCTCTCAGCCTAAAATGTAGCACTGGTTTTGGGTTTTCCATTCCTTAACACAGTGCAGTCATCTGGGGAAGGAACATTTCTCAGTTTACTCTTTCTTGAGCTTTACATTTTATGGGGATCTGGAAGTCTCAGCAAAGACTGATGTCAAAAAACAAGCCATGTATAGTGACAAATGTAGCACCATCGTGTGATTACAGTTGTGGTTAACTGGTGTGTTCTTGTGTGGTTCCCACTTTAATGAAGTTGTGTGTTCTAAGCAGAAAGAAAAAAGGTGGTATCCCCATTTCATAGGCATGGATTTCACACAGGTCAAAGAGCTGCCTCTGTAACTAGAGCTCTTAAGTCTAGTTGCTTCAAGATGATCCTCCCTACCCAAGTTTTAGCCTCGCATTACTGCCAGCAATTTCTCTGATGTCTTAGTTGCCTGCAGTTCCCTGCCTAACAAGGTCAGGCTCCTTTGCAGGCACTTCAGGCAGAGGATGTTCAAATCACTGCGTGATCAGGTCTGCCTTCCCCTTCCAGCTGAGGCAATTCTGAAACCGTTGATATGAGCACTTCAGCGTGGTTGTGGCTATAGGAAGAAGATGATCTGCAGTATTCAGTAACCTTCCTGACATTTTCTGACACTTGCTATTAAAGCGTATTAGGCTAAATGTGTGTATGTCTCATTTTTGAAACCCCTTCTCAAATGTTCACTCAGTAACACTTTCTAACATATTGTACTCTTGTGTGCTGTTAATAGCTGTAAATCTTTTAACAGCAGAACTGTCTGCTTCGGTGGTAGCCAGGGTATTTGATCAAAGTTTTCTACTGGTGCTAGCTAAAACCACAGACCTCCATTAGTAGGCTAGGCACTAGCTTCCATTCTTTTGCTCTTTATGGCCATACACCATGTGCTGCCTTAACTACCACTCTGGAAGAGATGGGTTGTGTTGAGACTTTTGAAGTGGAGCTGAGCAACTTTTCCCATTCTGCTGTGGCTGCCCCTGGAGCAGCAGATAAAATGACTGAGAATTCTGTGCTATTGCTGCTATCTTCTCTTGTATCCCTGCTCTGTACTGGCAGTTTTCCTGTGGTATTTGCAGACCCACTGCAAGACTGAATGCATCTTCTCTGGTGCCTTAGACCACAGTGGTTCATGGCCCCAAGTCATGTCTTCTTAGCCAAAACATGCTAAGAATGAGGACTGAGCCAGCTGTATTTTCCTCCTGTTTGCAAATGTTCCTTGAGCTTTTAGGGAGCTAATGAATTCCCCTGCCCCTTCCCCTCCCTCCCCATCCCCTTCCCACCACCTCCCCATATTTCCATTTGCTTTAGAAACAAACCAGCTTGACTTATTTGCAGTCAGCCAGAGTGCACTAATGTGTGGAAGAGACAAATAATGCCTGGTGTGTTCTTTATAACGTGCATTCTTCTTTGAAAAGGTGAATGCAAGGTAGTTTGAATATTGTATGAGATCAAGCACCAAATTCTAAAAAATAGACATTCTTTTCCCATCTAGAATTCAAAGGGAAGACTTCAGAAAGCAAGTCTCATGTAAGGGTGGGAGAAGGAGTGAATTGGAAGAGCGCTTGAATTTAATTTAACCATAGAATGAAGCACTTGAAGTGATCATCTTCTGCTTTTTTCCCTACACCTGATGGATTTCTCCTCTCAATGACAGTTTAAAGCAGCGGCTGCAAAAGCTGGAACAAGCAGCAGAGAGCAGTACTGAGCCACTCGTCTCTGATGGAAGTGTTTTCCCTAAGGGCAACTGGTCTACAGTGGAAACAGAGGCACGGAGTACGATGCTAATGTCCCCTCTTCAGTTTATGAGCTGCTGTGACAGTCCTCTCTCCTGATAGCTGTGCACTACCCATGGGACAGAGAGCTGAAGCAATTGGGACCCTTTGTCACAGTCCCCTCATGCAGCTGGGATGAAACCAGGCTTTGTTTTTCATCACACTATGCCTTGGTAAAAGCTTTCAGATCAGAGCAGAAAGGAGGAGAATAATAAATAACTAAAAGGGAATGGAATAGAGAGACCAAGATGGAGGAGTGACAAGAAGGTGTATTTTAATTGAAAGGTTAAATGGCCTCTTAGAAAGCCATACTTTTTTGTCCATTTTAATGGAAAGTAATCAACAAACAGTCATTAAACTGATGAGGCTGCTTTCTTTAAGATCAAGGCATTTTTCAAGTGGAAATGCTGAACAGCGTATTTTTTTTTTAAACAAGAGTTTTGTTTTTCGTTAATGAAAAAAAAATCCCCAGGGAAGGAGTCCATATAGGATGAATTATATAGTTCAGATTTCATAGGAGTTATTTAGTGCTAACACATGCTTTGTGTTTCACATGGAATAATGGATCTCATGTGATTTAGTTCCAGTGGAGTTTGAGACCACTTCTGCTTTCCAGGGGTGAGAAAAGGGCTGTTCCAAGAAGCACAACCAATTTTGATTGTTTTTTGTTTCTTACCTTCCCTCAGCATTTTACCTCCCTGCATTCCCTGCAGCTGTATAGCACCTGCAGGTATAGAAAAAGGAAAATAATACGCTTGTATTTTGCTTGTCTACGTTGCATTTGCTTCACAAATGAACTCTTTCCCATTTAAAATTATTTTTCATAATTCCTGTAATGTATACTCCTAAATTGGCTGGCTGTCTTCCAGTGCCAAGGTACATCTGAGGTTCAAGTGTGTAGTGAGCCTGAGGTTGTACTGATTGTATGTGCAGGTTGTACATTCTTAGAGAAAAAATCTTTCAGGCACCCTATATCGTGTTAATGTTTGTACCTGTAGTGAAAGAGAATAGAAATCTGTGAACTTGTGCCTCGTGAACTCCAACCTCATCTCCATCCTCTGTCAGATAGTCAGAATTTTTTTTGTCCTTCTCCCCAACACAAAGAAGTCAAGAAACCATGTGTGAAGTTACCAGTCAGCTGTTCCCATATCAGTTTATCTGGATGTTATATTCTTTGCACTCCTATCTGTGTATTAGAGGGGTAAAGGTGATACGTTTGTAAGACGTTTCATGTGATTTTAAATAGATTTAACAGATTTCTTAGACCTATGTTTTTAATAGATTCTGTTGAAAGTGAATGTATATAAAAGCGTCTTCCATGTTGTATTACAAATTTTTATAAGCTACCATTTTACAAGTTACCAGTTTAATAACTAAACTTACACACATTAAGACTCTTTAGGCCCAGGCAAGGGTGAAAGGCTAGCTACAGTAATCACCTCAGCTAAGGCCCCTGGACGTGTTTGGCATGTCAGTGTCTCTGCTTTTATTATGTACTAAAAGAATAGCTCAGCCTCTCTCCTTGTGGAAGTAGAGGGTGAAGTGAAAGTTCTCCTGTCTGCAAGCTGCCCAGGGAACTGATTTGTAGAGGCTTGATGTCTCCCATTCAGCTACACAAATAACATCCAAATTGCTCAGGTCTGCTTCTCTGCTATTCCATTAATACCACTCCAGAAGCAGACCCAGACCTAGTCTGCAGCAGATGAGAAAGGCTTTTTTTTTTTTTTTTTTTAACATTAGTGGTATTCTCCTGTCAGTCAGCCTGGTCATCCAGTCTGGCTGTTTGGTGACATCCTGGCTCAAAAATGTTTGAGGGCTCAATCAGGTAGTATGCCTTCTTCACCTTGCTGTGTAGTCCTGTGTTCTTTTTATACTCTGTACTGCTAATCGCTCACTAAATCACCAGCTTGGAACAAAATGTGAAAATTTCTTTTTCTTCCAGCTAACACTCAAAATTTCAGAGCAAGTTATATAAATTTAGCTCTGGTTTGAATTTAAACTAATATCTTGTCCTGTGTTATTTAATTTCAGCATGGTTAATGTGAATTTGCCTGGGATCCACAAACCAGAGCAAGTCTCTCGCTCACTAAATGAACCCCTGACATTTATGAATTTATTACATTGATTACATTCATAAGGTAGCATTTTTTAAATGCAGGGAAAACAGCTACAGAAGCTGCTTGTACTGCTGCATCTGTTAATGCTTATAAAAGTCAGTAAGGCTTTACCTGGACGTGTGTGTATCACCTCTCCTGTGCTTCTGTAGCAAAAAGCAATTGTCATAGCTTAACCCAGCTGAGAGCTAATCACCATACAG
This sequence comes from Prinia subflava, assembly GCF_021018805.1. NCBI lineage: Eukaryota > Metazoa > Chordata > Aves > Passeriformes > Cisticolidae > Prinia > Prinia subflava. The sequence continues at coordinate 2,554,962 of NC_086249.1, forward strand.
CCTTGGTGGGATGGGAGAGAGAATCTGAGGAGAAAAGTGAAATTCTTTTATTGAGATAAAGACAATTCAGTAGGACTGGAAAAGAAGAGATTGTAATGATGACAAAAATAATAATAATAGAATATAAAAAAAAAATTATGCACAATGCAATTACTTACTCCCTGCCAACTGATGCTCAGCCAGCTTTCCTAATTGTTTATATACTTAGCAAAAAATCCCATGGGTGAGGGATATCCCTTTGGCCAGTTGTGGCCAGCTGTCCCTTCTCTGTCCTTTCCCAGCTTCTTGTTCCTCAACCCCTCAGCTGGCTGGTGGGGCCATGGGAGAAGCATGGAAGGCATTGATTTAGTGTAAGCACTACTTAGCATCAGCTAAAAACATCAGTGCATTTTCAATATAATCCTCATTCTAAATCCAAAACACACCTTTACAGATTACAGCAGCTACTAGGAAGAGAATTAACAGTATCCCAGAGGAAATCAGTACAGGACAGCAGCAATTTTTGATATTTTGAAAACTGGTAACCTAAAAAGCAAAAACAATTGAGCTTCTTTCTGGGAAAAAAAAAGAAAAAAAAAAAAAAAAAAGAAAAAACCAACAACAAACAAACAAACAAACAAACCAACAACAACAAAAAACCAAAAAAAGACAAAAAAAACCCCAAAAAAACCCAAAAAAAACACAAAAAAAACCAACCCCAACAGACCAACCAACCAAAAAACCCTAACAAAAATCCAAAACAAAATAACAAAAAGGTGTAAAAAAACATTCTGGGGCCTTTTCTGTAGTTCAAATGTAATATGCTCTGAGCATCTCCACTTGATTTCCAAAGCAGTTTCATTAAACACTTTTGTGAAATGCAAAAGAACTTCCTTGAGCAAAATTAAACAGGAACAAAAGGCAAACTTCCAAGAGTAAAAGCTAAGCTTCTAAGGAAGATTAACCTCTACTTCAAGAAAAGACTAGGAACTTGAAAGCATGCCAATTATAGGTATAGAAGTGTATAAAAAAGCAGGTGTTGTATGGTGAGTGAGACTCAGCTTGGAAGTGTAGTTCCATGTGGATATGGAAAGAACTGATTGCAAAGAAGAGATAATTTTATTGAACTGATATTGGAAGACTTAGAGCTGATTTTGTTATGTGTATTTTATACAAGGGTTAGGATGTGTTTGAACATCAGCAGTGATTTGTCTGTCTTTATGACTAGCTTTCTCTGAGTATCCAGCAGTTTGTCTAAGAGTGTGGATTTGTCTTTGCCCCACCATAAAAAAAGTTGTCATCTGCTTGGAACCAATGTATTCTAAGACTTTCCTACTGGTCATTTGCTTGGGTTTGGCACTTTGTGTATTCTGGTATGAGTTATAAGCAGCAAAAGATAAATTTTTCAAAGTTCTTTCAGCTGTCATTTTGTTTGTAAAGCTGCCAAAGAGCAGCACTCTGACTACTTCAGGATCCTGTCTCCATCATTTTCCAACCATTGATGAGCAGGACTGATATTACTTCCCTAGTAAACTCCGTCTTGCACTTTCTGTTTTGATCTCTTTACTGCAAGTATATTTCTGGTGAAAAAGCCCAGAAGTGTCATTCTTGAATGCTCATTGCAAGCTACCAGCAGCAATTTTCAAGTTATTTGAGCAGTGGTCCCAGCAAACAGCAAAATCCTTTCTCAACTTCACACCTCTCCCCTTTTTGGTAATAGTAGTCCAAGAGAATCTCAGACCTAGAAATACCCAACCTTCAGTCTCTCTTCCTCTTTGTGGCTAATTACAGCATCTTGCATTAATGATGCTGAAATGTTTCCATCACAAATGAGGTAAAACCACCTTAAGGAGGGAGTGCAGGGCATGGTCTAAGAAGCAGTCAACAGCATTGTTGATATTCATGCAAGGTTAAAGAGTTTTGCACTAGCTGGTGCAAGTTAGCTTCAAATACCATGAGTAGGATAGAGAAAGGATAATTCTTAAACCTTAGTTCAGTATCTACAGTATCTCTTCAAAGTTACAGAGCATGGAGGATGGGCAAGATGGATACTGAGGAGGAAAAATGGGGTGGGATAGATGGATAAATCATGTTTTGTAAATTTGGCCATCTGCTCCCCACCATCCTGTGTGAGACTGCAAGTAACTGGAGTTATGACTCAGCTGTCTGGAGAATGGAAAGTGAAGGTTTGAGACTGAATGGGATCTCTGAGTAGGGACTGGCTTTCTTCAAGGATTTCGGAGTTATTTCTTCATAGGTTTTTCTCAGTTATCTTGATGCTACCCTCTGTCTGTGTGTACATACATATACATGTACTATATGACAATATAAACAATAGTCTGTACACATGTCCATTAAAGAATTGATATCCATACACATCCAAATGAAGTTTTATTCACAGTTTTTTGTTCCCTAACAAGGGCTTACTTTTTGCTAGCCTGAACATGTAGCTACACAATACCTCCAAGTGATCTTTCCTAGGAGCAGCAATAGTCATTTGAATGTAACAGTTACAGTGCTGAGAAATAACACATTGTGCAGGTCCTAGTGTCTCCAAAACATAAAAGCTTTACCTGCAAAGAGAATGACAATTCTGTAGCTAATCCTTCATAATTATTTGTGGATTAATTATGCAGTCAACAAATGTCTTAAATGTCTTAAACTGTTCTATGGGTGGCTTCCCTGAGGCCTTCCCTTTTCCTCAGTCTTGGTTTTCTGTATAAAGGCTTTTTGCATGTTGTGGCAACAGCAAGTCACAGTATGTTACATCTGGTTGTGTGACTTGGTCACCAGGATTCACATTTCCTACATATTGTTTGTATTGTAGGTAGCAAATGCAGAATATATTTGGTTTGTAGGCGGAGAATGAGTGTTTGTCCAGTAGCTGCTCTTTATTTTTGAATTATTAATGCAGGGAAACTGAAAAAAGTTTCATATTTTACTCAGAGACTTTTATCTCTAAGAGGTTCTGTACTTTACAGGAAGTCTGTTGGGTCCTTTTCACAGTCCTCATCACCCTTTTTGTGTTCCTGATGTGTTCTTGTACTGATGCCTTGGACTGGATACCTAGAACAGAGGCTAGAACAGAGTTAGAGAACAAAGGTATTTCTTAAAGGCCTTTAATAGATACACCTTGGGCAGCATAGAAGCCTCACAGAGGGTACATCCAAGGGGGATGACACTCATGAGACAGATACAAGTTTGGGCTATTTGCATATCAGAGGTTAATTGTCCAGTTACAGCTTCAGGTAATGAAGTCGCATTCCCCCAGTTTACTCTTCCCCAGTTCTTGGGGGTTAGATTTGCCGCTTTTTTCACTTACAGAATTTTTTCCCATAAGTTGCTAAGAAACCTTAACGACTGTACATAACCAGAACAAAGGGAGTAGTTGAATGACATGGCAGCACAAGGCTATACCTATTGTTTTTGAGTCTCTCGGAGTGTCCCTCAGAGAGGAGAGATAAGGGGAGCTTTGGGAAATGTAAAATACAGAGCTGGGGGAGGGGGGCTCTCTCTTGCTCTCAGTGTCGAGGAGGACGGTCAGGCTGCCCCTGGCTGCAGGAAGAGTTCACGGCCATCACTCTGCCTCATCCTGGGAAATCTACCCTCATCTGCTCCTGTACCCGGGAATCCTGAGCTCGTTTTCTCCAGCCTCCCCCCACCGCCGCTGCTTCTTTGGAGCTTTGAGGCTTTCCTCTACTCTGTAGCCCTGCACTGCCCAGCCCTGCCGGGACACCCCTGCTGCTCCAGCTGCCAGCGCAGAGCTCCTCATCTCATCCACCAGCCCGGGACTTTCCTCCCTTCCAGTTCGGCCTCTCAGAGTCCTGCAGGGGCACCGAGATCAAACTGCCCCGGCATTTGTGAAAGAAAGTCCTTGAGGTTCCTGATTCTGTTTATTATTAATGCTGTAGTTGTTGTTTGTTTGTTGTTTTGTCATATATACTAGTAAAGAACTGTTATTCCTACCCCCATACCTCTGCCTGAAAGCTCCTTTAATTTTCTGGGTTGGAATAACTTGGAGGGAGGGGATTTGAATTCTCCATCTCTAGGAAGGTCCTGACTCCTTCCTAGCAGATACCTGTCTTTCAAACCAAGACACCAATTCAACTTTGTTTACACTTTTTGGGGCTGATGCTGTGATGATGACCTTGGTTCTCAGGCCTGGAAGGATTGTTTTATCAGATCAAACTGCAAGAGGGCTTCCTAACACTCTACATGGAGTTCAGAGTTACACACTAATACTGTACAGGATCTCAAAAATACAAAAGCTAAAACTTAAGATATCAGTACTCCCTGTCAAATGTCATCCTCCTGTGTCTTCAGGTTATTCCAGAACCGCTAATGTTTATTTTCTTAAGTGACTACCAAAGAGTACCAATCATCCCCAGGCTTCTGAGGGGTCTACAAATGAACAATACATGATTTTTTCCCCTCCTAGCCTCCCTTCTGTAGCCCTCATATGAAGCGTGCCCACTGTGCAGCATGCAGCTGGTGTACTGCTGGCATCATTCCTGTTCAGGATTGTTATCGACACTCTGGATGAAAGGATCGAGTGCACCCTCGGTGAGTTCACAGACAGTGGCACGCTGGGCGGGAGTACTGATCTGCTGGAGGGCAGGAAGGCTCTGCAGAAGGGATCTGGACAGGCTGGATCAATGGGCCAAGGCCAGTGATGTGAGGTTCAACAAGGCCAAGAGCCTTGTCCTGCACTTGAGTCACAGCAATCCAGAGAAGCCTGGCAGAAAAGGACCTTGAGGTGCTGGTCAGCAGTGGGTGAACACGAGCCAGTGTGTGCCCAGGTGGCCAAGAAGGCCAATAGCATGATTGCACATGCAGGAGGTTCATACCAACACTTTTCACCTTTGTAATCCCTCCTTTCTAAACTCTGAAGCTTAATTATGATGGGGAACACCGTACAGCAAGAGTTCAGGTAACGAGACTTGCTTCCTTTTCCCACACAGGTTTTGTTAAAGAAAGAAATCAGGTCTCAGACAGAATTTAGAGCTATACTCTAAGTATTGTCATTGTTATAGAAGAAATTATTAACTATGGAAAAGATCAGTACTGGCTCCTAATTTATGGTGTTGCATGTGTTTGTGTAGTCAGAACACAAGAATTGTGCATTGTCTTTGTTTCACAGCTTGCTTTTTCAAACTAGGAACAGAATTATAATGCTGAGATATAAAAAAATTGCTAGTGATCCTTCATTTATATGCCACCTCTCCTTGAAATATTTCAGTTAAAAACATTTCTTGTTTAGGAAAAGTTGTGCATGTTTTCTGCTAGACTTTGAGGAGTAGCTCAAATGTATTCAGTGTAGTTGGTGGAGAAATTGTGTCTTTCAGTTTCATACAAAGACCAGCATTCAAAATCACCTTTTATTGTAGTCACAGTTCACGCTCTGTCTTTCAAAGCAAAATTTATCCTTCTAACTAGTTCAGGCACTCTTGGAAATTTTACCTTTCTCTTCATGAAAAGAAAAAAACCTTCTGATAATTGTATGATGGTCATTTCCAAATGTCTACTGCAGAATTACCTCATCATGTTAACAATGCTAGAATTGTCAGAAATCTTGTCGTTTTACCAAACTAAAATTATTGAAAAACAGTTTAAATATTTTACAGCTGTGCCTCATTACATAGTAATTGCATAATTAATAATACAGGATGTACACTACTACTTGCAAGGAAAGTTAATTAATTTGGGTTTTGTATTAGTTTTTTCTCTTTTAAAAAATCTTTCTGAGTACTTCATAACCTGCATATGTTTATTTCATGCTATTGCTAACAGCCTTAAATCAGAAGGTTTTAACTTAGGAAAGATTAGAGTATTAAACACTTCATTTAAGTAACCTTTAAACAGTTCTGAGTGTGTTTCATTTTGCTTGGGACCATTCATGTTTATGTTCAATAGTGATATGGACATTCAGAACAACAGCCACTGATACCTTGAGAGGCTACCTAGAACAGAGGCTAGACAGAGTTAAAGGATTAAAGTAGGTATTTATTAAAAGGCCTTCAAAGAATAAACCTTGGGCAGTACCAGAACCCGGCCGTGGCTACACCAAGATGGATGATGGTCATGAGGTTTCACACTTGTATAAGTTTTGGTCCATTTACATTTTGGGGTCAACTGTCCAATTACAGCTTCAGGTTATGCAGTCCAATCCTCTCAGTTGCTCTCCTCAATTCCCTGTTGTTTATACTTTTTGGGCCAGAAGCTGCAAAGGTGTCCTTGGTTCTCAGGCTGGAAAAGGATTGTTTTGCCTAATTAAACTGTGAAGAGAACTTGCTAATGCTTTATATGGAGTTCAGAGTCACACACTAATGCAGTACAGAATCTGAAAAAAATGAAAGCTAAAACTTAAGGCATCAACACCACCAAAAAAGAAGGAAAAAAGAAGTCAAATAGTCACTTCTAACAATTACTGTATACAGTTGCAGCTGTTCCACCAAGAGAAACCAACACTCAAGGTGCTGTTACCCTGCTGTTGAATATCCATGGTTCTGTGATCAGTAAAATATTTTTGATAGAGAAGTTTTTTTCTATTCATAAGCCAAAACTTATTTGATTTTTGGTTTAAGATAATTTGAAGTCATTAGGACTAATGACTTATTATTGAGCAAGTATTTAAGTTTTCTTCACCAAAGGTAAATTGAAATACTTTATTTTCCTGAAATGGACCCCAAAGCTCAGTTGATGCCCCTCTCAGAATCCAGTTAAATTCAGATCCACTTTCTCACCATATATTGTGGTGTCACCTGAGTCTGTACATCAGCCTTTCTAACTAACACATGCCTAAAAATGTGAGTTTTCTTTTCCCAGCTAACCACATGACACAGGATTTCTAGTGTTTGTAACTTCTGTATTCATCACACTCATGAAGAAAGTTTGATTATTTTGTGGGATTCTGTGTGCTTTAGCAGGATTGTGAGTCTTTCTTAAAATATTGCCTACAGTACCATGAAGAAACATAAAGACTATTATTTTTGGGTGTCCTGTGTGCTGGCCTACCCAGCCCAGCCTGCTGTGGTTGCTGTCTGTTTGCCTGGGACAAGTCAGCTCTCTGTCCTTTTTTTTGTCTGTCACTGGAATTTAGAAAAAAATGCCTTTTTGTTAGCTGTAGGGCTGTGATGAAAATCTCACAAACTCCCACAGGCTTTCGCTTTTACTTCCACTTGTGTTCCTGACCATTGCTTTTTATAGAGTCGCTGAGAATGCTGTGGCCCTTTCTGGGACCCCAAATCCAACTGGGATGTTTTTTCCTAAGGTATTTTCTGCTTCATGTCTTTAGGGACTGTGATGTGAACATCTAACAGAATCCATCTCGGGGAAGAGTATCAGCAGAGGCCAAACTGCACTCTATTATTGCTCTGCAATTTTGTGACCCAAATGCATGGTAGAGTTTGCCTTCTGCAGGATTTTTGCAAAACTCTAATACAGATTGAAACTCTTTTCTGTCAATACTTCAGATGGGCAATAGCAGCCAGCTGTGGTGACATGTCTAAGTCTTTCTTCTGTGTAAATTAATGCCCATTAAATTGTGTGCTGTGGTCAGATGTGGAGATAAGTTGTAGCAATAACAGTGTAAGGAAATTTCAGATGCACAATTATTTCTTTATCTGTAGCATCAACCTCTTTGCAGAGAGGGACAATATTACTCCAGGGAAACTCTTGATCTTATTTGAGTAGCTGGTTGAGAACTTTTATTCTTTTTGTCTGTTGCTTAGTTTTGCTAGGTTCTTTTTTTTTGGTTTTTTGTTTTGTTTTGTTTTGTTTTTCCCTGTGAAAATAGAGGAGTTGGGAGAAACAGAGGTTGGGTGGATTTTTGTCAATCAACAGTAAGAATAAATCTACACACTTCAAAAAAAAAATTGTTGGGGTTTTTTGTTAAGTTTATTTTATTATTTTTTTCCTGGTGGTACTCATGTTGATAACCTTTTGCTTAAGACAAAATACTTGTAGGTTAATTTCATATCTTTCTAAACTTAGCATGTTTTCTTCAGTATATTCTTCAAAAAAGTTAGCTGACTCTCAAAATAATCAAACATAGTAATTAAAAAGCACAAATATTGTTGATAAAGTCTGAGATGGAAACTGTCAAATAATTGAAGTTTTATGTACTTTTCCCCTTATTTCTGACTTTGAATATAAATGAATTCTCCTAGGAATCTGGAAAGCTGGACATTTCAGTCTCTCTCCTCTTCTGCAGAGGGCTTCCCACTTATGGGAAACAGGACCTTAAAGTTCTCATGTATTTTGGATAGCCTTCCTATCAATACTTTCTTGCTGAGATGGAAGACATGATCCAAGTATTGGTTATATTAGCTTCTGATTTTGTCTAGGGGAGTGGGGAGGTGCTTTTAGGTCCTTCTGCTTTGTTCACCTACTGATTCATGGAGATAAGAGCATCTCCCTCTTTTATATGGTCATTCCTTCCTACCCGTAGCTTTTATGAACACTTTTTCTTTTGTTTCATGAATTACACTGAAAACCTTTTTTGATCTGAAATTAACAGAGGCTCACTGGTTATTGATATTCTACTTACCATTTTCTTTGCTTCTTTGAAGTTTCATTGTTATTGCAGTTTTATGTTGTTTTTTATTACTTTGTTTTTCTATCCTAAATGTATATTATTGCTTTGACTCCTTTTTTTCACTGATCACATTTGTAGACTTATAGAAATTTCAGTTCAATTTAATTACTACCATTGCAAACCTGATTTCACTTGGCTGTGCCAAAAGGTGATTCTGGAGCTTCCAGCACAAGGATTTTATCTTACATCCATTCCAACAGCAGCTGAGTTTCTTACAAAGAACTCCATTAAAACTTGTAAAATTGTAAGACAGGTTTCTATACTTGCAGTATTTTTCATTTAGAAGCTGTCTCTCATCTCTCCTTTTACATGGAATGCAGTTCAAATTTCCGTAATACAGTTTCAATACAGCTTCTTCTGCAAGTTAACTGAAAACCACTAAAAACACCAAGAGCTTCAGAGTCCATGATTGTCAGAAATAACACCACTCCCTTTTCTCTTCTGTTTTCACCCACTGCTTGAAGACAAAGGGAGAAGCAATATTTAAGTCTTTTTCGCTTGCTTTCCATGCTTCTAGAGAGTTTCAGTTCTACTGTTCAGCTTTTACCTGCTTTTTTTGTGGAGTTTTCTGTAGTTATTCCAGCTGAGCAGCATTTTTGTTCAGAAATTAGTTGCAGTGAAGAGGAATATAACAATGCTTTTTCTGCTATCCTTGACTGCTTTCTGACTGGCCTTAACATTGCTTAATACCTAGGTCTTCCTATTAAAAGAACATGCTTCAAGTTACTTAAGCAAGAACCTAAATTTGCTATAAAATCCACCAAACTTTTAATTAACCATCTCAAAGTGAACAATAGCGAGGCTCAGTCTAAACTACATCTCATGGAATATCCCTTAGCCGTGCCATGCTTCTCTTCTTTTGTTAGGCCTAAAGCATCCCCAAATATCATAGGGTACTAATCCATCCTTCCTCCTTTCATTGGAAGAGCACTTTTTTCTTTTTGAAAGTTTCAAAAAAAGATCCTTTTCCTGAGGAAACTTCACTTCAGAGTGCTGCTGTGATATTATTTCTGGAGGGACTGTATATGTGGACAGTAAACCAACTTTTTCATCAGTCCTCCAGCTTGTTTTGTCCCTACAGATTTGTAGAAGTAGTCTGAAATTGGCAACCAGCAAAATCTTATCACTTTACACAGCCCAAAATAGTACAGGCAAAATGTATAATTAAATCAAAAACATTGTAAATTTTACCTAACTTTTCAGACTGTTCTGTAAAGTGAAAGATAGGAGAGGTGTCATTTGTCTTCAGTGAACCTATCATAACTTGAATAATAAAATTCAGAAGTAGGAAAATGGCTATTATATATGAATAATTGCAGTGAGTATTTCCCATTTCACATATTTGATGCCGTATCAAAATATATGGCAATGTAACCCACAGAATTAAATATAAAAAGAATATTTTAAATTAGAAAAGAGCTTTTATTCCACTTGTGATAATGCCTATAGAAAATATACTTTTAAAAGGTCTGCACTTTATTCAATTAGAAAAGTTCAATTAATCAACAAGAGCCAAATGAGTTCTATTCAACCTAATGAAACATAACACCGTTTACTCCCTTCATCCATTCATTTTTTTAGAGGTCAATTTTGTGGCTGTGCTGCTGTAAGGCTATTTCTGTAGTGAGGGTTTTTTGGAGGGATTTTTTTTTTTTTTAATGCCTTCCAGTCCCAGCATTTAGAATGAAGCTGCAGAAGAATTAGTCCATCTTGCAATTACTTCATGTACAGCCACCAGAGAGCCTGGTAATAACAGCTTCCGACAAAAATGGATGGTTATTGAAATAGAATTCTATCTCCTGTAGAAATAGTAGGGAATCGATAAATTATAATTCTATAAATTATTAAATCTATAGACATAAGATAACCATAAGTTCAGTTCCTTCTCATCAATTAATTAAATGAGGACATACACCCATTGTTACCGTCTGTCTATTAATTTAATAATTTATTGAATAATGGATGCTGCTAATACAAGGTTGAACATGAAAATATCCATCTTCAGTGCTAGTCCAACATTAGTGAACTTGACACTACATTAGTCTCCTCCACCTTTTTGGCAAATGTCTTTATTTAATATGGTCCAGAAGAATGTGTTGTCCGGATTTGTAACCTGGCAGGTCCTTAATTTCTAACATTCTGTTCCACCAAAAATTTGGCTTCACTAAAGGCACTAGATTTTTGAGCAGTGAGGGAGTGTGAAGCTCTAAAATGATGCCATGAAAACAAAGAAGAAGAAAGGAACAAGACTGATGTCTTTAAATAGGTCAGATAAGTAACCCCTTGTAAAATTGCAGCCCCAATGGGCAGAATTGACCAGCACTTGCTGCTGAAACTAAAGGAGGGCATGGATGTTATTTTCAGTGCTCTGAAAACAGCATTTTCTGGTGAAGCTGGCTTCGAGGTAAGTGTGCTGCTGTACTGATGTACATCATTAAAAGCTAAACCAAATCAAATGAACACTTGCATATCCCTGTGACCTCCTCAATTGTGTTGTACAGAGCTTCAACTGGCTCTTGCAGGCTATATTGATTATATATTATCACATACACCAAATGATCTTTGAAAATCGCATTAACTAAATAAATGGCCTAAACACATTTAATTGACTTCCCATGCCTCTCTTCAATAAAATGAAGGAGTGTCAGAAAACAACTTACATTTGAATTTGTTTCTCTTATCTGCAATGGTTAATAAAAAAATTGTTTTTACCACTAGATAATCACAGTTATATGGTCAGTGGTACCAAACAGAAAATGATGTTCAGGAAAATTAACTGAGTTCTAATTGACTTGAACCTAAATGAATGAAGTAGATAGAAAACATCAAGCATGAACTGTGTAATTAGTTCAGATATAACAGGCTGTATTTTTAGGTATTTGAGTTTCCTTTAGTAAATGGAGACTTATAATGGCTGCAAAAGAAAAAGAAAGTGATTTAATCATACAATCCTTGTTATTAAGACTTTGTACTGCTACTTGTGCAAGGTATTTGCAGTAATAAAAATATGTTACATTTCTTTAGTTAGATGATTTTGGACTCCAGGTCTATGACCAATAAAATATTAAAGCATGCACATTTTATCCAACTAGGTAAAAATAAATATTTTGTTATAAGAACAGACTTTCAGATTTTTGGCAGATTCTTCATTATTTTGGTATGGGTAAACTGAAAAAAAACAACAACAAATAGTCATCTTAACCGCCCCCCCCCCCCCCCCAAAAAAAAAAATAAAAAAGACATTGAAATTCTTAGAAGATTTATCTCAAGCAGTACCTTCATTTTTTGACTCTTCTTGTACAGTGGTGTAATATTGAGTCTCGGATGGTGCCTGCAGATGTGACTAATGACATATTCATAACTTTGACAGAGCAGCAACAGTGGCAACATCAGCATGAGGCTGGCCTCGTTGGCTTCTTGTAAGGCAAGCTCTTATTAAATACACTTGATAGAAGTTTTCCCTGTAATGGGATAAAGTTTTGTACCCTCATTTGGACTGAAGTAGAGCTGCTGGAGCCTACGAACAGACTAGTAAGAATTTCTGTGGGAAGAAGCTCGTGATGTGCAGCAACATGTGAGGATGCCCCTCTTCCCTCAAAAAAAAATCCTATCCCCCACTACAAATTCAATTCAGACAACTGACATATATTAAACTTATAACATTGCATGTCACCAAAGAAGGGGATGAGGCTGTTTTGTAACATCATCAACAGTAACTTCCATACAGACAGTATTTTTCTAGATGTGGCAACAGATGGCTCCACTTACTAAAAGAATACAACCTTATTCATATTTACATTCTCTTAGTCATTCCTTCAAGCCAAATTCACTTGCAACTCAGCCCACCAGGGAAATTAAAGCACAGCCTGAGACAGCAAGACTGGGGATTACAAGAAAGGCATACCTGCATTCATAAGAGGTCCTTGCCAGTTCTACCCTGTGCAGAAAGCTGCTGTAATACCTCTGCTGCTGGTTAGCCCTCAAAAGAAGAGTGTCGAAGTAGTAATGAAGTGACACATGCTTTCTGCTGTCGTTTCAAACAAGGATGAGTTTTATCTCCCTAGCAAATTGTTCTAAATATGTAGCAGAAGCTTTACCTCTAAATGAAAGATAAAATATTTCACTGAAAATGGATTTTCTTTACTACAGCATATGCATTGCAGAACTCTAGAATGTATAGGATGTGCCATATGAGATATTCATTAATCACATATATATCACACACACAGAAAAACATATTTATTTATATGTAAAATTAAAAGTTAGGGAGAAGAGGATGAAACTGGAGTGCAGGAGTAACACCCAACTATGTGTTACCCATGGAAGGATGAGTAGGTAGTAACATCATGATTTATTGGAATAATGGCATAGAAATTGACTTCCCCTGTCATAAAGTCGTGGGCAAGCTCTTTTCCTCTCATGTTAATTGTAAGTCACCATTTTGCTTTTATGCTTGAAGAGAAACACCTCAGAGTACCTCAGGCAGTAACCAGAGAAAGAATGGTTTTCATCCAAAGGTCAAGTCTCAATCTGAGAGAAATTTCCATTTTTATGCCATCTGGATGCAGGTAATACAGCACAGTATTTAGATCCAGATCACTGTTAATAGCTCTGGTGACAGAAACTCCCCTAAGGGTGAGAGTCTTTAACAAGGAAATGTCAATGCCCCACTCAGAGAGAAATAATCTTGTGTGAGATCTTACAGTGATTTAAGTGACCACCATTGGGATGTCATGGTACAAGTGTGTGATGTATCATCAATACTGCAAACACAAGTAAGATCTGTCAGGGAGAACTGGGAACTAGATGGAAAATACTGAGTTTCTCTAACTCCATTGACTAAAATGTTCTTGGTTAAAAGCCAGGAAATCTCACATAGTGCTTTGAAACAGAGCTTGGCTGCTGCTAGACCAGTTGTTTTGTTGGATCTTGGACTCTTATTTGCCCCCATATCACTGACAGAGAAGACCAAGCAGGAAATCTTGCTGTTCTCAAAATGCTGTCCAAATGGCCAGTGACATAGCTGCAACATAGTGGATTTTGGATTGAGGTTGGTCCTATGCTTGTTCCTTGTGATGGTATGGAAAATACTTGACGTGGCTTGGGATGTTGCTCTGCTGTCTTACGACTTCTTAATGAAGTTGCTGACTGTTTTTGACTTCTGAAATGATGAAGTCACAAAAACACCTCTTCAACCCACTCCCATCAGAGATTGTGTGGGTTGCCCTGAGCCCTTCTGTCATACTTTCCTCAGAATTATGCTCCAGTTCAGTTTTAGATTTTTTTTTCATTTCTTTTTTATTTTCAGGGACTTTAAAATACCACTAAATTCAAGAGACATCTGGGACCCTTCAGGACACTGCAGGTATGAGACATATTTTTTGTGGTAACAATTTTAATTTGTCAAGAACTCAAATGGGCAGAAAAGATGAGAAAGAGCCCACATAAAGACCACTGACTTTTATTTGGGGATCAGCCTTATTGATTAATCTTTCTGCTTCCACAGGTCATTTGCTTTTAGTAATGATACTTTTTTATATTTCTGTGAGTTCTTGTTATTGCTAATAAGCTACTGGGTTAGCTGGATCCTCCTGGACCAATCACAGCTGGTTCCACTCACAGAAGCTCCAAATGCCTAATTTTCTTGTAAATTATTTGTACCTTCTCATAGACTGAGAACAATTTTTCGTCCTGTATACCACTGTTACAACTTCTCTCAGAGGACCTTGACTCAAGGTCACCTGTCTTCCCATTTTACATTACTTATTAAAATCACATACAGCCAAAAAATTTTTGAAAAGGAGAAAAGGTTCATGGCAAGTCTTTTCTTGCCATATAGAGAAATGTATGGAAACCTAGAACAGCAGAGCTGCAAATTGGTTTGTGTGTTATTTCACTTTTATTGATGCAGTGGGATAGAAGCAAGTCTAATTTTGGGATGTCTTTGCTTTTCTGTTCTGGACCTGTGCATATTTCATAGTTATGTATGTAACTTCCTTTAAGAGATTCAGGAAACCACCTAGAAATTTGTTTCAGTTGTGAAATGTGAATTTAACTTTGGATATCATCTGTAAACTCTGTGAAGAAAACTTATAGTTAAGTAATGTAGCCCGAACTTCAGGCAGTGGAACAGGACGCAGTGTGTGCCTGTAGCTGCACTCCTGGGTGTGATGCTGCCCTTGTGTTCCTCACCAGGAGAGATCCCAGCAGCTGTGACTCACTGCTGTACTCTTATACCAGGCTCTCTACAAATATGACTCATGATACAGTTCGTACTGCCGGTATTCCCCCTGGAAAAGGGAAGCTCTTCCTAATAATAATAACAACTGAATTAATTTGGGGTTGGTGTGTCCTGTGCCCAGCTCAGCTTTGCAGGAGGCATGGAGGAGTCAAGTTTCTTCCCTGATTCTGCACAGCCAGGTAACATATGAACAAATTCTGCTCAGTGGAAGGCAATCACAGAGGCGCTTACAAGCAAATATCCGGAGAGACTTAAAGGAGGAATAAACACTCCTTATCCCTTGTCTACCCCAGTCCAAACCAATTGGCTTTCATTTGTGGTGCCCCAGGCAGCTTCCCTGCTTTCCAGCAGCCTTTCGCAGGGGGAACATGAGGGTTTCCTGAGTGCCTCTGAGGGCTGCTTCTGGACTAACACAGTTTATGCTTTCCCTTTTATTCGATGCAATGTCTAAGGGCATCATCCAGTTGAGAAACAGTAAGAAGAGCAATTAAAAAGAATAAAACAATGTGGTGTTGCTACTAACCACCTTCTAAAATGATAGCAGTCTGTAATGTACTCTAATTATCTAATTAATTATACCAATAATCACTAATTAATGCATATTTTAAAAGATGGGAAAAATGTGCTTTCAAAGTGCTGCGCTATCAACTGCCTGGCTGTATCTGTGATTTGACACTTAAAATGTTCACCAGAAAAAAACACCTCTTGTCTGTTGCACAGCAGATTTCCTGAGGGGCTTGCAGAAGTCAAAAGACATTACTTTCCTGCAGTGACTAGACAAATCTTGAGATCACTGGAAACAGTACTGGGGAAAGACTGGCATTTTCCTTTCAGCCATGAAGGTGCTTTGGATAACATACTCATCCTATTCAGCACTTTGCAAATTTGCTCAGAAATGGTTCCAAACAATGACTGAAGTGTCTCTAGAACAACGTGAGTATATAAGACTACCATGGTGTCTGAAAACACCACAAATATTTGTCTAAGCTGGAACAGACTTTTTATTTTTTAAAATACGTATTTATTAATAGGAAAACTTTGTGGTAGGCATATTTTTTCCTTTCACAGGAGAGCTTCCTTGCTGCTTGAATATGTGTGCTTACTGCTGAAGAGCATTGTAAATTCTGAGCTTTTTCTGCATAGAATGAGTCTCTTCTAAGTTTGCAAAAGCCACAGTTTCTACTCATGGAGTTGCAACAGTCTTATGAGTGTGGTATAAAAGCTACCCCATAATATGCCTCAGAACCTCGAGTGGGGATGGTTGTCCTAAACCAGTCATTAGTTCAGGATGATTGTTTCTTCTCATATGCAGGAGTCAGCTGGTAAGTGCATATTTTAATATAATGATCTCAGTTATGCCATTGCAGGAGGTGTGAAATCACATTCCATCCCCTGCAGCGTGCAGGGGCTGCTGTGGGCAGGAGCCTCAGGCTCTGGTTCAGTGCTTTGCTGCCTGGCACCGAGGAGCACTCTTGGGCTGTGGCTTAGCAATTTATCGAGCTCTTGGCTGGGTGATGCAGTGGGCACTGGCAGCCTCTGATTTCTGTTTGGGAGGTGATGGTGGCCAAAGGCCATGCTCAAGAGAGAGCAGCTTTCCAAAGCAATAGGGGAAAGAGAAGAGGGGTAGCAACAGTTTTTCATTAGATGTCCAAACTACTGTCTTTCTCATCCTGTTCCCAGAGTGGGGGGGAGGGAGGGATGTAATGCAGGATAAGGAATGAATGATGCCTGGAAAAAAGCATGATGATCCTTTCTGATTTATATACATTGTAGCTAAGCTGAAGACTGTCATCAAAAAATGATGCCGGAATTGACGTTTTTTTGTGGATAGGATGTTAGAAACTTAGTTCCAAAGAACACTCATTTTGTATATAAACTTGAGACTTAAACTTTTTTTTAACTTGTTTTTGTGTTTACTAGAAGTCTGGGCTGAATTTATGTTGAGTAGAGGGTTGTTTTCTATTTTCTGATTTCTAATTTCTCTGAAAAGTTAGGTGTTTATACAGTATTGAAAGTAGCCTTAATAAAAAGAAAAAGATTCAAAGGGAGCCAGCCTCTCCCCTCCCTATTTTTTCTCACCTAATCAGTCAGCCAGTTGTAGTTGATTGCATCTTATCTGTACTCGAACACTCTCTATTTAATCAAGATAAAACTTGCTTTTGCAAGTTGTAAAAATCTGTCAGTGCAATTTTTAGTTGGACATTGTATTTACCAAAAGCTACATAAAATTAATAAAACCGTTTATTAGACATCAAAATATATTTGCGAAAACAAGCTCTTTTCTTTCCCAAGGGCTTTCAGCTCAAAGAACAAGGTATAGGTTAGACTGATAGGAAGTGGGAAAACCAGAGGAGTTAAGAAGCAGAACAACAAAAAAAAAATTCTTCCTAGAGCAGTTGTAATATTTTGGTATAGGAGCCCTGAGTAATAATTTCTGGGTTTCTGCCACCACTGAGATTCCTGGGGATGGGTAAGCTGGGTTAATTGGGGAACCAATTGCCCTTGGGAGAACTGGAGAATCTTCTCCCCAAGCCCTGAGTATAGCAGTGTACTGCTTTGCAAGCTCGGTCACACCTGAACCCAGGACAGAAGTTCTGGTATCCACTGCTCCCACATTTTTCTTACTCACATATATTGGCAGGTGCTGGAATTTTCCTTAGCAAGCTGGGGAGCTGAAATACTGCTACACGTAATCTCCCTGTAATTTTCTATTTAGCTGAGTTTAGCTAAAGGAAGATATTTTTTGGTTTTTTTTTTTTTTCCATGGGAGATTTGGAAACATTCTGTGAGCAAGTCTTTACTCTCAGCATGGTAAACTTCTGAGTACTTTTGGAAAATACTCAGGAGCACCGCTGTACCGCAGTTTCTCCCTGTATTGCTAGGTGACCACGTAGATAATCCTTTCAGCAGCACTGGCTTGGGGGAGAACGGCTGTCCTGGTCAGCATGGGCCATGCTGGCTCTTTTCTTCCTGCTGCTTCAAGTCCCAGGGTAGCTGCTTGTGGTCCTGCTTTATTATCCTAAGTGTCTGTGGCAGCGTCAGCACAGTGCTCTGGGTCCAAGGGGAGATGATTTTGTTCCTGAGAAGTGGAGAATCAGAGAAAGGGCATAAGCGCTTCTTTTTCACTGTGTATTTAACCACGTTGGGAAGAATGGCCAAATGGCTCTGGATTTTGTACTGTTTTCGTGTTTTTAGCCTACAAACATCTGAAGCAGCTTCTAATTTTGTCTGGTGCTTGAATGGCTCAGGCAGAGATTGCTGAGGTTCTGTTTACAGCTCAGATATGGAACAGCTGTTAAGCTTCTGGATTTTTGTAACATTGTTAATATAATTAGGTTGCATACAATTCACTGTTCCAATCTAATTTTTTCAGTGATGCTGCTTTTGACATTCTGTATTGAACGTTATCGTCCCTCTGTACAGTTGAAATTTAAACATCTTTTTCTACCACTGAATGATTTTCTTGCCTTTTCTTTTACAGAAACATATCATTTTAAAAATTTCATCTTGCAAGAAAAAGAACATCCCCGAAACATTCCTGCTGCATACACATTCAAAGAGTTCTCTGTTCAAAAGCAGAAGCCTAATTGTTAGTGAGTCACTTTCAGTGTCTGATTCTTTTAGATATACTGCAGATGAGATTTAGGCAAAGATAAAAGGAATTTTAATCCTGAACTGAGGGGAACAGCTTTACAGTAATAGCTCGACCACACATGAAGTTATTGTTTTAAAATCTCCTTTGAAAAGTACAGATTTCACTGTTTAATATAACCCTTTTTCCAGTTGGATTTAATGCAGGATAAATGTTTTGGCTTTTTCTCTGAAGGGGCAATTTGGTATTGACACGTGGTTCTAGTGCTGTTACCCTGATTTTCTTTGTGCCCTTTAATCACCTGGTGATCCAGAATTTCCTCCATTTTTTTTCTCCTTGTGTAAATACTCAGTGACCTCATCTCATGCCCGTGCACGCTGCAGGGCAGCTGGCAGCCTTACACGTGATGCTCTTCCCTCCTCCCCTCGCCACCCCCCAGACACCAGGGTCTGAATAGTTCTTAATGAAATTTACATATTCATGAAAATAAAGTCTTAAGCACAGGAAACCAACATGCAGAGTTGCATTAATATTGTAAGGTCTACAGTTCAGGGTTTTTATGTGTAAACTGTTCCCATTGCTGTGTCTGTGTTAGTCCAAGATCAATCCTCCAGCAATGGCTATGTGCTTTTATGTGCAGCACAATGACACCTTGTGTGCATGTTTTGCTATTTCTGTTGGTCTCACTAGTTAGGAATGTGCATAAATTTGATAACCTTCTCCCATTTATTGTGTGAATGAGGTAAATGACACATTCTTCATTTCACAGATACGGACAGATGAACTGACTTTCCCATAGGCAAATGGAAATTGTGCTGCAGAGCCAAAAATGCTTCTTCTGGCTACTAAGACAGTTCTTAGCAATGCAGCTGAGAGAGGATTTTGCTGTATGTAATGTCTTCTTTGGAAATTTGTACAGAAGCTTTGCAGTTGTTCAAGGACATATTAACTGCAACAGTCTCCTGATTTCCTGATTTTTCAGTTTTGTCCAGCTTGCATATGTTAATTCTGTGAGTATAGAGTGCAAACCTTGGGATTCCTGTTCTGCAGACCTCCCTTGACTCTGTATCAATACTTCTGAGAAGGAAATATTACTTTTTTTTTTCTTTCTTTTTTTTTTTTTTTTTTTTTGGTCTCATCTCTTCTTTAGAAGTGTCCCAAGGGGAACACCAAAACCTCCATATTCCCATTGTCCTCATTTAACTAAAACCCTAGAAATTAAGTCTGGTATTGCTTGTCCTAACCCAGTACCTCAGTACACATGGAAAATAATGTTACCCTTCTTCTGTGACCTTTTTTCTCATTTTCATAATTGCACACATTTGCAAGGCCTCCTTACCACATGGCAGTCCTTCAATTGTTCCTTGGCAGTAGATTTCCAGATGCCCACTCTTTTCTATTGCTTTCCTTTGGAGTTTCTCTCCTTTCCAACGTATGCAGGTGGCCTCCATCTTCCTCAGTGTCCCCAGCAAGTCCCTCCACTTTGTAATGACTTCTTCACATACTTTGTGATGTAACTGTCAGCCAACATATGAACTCTAAAATGTTCACTGTGAGGCAAGACAAAAAATTCCTCTTGCTGAACAGTGTTTTCTGAATATCTTTGACACCTCCTTAACCACTAAGTTGTATTTGTAAGTTGTTTTATACCCTCCTTACACCTCTGTCCATCAATCCCATATCTCTATAGTTCACCTATTTTGATCATCCCTTTGTTTCTTCTTTTGGATTATTATTAATAGCAATACTTCTACTGGCTTTGTGGTTTTAGTGAAACTTATATTTAGTGAAACTTATAACTCTGTGTAAGTTTTCCCTTATTTTTATGATTATCTTGTCCTCTTTGATTTCTCTTAATTTAGCTTTACTGATCTGAGAATGTCTGATCATAACCTAAAAACAAGTGAGAATCGCATCTCCAATGAGAATGTCCAGCTGGACAGTAACATTTTTAAGTGCTGCTGTGCAGGCTGTGTAATTGGCATGTTACAGTATGAACATAAGCAGAAAATCTTCTCAGAACTATCTCTGAGCATCCTCCTTACACCTTTCCACTGTGTCTGCTGCCATCATCAAAAAACTATGCAAACTTAGTGTTCTTCAGTTTCCATTTTGCAGAGGTTCGGGTTATGTCTACACAGAATTGCTTTACTTTAACTAATGCAGGTGGCATTAACACTGGAGGCATAAATGTAAGCTTTTGGTATAAGAATTCGAGGAATCTGTCCTTAACTGCCTACTTTCTTTGTGTTTTAATAGTAAGAATAAAGTTAACATGAGATTGTGGCACTGTTTTGCAATCATGGCTCCATTTTGGTGTACAGGCTTAGTCTACAGCATTAGAAGAGAGAAATTTCTCTCTACAGTGTTGTCAATTTTCCCCATATTTTTATTAATCATAAATTTTTAAAAAGGGAGTATGTCATCTGAATCTCCAGAAAGAGTACTCTAAAATTTTGAAAAATGCTTCTGAATACAGAGAGTAAAGCCTGCATGAATTTAACTTTTTCTTTGCAAACCTTCAAATATCTTGTCTTTAGCACGTGTCCATGTCATGTTCTGTCACCAGTCCACTTGTCCTTTCTCTACCCATCTGTTTTCTCTTTGATCACATTCTTGCAAAAGAATGGAGGAAAAGCAATATAAAGCTGATGGTCTTTCTTTCACATAATCTGTGATTGTGATTTTATCTAATAACTTGTCTAACAGCTTTGTTTTCAATTCAGGCTTTAGAAAAATTTAGCTAAGTCAAATTGATCTCATGACTGCCATGTAAATGAGCATTGGCATCTACCCTCATTCTGCTGAGAGAAGATCAATTTTAAAGCTGGATCATTTAGTCATAGCTTAATATAGAGAAAATTGACTGGTTGAAACATTTATTGTCTCATATAGTAAAAAAAAAAAAAAAAAAAAAAAAAAAAAAAAAAAAAAAAAAAAAAAAAGAAAACATGAAACTTCAGCCCTGGCAATGACATCAATGGTTACTAAAGGCTGAGAGTTTTGGGTTACCACTAATACAGTTGCCATCAAATCAACTGAAAGTCTCATGCTGCTTCCAGAAAGACTTATATCAGACTTTTAGGTAAGAATATTAAAAAAGGGATTGTAACATGAAAGAGATAAACTAGAATACTGGGAGGATAATTTTTAATATAAAAATGTATTTTCTCAGCCTATCTTCGTAATTTTGTTTACTTCTCAGACCAATACATAGCAGGGCTGCTGATCTGAATACCAGCAGGTTAAAGGTGTGTGTGCAGGAGGTTTGCTTTTTTAGTTGAGCTCAAAAGGATGTGCATCTTAGCTATATTTCTACTAATGATATTTGACTGAAGATAAAATATTATTTCAGATAAATAAAGGCAGGCAATATGGTAAAAAATGTCAAGTTTTTTAAGGTTTTAATACAGTTAAAGGTTATTTTTACTGAGAAAGAAATCATAGACAATATAAAGAATGCTATTGAAGGGGGAAATGTAGTGAAAAGATCAATTATACTTGATCCATTTCTTCAAGTCCTAGAGGTAAAAAATTAAAAGTGTGGGAAAGTGATGCATTTGTAAGTGAGAATATTGCACCTCAATCATGGAACCCTAAGAGTTAATATCAGATTATGCAAGTAGTTTGAAGTAGCCTGTGATTTTGTGCTGCTTGTTAGATATCAGGAGAGGTAGCAGATTGTCTTGTTTTCAAAAATGTGATACAGTGTCATGTGTGAAAGTCAAGCTCCCTCTCCTCCCTCTTGGAAGCTGTGCTTGTTTCTTTTATTAGTAGAAATTTAAATAAAATTTACAAAGATACCTTGCTACAGAGTAAAATGTGTTCTAACTTCTAGAGTCCATGCCTACTGTGGTTATTGACTGAGGTTAACCATTCCTGACCCTCTTTTTGTGTTTTACTCCCTTCTGACAAAAGCCAGGACTTTCAGACTTATGCTGGCAGGAATTTGTGGGGGTTTAAGCCCTTTGGTAGCATATGCAGAATGAGCAGAAAAGCCAGCTTCATTGTGTCAGTTCAGAGGAAATTTTTTCCCTGGAGCAGCTGTCAAGGGAAGTAATGAAACATTGAGCATTTGTTAACTAATAAGATTGGTGAATAGTGAATAACTAATTTACATGGCAGGCAGCAGCTTTCTATGAAAACCTCCATTTTTTTGTGATTGTAGGTGTAATAATGATTGTAATCACTGCTGTCATTGGGGGCAGACTGTTCTCTTTACCTCCTCAGCCTCTTGAAGTGGCCAGAGGGAAACATGGGAACAGTAGAGCAGAGCAATAGTTAGCACAGGATAGTAAAAATTCGCTGCAGCTCTTGCCATTATTTTCCAGCTGGTGGAGGCACAGGCAGCTGAAGTGTTGACAATTTACGTGGTTGGGTGGGTAACAACCTCTTTCCTGCTGTCAGTACCCAGGGCAGCAGATGTTGGCATCATCAGGAGAATGTCTGAAAAACAAACCACAGCTGGTGCTGACCAAGACTCGCTCCTGCGGCCGGTGGGGAGGACAGGCAGCTCTGAGAGTGTCACTGGGTGAGGGACAGCCCATCTGCCCACTGCAGCAGGGGCTGGGTGTAATTACAGCTGGTCAGGCTGTGCAGCAGCTCCTGGGCAGCAATGACAGCAGCCAGTGGCTCCCAAAACCTCAGGTGCCACAGGGCATGGCCGTGCTGGGCGTCGCAGCGCCCAAGGCTGGGCAGAGCAGAGCTGTGTGAGGCACTGCAGGGCTCCCCGAAGCACAGGGCTCTTCCTCTGTGCCAGGAGAGGTGCCTGTCTCCTGGGGGACACGGGCACTCCCACCTGAATTCAGCACCCTCAGCCAGGGACACACTCGGGCTGCACTGAGGGGGAATTGTAAGACAGGGCTGGGGTTTGAATTGTGCAGAGCCAAATGAGATGACTTCTCCATTAAGAGTGACAAAATTAAATCCCCTCTGTAAAGTAGTCCCTCACATCCTTTTCTTGGCGTCTACAGCAGGGAATCTCCCTTTTTAACTTAAAAAACAGGAACAGATGGTGCTGCCCACACCTCTCTCCAATCCTTTTTATTCCATAGCTTTTTTGTGAGCAAATTTGAACAGGATCTGGGGGGTTAAACTTGTTTCTTTTCCTCTTGATCAGATTTAATCTTAGCCCTCATCTCCTCTTTGGAGAGTAGGCTCCCCACAAGGTGTTATCAAACTCTGGATAAAGGGTGGAATCCACCAGGGACTGGTTTGAAAACTGTGCCACCAAGCAGAACAAATGGTGAATGACTGCAGGATCAACGTGCAGTCATCTGACTTCTTGTTAGAGTGGTTGTCCTTAGCTTATAGTTAGCCTTATAGTTGACTATAACAAACAATTCTCTCTTTAAAGGCAAGTAACCATATTCAGCCCCACAAATTGTATTTTTTTTTTAATAGGTAAACCATTTCAACAGGAAGCAAAAAAAAAAGCATTTCTATCCAACAGCAAGTACTATCAAGATTTTCATAGCAACTGATATTTTGTAATGTGTTGTCACAGAAGAGGAGGAATGGATGTAGCACACATCTTTCTGTAATGCTAGGTCATGGCACAGAATAGGATATAAAAATGACCCTGTCACATCTGCCTTTCATCAGATGCCAGTCCAAGAAATGTTCTGTGAACCTTGGGAGATGCTAGCAGAAAAGTATTTCTTAATTTTTATATCTTTGTCAGGACTGTGTGCACTGCAGGCCAAAAGGCTATGGCAGATGTGGGTATGCCCAGAAACAGTCTTAGGCAACCAATACAATGTAACATAAATTAGATGCTTACAAATATTAATGCTTTTCGGTTCAGTGATGTCTTGGTAAAACAAATTTCATAATTTGTCCATATGCAGACTATGGATACCAAGGTTCTGCACATGTTTATGGTGTTATTTTCTAAATCTGCATGTATTTCCAGTTTTAGGGAAAATCTGACTTGAACCATAGGCAAAGCCAGGTGTATGAAAATCACCCATCATCATTCTGAGAGGCCCTGTCCCTGTCATTGCCTCTCAAGAATATCCTGAGTCAGTGACCAGCTATTGAGAGGTGCAATTCCGAGTGCCCTTAAAAGACCACAAAACAAAGTAACATTCATAAAGGTCTGGTAGTGACCAAGGTGTCTTTATTACACAGTTCAATGACTGTTTGGGAACTCCGTGCCTTCTGCCAACTCTGTTAGCTACTTGGTCTGAGAAGTAATACATTTAATAATAAAAAAAAAAAAAAGAAAAAAAAAAAAGAAAAATACCATTCTGTGTTCAAGCATCCTACAAATACCCATTTAAATATATTTTTACACAAATTCCATAGGTTGGCAAGCTTGTATTTGAGAAAAAAATGGCATTTCCTAATCCTGTATTTGATTTTCTCTGTTATGGATGGACTAAATCCAATTGCCTAGAGTGGAATAAACCCTGGTAAAATATGATATTTGTCTTTGTTGATCATGCAGAACACCCACAGCTCAAAAAAATACCGAGGTGGAATAATGAAGCCTCAATATGCATGCTAGCAAATAAATTCTGGAAGAAATGGGCCCCGTGCTAATAGTCAATCCGATAAGTTGCTCCTGCTGGAAGACCTGCTGGAAAATTTTAAGTGTGGATTGTTGCTTTTCAGGTTTTTTCCCCCTTCCCTCAGTAGTTCTCTTGCACAGATACAAATACATTTTTATGTTCAGAAGGTGTAGGAATGTTTTACTCTCCCACACGTGCACGTGATTTGCACAGTTCACCAGTGGCTCCCCAGTTTCCTCCCAAAGGTGACTCAGATTCACGTCCCTGGTATCTGTGTCTCATTATGGATGGCCATGCCAGTGGGTAGAGGCACAGTGCTGGGGCTGCCCTGATGTAAGTTGTGTCCTACACCTTTGCCCTTGCCAGAAAATAACCTGCTCACTCAGAAATTTGAGGAACAGTGTTAATGAGTACACTTGCTAGTTAGCACACCTTATCCTTCTCTTTGCCAACTGCAAGATCATCTTTGGCATCACTCTTGGTTGATGTTGACATCACTTTTGGTTGACTCATGACTCATGGATTTCCTGATTTTGTTACCCTAAGGATATCCAAAGTCTTAGAGGAGTCACATTTTCACAAGGGTGAAGATAACATAGGAAAACCAGAACACCTCTGTTCTGCTCACTTGCCTACAGACCATGAATATTTATTTGATCCATCTAATCCACCCCCAGCCCCACTCAGTGCAGGGGAGATGATCCATGTGAGGAAGGCTTTGGTGGCTTTGCTGGAATCTAAGCTCTGAAGTACAAAGGTCCAGCTCAGACCCAGGAATACCCTGTCCTGGGTCTGGAGACTTACTGCAGCTGGATATTAGTAGGACTGACTCCTACCACCCACTATCATGTTTTATAAAAGGAGATTATAGCCTGACAATTCTGCCTTTCCTCTTAGCCAGTTAGTAAGCAACTTAATAATATTGACTCACACCACATATAATGAATGCATAACTTCCCCTTTTTTCTTCTACTCTAATACTTTCCTTCTTTTTCTAATTGAATATCGGTTTATTTCAAGAGGTTTTTTTTCTGCAAATCCATGCTTCTCAATCTTTATTTTCTGGAATCTCTCAGTTCCTGAGTTGCTCCTTGCTGATGAGTAGGCCACAGTCATTTCAGCAGACCCATATACCACAAACTCCGTATTCTGCTTGTAGCCACTTTTATCTCATCAATTTACATTGAATCTGTTGGTGTTTGCCTGTGGTTAAAAAACTGAGAGTGCTTTATGCATTTA
Organism: Prinia subflava; assembly: GCF_021018805.1. Classification (NCBI taxonomy): domain Eukaryota; kingdom Metazoa; phylum Chordata; class Aves; order Passeriformes; family Cisticolidae; genus Prinia; species Prinia subflava. The sequence continues at coordinate 2,581,124 of NC_086249.1, forward strand.
TTTGCCATTTTCAAAATCTGTTGCATTTATTTAGTAGATGTCCTTAAATACAGAACACCTACTGAGGATCATGACAGCTTCCAGGTTTGTCTTAGACAGAACTAAAAATTTCAACGTGGAAAAATGCCCACCAGCACACAAGCTGCCCAGTGAGCTGCAGGATTTCAGCTGTAGTAAGCTTTTCTCTGTTACTGAGAATCATTTTGATGCCTTGTGGAACTGGGTTATCAACTAGACTAATCAATATTTTAGTCCAATGTGATAATTCTCATCTCCTAGTCAAAAAAATACCATCTAAGAATTCTAGTCAAACTTCCTTTCATTTATTGTATGCAAGCTGCTTGTTTGCATTACAGAATTACATGTGGTGACCACTGAGGCAAAGGTAGACAGTAGTGGGCAAGAATCAATCCTTCATTTTACATCCCTGACCAGCCTTTGGTCATCACTGGCACTGTGGGATAGTTCAGTATCTAGCACAGAATACTTCCTCGTTGGAAGCATTAAAATAGGAAAGGCTGAGTGTTGAATAAAAATGCACATTTCATAAAGTTTTTCAAGATAATTACTGGTGCTAAAATTCTGGGGCTTTTAGGATTCATGGAAATTCTTGCAAATAAATTGCTGATGAACTGAATGTACATGAAGGACTAATTTTGACCTCCTTGAATAATGATAGCACTAACTTGGTACTTTCTTTTTGTGTCTATGTTAATGAATGACTTCTGTACTACTTGACTAGATCTAATTTGTGGCATTCTTTCATGTTCCAGGCAGCCAAGTCACATTTTCCCTCCTAAGCATGCCACTAAGATTATCTATCCCTTATAATCACCTATCAAAAGAATTTTGTGATAGCATGGGGAAGAGTGGTGTATTGAGGTGTGTTTCAAGGGCCTCTGTGTAGCACTCTTTGCATTTTTCCTTTTAAGCTCAGTTCTAGAGGATTTTTCTTTAAGATCTAAATGCTCAGCAGGGGTGCCATTTTGACTTTGAAGAAAATATCTGCCTTTTCTGATAGAATTAATGTGATCCAGATAATAAGTATTCAGCTTTCACAAACTGCTCAAATAATGCATCTCAGTTGTGATGGTGGAACTGTGTCTTTGTCAAAATTAATATCCCATGGTTACTGTAAGGCTAATGTAGAATCTAGTTGTATCAACTGGAATTCTTTCAATAATTCCTGGGAATTGTTAGGATGGGTCATGCTTTAATTGTGATTTCATCCAATACAACACTTCTTAAAATTTACACATTTTGGTCTGTGGGCTTTAAGATTAGGATTGGGTTGGGTTTGTTTGTTGTTGTGGTTCTTTCGGTTGGTGGTTGTGTTTTTGTGGGGTTTTTTTTGTTTGTTTGTGGGGTTTTTTTTTGGTTTTTTTTTTTTTTTTTTTCTGTTACATCACTATGTTTTTGATAGTTAAGCCATGCTTTGTCAGCAAATGAGTCTATTTTTGCTTTGCACTTGTCTCATTCTCTGGGAAAATAAACTGATTTGTGAATTTGTAACAAAAACCAAAGAAACCTTAAATTTCAAGCTGGTTTTGGTTTCTTGCAACACTTCTATAATCCACACTCTGGGAACTGGACCCAGACAAAAATATTCACTTAGACTGTTAAGTCATTGGAGTGAAATTTTGACTTAGCTGATATGAACACATTTCATTAATTTCCATGATGCAACTTCTTCTATTGTCTGGTTTTGACTGGGGTAGGGTAATTTTCCTCACAGTAACTAGTATGGGACTGTATTTTGGATTTGTGCTGAAAACAGTGTTATTAAAACAGGGATGTTGTACTGCTGAGCAGGGCTTGCACTATGCCAAGACCTTTTCTGCTCCTTACCCCTCCAGTGAGTAGGCTGAGGGTGCTCAGGGAGTTCTGAGGGGACACAGGTGGGACAGCTGACCTCAACTGACCAGTGGGATATCCCACACTGCCTGGCACCATGCACAGCATATAAAGTGTAGAGAAGAAGAAGGGGAGACTCTTGGAGTGATGATAGTAATTTTCCCAAGTCCCTGTCACTCGTGATGGAGCCCCACTCTTCTGGGAATAACCAAACCCCTGCCTGCCCATGAGAAGTGAAGGAATTCTTCATTTTGCTTGGCTTGTGCACCATTTTTGCTTTACCTGTTAAACTGCCTTTATCTCAACCCAAGTTTTCTTTGACTCTTCCAACATTTTCCCCCATGCCACTGATGGAGCAAGTGAGCAGGTGGTGGTGTTGGTTGCTGGCTGGGGTTAAACCACGATGATGGTGAGCAGGCAACTGATGGAAAAATCTGTTCAGCCAGCAGTCCCTTCAGATGGGAACTTAAATTGTCTTAGAAGGTCTCTGCTATCTTTTTGGCCTCTGCTGATCACAATTCCACATAATTGATTTACCAGGACATTCACAGATAAGAGGAGGCCTTGGACACATTTGTATGAAGGTATTTTTCCATTAATATTTGAGTCTTGTTCTATCTACTTCTCTCTCTATTTTTTTAACATGTATATATTTACACTTTAGAGTTACCAGGAAAAAAATCAAAATGAAAGAAAATAATCCAGGAACATAGCTATAAAACTGTCTTACAGACTAAACTGAACTTTGAGACAGTCCACAGGCTTTGCAGCTGCCCTCTCTGCTAACAGGGGTTTCCTTCCATGAATTGAGTGACCAGCTGGTTAGTTATGGAAATGTTGGATTCAATGAAGAACAGATATTATGAAGGTGTCTAGTGGATGTTTTGAGTAATGTTTTGGCAAAAGAGATGTGCAGGGAGTAATCCAATTATTTGCAAATACACAGGTTCCCCTGAACCCATTGGCAGCAGCCTGGGTAGATTTTTCATCTGGAGATCTGTAATCATCCCTCTTCAACACTTTCTGAGAAGGTGTGTCAAATCTCACAATGGGTACCTCATTCTGTTTTAAAGCCTACAGCGTCCAAATTCCAATCTTTAGCACCTACTTCTCCATGAAAATCCCTGAGAATATATCTAGATTTTCACTGGTTTCAGTTATATGGTACGTGGCATTGAACAATAGTTACCTTACAATCATGGTGCACGTACAGGCACAGGATTTCTTTTCATGTTTTGAAAGACTTGCATTTATTACATGAATTTTCTTTATCCAGGCATGTGCTCATCTCTGGATGGAATAATATTCTGACAGCAACTGCAATCAACTTCCAGCATGAAATTTTATATATATTTTAAAACTGATACATAGAAGTTTATTTTAAATCACACAGAATGGATGACAAAACTTGTGAAAATACTGCTGTACTTTGTAATACATGACTATGATGTAATTCACAGCACAGACAACAAGTTACCAACAGCAAACAATTTGCAAGCATTCCATAGACTCATACAATGCATAAAACATATATTTATAAATGATTAAATGATAATTCATACACTGTAAATAATGACTCATGGACAGTTGAAAGCAGAGAAATTTACTGGTATTAATTGATTGCTGTAGATAATTCTCTCGGTTCAGTCACTCATGGTTTGGACATGATTTAAATTAATAACTGGTACTATAAGAATTTGAAATTCACTGAAAATGCCCTCAGAGCATCTAGCTCCTCTTCTGTGAGAGTTCTCAGTTTATTCTGCTTTTTCATGATTGGTTTATGTGTTTATTACTAGTATTTTCAGAATGTTCTTGATGGCATTTATGTTTATTTTTTACAAAATTACTGCTTTAGCCCTTAAAGGCAGCAGATCATTATTTATTTTTATGTCATATAATTTTTATGGTTACCCTTAATCTTTATTAGTATTTGTAACTTGCTTGCAAACAATTCTCAGCCCACAATTAGATAGTGTTGACTGCTGCTTCTTGTGCCAGATGATGATTGGAAATTGTACTGAATTCAGAACATTTCCTGCTCAAAGAAAATATTTCATTCATAGACTAATATGGGGCTGGATCCTAACTCTTTAATGTTTCCAAAAGATGCTCTGGGCAAACCAGAAGTATTAGTAAATAGGATGGATAAAGAAAACTATCAAACCCCAGCTGAAATAGCTACAGGAAAACAATGAAAAACATGTTCCCATGCTCTGGAGAATTGAACATTCATTACAAAGTCACTGTGTAGGGTAACATACTACCTGGGGAGAAATGCCATCACTTACATGCACAAATGATGTTTCCTAAGCCTTTGTTTGTCATCTGAGTATTTACATAAAAGCCAAATATTCCCCAAAGAGATTAAACTCACCTGGGTCCAAGTCTCTGGTATGACTTCAGAAAATGAAATATACTAATTCACAAGTGTTACAAGATACAGAAAGTACATGGCCTGGCCTAGCTAAAAGCACTAAGAAAATCCTGCAGTACTCATGTGCATTTGCAGAATGGTTTGTCTAGCTTGAAGGTATAGTGTTTCTTTATAAACCAAAAATTAACAAGCAAGAGGCTGAGAACCCTGGCACTTTGGTCTGGTTTCAACTCTGCTGGTCAGATTTGAAACCTCCACGTTCCTAAGAGTGAACTTGAGACTGTCAGTGCCAGAGTGTGTGAGGAGGAGGAGAGGAAAGGGAACACTCTCATAGTGTTCTCTATGAAAAGGCACTGGGTGAGAGCATGAGGCCAGGTCCCCAGTGGCCTCTGGATGCCAAGGCAGCCTGCAGCTGAACAGAGGAAGCACCTTTTCTATCCAAGAATAAACAGAGAAGTTTGTGGCAAAAGCCATACAGGAAAAAGCAAAATGGAGCTGTGGACCACCAGTCACGGGCTTTAGGGGCAGACGGGCCAAGAGAGGAACCAGGCATGGAGGGACAGATTAGAACTCCCTGTCACCAACATGAAAGGTGATGAGTGGAAAGACACCACATGAATCAATGTGAACCTGGGTGAGATGCCAGAAGCAAAGTTGAGGGTTGTGTTGAGACTTCTGTCACTAGAGGTCTGCCTTGGAGGAGCAGCACAGCAGGCTAAGTAGCTACGAGGTACAGCTTTAGTTAGTGAATGGGGGGTTGGCCACTTCTAGGTATTAAAAAGCCTTGCCAACAGGTACCAGTGGACACCAGAGGGTTCCTGGCTGGTGGGCATCTGGATGAAAAGGTGCCTGAATGTGTTATGTTTGTCCCAAAGCTTTTGGACTACTGTCTGTCTGGTATCTGACCCTGCTTCTGTACACTGACAGGCTGCATGGAGGCAGATTGACAGTGAATTTGTGCTGATGCCTTCAAAACCTTAAACACAGTTCACTCTGCATCCTGGTGGTGTTGCAGTTTTTCTCCTGCCTAGTTGTATGTGTGTATATGCAGCCTCCCACTTAGCTGTCCCAGCATTTCTGGCAGAGAAGCTGTGAGCATCCTCCTGTGATCTACACATCCCCTCTCCCCCATCTCTTGTCAGTACCTCTCTTAACATCATCATAAAGCTATATTTAGCATGATTTCACATGACACAAGAGCGTGTGACTATGTACCTCTGTATGTGGCATTTTACTCTTAATCTTTCTCCATTTTTTAATTAGGCCATGCCATTTGGTTGCATCAGTCTGTATTTTAAGAGAAGTATTTATAACATTTAAAAACAGCATGTGAAACTTCTGTACTTGTGTTCTGTAGCACAGGGGCAGCTTAGTATGTGAAGAATAAAGTAGGCTTTTTCCTGTTTAATAAAATAGCCAGAAGTACATTTTCCACAAAAACAAAGAAGCTTTTTTTTTTTTTTTTTTTTTTTTTTCCCCACATTCACTCAAAGTCTTGTTAGTGATATTTATGTGTTCTCCTAATGCACATTAACAGCAGGCTGGGCACTGGTGGTGGGTGGCAGCAGTTTAATATTTCACAATAGTAAAAATACGAAAAAAGATGTAACATTGCCATGGACAGATGTGCTGTAAACCTGGGAGATCAGTGGGGTTTCATGGGGCCATTGTCCGCCTTGGATGGTTGCCACCTTTGAAACGTGGAGAAAGTGCCATTCCCTGGAGTCGCTAAAGATTAAAGAGAAGCAACTTAAGGAAGAGGATGGTTGTACTGGTTTGAAAGCAAAACCAGTGAAACTCCAATTCAGAAATACAATTTAGTAGAGAGAGAAGAAACAAACAACAAAAAAAGGGTAAAAATAAAATAAGATAAATGCAATAGTACAAAGGACCACTGACAGAGTCAGAATGAAAACCTGACACCCTGTTGGTCAGGGTAAGTCAGGTTGGCATTACCGAAGTAAGTCCTCTTAGAGTGACAGATGTGACTCCATTGGAGCAGAGACCCTCCTCAGGAAACAGTCCAGTCATCCTCTGGGAATCCAGTGCAAACAGGCTATCTTGGTGTTTGGGATTGCTGGTTTTATCCCGGTGGAAAGGCTTTGGCTCCTCTCACTGAGTGGAGCATCTCACAATGGAATGAGGTGATGTTATCAGTCATGTGAGAGGCTTCAATGGCCCATTCATCCCTCGGGGATGTCCCGAGGAGGAGGATGGGTGCAGGAAGAGATAAGGAGGCCCTGCCTTATCTGGTGTTATCAGGTGTCCCATTAACAGAAGGCATCCACCCTCTTTCCACCCCTAGAGTTACAAGAGATAAAGAGCAATATCTCCCAAGTGGTTTCAATAGATGAAAATAGAATACGAAGTTTTGGTTACATTTTTCAACCCAAGACAATGGTGCTTGACTTGCAGAGTGACATGCAAAGGCTTCATAGGGAGGCATAAGAAGGCAAAGGACAGAGAGGAAGGATCCAGGGGGCAGCTGAAGTAGCTGCTCACCAAGAGAGGATCATTTGTGAGAAACAGGAAGAGAAGCAGCAGAATGAGGGGAACAAAGCTCTGGCTGGGGCAACAAGAGGTAGCCTGATGAGGAGATTGCAGCAAACAGGAGGCCGTGGTGGCAGGTGCTTAGAGACAAAGTGTCAAAAGACTCCTAGAATGTCACTGCAGCTCCAGCAGCTCCATCTTCCAGTGCTGGGATCTGACTGCCTCTTTCCAAGCTCTCACCTCTTCTTTGCCCCTGCTTACTGACGGCTGCTAATTGCCTCTGAGCATCTATATGTGGAAAGGGTGTCCTGAGGTAGAGAGATATGCCAGGTAGTAGAGAGATGCCCAGCCACGTCCACATCTATTATTTCCCCTCCCATTTCAATATTCTTACATCGCCCTGGTGTTTCTACTGGTGCAGTCTGGCTGCTGTCCTCGGGCAATCTGGGCATTGTCACAGCTTTACCTTTCCAGGAACAAAACCTTCTTTCCTAACTATGGTGTGCCCTCATTCTTTTAGGTCTCCTGCTGCCTTGGAGCTCTGCCTGATTAGAATTGGGTCCTTCAGGGACAGAGTCATTCCTGTCAGAGCTTTCACCCAGCAGTGCTGTGAGACCTATGTAAGAATAATCTCTCTCATTTTCTGGAATCCCAACACTGAAACAAGTTCTGAACAAAAATGAGCACAGCAGAGCACCTAAAGAGGCTCTGGAAGAAGCTAATGAAGAAAGAGAAAGAAAAAATCTTCATTTTTTCTAAGCTAGAGAAAATGAAGATAGCTGGGTAGGATTACTACAGTGCTATTGTTTTCTGGGTTCTGTATTAATTTGGTTTTTTTATATGTCCTGAATATTTGTAGATTTGCTTTAAGCTCACTGTAAGTCAAGCTATAGCACAAGTAGGGATTTAGGATGGTGAGGATGTCTGTTACTCATTCATTCCCTTGGTATAATCTGCCCAGTACGATAGGCTCATGTCAAATTAGAACATGAGGATTATTGTTGTCCCTTGGGCTTATCTAACACAAGGATAGGCCACCAGAAAATTCACTGATTCCGTGTGCTTCTGTCTTTAACACTCTTGTGGAGAGAATCCTGCCGTACCAAAGTCTGATTGTTCCTGCTGCCCAATGCATATTTAGATTATAGAAGTAAACAAAATTGAATTTCTGTAGTCCTTCTAACTGCAATCCTCTCCAACTTTGTTGCTGAGATACGGCGTTTTTTTCCTTGCTTTGCCAAATCTGTATTCTTTAACAAAAGAATCTGAACTAAAAGTTCTAAAAGACTATTTGTCTGCTGAGATAAGAACAGTTCATTCAAAAGTATTTGATTGAACTTTTTAAAAAATCTACTTTTCTTAAAGATAAATATGTTTAAAATGTGGTAATCAACTTTTCTACTGCTGATGATTGTTACGAAGGGTGAATATGGAGAAATAAAATCTGGACATACATGGGGGCAACAATAAAATGAATAACAGCCCAGGTGCAGAGCCAGAGTCTAGGTTCCTTTGTCATTTCTCAGCACACTGGTGTCGCGGTGCTGATTATGAAGCCCCTCGGCCTCACCCCGTGCCAGCCCAGGCACCGGAGCAAGTGTTAGAAGAGTTGCCCCTCGCAGCGATCGGAGAGGTCAACTCCGCAGGTTCTTTTGCCTGGGAGAAGCCTGAACATCAGCTAGATGTCCCAAGCGACGGAGCGGAGTGTAAGAAAGGAGGGCTCAGTCAGTCAACAGTCAAACAGAAACTTTACTTCACCAACAGCAACTGAGGGCTAGACTGAGCAGAGCTGAGCTGAGCCCCGAACAAAGGAGTGCAACAGCTTATAAACCCTGGGGAAGGGGAGGAGAAATGGGAGTTCCCTCTTTGTGGTATCCAATCAGAAAATATCACTAGGGAGACAAGGGGAGGAGTTGCAACCTTCGGGCCAATCGGGAACAAGGGGAGGGGTAACACAACGGCGGGAAAAGGGGGTAAAGTTACATGTAACTAAGAGGAGCTAAAAATAGGGACTTGTAGGGAGGATGTATCAGCTCATGCATAACAATTAGGGGAGGGAGTACAAAGAACATACAATATAGAACCCATAATTTTAAAATTTTCCCAACTATTACACTACTAAATCCACACCACTTAGTAAACCACTCCTATGTCCTTCATCTTTTTTCTGCCTCAAACTCTCCCTCTTATATCCTTCTTTCAGCACCCTCTCCTTCTTTCTTAAATCTCTCACTAAATCGTCTCTCTCTTCTGACCTTCTTATCCTTGTCCCATTCCTTCAGATCACTTGCCTTTCCTTCTCTCACAGTCCAGCTCTCTCTGGGGGGTTCAAAGGGAAAAACATACAGTAAATGGGAGAAACCTAACCACCACACCACCACACACTGGCTTTGTCATGTAACTTGGGGCAATTAAATCTGAGTGATTGTAGAGCTACAACTCAGTGCCTTGGTCCTGAGCACAGGCCTTGTCCTGTCTCAGAGTCATGGGTTGATGGATATGTTATATCAGTGGCATAAAGGAAGTTGGACAAGCTCTTCTCTGAGGCATTTCAGAATTTCAGCATCCCTCTCAAGACTGGAAAGATCCATAGTGTGTGTATCAATTTTCCCTCTCAGACCTTTGGGTTGTCACTTGGGCTGATACATCTTGGACTCTTTTGCAGAAAAGCTCCCCGTGTTGTACCTGCCCTGAGGGTCAGTACGGTGACCTTTTGGCATCATGGCACTTGATTTGTCTCCAGCATCTGGCTGAAGGGCATTTCTTCCAGTGAAGTTACATAGGATGGAACTGAAGTAGAATGAGAAATCTCAGATCTGAAATTCCTTCTGTTTAGGGGAAAACACAGAATAAAATTTGTTTCAACATTTTCCCAGTTTTTGTTCTTCAGTTACAAGTGTGTGAGTTCCATCAGATTGTTTCCATTCGGTTTTGTAAAACAGAATTAAGGAAACAGTATCTTTCCAAGCCACTAAAAAAAAAAAAAAAAAAAAAAAAAAAGAATTAAATGTATATTATTATTCATCAATTTCTCTACTTTCAGTCACTAGCTTGTGACTATTTTCCAAGAAAGATTTGCCGCATTTGATTTTCAGCTTTTTTTCTGAAATGGAAGCACTAGGAACTTTCAGTTTTTCTGACGAAGCTCCCTGCAAAGCACATTAAAGACAGCACAAATGCTGATGTCTTTCAAAAAAATGCTCTTTCTCCATTTTATTTTGCTTTATGTGTGGTAAGCATATCAAAGCCAGTTCTGGAGGTTATCTAATTTATAGCGTCTGTGGTATCTACCTATAGATAGACCTATCTATACTGGCCTGCTGACAAACCTGTGTGAAAACCTACTGTGAAACTGTGGGAAGATGGAAAATAAAAACTGTGTCTTGCCACAAGCAGGTTAATTTCTGTCATATTTGGAGTCTTGGAAATTTACAGCAACACTTTTGAGTGAGGAAAAAGGAGTTGTGCTCACACTTCCATAACAATAGCAACAAAAAAAAAAAAAAATCCCAGAAGACTGTAGATAAAACAAAGCACAGGGCTAGGACAGAAACTCCAAAGTAAACAGGGAATTTTCATGAGGAATTTTTGAAAGAGCTCGGGCTCAACCTGGCTGCAGCAGTATGTCATCTTACAGAGATCTAATTCCTATTTGTTCTGCCTGAGGAATACCTCATCTTATTTATCTGAAGATAAGAGAATGCAAGATAGAGATTCTGTCTTGTGGGCAGAACCAAGCTGGGAAAGGGAGTAAATTAACCTGGCTTCTCTGCAGCTGGCATAAATCAGAGCTTGCAATCATTTTATAAAATCACAGGCTCATCTCATTGACACATATACGACCCTTTGAGATTATTCTGTTGCTGCATGACTTCCAGGTGATCAGGCTAAAATGGTCAGTGCTGAATTTCTGATAACATACATTTAATTTACACAGATGTGAGGAAGCTTCCAGAAGAGCACTGAGAATGAGAAACCAGTTGAGGAACCCTTCTAGTAAACTTTTACCAACATTTAAATCCAATAGATTCTTTAAACACATTTCAGCCAAGTGGAGTCATGTAAATGAACCTGATAAAACATGCAAAGGTGGTGAAACAGCAATAGCTTCATCTTGCTGTGAGCATGGCTTAGACTGCTTTTAAGATGGCTTTCACCCTCAAGCAGTTTAGAACAGAGATGTACTGGAACAAACCTATGATTTCTGAATACCTTTCATTTAAAGAAAGACTTTTTGTCATTCAGCAATTCTGATTTAAAATTGCATAATTTGGAATGATCCAGTATTCCCTGTCCAAAGGAAAGTTAAGCATAGAAATGTCTTTAACAGACTTCCCATCTGTTTTAAGTGTTAGACACTTAAATCCTATCTATGCAATAAATTCATTTGCTTCCTTTTCTTTGCAACATCTATATTCAGAAAACTCCAAGAGCAATCAGTCACCTTCCTTATTCCCCTCTAGGACTTTAGTCAAACACAGGCAAAAAAAAAAAATGCTCCTTTGAGATTGATTTCAGCAGTTTATGAATCGATTCCCTCTTGCAATGGCCCAGTGGGATAGGGCAATACTGGATGACAAGAGATTCCATGGGGGTGTAAAGGCATGACAAATGCATCCAGTGTCTTCTTGGGCTAAGAGACAAGGAGCAAACTTGCTTTTGTGGGCTGCCTGCCTTGGCCAGCCATACGAGGTGTGATCCATGTAAATGAGTACCCACAAAGAGTTCTGTGCAATTCTGCTCAGTCTGTGCAGAGTCACAGAGCCAGAGCCAGAGGCTGAGCAGCTATAACCACCCAAGAAGTTCAGTAATAATCCCTAAAGACCATTACAGCTCAAATGCCTTATTGATGTTGTGAAACAAAATCATAACAGTAAAAAGCTGGAGTCAGAGCATGTATCTGGCTGAGCACACGGAGTGCAGCTGCCTCTTGGCAGTTTCATTTGTACCTGAATTACTGCAGCCAATTCCAGCACAGGAAATAAGCCAGAAATTAAAAAAGCTGAAGGAAGGACTTATGTGTTTAAAGATCTCTGATAACCTTGCTGGGACTTTAAAGCCTGTAAGGAAATAGACATCTGCATAATGAAATGTATCTTTCAAGTTACACAGGAAAGTTGGTATATTTCTAGTTTTTCACCACAAAAAGACTACTTGCATCACTTTGTGTGGAAGAGGTGGGTTGAATCCACATGTGAAAAAAAAAAAAGATACTCAAGATCTATGCCTTAAAGCATCTTGAATTCAGTAAAGAATTTTGATCATACTTAACATATTTTATATTCTATTCAGGCTACCACGCTTGTTAGAAATGTCTATAAATATATGTTTTCTGATTTTAAATGTGCAAGAAAAAAAGTTATAGGTTTAGATTACAGCATTCTTATTATTTAGGAATAGGAGGGTGATTTTCAACCCAAATTTTAATCTGGCTTGATATTCTGGCTGAATCTTGCTTTAGTTCTGATTTTTATGGAATGATATATTGAACTGTTTGGATTATTGTTCTTTTCACCAGATAAAATGCTCATCATATAAACGTTTGATGGCTTGGTCTGTTAATTCCTGAGTTAAAAAATACCAGGTAAGATGGATTTGATTTTTGAAAGCTTATTTGGGGATAGGGGAAACAACTTGCTTGAATAATAATTCTATGAGTAACTAAGCAAGCATTCATTATTGATGGCTGTGCCAAACATGCCATGTAATTAGAGCTGTAAAATTATTTCCATTTAATCCTAATTCTGTGTTCATATGTGGCATCTCATTTCTGGAAAGTATAGTTAAAATTCAACAAGTCCCTAAATGGCCATGAGGGGAGGTATTGGCATGAGTGGCAACCCACCAGCAGACTGAAGCAGCAGCAGAGAAAGAAGGAACACACAGTGGGTGGATATTTATTTTCCTTGACCATTGGCACTCTGCTGGCACACCTGGGTTAGGAGACTTCTATCTCCTTATTTTGAATTTGATTGTTAGCAAGAGCTTGGCTTATCCAAAGATTCAGAGGAGACAAAGAACTATTATAATATGAAGCCTGCATTTTCTGCTTTTACACTCATTTTGGGGGGCAAACATCTTACTGGGGGTTGTTCCTTCTGCTTCTTCCTTTTCTAACTTCGAGCAGTTCTGTGTCCCTGACAATCATCCCTTCTGATGGCTGTAAAGTCTTTGGACTTGTTTCTGGCACCTCACAGAGGACTGTGAAATGAGGAAATGACATTACAAACAATTGTAGCTGTTCAGGTGATGCAAGTTCTGACACACTAGGAAACCTCCAGTAAATCAGAGAGCTTTGAAGGCACATTTTTTGATTGGAAGAAGTGTTCAGGTTAGTTTTTAAGTGATGGTAATGAATGAATTGTAAAAGTTCATCATTAAACTTCAATGTATATGTTATTTAATATTTTTTTGTGTAATATACTGGAAGCTAAGTTTCCTCCCTGAAGCCTCCTCAATTCACTAACAATGCTTTTAGAAGAGCAGATGATGTGTAACTGTATGTGCAAAATTATTGACTAGTAATGCATTTTTGGGAAAGTGGCTTATGTAACTAGTAGGATTGTTTGGGCTGGAGCCTGAAATATTGGCTGGAGTCTGAAACAGTCTGTGCTGGGGATTGTCTCTCTCAAAACTCTTGAGGAAAAGAGTAATAATACCAGTACCCATGTTGCTATGTGCTCTGCACAATTTGGTTTGTGATTTTTCAATGCTATTGAACACCTTCAACATCCTTTGAAATAACTGCTCACTTACAGAACATCTCAGAAGGTTTGTATTTGATTTTAGATTCTTTGTCATTCAAAGGAGCATTTGTGCTGTTATTTTGGATGAGTTCCACTGCAGTGGCTGTTACATATATTCAGATATGTATTTATACTGAGCTTGCAGAGTTCCCTTAACCTTTGATATTTAGATCTGGGGAAGTGGCTTGCATCCACATCTCAGAAAGCTGCATCCACCAGCAAACCTTGTTTGCAAAAACGTAATTGTAGATTTCAGGATTGTTTGATTTATAATCCACAGTCAGCTACATGTTCCCATACAAGTAATTTTATTTAGATATTCAGAGAAAAACACAAACTCTGATTTACTTTTGCATCTGGAACATTTCAAAGTAATTAACACTGCTGTGTACAATACTGTCTTATTAATTACAATTCAGATCTCTATATAGCACAAAGTTAAAAGGTCATACCATAAGGATACTACAGAAGTTCAGCGCAAATATTCAGACTTTCCAGAGTCCAGGATTGTGCAGGAGATGAACAAACTTCTATTAATCTGTAACATTCCATATGTATTGCTTCCAGATGTAAAATTTAAAGATTAAATGAACTGTGCTATTAGCTTAACTTCAGTTTAGAAATAAGTTAAGCCTTTTTGCATGTAATTTTTTTTCTTATATATCCAGTATACTAAGCTTGATGCACAGAAAACTTAGAACTAAGCTTTACTGGTGTTTGTAGATTTTGGTGGATGGATAAAATTCGATCACATAGTCTACACGTCATTCTGAGGAAATATGAAAGATGATACATTCTTCCAATTCTGCTTCCAGCTGATCCTGAAAGTCTTGGCTGGTGGAAGTTCTGTAGCTTCCCACAACTGGAGATCTCTCTAGAAAAAATGAACACACCTTGCAAGTCACTTAAAATGCAGAGACTCCATCTTACTCTGCTGTTTTGAATTTCCTGGCTAGACAAAAAGTGTGACGGGGGGGGGAAAAGCTGGATTTAATGATCTGGCCAAGTCACCACTGTTCCTTGTGTAAGATCTCTGTATCCCAGCTGCACTGTGACCCTGACAGAAATGCAGCTGCAACACTGGGGGTTGCCAGCCACAGGGAAATTATGAATCCTGAAGAGAAACCAGGTGGAAAGCAGTCTGTTAGAAAGCTTGGAGTTTGCTGCCAAAAATTATTTAAACTGCTCTGATCATCACGATTTTTAACAGCAATTAAACAAACAGCAAGGTTAGAATAACACTCTTGTAGTGTTTATGAGAAGAAGCATGAGGAACACCAGGTTAATGGGATAACAAGCAAAACTGTGATATTGTTATTGATTGAATCATGATAGACATAAAAGTTAATTTTTTTTTTCTTAAGAGGGTAGTATTAGTACAGTTTTGGAAGAGAAGTTTTGGTAAATGTCAGAAATGAGCAATATTTTGTCTATTTCTTTTTTTATTTGTTTAAGTTTTGTGAGACATTATGAAATCTTCTGGCAAAAGTTTGCTTCCATTAGTACTTGATGGGGTGGATATGAGAACAAGGGGAATGTTTTTGACTAGAAAACAACACAGAGAAAAATGGGTACTGTACCACTCCATTCTGGATAACTGACAGTCTGTCGTAACGTGCTGTTCTGTACTGAGTGAACATCTCAGCAAGTGTTCCACCTCCTCTCTGGAAAGCTGGTAGTTAAGCCAATTAAAAGTGCACAGAATCAGCTTTAACGTGTGCTTCTAATGTATACCTTTAAATTGAATTACTAGCCTTCGAGCATGCTGGAGCAGCATGTATTTTGTTAATCAGGCACTGAGTAACTGTGGCTAATTTTGTTCCTTTTCTCATTCACATCATTACAAGCAGAAAAGTCTTTCCTTTGAGCAACTCATGTGAGGAAGCTTTCAGATCTCATAGAATGTGACTGCTAATTTCACTGTTACTTTTGCAGTGTGTCCTAACAGTGCAACATCCAAGAGCAGAGATTGCTCAGAAATTAACAGGGTAACACAAGTACTATCAGAGAAGAAACTCTACAGATAGAAAGTGGAAAATAGCCAAAGGATAGATGACATTGCAAGGGCTGTAAAAATTTGTACCAGTGAATGTTAGTGTCTGGATTAACTCAGTTTAAGAAAAATAATTTAACATAGCTCTTTTCTGCATCTGCCAGTTTGCAGGATTGATATTTTTCATATGCAGTACACCACTGTGTGTCACAGAGTAGTGAGGCAATGAAGTGGGAGAAACTGAGCTGAGTTTTGTAAAGTGGGCAAATATTTAAATTAGTAAAGGCAAAGACTTCAGCAGCATCATCTGAAATATGGCATACGTAGGGAAGTGTTAGGCCAGTGGCAAATCTCCTCCTGGGATGTGTAACACACTGCCAAACTCAGGAAATGAAAAAATCCATCTAGTGTCAGTTGTTGCCTGGTTCTCCTCCCTCTGTGGGTTTGTGTTCATGTATGAAAATACAGATTCTCAGGTTGGTTGTGAATAAACATTAATTCATTGCTTTCAGCGTGTTTCCACCAATTTTTCCCAAGTGAGACATTGGCCTGGATTTAGTGGAGGTAGAAATATCAGCAATTTTTTCCTCCATTCTCTTTCCCAAGAAATGTATTCTAACTCCTGAAAAGCTGATAAGTCATTTGGAAGACAAAATATAGGTCGTGCCTCCAGAACTTATTCACTGCAACCTCTATTGTTGCTGCTTCCTGCTCAGTGGGAAAATGTGTGTAAATCCCCTGTGTAGATAAACCCCTAGTGATCTCAGATCAGTAACATCTAGTATTTACAGTGCAGTCATATTTTCTTTACTGAGAGAGAAAGAAATCAAGGTCACCTCACAAAAAGGAGGTTTTCTTTCCCTATATTTGTGAGGGGATTGGTTTTTTGCTTTGCTAGTAAAGGGTTTCATTTTTGGCTAGTTGGTTGGTTGGTTGAGGTTGGTTTATTTATTTATTTGGTGGGAATTTGTTTGTTTGTTTTTCAGACAGTTCTTGCCAGTTGAAGGCCAATTAAAATCCAGGCAAACTGAGAATGACCTTATTCTTCAGCTGATGACAGAAACTGCCAGACAGGGTTCCCAGTGACTCAGAAGTAGGGATGAATTTATTTGACATCCTAGAAACACTGCTTTCCTCTGGCAGAAGTTTGTATCACCCCTGTTGTTGCAAACAAAATAGGTCAGGGTCAAGAATTTGGCATTTTTCAGCAAAACTTTGTTTCCTCTGAGAATTTCCAGATAGATTCACTTTGAAGTGAGGGAGTCAAAAGGACTAAATTATCATCTTGTCAAAGCTACTTCTCTTCCAAATGCCTGTTTAAAATACAGTGGCACAGATGCTCTCTGCTGTAACCAGAATGTTTCAGAGCAGGATGTTGTTTAAATTTCGCTTGTTCTCTCAATGTTCTTTCCCATAATAATGTCAGTCTTTTTGAAGAAACAAACAAATGAAATAAGAGCTGAAATAAGGTGGCTCTGTAAGCATTTGCAGGGGGATTTGTTGTGTTCCATGCTGAACAAGAAAGCCTTTGAAAAGAAGCAACTCGTGGGAATGCTTGGAGAGCAATCCCCCCTCCCTCCCTTCCACATGCTCTGTCTTCCTGGGCTCACCTTTGAAAAGTGGTCAGCCAGTCTGCAGCAGGAGAGAAAAGGACAAGCTCCTGGAAAGACAAAGAAGTTTAACCATTTCATTCTCAGTCTTGAAGACTCAAGGCAACCTCAGAAAAGCTCTGTGCAACAGCAGCAGACCACTTGCTGTACTGATGGGAGCACTAGGCTCAGGTAGACAGTATTCCACAAGAAATTCTGTCTTTAAATTTTAAAGGGCAGAAGGAGAGAAAGGCCACTTTTCTTCATATTGAATACCTCCTTTCATGTTTAAGTTCATATTTGTTGGATACTTACAGGTCAAGTCACAAGCTACATCCAGTGCATTCCATCCTGCAGAAGCCTTTTTGTAGATATGAGAGGAAAAAAGAGGGAATATGCCTATTCCTCACCTGGCCTTTTTCTTCCATTTTTATTTTGTCATATTTTTGGTTTTCTACTGTTGGGTGATATACACTTGACTTAAGCTTTAAAACTATATATATATATATATATATATATATATATATATATATATATATATATATATTAATGTTTTGAACGTGGTTTTCTGTGCACCTCTGTGTAAAACAGCATGTGTCACCTTCACAGCCCTGATACTTTGTCTCCAAATTAGAGTCATGTTCATTTCCCCACTACATCAAGGATAGAAGTGTTGCCTCAAGACCTAATTTAGGCTTTGACCCTTTACCAGACATCAGGCCAGCAGCCTTCCTGACCTGAGCAGTCTCATTTTCCAGCCACAGATGGGCCCCACCATCCCCTGCCAGGCTGTGTACTAATGTTGTCAGTGCCAGGATCCAACCAAATGAGCTCCAGTGGGACAAAACAGCACAGGGTACAGAATGCTTTTGAATTTTCTTCACACCTGTAGGTGCAGTTGTTTGGCTTTGAGGAAGAGACCTCTCCTCCTGTGGCCTCCATGTAATAATGGCATAAATCTCATTATCAGCATTAAAAGTAGTAGTGATCATAATATCATAACAGTATAGGTCACCTCAGGGTGTGATACAAACACTAAGTCATCAAAAGAGCTCTTAAGATGTCATGAAAGGTTGCAGAGAGGTGCTTGGTGATGCTTAGATGCCACTACAAAGGGTGTATAGTTTTTAGATTTGCCAGTCTGATGTCTCTTCTGTTGACATCACACTTTACACAAAGCAGTGGGCACCCTACTGGGTTTTCTTTCCAGTCAGATCCCTCTTCCTGCATAACTCCACCCCTCCTTCTTTTCTTAAGTGTTTAAACACATGAAGTAATGTCTTTCACAAATTAGTGTTACTGGTGCTTGAACAAAATAAACCATCCAGGTGGTTTTAGTGTTGTGTGTGTTGTCCTTCACTCCTCATAGTAAAGAGGATTTTGAATTCAGCTTAATGGGGGCATAGATTAATGTAAAAGCCTTGCAGCTCAAAATCATTTGGAGCAATTAGGAGCAAGGAAGAGCAAAAGGGAAAAAAGAAAGAAAAAAGGAGATGCAATAACACTTTCCTCACAAATTCAACCATACACTTGAAATGCATTTATTTTTGAATAATGTTCAGAAGCTCCAGCAAAGGGGTAAAATAAGACAAGAAAAGCTCTTACCCGTTTACCAACAGGAGACCTCATTTTGGCACACTTAGGAGCCATTGTTGGACCCGCATTTCTTTCACATTAGAAGGTCATTCTCCCTCAAAGGAAAACATATACTTATTATATTTTTAAAAGAAGATATTTTACTTCCAGTCCAAGGCATAGAAAATCATGATGTGTGTTCAAGTCTGTTCCACCTTCCTTGACCAGGAGGTTGATCCAGCAGTACCACAGAGAGGTTTTGTATTTGCTTTTCTACTTCATCTGCTTCCTCTGCTATAATATTTAATTTTAATGCCATTTTGGTGCAAGTCCTCATTTTCTTCAAATCTTACCACCTTATGCAATTGACAAGATTTAGAAATCCCATAGAAATTATTAAAAATTTCAGTTGGCCTTTTTCTTCATTTTTATGGACATTTTCTCCTATCAATACTTAATTATTTTTTTATTTTTTTCTTTAGTTTTATTTCTTTTGACTGCAGGTGCTTTCCACCAATGTTTATTTTTGCTGTTGTAGATATTTGGAGCCAGCTGCTTCAGTAGGTTTCTGATATACTGGTTTTACTTTAATCAGTGTAATCAAAGACATGGAGATTGGGAATGGAGTGGAAGGATGGGAGAGGGGCTTGCCAAGAGGGTGAACAGTGCTGAAGGTTCGAATGCAAATGTAAATGATGGGGAATTCAAAAGGCTCTGAAGCAAGAAGGAAAAGCTAGACCAGTCTTTTCCCATGTGATTGTTAAATAAGCTTATTTGGAGAGGTGTTCAGTAAAGGTCTTTCTCCCTCACAGCTCTGTTTTTCTATTTCAGGAGCCTGCAGCAAATTGTAATCCTTTCAGAACATCTGCGATAGCACAGATGCCTACGGGAGGGAGGATAAAGCCCAGTAGCATTTTCAGCAGGAGTTCTGGACCAGCACAGTGTTTCAGTGAAGATGCTATTAACATCTGTTTGTCTGCTGTTTGTGGTTTATGTCTCAGTGGGAGCTCATCTGCTGGGGGAAGGGTTTCAAGAAAGGTCAAGTGAGAAATATACTCTGCCCCACCCCAGGTTTTGAAGGGTTTGTTTTCACTGTGACTTTGTTGTTTTTCCTCAGGCTAAACTACAAAGTCATCTGGACTGAAAAACACATGTTGCTCATTGTGCATAAGGGATGGGTTTTCCATGTGTGAGAAGCAGCACTGCCATTCACCTTTTCTCTCCTTCCAAGCAGAAGGAATACTTGCAAAGAATCTCTCTGAACAGAGAAGTTAACCTGCACTGCTCTTCCTGCTGGCATCCAAATACAGCCAATTATCTTGGCCTGTACTGGTGATTTCTCTATTCTGGTGATCAATAATTTCTGCTGAGCTGTGGGGGGGGCTTCCTTATTAAAAGAAGGGACAAATAGAAAAGCAGACTGTAGTTATGGGTCTAAGCAATACAAATTTCAACTAGACCAGAACACTTCAAAATTTGGGATCTGAGGATTCTTTTGCCGGAGGTGTAAAGATTTTTCATAGACTCCAGGGAACGACAGAGTGCTATTTATTTTAATGTTATTATTTCTACACACTGGGAAGTTTCTGTTTGTTCTAAGGTGGCAGAAATGGAGCTAAGTACTACTGTTGATATTTGCATTTCAGCAGGTTTGAGGGTGACCTTCCTCCCCCAGTTCACCCAAATAAAATTAAAAGAAGTAAGGGGAAAAGTTGTAAGTTCTCGAAAAGGACTGTCTTCGAAAGTCAGGCAATAATGCTGTGGATGGATTTTAAAATAGGGCTAGTTAAATTTATGATCACTAATAACATTTGTAGTTACAGTATGCAAGCAAAGATAAGGCCACTCTAATTTCATGCTTCAGGAGCTGAGATGATTGCCCACAGGGGGTCAGGAAGGATATTTTCCCTCTATGCATATACAGCACTGCACAACTGCTTGGGACCCATAATCACCCTCACATCCAAGGAACATGCCAACTTCAAGCACATGCTTAAGTGAATGCTGAGCTGGGGCTGTCAAGGGTTCTTGTTACCACGGGTGAGACTGAGTGTCCATTCTTCACTTTCAAATGCTGTAGGAACACTGAGCCAAATTCTGCTAATTCTCATAGTAACTCCTTTCAGCTGAGTGTGGTATCTGCAGGGTTGCCAGTGACCTCTTGGGTTGTCTGGTTTGTCACCTAACATATTCTGTAAACTTCCCCAAAAGGACTACATATGTGAAACACAAGTAATTCAAGACACCTAAAATACTTTGAAGTACTCCACTAGAACCATTGGGTTTCTCTAATCTTTTGTGATCACTTTTGAATTTCTGAGTAGCGAATTTTTGGTGATGAAATTATAGCTAACATGTATATGATCTATGTGTTTACCATTTACCTATGTGAATGGCAAACAACAAGCAAATTAAAAAGAACATCCACATCTAAAAAACTGTAGTGAAAAAGTAGAAAAATGGATTGGAGAAACTAGCCTTTGATTCAAGGATGTTAAATAGGATTGTCAGGAACTGAATATAATGCTAGTTTTTTAAAAGTACCTCCAAGACCGAATTACAGTACCTACTTCAATATTATCACTCAACAGATGGAAAAAAAATAAGACAAAGCAATTAAGTGAATCAGTCAAAATGTTGCAGTATTTTGGAGAGATTATGTCATTTGCCAAAAAAAGAACATAATTTTTAATCTATCTTAAATAGCTCATCTTGCCTGTTAACATGGAGAGAGAAAAGAAAGTAACTCACTCAAATATCTATTCATATATCCAGTTATTTCATAGGAATATAGATATTTTCATATCTACTCTTTTTATACAAAGAGGTTTCATGGTTGACTGTAAATGTTTTGTAATATAAAATAAATTCCTATAGTTATGAGGAGAAATTTTAGCAATTTTAGTGCAGTTTGATTTGGGATAGATGTGTTGAAGTTTAGAAATTTTAACATCATAAATAAGAGTGATCCTTTGTCCAAGTGTCTGCTGCCTCTGTTTCTCAGTAGCCCAGACAGCTGGAGAAACACACTGTTTGCCTTCTCCTGTTAGTCAGTCTTTGGATGGGGAAAGCAGACATTTTGACATTATACCCAGCAGAGAGATGCACCTCACAAAGATTTTGTTTGATAGGAATCCATTTGTTTTATCTTGGATTGCTTGATGTTAGCTTGCTGTGATTTTTTACCTCACTCATGTGCTCCTGTTGCTACTCCCATGGGTTCCTTCAAGGACCAAGACTACAGTTTAGCACTTCTTCAGTCTGTTTATTTCAGTCTCATTAAAATCCAATGCTTACTTCTTTCAAAAGCTGAAGATCTGCAGATTCAAGGCATTTGATCCAGATTGCCAAACAAGCCAGATGCCACAGACAGAAACATCTCTTTATTTTGTCCCTGAGCAACAGCAGGAGAGGAACTTAGAAGACATTTGTGTGCCCTCAGCCTTTGATTAATTTCTGGATATATAATTTCCCTGTGCCATGTGATGTAAACAGGTGATCCAGACAACACAGCTAAGGCTTGCAAAAATAGCAACCTGAAAAATTGCCCTTCAGAACTGCACACAGAAGGAACCACAGTGGTCCAAAACCATTTTTGACTTTCCTGTAGAAGTTTATTTTATCCAGTAAATTCCATGTGGTGGGCTGGGAGATAAGCCCATTTACACCAAGGGGTGTACAACACACCACGGGCAGAGCAGCTCATCAGCAGGTGTATTCTGGCAAGGGTCAGAGTAGAGGGCCTGGTGAGTACAGTGGGGCTAATCCTACCTCTGCCTGCCTTTGTTAGTAAATGCCTACACTCCCTCTGTATTTTCAGCCTCTAAATCTTCAGTGAGAAGCTGGGAGATTGACAGGTCTCTGGCTGAGATGGAACCCATTGATAAGTTCCTGTGTGAGAACTGCAGGTAGCGGGTTTTCAGTGCACTGGAGGTGACAGCCTAAAATTAAACCACACAGAGAAATCAGTGAAACTAAAGCTCAGTGTCTGCTTGATTCAGGCTGGTCCAATTTTGAATAATTTCCTTAGCGGGCAACAGTGTTTATCCTCTGTGGCAGCCATTCATTTATTCCCATTACGACAACATGGGTTTTTGGAGCTAAAATGTAGTAATGTGACAGAAGCCAATTACCCACTGTTTGCTTGGGTACATGGGTATTGGTGAACACACACCATCCGTCTCAATGGTGAGTCTGTCCACTGATAAATACCCAGGGAACAAATTTAAAAAAGACCCAGGAGTAATCTCTGTGTAATGAGACCTGATTTAAAGTGAGTAGGTTTGGGTTTTTTTGATTATTCTTGTTATCATCTTAGAACATTTACGGCTCCTTTATCTCTGACTTTCCTTTTTATATAGATTAATATCCAGTTTTTTGTGTTGCCTTATAGTCAAACATTTATAAACAATTGAAGATTTTGAACAAAGGAGAAAGCTTTATACAGAATGAAAGTAGTTGCAGTAGGCTGGGAAAAATGGATCTTAAGGCTTCAACTTAAAACGTGGTGGGAGTAGATGTCCCCCATCTGTAATTGTGGGTCTAATTATGCTTTTGTTAGAGATACTGAAATTGGATACTATGCCAAAATAGCAGACTAGCAGGGGAAAGAGTCTGTATTTTATCTTTAGAACTAGCTGCATTAATGTCCAAAGGAAGTTCAAGAAATACCTGTCAAAAAGCTTTGTATTTGAAACTGCCAACAGTATTTATAATTTTTGCTCTTTCACTATGTTTTGGGGTTTTTTTTCTTTTTATCCTTTACTAAATTGGAACCAGTACTTCCTGATTTTATGATTTTGTCATTAGTTGTGTTTCAGAAACCTATATGTTGGCAGTAGCGTGCCTCAAAACTCAGTATCCCAGAGGAAGCAAGCATTTATCCTGTATTACATTGCATCATAATACAACATAACACAGCTTGAATTGCACACTCCAAATCCATGCCCCAGGGGTGAAGTGTGATTACCCAAATAAGCACAGAAAGAAAATAAGGACACTTTAGAAAGTAAGAATTAACTGGCATCTTGGGAGAGAGCTGACTTTCCCGTCATGCACTCCCCTTCTGCACAGAAGCAAGGCAAATAAAACACTGCTGACTGCAGGTGTGATGTACTGTGCTCTTGATGTCACTGCAGCTGGGATATATGGAGTTATGCTGAGAAGGGCACAAAATCCAGACAGGGACCCCTATTTTCAAAGCTTTCTGTCTTGATATTGAACTTGTCTCCACCAACAAGCCTGTGCCACAGGAGGAGAGCAGGGTGTGCTGCTACATAGTTTCACCCTATTCAAGAAGTAAGTATCCATTACATCTACCCCGAATTCCTAATGTAAGGGAAGGAATGATTACCTAAGGTTTGGGATGAAAATTTGTCAGGAGCTATGAGTTCAATTGTTTCCTCTGTCTCAATGCTGATGCTTGATTTTGAGCAAGTTGTTCATATCATCAATTCCCATTTGTTCAAGGCAGGTAATAATAGATTCCTGCTTCCCTTAGAATGAAAAAAAAAAAAAAAAGTGTGAGAGATTATGAGAAATGGGGGCTTTTAGAAACCAGAGGGTTAGGGTAGGGAGAGGGCTGAAATCTATTTGTGGAAGCCCTGAGAGGTGCTAGCCTTGAATTTCGGTTACCTGGTGCTGATAGCCTGGAATATTCCTGGCTCTTGTTTTTCTCTCTGCCTCAGACATGCTCCCAGAAGAGGCTTGGATCATGGTTTTGCTGCAGTAAGTCCTGTGGTGGCAGCAAAGGAGGATTAATGGCAAGTTGTTGGAGGAGGGCAAGCTCATTTGTGTGAGCTCCTGATAGACATCCCTATTGCTGAGAAGTTCCTCAGGGCATCTCAGCAGACAACACAGTGTTTTATCCAAGCCAGACTTGACTTGTTTGACATTGGGCTAGCAAGAGAACATGAAACTGAGGAGTATTTCTCTCTACAGTATGGTCTGAGTGTTCCTTCAGCTGTTGCTTTGTAAAAAGTTGATCCAGTGTTCCTTCTCTGCTTTTCTATCCCAAAGGACCACGTTTCTCAGAATCTCTGTGTATGCCTGCCACAAGTGAAAGGCAGCAGGTTTTCAGGCAGCAGTTTGCAACCAGACAACCCCAAACGTCACCACCCTCAGTGAGAAGACATTTGATCTGCCATTTGCCCAAGGACATGTAGAGGAAACCCCTGATGTTTTGAAGAGTGCCTTGATGGCCTTCATCACCAAGGCTCAGAACAAAATGCTTGTTGATTGTGTGCAGAAATATATGGCAGTAAGGAAAATATGTCTTTCTCAAATTTTCCTGAGAAGTATTCAGATGAACATTCTCTCAAAACAGGCTGTCCTTCCCTTGACTTCCTGAACTGAATGAATCACAGGTAAATCCGCCTAAAGGCTACAAACTGTTAAGCCAACAGATTTTCCACAATTTTATTAGTGCTGTCTGTAAAAAATGGATGAAAAATAGCCCTGCTAAAAAGAATGTCTGTGTAGAGAAGGGTCATCAAACACCAACCATTCCTTAGCTGTAAGCATTTGCAAAACAGGTAGATAACATGGAACGGAGATTCTGGCTGGATAACCTTGAATAACTTGATTTTAAACTTCACTTATCTTAGACTGCAATATATAATAATGTGATTTATTTATTTATCAGAAAAATAAGTATGTCTCTTTATTGTTTTAGGTATTCCAGTAGAATTAACCATGCAATAAATAAAATTAAATACTGTGCCAGTAGTATTAAAATCTATTCCAGCTGTCCAGCTGGCCTCTTTTTGCCATCATTTTCTAATGTGCACACAGTCTCTTTAGCAGAAACTCCTCAGACTGCTCTTAGTTCTGAGATAAACTTTGTAAGGAAAAATTTGAGCTTTTAGTGCACCAACAGGTACTATTAGGAGGAAAAGGAGGAAATAAAAACTTGGCTTACACAGAAGGCATGAAAATTTCATTATTTTCCATAATTTCTGTTTCAGACTCGGAGAAAAGCTGGAGTACAAGGCAGCTTATTTGGTTTTGCTAATTATATCAGCTATTTGGATCACATTCAGAAACTCATCAAATCCAGGCTATTTTGGAGAGCATGTTAGAGAGGTTTTATTCAGAGAATTTCCTTTCAGTCATCCCTCCCCACCTGGAAAGAGGAAGAAGATTTCAATTTTCATGTCCTTGATGGATAGGCTTGGTGGAGCAAAGTATTTCTTTAAGAGTTGCTATCATGCTGAGATTTTACAATACCACACTTTTGTAATAGCTGGTTGAGAAGAGACAAGGCAGTGCTCAGAGAACACTGCTGGGAGGTGATGGAAAACCCTTAATACTCGTATCATATCATCCCCAGACAAAACTGGAATCTCAGGCACTGTGGAATTGCAGCAGGTATATATGGTTTAGATGCTTAAGCTAAGCAGATCAGAAAGTCAAAGTGCCTCAGCTCTGTGTCCACTGGATGTGTCAGATGAAGGATCTGCAGGTCCCCTTCAGCAGCTGCCTGGTGACAGCAGGAAAGGCTCAGCAGATGAGAGTCAGCCCTTCCTCAGAGCAAAGGCAGAGAGGCATCTGGTGGTACCTGGCTCCTTGGGAAACATGCCACACAACTACTCACAGAAATCAAAGTGCAGGAAGTACATCCTCTCCTAAAACAAGTAATAAAGAACAAAAAAGCAGCAAATAAAGTAACGCAAATCACAGTATATACCTGGATTTTGTATAATTCAGTGGTAGTCAGAAAACTTACCAGGTGTACTAGGCTGCAGTGGTTCAAACTCCTGTGTTCTGCATGCCAGGAGACAACCCTAAAACGAGGGGATGAACACAGCAGGCCACTGGCTCATGGCAAGGGCCATTTCTGGCCTGTTGGAAGAAGATCACTCCTCTGCAGCCATTCTCAAAACCTTCCAGTAACATACTGCTTCTCCTTTGTTAGCCAGAATAAAGGCTCACGGTGACAGCAGCACTCCAGGATCTACCCAGCAGCTTCAGTCATCTGAGAAAGGTTCTGCCAGTGGAATTATTTCTCTGCCAGGCATAATGGATGTAGCCGAACCATGTTATTTGGCTGGTAAACTCCCCACCTGACATTCATTCATGTTGTTGAAATGTAGATCTCAGGTGCCGTGCCCCTTCCTTTCTTTACTGTTTAACCCCTGGTGTAGCCACGGCTCTCATGGTGGAGATGTGTGAGGTAAACACCAGAAAGAAGCACCAGCACAGTTGTCAAGCACATGGTGGGCTGCCATACACTGGGGAAAGGGTGAAATCAGTATTATAAGGTATAAAACAGGTGGGGAGGAATTGCTGTTATCTTGCACTGCCTTTATTCTATATAGCCACTTTATATAACCACTTTGACTTTACTGGATTTATTTCAAATTTACATAAATGAAGGTAATACCAGGTTTTGGTGCAACTAAGGATGTCTGATTGTGTCCAACTCTCACTCAAAAGGCATTGCAATGTTGAAAGCCCAGTCTTCAAATAAAACCCATACATAGTTCCAAATCTAGCAGGGAATTTTAAGAAGGAAACAGCTACGTTAGTGTTTTTGAGCTGGAAACTTTGGAGATGTCTCTGCTGTTTCTTTGTCTACATTCTCATTATTATGCTAGATAGTAAAGAAATATCTAGTCATAAAGAGAGAGTAGAGGTTAAATCTGTGATAGCTCTAAAATCAGAAACAATTGTGATGTATAATTAAGTTTAAAAGGCCACAAAGGAAGAGCTTCTAATTTTAACATAAAATGTACAGCTTCAGTTATTAAAAAAAAAAAAAAAAAAAAAAGCACCACAAAAAAATCTTGGCAAATTTTACAAAAAGCAATTAAAGAAACCACATAAGACTCATAACTAATACATATCAATTTTCAGAAGTCATAAAGATTGATTTTTTTAACAGACTAGCTAAAAGACTTATATATTTTAGGTTTTTTTCTGTGTTCCAAGAACTCTTTAACTTTTTAGTGCATGTAATTTTTTCGCAGTATTTACTCAATATGGGGAAGTGTAACACACTGAGGGCTACCTTTGTGTAATTGTAGATTTAATCACTGATCGTCTCAACAATTAAATCCATACTGATTATGCAGATAATTATCACAAATGCATCACAGTTGTGTGCATGAATAAAGACAAGTGTGATTGCTTTACTCTCAGATTAAGGTTTAGGTCTCCTTTCACAAGAGAATAATACAACTAATCACATGACGTAAAATTTTCCATGTGTACTGACATTAAAGATATCAATGAAGCAAAACTACAATTGTTTTGAACACCTTATTGTCAGAGGCTGGGAGGAAAAAGCTTGAAGTTTCAGTGCAGTGTGAAACTCACTGTCTATTTCTGTGTTAAGACATTGGTTTTATTCTTATATTGCTCTAGATTTTTTCAATACAGTGTAGGAGACATGAAGAGAAACAAAAATTTGGAAGTTTTTCTAAAGTATGGCTTCAGTTAGACTGCAGCAAGGTAGAAACAATGGTAATAATATGGTGTGCATCATTAAAAACACAGTAATCAGCACTTACTGCTCTAGACCTGCAAGATTTGTTTTCCCTTGAAATACAGTGACAAATTTAACTACTGTAGAGGTGAATATTGACCTAGTGATTAGGGTATTTTCAGTAATGGTGCCTGGTTTTACAAGGTTTTGCACAGTTTGTATCAGCTGTACACAGTAAATGTTCTATGTGTAGTAACAGTAAATACAGAATTCTCCTGGAAGACCAGAAGAGTGGCTGTGTGAGTCAGATCAAAGTTTAGTCCAGACCAGGGTCCTGTCACTGTCAGTGATCAACTGGATATCTAGGAAAAAATTGACAACTGGCACAAACCTGTTGCAGTGACTCCCTGGTACACATTCACAGGTAACAGCTATTTCTAGGCCAGGTACCACTGTGCAGAGGTATTTACTTCAGTACTGAGTAGCACTTGTTGGATTTTCGTTCCATGAATTTGTCTAACTGCTAGCTTTGAAATCATGTGAACTTTCTAAAGAATGCACAGTATCCTGTGACAGTGATGTGCATTCCCCATGGATAAATAGTTCTGTTTGGGATTTGCTTCCCTGAACTTAAGCGTGGTGTGCCAAATGGTTAACAACTCTGAATATCACACACCCTGCCACTGAAAATTCATTCAGTGTTTTTAATGTTAAAGTATAGCAATTATTCCTGAGCAAGTCCAGTTAGCCTTCAGTTACCTGTGTAAGCTACTTAAGAAGTTTGATGTGAGGTCTCCCAGAAATAGATATATGAAAATATTACCAGTGCTTTAAGGAAGAGGCAGACAGAGCACTTTCTACTACGGAAAATGGTGTTCCCCTTGCTTACAGTTTGTTTTGCAACTCTTCATGCAGTGGTTTTGAAGCCTCCCTCATTAAATTTTGTCTCAGTCCAGAATAACTACTGTGTTGTTTCATAGGTTTAACAGAGTTCCAATTTGACCCAGTATAATTTTAATTTCCTGAACTCGTCTGTAACTGTGTTCTGTTAAGCAGCTGCCATGTTCCATCACAGTAATAGGTGATGTTAATCCTGTGTAACATGAGAGATACAGAGCACTGAAAATAAAATGTTATTATGTTTTTCAGGAAAACGATGCTCAGGCAACAGTGGATTCTCAACAGAGATGCAGTTGTGCATTGAAACAGAGACTGCAGACTTGTCTAATGTTACCAGGCTGCATCCTCTGAAGGGGACACCAATAACTCACATTTGGCTCGAGTGAAGACTCTCAGTGGTGGCTTTACTAAGCCACTGAAACTGAAGCATTGTACAGCTTCAGTTCAATTGTCCAGGTTACAGGGCAAGAGAGACCGTGTCACTCCCTCTCCCCCTTCCTTCTTTTTTTTTGCCTTCATGTTAAGAAGGAAACACATCTCCATTCATGGTTACCCAGCAGTGTGGTGATGCTTTATTGACAGAGCATCAAAAAATGTATTATTTTTCAGATTGAACTGGCATTCCCAGTGTATAACAGCAAGAACTCAGTACAAAATTAGTTCAATTAGCTCCTAGGTGACTTTAATTAATCTGTCCAACATGAACTGTAAGTGAAAGATTTAAAGTTCAATGCAGGTACTGATCTAAGCAACATTTCAGCAATAACCCTTTTCCATGAGTTACTTGTTCCTGACCAATTTCTCCACTCTATTAATTTGGACAAAAAAAGCTTTCTCTTTCTGTTGTTGCTGGATTCATCACCCACCTTAAATTCCTTGGTTATGCCTATGCCAATGCAGAAGAAACACTGATCCTATTTATAGATGAATCTCTTCAGTCCAACACATGCATTATTCTAGGCTGATAGAAACCCAGTAGAAACTCCTCTCCTGCAGAGTCCCTCTTGTGTGCCATCAGTCAGCAGCTGTTCTAAGTCTGCTGCTTCTTCTTTATGCATTTTTATTATTTTTCTTTCTGCAGTAAGCAGCAAGTTCAGAAGTATTGCATTTCAGCAAGTTGCTTAAATTCTGTACACTAAA
Organism: Prinia subflava; assembly: GCF_021018805.1. Lineage (NCBI taxonomy): Eukaryota > Metazoa > Chordata > Aves > Passeriformes > Cisticolidae > Prinia > Prinia subflava. Next base: position 2,611,215 of record NC_086249.1, read on the forward strand.
TAATCATAGATATATATTTATAATATATATGTATATGTGTAGATATATCAATGCACAAATATTGAAGTGGCCTCAGGGAGTGTGTTATTTCCTGCCAGCTGAAAAGAAGGCATGGATAGGGGTGTCTTTGATGCCTGGCAGTTCTGCACATGGCACATTTTTCCTCTTGACCATTCCATTTTTTCCCTACATTTGCACACCTGTCAGTCTTCATATGCTGGGAGATTGCTGAAGAAGTGGATTGTAATCAGTCTCACCAAAAAGCAAACATTTATGCACTTAAATTTCTCTCCCTAACAGCTGAAATCCACCTGCACTGTTGAAAGACTCTGGAGGGCAATGGAGCCTCCTGTGGTCACAGATATTTGGTGCCAGCAGAGTGATGCAGTGTCTCAGGAACATGTTCTCCATTCCTGTCTCCTGTGGGCTTACAATTCAGCAATACTAATTGTTCAATTAACAATATAAATGAGCTGACGGCCTCTATTAGAACAGCTGGCAGAGTTCACATATTCATTATGTGTTTTAATCTCCTAATTAACCAAAGATTTTATTATATTAAGGTATGGAAGTATTGCTTACTGACCATTTTTACCACTAATTACTACATGCAGAGAATAAATTTATTCCTCCTATAAATGTAAAAATTATATGTCTTTTCCCCCACATTTTTTGTCCAAGACAGCCTGAGATCACTGAACAGAAAAGAAATAAGCCTTCATTACTTTATTGCAGATGTGAAGGCTGACCTCAAGTGAGAAATACTAGAAGAATAACTAGAAAAAAAAATTATCAGAAGGGATATACTGGCTTTTATCATTCCTGCAGATTCAGGTTGCTTTGTCCTTCAGCAGCTATCATATATTGTTTGCCACAGGACTTGCAGTTAATCAAAGAGTGTTTCCTCTGTATTTGGTGTGCCTGTGACTCTGGGAAAAGCTCTATCTCTGGTGGAAGGACTTCTGTGTGGCAAGTTACCTGCCACAGATGCTTACTGGAGGAGATGCAAAATAAGAAAGACAGGAATGGTAAAGAAAGGATACACCTTGAGGACAGAAAGAAACCACTTGAATCCTTTTATGCTTTTCTCTGTTTTCTACCTAGAAGGGAATGTGAGGGAAGTTAAAAGATACATAGAAATTGCTTATAAACAAGTTTCCTAAGTCTGTTCTCCAAGGCCCTGTTATTGGCAACAGAGAGAATAATCTACAACCTTGAAAAAAACATGGTTACAGTGTTGAAGTTTTGTTTTTGTTGTTGTATTTCTTAAAATTACAGTAATAACCATGACAGTATCAGTGTGGTCAGGGTATAATGAGAAGAGATATTTCTTCCTCTGTGCTATAAAATATTAATGTTTTTGAACTCTGTGCTAATAAATATAAATTAATAATGTAGAAATCAACTGTCAGTCTAGCCTGTGTTCTGGCAAGATAAAGGGACTTCAAATGCCATTTTTGTCCCATCTGAGCAGTATTTGTGTGGTATCTTTAGATTTAAATATTCAGGAGAGTCTGGGCTTTTTGAGTGCTGTAAAAACATGTATTTTGCAAGTTTAAATTCCTGGGCAATGGATTTTAAAAGCTACCTTGGGACTTCTGAATGCCATTCCTCAAGGGCAGTAGGGGAAGTCACAAGAATGAAAAATTGCCTAGATTCTGATGGAAATGAGAGTGCTTATTCACTTAGGACTTTGCATAATATTTGGTTAAGTGGCCTTGCAAAAGTTAATCTTCCTCCAACAAAAGGAGAAGAAGGTTGTCCTCCAACCCTTTCACCTAATATCTCTTTAGAAGAGTAGTGACTTTCCACCTACAGCAACAAGTCAAGCACAAGCAGAGCTTGTACTCAGTGGAAGTAGTTTAGGGTAATGTTTCTGCAGTGCAAGCAGTACATACTGCCATTTCTATTCTCCTGTTGCTCCTGCCACCCTGCCATCATCAGCTGCCTGGAAGACTGCAGCCTTTCCTTTTGGATTTGGCCCTTAGTGCACTTATCTCTGCTTCTGTCATTTTAATGTTAAATGTTTGCACTGTCCTTCACAAAAGGGCCATAACTTTGGATCATTTGGAAATCCCAGATGATGAGGAATGCAGCTATTTATTATGGTAAATATTCTGCATGGGCAAATGTGATCCCAGTGCTCTGGAAACTGTGGGCACTTTAGGCTGAAACTGAGGCTGCTGGCTCTAAAATGAGATTTGATACGTTGGAAAATTTCTCCTCTGGGCCATGCTGTTGAAGCTCTAATCCTTGAACTGGAGCTTTCTCATTGTGCAAGAGCAAACTGAAATTGTTGCCTGGCCTGGGATGACAAGTTGCCTTTCTGTGGTGAATTTTCAGGCTGATTTAGAAGCCAGCTATTTGAAGAATATTTGGAGAAAGCTGAGAGCAAGCTTCTCACAGGATCATGGGACAGAAAGTAGCATCTGTACATTGTAGGATTCCCTCTGAAATGATTGGATTAATGGTGCTGGATTTTGTTTCTTTGTATAAATTCATAGAATTATGGAACACTTTAGGTTGGAAAAGGCCTTTGAGATCATTAAGTACAACTGCAAACATACCACTGCCAAGCCCACCACTACACCCTGTCCCCTTGTGCAATGCAGCCTCTTCCAGTGCCTGATAGCTCTTTTTGAAGAAATGTTTGCTAATATCAAATCCAAACATACCCTGGCACAGACTGAGGCAGTTTCTCCTTATCCTGTCACTTGTTACCTGGGAGAAGAGACCAACCCTCACCAGGCTACCACCTCTTTTCAGGGAGTTGTAGAGAAATTAAGGTCTCCGTTAGACATTTTTCTCCTCCAGGCTAAACACCCCCAGCTCCCCCAGCTGCTCCTCATAAGAGCTGTGCTCCAGAACCTTCACCAGCTCCATTGCCCTTCTCTGGACAGGCTGCAGCACTTCCATGTCTTTCTTGGAGAAAGGAGCCCAAAACAGAACAGTCTTCAAAGGTGCTACAGAGGCCTGGAGACATAGATATGTATTTTTGTTATTAAAATAAAATTTGGTGGGCACTGCAGGACCTGTATTAATGGCAAGGGAAGTGATGAAACTGGACGAGGCTGCCTCTTGGCTATAAAATGACAGGTGCAGTTAGAGAGAGATTTCCACAAATTTCCAAGGTCTGTTTTCCTATGATCTCAGCATCAAGGCAAATACTCTTTCATTAAATATGCATTTTAATTTCTCTAGGGTGATAAATTGATATTACCTCAGCCTAGCTTAATCCTAATTATCTATGATTTCCTTCAACCTCCAGAAAAGGTCACATCAGTCGTCACCAGAGAAATCTATTTCATATGTTGTGAAGAAGCCCTGTGATGCACAGTGCCTCCTAGCAGGGTGTTCCCTCTGGGAGGTGGGCTCCAAGCACTGTGCTCAGAACAGATAGCTCAGTGTGGATGGAAAAGATAAATGCATGATGCAGAGAGAGCAGCATGTTAAGACAGTCTATTGCACTGGTAATATTTGTCAGATACAGGCTCCTCTGCTCTGCAAATAAGAAAGAGGTTCTCAGAGAAGTGTCACAGACACTTTTATACAGAGCTGGCTGGATTTATGTTTATCAAAAAATGTGGGCCCAGGGCTGGATTCCTGTGACTCAGATGGTTCATGTTACCCTGCAGCCCTGCCCTGAGGGAAGCTGAGAAAACCAAACCGTGTGAGAAGGAGGCCAGGGAGGATGACATCCCTGCAGTGAAGTCATATCTTGTCTTACTTTGTATGAAAGATTACTTTCTCTTTAAATAGAAATAGATGTTGTTTATTATAAGTATTTCTACAGTTTACTACTAGCCCAGCTTCCTTGCACTGCCTTCTGTATGTGTTCAACTACATACAAAAAGTCAAGCTGGCTTGTTATGAATGTTACAAGAGTGATTAAGACAAGTGATTAGGACAAGTCATAAAAACTGAAAGGTACTGACTTTGGCAAAGATCACCACTTAGGAAACTTTTGGTACTCTCCCCAGTTCACCTCTTGGTCAGATGGTTGAAAGGTTCTTGCAATAGCTTGTGTAATGCATATGCAGTTATCATCCTTGTACTTCCCAAAATTTGTGACTGGATTACTAACAAATTATTTGCAAGGTGGAAAGCAGTACAGTCACTCTGTGAGTTCAGCCCTCCAACTGAGCACGCTTTAGATACAGTTCATAGCAAGTAATCTATAGTTCTTCTTTCTGGTAATTAATATTCTTATAGCAAAAAACCATTTCTTTTTTACTCCAAGTGGATAAATACTGGGAAAAATAAGAAGCAAAGTATTGTAACTGAACAGTGGAAGTGGTGCCCAGAGAAGTTGTGAAGCCTCTCTCTTTGGAGGTGTTCAAAACCCCTGAGCAAACAGCTCTGACTGATGCTGTATGAGCAGGGGTATCTGGACAGGATGATCTCCAAAGACCTCATCCAACCTCAGCTATTCTTTGGTTCTGTGATCAAATGAAGATAACATCTCTTAGTACAAGGGAATGCAGGCTTTTGCACTGAAAATTAGTTGTTGATATTTACAGGTTTAAATACTAAAGGCTACAGTTTTGAACTCTAGCTTAGTTTAAATTTGGAATACTGAGTCCAAGTCAAAAGATATACAAATATAAAGAACTGCAGACTTCACTCAGGAGAAGGACTTGCAAATATTTGAGAAGAGAGCTGAGTCACTTTACACTCACATCAGTGAAAAACTGAAGTAACTGTAGAGGGTGGAATCTGTTCTTCAGTGTCTTATGATGAGCAAGTAAATTATTTATCACTTTTTTTAGATGGAAAAAATCAATACCAAGAATGTCAGTGCAAAAAAAAAGTGCATTCTTAGCCTCTGTGCAGGGATGCTAGCTCTTCCTATTTCCACATTTCACTCTGTAATTACATGGACATGACAGAGTTAAGAGGCTTACCACGTGTGCTACTCTTAGAAAAACAGATTGATGCAACATATCTATTTTCTTAGCAGATAAACATGATTTTTTTTTTTCCTGGCAGGTGGTTTTTGGGCAGTCAGCTTTGAATATGGATGCCAGAACACCTGTCACTCAAGAATATATTTATGGAAACTCTAAACTAATTAATTCCCTCAAATCTCCCAGTGGTTTTTAATGACATATTATGATAGTATGTCCAGTGAGGATTACATCACTATTTTTTCTGAAGCTAATTTGCTTATCTGCTTTTTTTTCCTTCTACCTTTACTGTCTTGCCACCTGCCTCTAAAGCAGAAATAACAGAACACTGTTCCTGAAGAGCAGTATGTCAAACCCCTCTCATCTCTGAGACTGCAGGGCCTTGCTCTGCCTGCCAGCATCTCCCTGACTCTACCTGGAGATCCCAGCTCTGGGACCCGGGTGAGACCTGAGCACAAAAGACATTCTATGAAACAGTTTCAGAAGGCTCAGTGCTGGTAACTTGCTTCCCCCAGCTTCAGCAAACTCCAGCAGGGTCTTTGGTACCCCCTCTCTCCGTAGGGTATCCCACAAGAGAGCTCAGAGCTGCTCCTCCCTCAGCGAGAAGGTTAAACGTGCTGCAGCTCTGTTGCTCATCTGCACAGAGCCTGTAGAAATTCAATACTTTTGAAACCACTGTTACCCTGTCAAATTTGGCAGAAATCGGCCACCTTCAAGCGGTGATGAAGGGGTAAATTGAAATGCAAGAACATGACTGCATAAAACAATCTCATGGGAATTACACGTGCCAGGCTAAATCTGAGGAAGATTTGAACTTTCTCCCATAGATGAGAAAGTATTGTCCTCATCCTCATCCTCATCCTCTGTGATTTCTTCAGTTATCCAATAGCTCTAGGGCTCCATGCCTACATTGTTCCTTCATTTCCTGGTCCAGTGTTCAAAACCGTGTTTCATTCCTAGAAGGAGAACACCGTAACTCTGCCTACACACGTGCTGTGAAATGAATTTTCTTTTTGGATCTGTTTCCTATTGCATGCCACTTGATACAACTGTAATTTTAGTGGGCTAATGGGGGAATCATTACCCTAGCAATGAGAATATCTTGGACCTAGTCCCATTCTTGTTTGTATGACTACAAAAGAGGATTTGCAAGTAGAGGAAGAAGGAAATAGTGGGGAAGGTAAGATCTTGAGCATTACATGTGCTTGAAGTTATGTCACAAATGCAGCTGTGCTTTTTTCTACCTATTTTAATTTTTATTTTCAGTCTTTGACACATACATACAACCAGATACTAACTACATCCATTGGTAAATGTTCATTCTGGATGAGAGCTTACATCTGGCATAAGTAAAGTATTGGTTTATCAGTTCATTTCTTTAGGAACTTGGATTCACTGTCTTCCTTCTCTTCAGACTTTCTGCTCACTTTTGCATTGCTGCTGCTCAGGAGAGGTCTCCAATTTCCTATATCAGCTGTAAAAAGGAAAAGTAAGGAGAAAAAACCAGCCACACAATGAACACCTTGAAATGAGTGGCTGTAAGGGCTTTCTTCATGTTCTCTGTGGCTTCAGTTTCCTGGCTTTAAAATGGGGATAATGATTCACTGATGAATGCGTTACAGTCCGTGAGTTGCTCACACAGCCCAGCTATGCCAGGTTTCTACCTTGCCTACACACCATGCTTGGGCACACTATAAGAAGTTTATATGAGTTTTCTAAAATAGTCTCTTTTGTGAGGTATTTTGGTTACTTGTAGAACACAATGAAAAAATTAGGAAGATGTGCTGACTGAGCAGGTAGCAATAACATTGAACCATTTACTCACATAATAATGTTAAAATATCTGAGACTTTATTCAGACATTATTGTAGTATTTATGACTCTGCTTTAGTTACACGATTATTTACTGGATGAATTATTTCATCAGATATATATTCAAACTATAGGATTTAACAGGCCTTAGTTAATGTGGTCATGTTAGATGCAGTATCTAATGTGAATGTACCAGTTTCATCTCATTTTCACAAACCAGCAAAGGCAGCTCATCATCATAACAACAAAACTGATGGTGACAATACATTTGGCACCAAAATGCATGCAGAGTCACTTCAGGGTGAGAAAAAATGTATTTAACTGGATAACTAATACTGATTATAGAATTTTCAAATGGCAAGATCTATTCATGAGTAAATTGGGATTAGATACTTGGCCTTACTTCTCAGTTCTATCTCAGATGTTCCGTATGATTTTGGACAAGTAAGTTGAAGAGTTTGTGTGCTGCTTAAACTTTCTTTACACCCAATGTGGTGATGTCACTTCTATAATTCTTGACCACAGGAAGTACCTTCAAAGCCAGAAAGAGAAATTAGCAGAATTCTGATTTTTGACCTCAAGTCAAACTGGCTTAATTCACTAGACTATGAGAAACTGCTTACCTAGTTACAGAAACACCATCAATCTAAACCCAGTAAAGTTTTAAAAGAGAAGGACATCTTTACTTTACACACCTTTTTTTCCTCAGGAGTTTCTGTGAGCAGTAGCACAGATCTGAAGCTCTCATTTCTAGCTGGCATTCATATTCATGGCATCTGTATTTGAATGTCCTGACTACCATGAAAATTAAATTTAAAACATATTGTGATTGATATACTTTTTGGTGTCCCTCCTTACTGTTTGGAATAGTGCACATACATCTGTTCTGCAACATTAACAAGAGGGTGTTTTCTCATATTTTTTCTAGTCCTCAATATTTGACTGTTCTGTATAAACCCTGACTCAGCTGAGATACAAAATTTTCTTCCTGGATTAGGTACCCAGAAAGTTTTTTTTTCACAGACTACAACATACTCCATTACTTTTGTTCCTCTCTTCTTCAGTAGATTAACTTTCTTCTTTTGAATATTAACTGAGAGATAAATTCTCATTTTAAATGTGTTTATCCTGTTTACTGACAGTTAAAATAAATTTGTTGTCTTTATACCTGCCAGCAGTCCACATCATAAGGTAAGGCTGACTTGTGCTGATGATTGCTGAAGTAACTGTTACCGAATAGCTGCACACACAAAACAATAGAATTTCCAAAATGTTCTGTCATCTCTTGCATCTCTGGAGCAGCACTACGGATATTTCTCAAAACAGCTTGACCATTATGAATTTCATGTTATCACAGCAATGGTTTCAACTCTAGGCTGTTTGGACTCAGAATCCTCTCAGATCCTTCAGATTCTCTGGAATCTGAACAACTTTTACTGAAAAAAATCCTGGCTGGCTGAAGAAAAGCCATCAGGTGGGTTCAGTCTGTTTTTGTATTAGCCAGGTTTAAATAATTTACATCAGGTTTCTAGATGTAATCAATGTCTGTGCCTCCTGATGAGTTTCAAAAGTTGACTGAAAAATTTAAATTTGTGTTTTGGCCACCCAGGCCAGGGGGTGAGAAGGAAAGATTTATATAGGATACTTTTTTTGACATCTGGATCCTCATGTGTAAGCATATTTAAAGGCATTTTCACCTGAATTGGCTATAGATCATGGACCTTAGAATGCTTTCAGTTGGAAGGGACTTAAAAGATGATCTCATCCCAACCCTCTCCCCCTCTCCTCCCACCACTGAGGGCAGGGACACACACACAGGGGCACTCACCACTCCCACAGTAAAGAATTTCTTCCTAATATCCTGCCTAAACCCACCCTCTTGTCCTATCACTCCATGTCCTTTTAAAGAGTCCCTCTCAGCTCTCCCTGGAGCCTTCTCTTCTCTAGGCTGAGGAAGCCCAGCTCTCTCAGCCTGTCTTTACAGCAGAGGTGCTCCAGCCCTCTGAGAACCTTTATGGCCTCCTTTGGAATCAACCCAAGATGTCCATGCTATTCTTATCTTGGGGGCCGTGCCACTGAACACAGATCCTCCTCTGTGCCCTGTCCTCCCAGACACAAAGTTTTTAAGGGGATCATTTTTGTTGGTGGTGGTGGGGGCTTTTTTGGTTTGTTTGGTTGGTGTTTTTTTGGGGTTTTTTTGTGGTTTTTTTGTTTGTTTGTTTGGGTTTTTTGGTTTGGTGTTTTTTTTTTTTTTTTTTTTTTTTTTTTTTTTTTTTTTTTTTTTTTTTTTTTTTTGTGCCAGAGAATTTAATAGAATTTTTTGATCCTGATGTTTACATGTAGATATGCATAAATATAACACAACTTAGGCCTTTCTTGCTTTATCACAGAAGCCTTTTCTATTGACTGTATAGGACAAATTTCCTTGTGCAGGGCAATGTCTTGACTGAGCAGGTGGATCTGTCTAGGTAGATGGAGCATTGCCCTTAAAATCCCAGTTAAAGCAAATTCTGGCTGCGGGCTCTGTCTACACAACACAACAGAGGTAGAGCAGGACTGGGGAGGACACACTAAACTTTTCACAGGCTAAGCCAGCACATTTAGAATGTTAAAAGCACGTAGAATTTTGAATTATAATCTTTAGCCAAATGGCTATATTTTAATTTTTTTACGAAAAAGAAAGTATTAGTTCTGCAGTTTCACAGAACAACCTCAGTTTTGCGACTGCTTAAGCTAAGCACTGGGTTTGGGGAGTTTTTTAAACTTAAAAAGGAATGTCTTTTTAAGACCTGGATTCTTCATTCCTGCTATACATTGTGCGTAGTAGTTCTTAATATTAATGTTCTTCTTCCAGATATGGTTTTATATTTGTGCTATTTCTTGTAGAGTATGACCAGTAAAGATGCTGACTAAAATCTAAAATGCTACAGAGAAAATTAAAACCATCTAAGCGTTCATTAAGTGCCCTTTCAACTTGATGAGTTGCCAAGTGGAGCTAGCTGGCAAAACCATGACTAAACAACTTATGTCAGAACTGTCTCACTTTCTGAAGCTAAAATTTATCACCAATAAGGTTTTGTTGCAGCAAAGAGTATTTTCTTGCCAGTTTCGCTCTCTCCTTCTCAGCAGTCTGCCAAAAAAAACCCCTAATTGACATTTCATTTGTGATCTCAGAGCTGCTGAAAAACCAATAGGTTATTTCACTTACTGATAGAAAGCCAAGGCTCTGCTTCTTTTTGCAGATGGGACTTGCTTCTGAAGGCAAACAGATTTCAAAATATGAAAATTCTTTGAGAGAGAATACTTCCTTTTCCCACATAACTCTATTGCCGAGGTAACCTGGCCACAAAGAGTACTTCAAAGAGATTGGACGGTGCTGTTTATTTGAAATAAAAGCACAATCAGTAAGGATATCTAAGCATGAAGTGGTGAGAATGTACTGCTTTATGGAAAAGGATTTTTTATTTTGATACATTGAGAAATGAAAGTGAAATAAAAACCCTCAGGGTTGACTTAATGAAATCTCTTAATGCCTGTGAGATCATTAGGCTCAATTAAGTGTTTGACTGGCAGTTACACTTAGCCCTTAAGAGATGAGCAGATCATGTTTAACATACTGGACTATAAATACGGGTGAAGTTACCTCATATTGTTTAATGATGAACAGCTCAGCTGCTGCAAAGCTTTCAGACAACAGGAAAGGATTCAAAAAATTTGAATTCAAAAAGCATGTTCCAGCAACCAGCAGGAAAAAATGCTGATGGAAAATCTGTGACTTGTGGAAAAAGACATGGAATTGTGCAAAGCTTCCTGCAGGAAGCAGGGCCCAAGGGAATGAGATTGCTCCTGTGGTTTGCTCACTCTAGGCAGACCAGCACATGTGTCTCATGATGCTTGGTGTGAAAACTGCAGCAGTGCTTCTTCAAAGAAAATAATCTCAAACTTGGAAGAGAAATTTCTGTTTTTCTGTCCCTTTGATGAGGAGACATCCATATTTTGGGTTAAAATTGAATATATGGTGAGAAACTTTATATAATTGTATTCACTGGGGAAGGTGACTGTTCCACCAATCAAAAATATCTGGAGTCTTCCTCTCTATCCAATGGGCTGTTCCCTGACATGAGGATTTTTGACAAAGTCTGTGTTAGGCTGTTACCATTTGGCCAGTAAGGGTGTCTCCCGGACTGGTAACAAATGAGTCCTTGTCAAACACAAGCAGGCTAATAATTCCATTTCTTTGAAGTCTGTTTTAGAGAAGCCACTATGAAATCCAGAAAGAAAACAGCAATACAGCTGTCAGTGCCTTGAATGAAAATTACATGAATGAACTTTGACGGTGTTTATAGGAACCAGTCATTGAAACTGCAAAACTTACTTTGAGATGAAATGTTCCTGCCAAAAGCATAAGACTTTTTTAAAATCTGGATCTTTTGTTATCTGTCTCAAAAATTGCATAGCCATGTTAAAGATCTTTAAATAACCACTGAATACTTCTACCAGGAAAGTAATGTTGAACTTTTGATTGTCAAAAGCATTTAGATAATGAAGAGCCATTGATTTCCCCATAAAGGAATATGGGGGGAGAGAGATTCTCAGTTCTGATTTTCAAATCCTTCCATTTAAATCACAGCAATAAAAAGAGCACTCACAAGCTGCACGTTGGACATGGCTTAGTTTAGACATTTTGTATTGCTTTTATTTTGACTTAATGGGAATGCTGTTAAGGGAAAATCTCAGTGGGATACAAGCTGCCTAAAAGGGTGCAGAGAACCTCTTAGGAGGGAGGGGGAGAGAAAGGATGTGGAAGGCAGACAGGTGAGCAGGCAGGATCCCAGCTGGCACTCTGCTCCCCAGAAGAGCGTGGACTGTGCTCTGCTGATGGAAACTCCTTGCATCTGGGTGGAAGCTTTCTGTTAAGCTCCAGGGGCACTGCAGCTGGCCTTGTGCTCAAAATTGTGACCAAATTATGGACCCAGTGCGTTCAGTCTGCTAGCAGCAGTATGCCTTCGTCAAAGAATAGCCACAAGGATGAATCAGGCACTCAAAACATGCATTATGGTCAGACTCCAGTGGGCACAATCTGTTTATCCTAACAAAGACAGGGCTATGGGGGGACTTCATCACAGTTTGTAACTAACTACATGGGGAACGGCAATGTCATAATAAAGAGCTCATCAGCCTTGCACATGAATGCATAAGGAGAGCTGGTGTCTGGGAATTGGATGTATTTAGATTAGAAATCAGGTAAAAATATTTAGTGGTGAGGTTATTTAACCATCGGAATAACTTTACTCTTACCAAAAAGTCTGGTGAATTTTTTGTCCCTGCAATTTTTTTTAAAGCCAGATCTAACATAATTCAGGGCATCTCTATTAACTGGGCTATACAGGACATCAGGCTAGTGAATACCAATGTCCCTTCTTCCAGTACTATGTACAAATCTATGCTGGTGTAAGCACAGGGAATTCTGCCTCTCTAAAAATCAAGAAATATATTCAAGTACCCAAACATGGATTTTGGCTGCAGGTAGCTGGGAATTTTTCACTGAAATGATATTCAGGTGTGAAGTGTAATTTCCAAGGCAGGAAAAAGAGAGTAGGATAGCTTTTCTTAAGTGACATACTTTTCTGATGGAGAATTAAAATTAAAATTGCTATTTTATTTTATGTTAGTTGACCTGAATATAAGTATTGATTTTGTTTTGACAGTGATCTAAACTATTTTCCTTCAGATCAATATTAAATAAATATAATATAGAACAGCATTTTGCCACAGATAAATTTTACCTTTCTAGAACTTGCATTCTTTTATAAGCTGAGTTTTTGGTCAAACACACATTCAGTAATGCATTTTTTGGAATCACGTGACTCACCTCAGCTAATGTGTTCTGTTGATGGCTTTATTTTGATCCTAACTCCTGTCTGTCAGCCTGCTATGGAAGCAGAAGACAAAACCGGGTTGAGAGAACAAGATGAAATTTAATGCTGAAATACAGCTGAGTAACCAAACCATTTATTTCTAAGAAATTCAGATGTCTTAACAGCGTATGTCAAAATGGGACCTCTTGATATTTCTAAATGCATTTCATTTCTTGGAGTTTGTTCAATGTTCTTATTCTGTGCCAGAATGATTCCCAGCTTTGCAGAGGTTTGACTCTGCATTTTGCCCAATTTCTGTTTTCAGATTCATTTTTGAAACCTCTTCATAGAAGACTGGAGCTCATGGCAATTCCAAGTCTACTATGGTTATGCTTTTTCTTTATTAAAACATGCCTTTTCTGGATGGAAGGGATACTGATTCTATATTAAGACATATAAAAGCTGAAAAAATAGGTGAACTTTGAATGCTGGGCTGCCATAAGGTAATAACAAAAAATTCTTAAATACCTTGTTTCATCTGCCCTACAGTATTTCCCCTGGAAGAGAACCCTCAGCTTTCAGTATTAACTATTTCTACTCCAATTGAAAATTCAAACAATTTCAATTAAAATGCCTCCATTTCATTTTCCTTGAAAATACTGTAGGCACCTGCAGGCTTGGCAGTCTTCCCAGGAATTAGGGCTGAGTTTATTGGGTTTTAGGGAACACAGAACACTAAGTGTTACTGGGTTTTCACAAAGCACTTCTGGAATAGAGACTGGTACTAAAAATGTGAAGTGTAGAGACTCTGGTGGCGGATAATAGAAAGATGAAGGGAGAGAGAAGAAAAAAAGCTGTAGATAACTGTTGTGGCAACCAAGCCTGACACAGACACTCACTCACTCCCCACCCATGGGACTGGGGAGAGAACTTGAGGAGTAAAAGTGAGATTACTCGTGGGTTGAGACAGAGGTAGTTCAACAGGGAAAGCAAAAGACATGCACCCAAGCAACAAGAAGCAGTGAATTAACTCCCTTCTGTGAAAAAGGCATATTGTATATGTGGCTCTACGCAGATATTTACTATATGTAATCTGATAGATAGAAAAGTTATACTATATTAACATTAGAATAATGTAGTGAATGTAGTTTTGTAATTAACAATAAGTTGTAGTATAATAGAAGCTGTGTATGTGTGTTATATTTTTTTTGCTCAAGAAGAAAAATTCCTCAGCAGAGAGATAACATTCACAGAGGCCCCTAAACCTTACAGAGGCCTCTAAACCTTCTAGTGAAGAAGAATTTATGGCCTCTTATCCACAGAACCTAACTTTCTCAAGGACGTATGCTCTCATGCGTTCTTTTAATTAACAGAAAGCTTTTGTGACAAGAAACAGCTGAAAATTACTTGTTTTACGTAAGATATGAATAGTCATAAACGGAAGGCTTAAAAAAGAAGACTTCTCTTTGTTCTGGGCCCTTCTCCTTCCTAGCTTTTGTCTGGGAGGGAGGGGGGACAAAAGCCCGGGCTACCTTCTTTGCTCTTGTTGTCTCATTATTTGTCCTGTCTCTGAAAACTTTTTTTAAACTTTTATTATTGTATTAATATTTTTGTAACCAATTTTTATTCTTTATTAAATATTCATAAATTTCAAAAAACGAGTGATTGGCGTTTATCACACTTCCCATGGCAGGCAGGTGCTCAGCCATCTCCAGGACTGCAGGGCCCCACCACATGGAATGGTGACTTGGGAAGACAAACACCACCACTGCAAACGTCCTCCCCTTCTCCTTCTGCACCCCAGCTTTTATACAGAGCATGGTGTCCCATGGCCTGGAATATCCCTGTGGTCAGTGGGGGTCACCTGTCCTGGCTGTGCCTCCTCCCAAATTCCCATTCACCCCCAGCCCTCTCAGCAGTGTGGCAGAACAAAGGCAGAAAAGGCCTTGGCCCTGTGCAAGCCCTGCCCAGCAATAACAAAAACATCTCTGTCTTGTCGGCCCTGTGTTCAGCACAAACACAACACACAGCCCTGCAGCAGCCACTGGGAAGGAAATTAACCCTGCCCCAGCCAAAACCAGCACACTGTGTTATAATATTACTACAAAGAGTAATAATGATGGTGGAAGAGACAGAATGAAGAAAAGTCCTTTTAGAATTAGTTAAGAAAGAGAAAATGTGAGTTTTGAAATAAATTAGAATCTTTAATTTCTGTTTCCTGGAGGAAAATATTTTTTTCCTTTAACTCTTCCCCCCTCTCACTTTTTCAATGTTTTTTGATAATTTCAACTAAACTTAGAATGGACAAGGATGTAAAAATTCTGTTTTCAATTGCAACACAAATCATATGACATTTCTATTGACTCCGTTGTTCTGAGAAGTGGATTTGGTAAGAACAATTCTAACCTGAAGAAAATTCTAAGATTTCTCTTTTTTTCTTTTAACTTGATCAATGCTACAAATTTTTCAATATTTTGTGAAGGAAGGCATTCTTATTTTTTTTTAAATTATTATTTTAAATTACCTTCCTTATCAGGAACAAGTTAAATGTAAAATTAATGTTGAAGTCCCAACATTTATTTCTGGGGTTTTTTCAATTTTGGGAAAGATCGGTGGTAGGGTGCATTTTGGAACACTGAATTAGTTATTCTTGTTGGAAAGGTTCCTTTATTTTCCCAAAGATCTAGTCAGTCTTTATTCTGTTCCAAACCTTATTTTAAAAAACATGGATTTGAGATTCCAAGAGAAAACAATGCACAGAATGCAAATGTAGAATAATTTAGTGTGGAGCAAAAGCATATCAATCAGCTTATCTGACAGGTTACTCTTTGCAATATACCTGGTCATATCCTTAGTCTTATTTTTCCTAAGATGCTGTGAAATATTATATAGTGTATTGTGGTTATTTGGTAAGCAACTCAGGTCACTATTTTTCATTCATTTAGGTGGGGGTTTTTGTGGGTGTTTTTTTGGGTTTTTGTTGGGTTTTTTTATTTTTGTTTGTTTGGTTGGTTGGTTTTTTTGGTGGTTGAGATATTGAAGTAAAGAATATTAATTATGAATTCCACTTTTTTTTTCTGCTTGTGAATCATTCATGAATTAGTCCTGATTTCTGTGAATGCCATTTTTATTTGTCAGTAGTCCCTGAATGTTTTCAATGAATAACTTACCCCATAATAGTGTTTTTGAGGACTATTTGCCTTGAGATTATTCATTATTGATGCTGAACTATGAGAAATATGACATAATTTAAGCAACTTGTCTGGAAAACCAGCATATTTAAATTATGGAAAAAACAAATACAATCTTCCCACCTAAGGAAAAAAATAAAGCCACCAAAATTTGAATCTGGTAAAATGTTTCGGTCCAACACTTATTTGCAGAATGGTGAACAGAGTGTGCATCTGGTCTCAGAACATTTTCTGTGAGGAATTGGTAACTTTGTCACAAACAAAATCCCATCTTATTGATCAAATAAATTGCAATAAATCATCTATCATGGCAAATTTTGTTTAATGGAAGCATGTACAATATGTTAATATATTTTGATAACTGCGCTCATGAAACCTCTTTTGTATGGTGGTGTTGATTTAAGACTCCACTGAGGTCCCTTTTGGTGTTTACATTTGCTTGCTCCTGTTGATTTGTGCCTAATTATTCATTCAAATGTGCATTATTCAAATGATGGCCTATTGCTTTCATTTCTGCTTTACTTTCTTCCTTTATAGTTAATAGCACCATGACAGTTTTGCCAATGAAGAAGTTAGGCATGTTTAATTCTCCTGCCACAGTCAGAATGCCACTGTGCTGTCCTCATCCTGTCCCTCCAAACGCAAAACAAAAGCAGCAGCTGTTTAAATCCAAACTTCAATTTCTAAAATACAGAAAATAATGTGACTTCAGAAGCAATCTGCTCAGCAGAGGAGAGGTTGGGATTATTCCCCGCTAGTTGGTTTCAAATGTTGAAACTATTTAAAAAAACCCTAACAAATACTACTTAAAAGTTCATAAATAGCTCTAGTGTTAAAACGTGTTGTACATGGTGTCTGCTTCAGGGTATTGCACAGCCTCCTGAGATGTGACCTAGTGATTTTTAAAAACTCTGAGTGCTCTAGCAGGTTCAGACTGCATGCTATTATCTACCAAGCTCTGCCAAGATACATACACAGAGAGAGCTTGTATCCAAGAACAAATCTTTGACTGTTGACACTAGAAAACAACTCTCCAAAAGATTAAAAAAAAAAAACTAGGCAGTTTCTAGACATGCAAAGCATTTGCTAGATATCAGATGTTTTGAAAATGTTTTGAAGGATGTTCTTTCTGTGATTTATTATTTATTGGAGAATTGTATTGGAAATACCTATTGTGGGAAATGAATAACTTTCAAGTTATATGAAAAAGGGTAGTATTTTTTTGGTAAGGATTCAATCACAGTGGGTATGGATTTTTCAAAAGTCCTGATCATTTAAAGTTCCACCAGAAATCAATGAAAACTGCAGGTGCTCAGTACCTCTGTAAAATCAGACCCTCTAGGAATCAGAATAGTAATGGCAATTATGCTATCAAGGACAAAATTACTAGACCTATAAATTCTTTTGTTTCACTGTTATTCTCTGAAAAGCGATTTACAAAAAAAAAAACCCTGATGTCTTGGGGATTTCCATTTTTCTGCAACTCAGTGACTTTGTAGTTAGCTTGTTCTTTTCAAGGGAAGATCACATTGCTGCTGTACCAGACACCTGAAAATTAATCTGTCCTTTCACCTTTTCCTCTCACATTTATTATCAATAGAAATTTTGGGGGATCAGATTCTTTCTCCTAGTTGTACCCATTATCACTGGCCTGTTACAAGGGAAAAGAAAAAAAGGGCTGTAGTTAATGGCACAATAAACATGACAGTTCCATACTTTGGTAAAAATAAAAAATGAACACTGTACTAGAGCTGTAAGCAAGGGTCATATTTGTAAAGTACATGGTGTAATTCTGCCATCCTCTCCAGAACTGATGAGGCAACAGCTAAACTATTCAGTCTAATCCTGGCTGTTGTGGTTCACCAGAGACTTGAATCGAGAGAAGATGACCTAAGGAAAAGGGAGAAAAACACTAATTGGAACATTGAAGGAAATGTGTTGTTTAGTTGCTGCACATTGGAGCAGCTGCCAGGAGGACCACACAGGTGGCCAATCCTACCTGGAGAGAAGGAGTTTACCAGATCAAGTTTTTGAGTCCTTTCTAGCCCTGTGTTGACTGATTTCATGCTTACTATAGAAAAGCCTTCCATGGATAAATGTTGGAAAGAGATTCAACAGAGGCAGGAGGAGCAAAATCTGTTCCTTATCTGAAGCAGACTTCTCAACCACCGAGCCACCCTGAGCTTGCGGTTCCTGAGCACCAACATTTTCTCCCTCTGCTTCATTTTCTCATGAGAAGTTTTTAAAGGTTCTGGCTGTATCTGTTTATGATTTGTTTTCTATTAAAAAAAAATAGAAAGAACCCCTAAATTTGGACAAGAGAACTAGTTTCTATACTGCTCTGAAGTGTTAACAGCAGCTCTGTTCAGATGGTTCTGTTTCAAACCACTTCTGACAGAGCTGTGCAGTGTTTAGTCACTTGCAGATTGTGAAAACAATTGTGTGTGAAAACAGACTTTCTGGCAATGGTGGAAGATCCTTAGTAAAACAAAACAAAAGTGGGCTTCCTATCCCACAAGGTTGCCAACCAGATCCTATTCTGAACAGGGATGTAATGCTGAAGATCTCAAAAATGTTTCTAAATTACTAACCTAGGCAGGGGAAAGGACTTGGTCAGCAGAATTTTATCTTCATTTCCTAGGAACTCAGAGCCCAGTATCCTTTTCACATCAAGCCTCCAAATGCTTCAGTATTTCAAGGCAGTCCTTTTGAAGTAGAATACCTCTGCAGTAAAAATAATAGTAAAGAAACAGCTTTTAGGAGTGAGGATCCATGTAGAAACTGGATCCTTCTCTTGCAAAGAGTTTGAGTTTTGATGAGCCAGCAAAATGCTTATTGAACTCTCTGACTTTGTACCTAATCCTGGAAACTTGTTTCAATAAAATAGCAGACTCCAACACAAGCTGATGCACAGGCGCCCTCTTGACAAGGCATGGATTTGTCACCTCATTCATTTCAATGGATGTCTTGCCAGCAGGATGTTGATTTCTAGATTTTTGTTGCAAATTACAGCTCTCCAATGTCAGCGTTAACCCTGCCTCTGTCCTTTCGTATTATCTCTCTTCTTTTTAATTAGGTGGTGCAATTTATTCCTCTTAAATCAGTGTGATGTGGTAAAAGGTCCATACTCGGTGCCAAAATGTTGTTAGTAGAATTGCATTAGATTCCCAATAAATTGTGTTGTCCTTTCCTTGTCATGGTCCAGCCCATGATAGTTCAGACAACATCTTTGCTGACTTCATGCTTTATTATGACAGCTTGTTTGTCCCTCTGAGACAGATATCAACCTTTTTCTCATCCCTAGTTATTCCACGGCATTTTCAAATTTAGATGGCAGCTGTGTTAAACACACAGATAACCTCTTTGTGCCATTACCAGAGAGACCTCTCCCTCTCTGTAATCATACTTTTTAAATCAGGTTAATCACACTTGTCTCTGGGCTTCGCCTGCAATCCTTTGCATATTTGGATCATCTCAGGGAGCATGCAAATGTTACAGGAAATCTCATACCCCACTAGCATTAATACAGAACATTGTTTTACTGCCCTGTTTACAGGACACTCGTATTTCTTATTAAATCAACTGATAAGAAGAAAGGGAACAGGAGATACATGCAAATTCTTTCACCACAAAGATTGCATTAAGCAAAATATCCCAGCAGTAGATGGCTTAGAAGTAGGATGGGGATGTGATTCTGCGGATAGTCTGTTTTGAGGAGGGCTATCCTGAAGAAGCTGGAATTATTTATGTGTTCTGCCCAAACTTGGAACTAAGATGGAGTCCAATAGCAACAAGTACCCAAGATGAGAAAAAATAAATTCTTTTATTTTTTTTCAGTATTTCCCATCCCATTGTATGACAGGTTTGTTATAGTATCATGTTATAGAATCATGTTGAATATAAAGGCAATATCATTTAATACACAGTGACTTGGAAGGACAGAGGAAATGAGAACCATGCTGTGAGCCTTAAACAAAACCATTTTTGTTACTCAGAATTGAAATAGACACCGTGAAGTTACTAGAAGTTATTCACTGAGTTTAAATACGTGTGAAAACTTGCTGGATTTGGACTTCACAGGTTTTGAGCTTGGAAATGCACATGAAATGATTTACGTGTATCTCTGCCAGATTTACTGCACTTCTGCCAGTTTGATTAGAAGACTGGACGTAATACTTCTAATTACAAAGTGAGATTGCTAAGAGAAAATCTTGCTGAGTTCCATTGTGATATTGGGATAGTGAAACAAATGCAACTGTAGCCCATATAAATGTCAAAATAAATGAAAAAACCCTTCCCAGTGGAAGTTATAATGCTGTTAAACAAATGAGATTAAATCCTGAAAGCAACTAACATATAAAAATTCTGCAGTTCAAATCAAAGTAAGGAAACTGGACTGAAGCTATTGGAACAGTCTGAAAATGCTTTTAGTGAATATTGGAGCTGCCTCTTAATCTAGACCTGTATGTGAGTTGTTCTAAAAGGCACCATCTGGTACAATAACGTGCCTCGTTTCATTGTTCAGCACCTTTTGTTCCTTAATTGCTAGAACAGGACAGCTCTGGACTGATGAAGCAAAGGACAATCCATTACCCCTACCCCTGGAGCCTGGCAGGGACGTTTCTTAGCCCTATTTGAAATAACCCCCAATCATTAGCCTTGATCAGCTCCAGGAGAGACTTCCCAGAAAGCAAATCATTGTGGATTGAGCCATCGATGCCTTCATTTGGCCAAAGAGAAGCAGCCGTGCACAGATCGTGACGAGAGGGTTCCCGGTTAACAGGGTGTGTGGAAGAGGATTGCATCCACGCTTTTTTAAACCTCTTCCCACTACTTGTGGCCAAGTGTTTATAGGATGCACATTGCTTTCTAAGGTGTTTTCATTTTTTTTTCCTGGCCCAATAATCTGTTATCGTGCAATGGAATGTGTTGAATTCCAGTGTTGTAAATACTTGGAGAGAGGGCCAAATGCACCAGTCTTACAGTGATGCAATGCTTATCTAGAAAAACACTTCCAGATTTAGTTCATAAGTGAGGGAGGATTGGGAAGGCAGAAAGATTGGGTTTTCAGCAACCCCCCAATTCGTATAACCAGAATTGTGAAAGTTTAAAAGTCTGAGTTCAAGTGAGGTATGAAACATCCTCTCCCATTTCATACCTTCCTTCCCTGTTATTTACTCAAACCTAGGGAGTCTTTATGTGATAAGACTCATGGTAATTTTTCATTAGAATTCTACTGTGGACTAGCTTCAAACTAAGAACAAATACTGAGATTTTTAGGCATGTCAGTTTTTCAGTTAATTGTTGAAAAAAAAAAAAAAACCAAAACAAACAACAACAACAACAACAACAACAACCAACAAAAACAACAACAACAACAGAACAAAAAAAAAACAAAAAAACACCAAAAGCCAAACCAAACAAACAAACAAACAAAAAAAAACCCAAAAAAACCCAAAAAAAAAACCAAAAAAAAAAAAAAAAAAAAAAAAAAAACCAAAAAAAAAAAAAAAAACCAAAAAAACACAACAACAACAACAAAAAAACACCACACTGGAAAGATGCAAGCTGTGAGGCTGATGGTGGTGGGAGTGGGCTTGCCTTCTATCAATCCTCCACCAATCTTTGCGTACTTCATCCACCGTCTGGGCTGCTCTGGAAACTCGGGTTTCAAACATGGGTGGGACAATCCTCCAGAAGTTACCAATTCAAAGAAAGTGCTCATGGTTTTGGCAAGGAATCCTTTAGGGCAGATGTGTTTAGAAACAGAAAGCTGGATCATTTGGAAATTCTCATATTTAAAAAAAATCTGTGGGCATCTGAGATTTTAGGAGGAAAGCAGGTGCTTTGAGAGTACCTTTTGAACTTGAATTATAATATATGTACCTCCTGAGCTGTATTTCTGGAAATGGCTTGTATCAAGGATGTAGCTGAATCAGACCCTATTTAACTGAAAAACTAAGAAATATAAAAGTATTGAGGGTTAATGTTACAGTAGCTCCAATTAATGATCCAAGACAATTATGCTGTTACAAACCATTATAAGGAAGATGCAAAACAGCTGTTATATGCAGCCACATATAATAGTGTTATTTAACATGTGACCCAGCAGCATATATTATCTAGTGCAGATGTTTTCAATTGAAATAAGCCCATAAAACTTGCCATCTCCTGGCACAACTGGTAGAATGTTATTTCTGCAAGAAAAATAAATTCTGCACAGGCGTTTCATCTGTCACAGCCATGATCCATAAAACTGGAGACGTTTTCTCTGAAAAGTTACCTAACTGAAAAGAAATGAGAACAAAGTGCATTTTTCACCTTTATCTTTTATTTCTAAATGTCTCTGACATATCAACATATACAGGTGTACGATTTCTTTATATGGGAAGAGATCAAATATTGCCAATTTTGTTGCATCTCTTTTTAAATAAAACTTCCTCTGAAAAATTATGTGACTGTAAATACTGGAGCTTTGTTCCCACCTATGTGAACCAACTTGATGTGTAATTAGTGTGATGATACATAAAAGGCAAATGATAAATTAAATTACTATTAAGTTTTTGATTTGCTTCATACTTTCTCTCTGGCTGCATGTTCCATAGTCAAACCCATTATGGAGTGGATCACTCATAAAAGTGGCTGCATTTCTGAGTGGGTAGTGCTCTGCATCAAAAATTATTTTCATCCCATGGGATCTCAAATAAAGTTAGGGCTTAAATATTGAAGAGTCATTTTCAATTATAGGTAAGAATACTACTGTATACTTGAAATGACTGATTATATTTTACTAGGCAATTGTCTTACTATAAAATACCAATAGTGAGCTATTTAAGCACATCATTACTTAAACATCAGGAATCATTTGCTCTTAATTATTTTATCCCACTGCAATGGTAAGCAGCTGTGTTGTGCAGCCAGCTCCTTTTCAGTGTTAAGGATGTTTCAATGTGCTAACTGTTAAATTCCTGAATTTGTGAGGACCTAAATTAGGATGTCTGAAAGCAATAAGAAATCTAAGAAAATCACATAAGGAAAAAAAAAAAAAAAAAAGAGGAGAGATTCTAATGGCTAAAGAGATACCTGTATGTGTGCAAGCAATGGCAGGAAATGTCTGTATATCACAATGTAA
Organism: Prinia subflava; assembly: GCF_021018805.1. Taxonomy (NCBI): domain Eukaryota; kingdom Metazoa; phylum Chordata; class Aves; order Passeriformes; family Cisticolidae; genus Prinia; species Prinia subflava. The sequence continues at coordinate 2,634,115 of NC_086249.1, forward strand.
TGCATATGTTCTCTTGCTGACTCTGGAATTGCCTGAATTGCCACACTGTGATGGTGTATGAAAATGTCAGTGCTCAGCCCAGTGCCTCTCACCTTGCTTTTATTTGGAGTATTGTTTGGCTGGCTGTCACTACGGGCAGTACACACCAGGCTGCAACAGGAATTTTCAAACCTCAAGTGGCACTGTAGCTTCACTACCTTGGGAAGGTATCAATTAGGTTTTGGTCCAGACTGGCACAAAATTGATCATTAATGTTCTGGTGGCTGTGTCTTGGGGTTTTGGAACAATTGAGACAATTTGTAGTTTAAATTCTTAGATGAGTGTTGGAAGTGTGAAACGTGGGGGCTTGTAGGAGAAAGATACTTGAATGGTTATTTTTATTTTAGGTATGACACAGCTCCTCTATCTAAGCTTGTGCTGTGGCTCTCTGCCTCAGGTCAGGAATAGGTTCTGAAGTAAATAGTGTTAGAAGCCCTTATGCACAGCAATGTTACATAAATATGAGTAAGAACTGCAGGTCAGGTTGAAAATTCCCATGGATCTGTATCTGCCATTGCTCTCACCTCCATATGTGTGATAAGAATTTAGATGTGCCACGTCCTTGGGTTGCAGAGAAAAAGAAGAGTGAGTGTGAAGCAAGGCAAATCTAGAGGCACTACAAAACCAAAACCTTGTTTACTTGAGGCTGGGAGATAAAGATTCTTAATTCCTGGAGTTTTCCTATTTGATGTTGCTGTTTGTTGGGCAATGGGTAGTCAAAGTTATCTATATTAATTTACCTGTATTCAAAGTTCCCTGAATCAAGAAGAAAGCATATATTAAGACACCTCTTTTGGGATAAGATCTGAGGAGTATGAATGTTCACCTTTCCTCCATTAAACAAAAAGGGGAAGGTGACTACATTTTTGGTGTAAGGACTGCAAAACATAAACAAGACTCAAGCCTCTATTCCTAATACTGGTGACCTTCATTTATGTTGGCTTTGAAGGACAAATTTGTAGTGTGCAGTTCTCTTTCTTTGCAGTGGGAATAATGTAGCTTTTGCTACCTGACAGACATGTTTGGATAATTGCTGAGATGCTGCATTGATGTGTCACCTCAGAGAAATCATTAAAAATAATTTAAAAAGCTCAAAGATACATTGTTCTTACCTGAGAAACAGCAATTATTTTTAAAATATTAGGGCTTATCAGTTCAATGCCTAGTAAAATTTTTTCTGTTACAGGCATACTCAGAAGATATTTTTCATGAGGTATTTGCAATAATATCCACTGAAGAGCAGAGCTGCTCTTCTGGGGCAGGCATGAGTGGCCAAGATTGTCACACAAATTTCTTCCCTCTTTTCACCACCTTCTTTGGGATGCAACATTTTGCCAAGGGTAGATCAAGAACATATGACCATTTGCAGTTCCCCATATCAAATGTGCTACCATGACACAGGAGCTGTTGACTTTTAGTACAAAGATTTAACAACATTTTCCCTTCCCCTGGAGTTAACTCAAACAGATAACAAATTGCTTAATGAAATGTTGTCAGGATAGATAGTTTTGCATCTCAACACGACGGATAAGAATAAAGTAAATCATTTGCCTTGCTAGCTTCCATGTTCATCCATGGCTGATGGGCAGAAGGCTGACCTGGATTTTCTGATAAATGGAATGTTTGCTGAGTAGTTTGTTAGGGGGTATTTTTGGGGGGGAAAGGGTTACTATATCAACATTTAAAAAAAAATGAAGTAATCATTTAATTCACATGTGGGGTATTGATAAGAGCAGTATGTCCTGTGTGTGGGTTTTAAGGGCTTGTACTGGGAATGAGATCCAACATTGTGGCTTTCTCCTGTAGCTGTTCAGCCACTGGAGCTTTGCAATGTATTTGTCTAGTTGCCTACAACTTCATTTGATGTCCACACTTCCATGTGTCATGCATCCTGCAGCTCTACCCCACAGACAGATTTAGGAGGAACAAAGAGGTGACTGCCATTGTGTTCCAAGCTGAACTGGACTTTGTCTTGTGCGTGTGTCAGGGACAAGGACACGTTGCAGGAAATTTCTGCCTGCTGGAAAAGAGAGTTTCCACCCTGAGGGGTGATTGCTTGCAGTGGTGTTTTCTTTCTGGGGGCTTCTGATGGAGGCTAGCTAGTTGCTCAACAACTCTGCTGTCACCATCAGGGGAGCATAAGCCCTGCTACTTAAAGGTGACAGAGACCTTTGCCCAGGCATCCTCCCAATGGATTGTGCTGGCATTTCAGAGACTTTCTACTAAAATACACTTGAAGTCAAGCCCTCCTTTTCTGACATGAAGGAAGAAATAAGGCAAACTCCAGAGTGTGGCTTTTATTGGTTAGGAACAGTTTTGCTCGTCTTTTGAACTCATCTGAATTTTTCTTTGGATTTTTTTTTCAGCTGCTGGAAGGACATTCAATACGGCATGCAGACTCCCATGGGTAGAAAATAAAAGACACTATGATGTGTGAAGGAGAGCAATGAGAAGCTTAAATGTACTCTCAGTGTGGTACACAGATCCTGTAGTCCATTTCTCTTTACTTCTACTCCTTCTCTTTTTTTGGCAAATACGACTTTTTTGATAGCAGAGCTTATTTTCCTTTTAGTGTTTCCCATTACTCCACTTTCCCTTTCCCAATCTGTTTTGTTGTTAAATGATTAGGTGATTATCAAATGGGCAAAGGATTTTTCTGCACTTTTGTTGCCATGGTGACTGGGTATGAGGGCCAGAGAAGGAATGGAAGTTGAACCTCAGAAATAAAATTGAATCAAACTACTTTTGCTATTAGAAAACTTTGCCCACAATTCACTTTTCTCCAATGAAGTTATTTTTATGCAAAGGAAAACAAACTCTTTTGGGAAAAAAGAGGAGGAAAATGAAACTTTTACCTTCTTCACTCCATCTTTTTACTGAAGAATTTTTTTTTAAGACTCCACATTGGGACCATGTTGATACTAAGTTTTTATTTAATCATATTCCTGTGTCCCTTTTTATTTTGTATTTGGAAGGGGACTTCTTTGAGAACTCACAGATTTCTATGTTGTACTGGAAAATCAATATCACGATCCTGGGCTGTGAATTTTCAGCAAAAATCTAACCAGCAGCGTTTGCTGTCATAGAGGAGGGGGTCTGGAGAAAAAGCCAGAAGAAAGGGACTGTGAAAGGTGCTTCACTTCTTCATATTGCTCTCTGTAGTGCTTTTTTTCCCCCTTCTTGTTTCCAGTTATGTATACTTTGGAGATGGGAAAAGCACCCATGGAGTGGGTTTTTTTTCTGCTTTTCGTCTATCAGAAATTATAAGCGGAGTCTCTTCAATGAGATACAGCTCCACCTCAGAAAGGTTTTGATTCAGGTCACAATGGTCTTTGAACCACAAAAAGCAACAGAGAACTCAGTTCTTGAACTCCTCAGCCCTGAAAGACCTTTATTCCATTTTAGGGGTGTACTTAATGTCACTGTCCTCACAGTCTGTACAGAGTAAAATCCCATGCCCAACCATCTCCACTCTCTCCTGGGTCTCCACTCCAACTCTCTTCCTGGGTCAAATTTCTCTACCTAGAAAAGAGTCAGGGCTTCAGCACAGGTAGGTTTGCAGGGCTCTGGGAAGGTGTATCAATCCCAGCTTGAAGATTCAGTATCTTCATTGTTAGGCACAAAACTCTCTGCCAGGTGTCTAGGAGGGAGATAAAAACATTGCAGAGCAACATGTTCATTCTTCCACGTAATCCTCCTTTTTAATACTGATGGAAATTCAGGACTGGACAATTATTTACCCATTCACTCAGTCTGGGTGATGTCTTCATCAGGCATGCAGAGTTGGAATAGTTGTGATGGGAACTATATTAGCTGCTTGCTCTTTCCAGCATGAGGAATTGATGTGCTGAATAACACCCAAGGGAATGTGTTGCTTTTTAAGGCTAGAACCAGGCAGTTAATGTGATTTTTTTGGATTATCTAACTGACACGAGTGAGGGATCAAAATATTTCTCTTCCCATGGAAACTTTATTTTTCTTCCTGCAGTCCTGATTCTCTAACTGACCAAATACTGAAAATTTTTGAAGCTAAAGCAAGAGTAAATAAACGTGTTATTGTTACAAGTCATTATGTCATCCAAACTTGTTTGAAAATCGCCAAACTCTGCCCCACTGCATTATTGAATTCCAGGCAGTAGGCATTATTTGCCTATATCAGGGAAATATTCTCCAGCTGTCTTTCCTGGGCAGGTGTCTCATTCTAAGAGGCACTGGTTCCCCTTTTTGCATGTCAGGATTTGAAAGCAAATCCTGTCTGGGTGGGTCCTCTAAACTGAGCCTTACCTGATCAATTTTTCATTTCCTGGGCTGAACTTGTAAGTTTTTAATTGTAACATCCAGGACAGAGGGTTTATATCTTAGCAGGACATGACTTCAACTGGTGCTTTGTGTCTTCCAATAGTGAATTATTTCCATTTTCTCTGTGAGTCATTCTCTTTGCTTGCTGGGATACTTTTAGCTAGATTCATCAGAAGATTATGTTTTACTTTTTTTTTCCTCTCTAGGTAAAGCGAAAGACAAGAATAATTGCCTCCTGTCTTGAATTTAAACCTAAAAGCCTCAATGGGCATTGTTTTGGTTAACGTGGTTTGCCTAAAATGTGGGTGAGTTTGTGTTAGACTCTGTAAGCACTTTTTCCACATCACTGGTTCCTCATTGCTTCAACATTAATATCCACTGTCATGCAAGAGACCAAAAAGCATCTTTAATCTATTCTGGTGAGGGCTTTTTGTGGCTGCACTGAGCTTTGAAATAGGTATTTTCTTACCTCTAAAAGAAACGAGCTGCCTCATAAAACAGCCAAGTAAGAAGGAAATAGGCACAAGTACTCCAGACATCTCTTTCACCTACTTGAGAATTTACTTTATTCTGGGTATTGCTGTTTGAAACACAATAGTATTTTCTTGCCTACAGTTTGCTTTTGTTTTCTTTTCATGGGTTTGCACTGATCCATGCAAGGTCTGACTGACTTTATACAGAGTCAGAGAAATGAAGAGCTGTTGTATAACACTCTGATCTGCTGCAGTGACTGGGTTGAAATAATGATGTTTAATAATTGCACTTCAAAACGTGATTGTGTTGCAAGCTGCCAGGTCCTGAGAGTACAGATGAGTGCCTGAGGTTTGGGATGGTCCAATTTCAGTTTGCACAGGCAAATATGGGCCCCCTCTAAACTGACTCTGCCTGTTGGATGCTGAAAGTCATGTGTCTGAGCTGCACAGAATTTCTAAAATGCATCAGAACCATGGACCCCACCATGCAGAATTAGCTCTCTGACTGTGCAACAGTCACTAGCAGACTGGTGATGTTCATCACTGGCAACAGGGACAGACACCTCTCCTTTCCCTATGCCTCTCACTGAAGAATCGTCTTGAGCTGGAGTTGGCTAAAGAAATTCAGAACTAAAAGCACATTGCCACAGGGCTTGACACACTAGATTTCAAAGAGCCACATTACTGTACATCTTTATTGCCTTTCTTTTTGCAGGTCAAGCCAGCTACAGAACACTGCCTGAAGTGACAGTGATGAATTATGTACAATTGCTGTAAGTGTGAAATGGAGTGGCTATAATGTAATATGTGAGCAAGTTACAAACATGAACCAATTCACCAATGACTGATGTCGTGATGAATGCATGGAATTAAAGTAAATAGCTTCGTGTGTAAGCAATCAATGATTTGCAACAATAAAACTTTGTGATGTGAGCCCTTATATTGTCTATTGACTCAGTCCCTGGATAATTACCTTGTCTCACCTGTCACCCAAAAGTCTCGGGTCTGTTGATCTTTCTTCTGCTGCTCTTTGCACTATGCATGCCAGACATGACTATTTATATTTCGCACTCAGCTGTCCTCATAATTATTATGTCATCTCATTCTTAGAAAAAGCCAAATTTTCCAGTGAGCTGTGTCTCACCTATGTAGACTAAATGCCCCTCTTTCTCTCTAAAAACACAAGTTAGTAGGAACAGTTACCATGTTTCAGGGACAGGTTTTCAGATTTTTCAGGAGGTGCCCAGAGCAATGCCACTTTTATCTTTGAATGGATTGGTGATAAGGTAGACAGTAAACTGCAAATACTGCTGAGGCCTGAGAACAGGCTCTTACTTGAGAACAGTTTGGAAGTCTTGATGTTGATTTTTCCAGGCAATAGTTCTCAATATGTATCTTTGGAGTTGCTTTTTGTAGTATTTTTTTAAAAAAACAAACAAATACTAAGAGGCTTGGACTTATCTTTTCCACGACACTCTCCAGTGTTTCCAAGGAGGCAAAAGATCTGTGTTCAATTATTTGTTGATATTGCTTTCATTTGCTTTCATACCCTTCTTTTCATCCCAAATGCCAGCTATATCTTGGGGTTCAGAATACCTTCTGCTTTTATAATGTTTCAGAATTCTATGAACTAGGAAATGGGAATATTATTGCATTGTCTTCTGATGTAACTCTGGTTTGGGCAGGAAGCATCAGGTACTGCTGATGGAGGAAGACCATTTCAAATAAATGAAGAGTAAAGAGTGAAATATTTTTGCAAGAATATTTTCAATCAATATTCATTATTCTTTCCTCCTTTTCAGTTCCCAAATTTCTTTTTCTGTGATCCTCATCCTGCTTCAAATGCCATCCTTTTTTGGTTTGTTCAGTTCTTTAATGTTTAAACTTTCCTATTTTTTCTCAGTTATTTATCAAGTGGTATTGGAGTTTACATGCTTTGTGACACCTGCCCTGTGCAGACTGGAGACTGGCAGCACTACAGAAAAAGCAGCTGCTCAGCAGAAACGCAGTGATAGATAAAAGGTTGGAGGAGTAGGGCATTTTCTGTAAGCCCAGAGGCAGGACATCATCTCTCACATATCACTGTCTCCTAATGCCAGACCACTGTGTTTTGTGTTGTTGCTGCTAGGTCGTTCTCTGTTTTAGGCAGAGCACTTACGGGCACAGCCATTATATTAAAAAACAAACTTCACAATAGCTGAGCGTCATATTATTTGAAAAATAGGTTGTACTTATATGGGTTAGTGAATACAGCACATGGAGGCAACTGTGTGAGCCGTTTTTGTTCACCCAGGGCTGGCCTGAGCCTTATGGATGTCTGCCAGGGGCTGGAACTGCAGTGTGTCACAGCCCTGCTGGATAAATTATACATGACAACTGGAGAGATGGGCTTGGGAACCTAGCTGGGGAGAGGCCTGACACACAACCAGCCCTGAACAAACTGCTTCCCACTCCCAACAGTGCTCTGCATTGGAATGAGGAGTTTACAGCTGAGAAGGGGTACTACAGAGAAAAACTGAATATAGAGGAGGCTGTTACAGCAGAGGTACATGAAAGGTCGTGCAGACCAATGCAGAATAATGAAAGCTGGCACTTCCCAGTCACAGCCCATTCTCTCCTAGTCACTCAGTGACCTGAAAATAATACAGATTCATGGTCTTTTCTCTCCTGGCAGTGTGGTCAGTGACCTTACAACAATATCCTGTAGTCCATTAAAACAAACCCATTAAAAAAAACATTACCGGTCCCACCCTCTGAAATTAAAGCAGGGTGGGAGACAGTCATAAATAAAAGCTCTTCTAAAGCAAATTAGCTATCTTGGTATTTGGATGAGTAGACACAAAATAATGAGTGACATACCATCTATCAGAGGTATAAGCTAAATGAGATGCTGAAGTTACAAAATGAACATGGTTGGTTACATTTGGGATTAGATTTTTTTTCCCCCACTAAAATGTTTTTTTTTAGTCTAGGTCTTTTAGAATAAAACCCAAACAATTTTTTATTGTTCATTATATTTAGTTTCTCTGATAAAATTTAAACTCTTGAGGACAGTCTGGAGTTGTTTACAGTTGACTGATTAATCTCTTGATGCTAATGCTAAGGTCATTAAATAAACATTCCAGGGAGATGCTTAGATTTGATAAGAAAAAGTATCCAAGAATGTGCCTGGAGGAGGATTAAAATGTATATTGTTAGAGCTTGAACTCATTTAGGCTTGTACCTTCTGAAATCCCTACTGTGTCGACGCAAATATTACGTCAGTGCCAGCAAGATGGACACAGCAGATGTGTGGGGGGAGGGTCTTCAAATGCACTTCTGGCTTTGTGTTTCAAAACTTATCTGAAAAAGTGTGAACCTAGTGTTTGTAGGGTAATTTCAAATCAAAAGAATTGATAAGTAACTAAGGAATACTGATGTACAACATGGGGTTTCAAGGATAGCTTAACTGGACTTGACCAGTGAATGGGATGCGATGGCATGTGCTGCTGAAATTCAGGCAAGCTGCTTTTGATGTTTATTTTTCCTGTAAGGACCACTTTTTTCCTCTCCCTCTTTACAATATCATACATGGTTGTTCATGATATCTTTTACTTCCCGGATCAACTCCACTCAGCAACATCTTCAAAATGTCATGTCTGCCTTTGGCAAAGAGGAAAGTGCATCTTATTATGAAATGATTTTTTGAGGTTGTGACTGGTTTGGGAAGAGGTGATCTGCTAGTGGGTCCTTTCCATGACAGAATACATGATAATATAAGCAGACCAACCATACAGGGATGTTTTTTATAGGAATGCACATATGGATACCTATAGCTTGCTCCTAGACCAATTCTTGAATAAGATGAACAGTTGTCTGAAATTCCCATTCTTTCATTGAGTTTTTAAGTTTCTGTGAAGTTACATATATAACTGGTGTCATTGTATTCCATCAGGTGCTTCCGTTCTCCTCCTAGAATTCTTATAATATTTTAAAATATTCAAAGATGTTGCAGTTTACTCATTTAGAAGTATTGAAGCTCAGGTACACGAATCACCTTTTTACTGGAGCGTCTTCATACATTTAATGTCATTCTGGATTTTGTAAGTGATCTTGCTAAATTTTGCGGTTCTTCCACTCGTGCAGAGCATATGGAACCATGCTGCTGTGCATTTGGTTAATAGTGGGAAGGAAATTCTAGCATTGTTTCAGGAATGTAAAATAGAAAGTCCATGGGTTTTGAGCAAAGCAATTGTTCAGTTCAGACTGGGTTTTTTAAGGCTCAAACTCCAAAGTGAGTGAACATATCTGCGTGTCTATTTGGGATGTGGTTTTGATATTACTTCTGTTATGGGTCAGGAAGCAGGGTTTGTTCCTATCGGGAGAGTGCACAGAGCAGGTGTGAAATTGTGATGGTTGCTTTGCCCCTCGGCGTAGGGAACATCAGAGAAGTCTGCAGTGGTTAGAAATGACATTTTGAACCTTTTGGTCTGAGCTCAGTCACATCAGCAGTGAGGAGTTCTGTATTTCACAGTGCAAAAGTTACTGAAATAATTTGTGCCTGCAAATGGCCACTGTAGAAATAATAATAATAGTAATAAGTTGTCAATCTGGCTTCTCACTAGCAGATGCAAGCACAATTAAATTTAACACAGAAGGGAAAAGATATGTTGGCTTATGTATTTTTGGAAAAGAGTTAAAAACTCTGACATACAATGCTGTAATTGTAGGGACTGGTGTTCTGTTCAACATAACAACAGCTGAAGGACATATAACCTCCCTGCACACTAATAAAAAAAAGAAGTTATTAAAAAATAAATCAGTGACAAGATTGAGAGGACTGGAGGGATTACTCTATAATGTAAAGTTAGGGTAAGTAGCTCCAATTTGCTTTGGCAATGGCAGACTTGAAGATGGGGAACAAACAAACATTGAAGAGTGCATCCACGATTTAAAGAATTTCTTGGCGTAGTAGAGGGAGGGATGGAGTCAACTCAATTGGAACTTCAGGTGGTATGTCTTCAAAAAACTTCTTGACATTGACATTTATGAAACTAACAATATCCCAAGGGATCTAGTAAAACTTTATCCCTTGAAATATTCAAAAAGAAACTTGAGAAGAATTAAACTCATGGCATACATCTTCAGGAAAAGAAAATATACAAGGCTTTTTCCATGTATAGAGATTATGTGGTTTTGTGAATTTCAGGATATATTCCTATCAGGTTCTGAAAGATAAGTGCATTTGAACCTTGCCAGAACTTAGATCCAAATAAAAGATATTTAAAGAAATTTTGGAGTCCTGTGGGCAATACAGCTCCTTCCTCAGAAGCAGTATGTAAAAGCAGCTTCCCCAAATCCTCTTTAATAGTAGAGGACAGAAGCACCATCACACTCCTACCCACCATCTTGAGTAAGATAATAGTGTCCTCTAATTTCATGGGATTTGGCATTGAGATTTTTTTTCTTCCCCTTCCCAAATCAAGAACTCTTCCTGAATTTGGGGGAAAAAAATAAGGGTTTTTTTTTTCTCTTCTATTTTCTTTCCCTCAATCTTTTTGTTTCATTTGGGACAGAAGGAAAGAAAACATTTTGTAAAATCTTATTGTTCCCTATAATATACCTGGGTATACCAGAAGAACAGAAATTCCAGTTGTTTGGGGTTGTTTTATTTCCTTGCAAGGGTTGTGTTTTAACTTAATGGGTTTATCTGAGAAACTAGAAACTTTGTAAAATTCCCCCTTGCCAAGGATTCTGTTTTAATCTGAAGGCAAGGAGTTTTACTGTAGACATCAGTGGACACCAGAAGTGGAAGCCTGTTTATCAGCAGGTTCAGCCTATTTTGGTCAGGATAGAGCTTTATGGGGTCTCTTCACTTGTGTATGCTGGGACGTGGCTGCTCATGCTGCCTGCAGGCCCTGCAAGGTCCCTGACCCCAGTGGGGCCCCTGGTGTGAGCAGTGCCAACCCTCCAGCCCTGTTGCTTCAGCCTCTGTGCTGGATATGCTTGTTGAGCAGCATGAGTCCAACTGAGAAGAGTCAACTGCACAAAGACAGCAAACAGTACGAAATACCAGTGGGTATCCAGTAAAAAGCATCCATATTTCTAAACTAAAGGTTCTGGCTGGAATTTTTCTGATTAAAGGTCAGGGTAAAGGCTACATGGTGTGTACCTCGGTGTATGGTTTACTCCTGCCATTAACTACAGCTTTTACTGCATAAACAGCCCTACAGAGACACAGGGAGAGCAGCCTCAACATAATCCTGCTTTAACAAGGTTTCCATTTGGAGGCTGTCTGGGGAGGGTGTAATCAGCAGTCACACTGTGTAGCTGCTTGCCCCTTTAGGAACTTGTGCTAAGCTTTCATCCTGGCAGCTGGTAAGGCACTGCTCAGTGTGTGAGAGCAGCCAAAAGATCTGAACTGGGTTTTTTTTCTTTTCACTGCTTCGGAAATAATTTTTCCCCTTCTTTTGAATCCTACTGAATGTGGACACCCTAAAACATTTTAAGAATTTTGCGTGAACCCAGTCCGCTGAGGTCTAGTTGTGACAAAGGAAAATTACAGTTCAAAAATATGTGTTTTCTTCCAGAGCTTTTAATGATTGTGAGCATATTTGTTAGAGGAGAAATTCTGGCAAGGTTGGATGAATTTTTGAAAATGCATCACTGCTTAATCAGTTATTCCAAAAATGGACTAGAAAGTTGTACCTATCGATACAAATAGTTCCATAAGGGAAGAAGTCAGCAACTAGCAATTTCCTAATTGCTCTGTTGTCCTAATTTACTCAGCTATTTCTGTGACATCCAGACTGTAACAAAGCTGTGCCTCCTGAAATACCTCTTAGTTCTTGAACGCTCCCCAAAGGTCAGAAATGTACCTTTTGGAATAAGACACTAATTGTGGGAATAGGTTCCACATCCAAAGCATTGTATTAACTGGCATATTTTCCTTAAATGCCTTTTTATCGCATTTTATACTAATGACTCTTATCTACTGAGGATTGTAACCTTCCCTGTGGCAGAAAGAGTCAGGAGTTTTGTCTCACCTTTAGAAATGTCTTAGACCACTCAAAAAAGTGTGCAAAATACATTATGTCTATACAGTCACAATGGGTGCTTCATTAATCCATAAAATCTGGTCACCAATCAAGATGTGCCCAAGATTTTTTTTACTCAGCTTTCAGAGACATCCTGCCTTGACAGGTTTGGTTTTCTCCGAAGTCACGCAGTCTGTGCATGTGTGTGTGGGCGTGGGTGCGAGAGAGAAAATGCGAAGCACCCGGCAGACATTAGTCACTTTGTGCCGTGGTGCGTTGGAAGGTGCTCAAGCTCCAGGTTGTAAAAACATTGTGGTGCACTCTGTAGAGTGGGGGCCCGTGAGGTTCAGTACTGCAGCTGCTGATTCGATAGCTGCAGCGCTTTTTCAGCTCTATCTGTCTTCTTTTCGCCCTGTGTACCTCCGTGTGCGTGTGACAGCAGAGAGCACCTTTGTTGCAATAGGTAAAGACACAAGCTCTCCAGGCAGCAGCTAGAAACCCTGGTCAATAGGACCAGCATTTTTGCCAGCATGCTTTTTAATTCACTGGGCACAGGGAGCAAAAAGGAGAGGGATTCAGCAGAATCAAGGTCAGACATCCAGGTCGCACATATTAACCCTCCTATACAGGAACCCAAGGGGATAAAGGAGCAGAGAGATCAGGATCCTAGTCCCTCTGTGATAAACAGAATTTTTTCTGAACACGAGCACCAAAAAAAGTGAACCTTTGCAGAGGACATTTCCTCTCAGTGCTGTCACTGATTATGCAGGTTTTAAGTGTTGTTAATTCAGATGGAATATGTCATGCAGTTCTGCAGCTGGATGGCTGATCCACTCAAAACCCTGTGGTGCAACTCAACTATCCTTGTAACACTCTCTCTCAGCCTGCCCTTTAGGTGTACTCTAGATGCTTCCCTACCTTGAAAGCTGATATTGCACAACCCCTGTGGCTAGCATCTGCAGCAGATGGAGTTCTTATCCTGGGCTGAATGTACAGATGGGTGCAGATCAGCCAATCATGCCTACAAATTACATTTTACCCCTTTGTGTGGTGTGTACATCTGCAAATTTTTGGTAAGACTCCTCTATGCCATGTAGGAACGTAGCTAAGGTTATAAAATTGTATTTCCTGTATATATGTCTCCTACACATATATTATTTTGGTGAGAACAAGAGTGAGACCATGTATGACAATAGAGGTGAAATAAATCCACTTGGGTAGCATTGAGGGTGTTCTCCTATTTAGGTTAAATAAAAAAAAAAGAAGAATGGACTATGTCTCTTGTGTTCTAAACATATTCATCCTTTGTGCAGAATTGGTATGAGTAGAATGCTACTCTGGCATGTTTTAGCAGATTTTACACCTTTACACTTATTTCTCTGTGTTTGCTTCTGTACTCACCTTTTGCAGAAGCATTATGATTATATGTTTCATTAATAATGGCTGTCTGAGATTCTTAACATTTAGGATAATTCCTCATATTGAAAAAACATGTACTGTGATACATAGTGTAAGAACACAACAAAAAGATGTTACCTATCCAAAGAATAATGTTATATTTATTCACAGCACTTCACAAAAACATTGTCTCTAAACTGGCAGTGGATGGCAAAGATTAGAAGCACATGGGTATAAATCACAATCTATTTATCTCTGGGTGACTTGAAGATCAAAATAACATGGGATATTTTGAGTGATGATAACAACTTTGGAGGACTTTGCCAATTTTGTTCTCCGTGTTTTAAATTCTACCCTGGTGATGTTAACTCAAGAGCATTGCCAGGGTGGAGTTGGGAGCCTGCCATAAGACATTGATTTTCCCAGTATCTCACAATTACAGCAACATCTGTGCTAAATAACTTTCACTGATCGTCTGTGAAGAGTTCATGGACAATGTACCTTACTCGAAGGTCTCCTTTCTTACCTGTGCACAAGGGAGATTGTGCAGTAGGTATTCTGTGAGAGGGATTGAAATTGAAGTTTCTTGAGTATTTCCTTTTTATTTTCTTTTAATGACATCTTTGTAGATACTAAATTTTCTTATTTGTACCAATGTATTTTGCCTAGGTCTCTAAATTTGTTTCCTTGCCTGTAAAATTTATAAGTAGTTGATAAGTAATTAATTTTTTACATCCATAAATTCTCAATATATTAAAAAAAAAAAAACAAACAAAACCACAAGCAACAGCAACAAAAGAATGAGTGTGTGATGAAGTTATAAAATATACTCCTACTGGCTAAGCAAAGAGAAGCTGTGTGTCATAATGGATTCTATAGAAGGGGCTGCTAAACAGACTCCTCCCTATCTCAGGGCTCATCTTTTGCATATGGCACCATGTAATACTGAAGGGAAATTAAACTGAAATAGTCTGGAAAGTGAAATAATACATCCCCCAGTTTTGTTTTTTTTTAGAGGCCAGGCTACATCCAAGCTTCCCAAAGTGCTTTATAAATGCTCATTAATTAATTAGCCTGTGCAGCACCCTGTGAGATGGATGCGTGTTCTTGTCTGCGTCATTTCCTGCATGCAGAGAGCTGAGCTTGCCCTGGGTGATACAGCAGCCCAGCAGGGTGGGTGAGGTGGGAACACAGCACACCAAAGCTCCAATTTCCATGCTCACCACTGTTATGTTGGACTTCAAGATTCAGCCAGAGGCTTGGGCTCTGCCTTACAGCACTGCAGTGCAGGCCCCACTGAGCAGAGAGATGCAAAGACTCAAGGAATAAACAGCAGGGATGGAGAGGTTAACAATTTTCTCTCATGAGAATATATCACTCATAATGCAATGTTGAGTACTCCGTGCTTTCAAAGATCCCCTGGATTTGGGAGCAAACTGAAGTGTCTGTAAGAGGCCCAACAGGGATGGGAACCTGTAAGCATAAGAGTCTGAGGAGACAGTTCCAAAAACAGTGAGGGTGAACTTATTGAGAAGGAATGTCCTGGGTGTTTTTCTCCTTCAATTAATTGCATTCTAGAACCCTTTTGTTCTTTTAAGATGCTTATTTTACTTACTACTTATATTTTGAAAACTTGCCTAGAAGTTGAATTTCTAAATCTAAAAATATAAACTACCCAGGGAGCATTCTGCCTTGCCTGCATGATCTATAATGCCAAAATCATCTGGAACTTTCTGTACTACTTTGCTCTTCTCTAGTCATTAAGCTGTACTGAGGAAACTGCCTTTCTGAAGTATCTCAGAAATAACACAAGAGAAAAAGCAGGGGTTAGCATATCCCTTTCATGCAGTACCCTGGCAACTTCCTGAATTTTCATAGAAGACAAAGAATGATAAAGCCCTGATATTTTAGAAGGCATCATCTCTATTTTCTCTATATACTGTTTAAAAATCCAGTGTTATCTTAAGCAGAGCCAGTTTTTTACTTAATCTTGAGACACACAGAATCTGTAACTCCTTTATCTGTTTACAAAGTTCCCACCCTGTTAACTTCTACTGTCAGACAGGTTTATTTTTAAAGGAAACTTCAAATGAATTTGTGTCTCTTGCATGCAATGAAGTTTCCTTGTGAGAAATTGAAGGTAAAATTTGGTAAATTGTGGATCAGCTATTTTTCAAATCCCCCAACTGAGAACCACAGGATATTTATAATGCTCAAAAAAGAGCTATTAAATGGATTTTTAAGTTTATTTCCATTCATTGGTTTATAATATATTTATATTTAGCATTTCAGCTAGTATGTGGGCTTTCAAACAACTTTGTCAATTGAAAATTTCCGGATGCTCTTATAACATCAAATATTATAAGCTAAGTGGAATATTACAAGATGATTCAATCAGGCTGACTGTCGTGCATGACATAATTCTCTTGAAATCCATTGTTAAACCACTGTGATTGAAATGGTTCTTCCTTTAAAACAAATATAACTTTGATTATTTCTGCTTTTCCCTTTCTGTTCAATTATTTGCAAGTCTGTTGCGTTTCTCTGTGCAATTCTCTGTTCAGCCTTTATGATCATTTGGTGATTTACTGTGACTCTCTTTGATAGGGGATGCCTATCAGCAGTTTTCATTAATAATAACTGATTTTCACATGTCATTTTACTCACCAGTTAAAGAATATTAATATTCTTTAGAGCATGCCAGCTGCATGCAGGAAGCATGCAGGTGAAACTCGAGGTCTGCTGCAAACTCCTGCAAGTGCAGAGGAATCTTAGAGGGGGAAAAAACACTTCAATAAAGAGGGACATGGCAGTTAATGACTAACTGTGGTCACGAAATATTACCAGAATTTTCATGACCAAGCTAAGTTAGTACATTATTAATTCCTTCAACTGTGCAGAGAGGAAGGTAGCTCTGTCTGAAGGATATTGCTCCCTCAAACCAAAGCTGGGGAGAAACTGCAAGGTTGCACAGGAGTCTTGTGGACCATGCATGTTTACATCACAGACAGGCCACGCTTTCTTCCTCAATATGTAATTTGAAGAGTAGGACATGCCCTGGAATGGCCTGACAGAGGGACTGGAGATGAATGTGATCAACCCTGGCTATCACTGAGTTTGCACCTCCTTAGAATGTTCATACTGCAGTTGAAACCTGTGATTCTGGGTCATGGAGATAGACAGTGGTAGGTCAATGTTGCTGACTCATGTCCACTGTGGTTATCTGCCCCAGCCCCGCTCCTCCTGCCCTTTAGCAGAAGTTAACCCTGCCATCCTCTCTTGGGTCTTACTCGATGGCACTTGACACAAATGGTATTTGCATAACCTATTCAGTTGGCTGTGCAAATAACTTCTCTTTCTGTAGCTCTCAGTAGCCATTTCTTTTCTAGGCAATCTCTGTTATATTCATCCCATTTAATCTGAATCCTGCTACAGGTTCATTTCTTTCCCAAGTCACTCCCTGTACCTTGGCATATTTACAGGCAGTTTCTTTGCTGCATTCCCACCTGCTGTTGCATTCCTGTTAGCCCTTTGTTTGAGCCATGATGTTTGTGCATTTCTTCTGCAGGACTCTGATAATATGTGTTTGGGAAATGTGCCTCATGGTTAATCAAAATCTTTCAAGAGCAGTGGCCATGACTCCCACTGCTGTGGTTGTTTTTGTATGTACAACAATATTCATGGACTTCCTTAACCAGTAGTAGCCCATTGTCTTTTTAGCTTATCTAAACAATTGAAACACAAAAAAGGACAAAAACTAAACAATTTTTGGCTCAAAAAGTTGTTTTAAAAGGCGCTTTTTATTTCAAAATATTTTTTCTTTGAGCCTGTGCTTCAGATTTTGCATATTATGAATGCTTGATAGAAGGGCAAAACAAGCTGTACATTGCTGTTTCATGTATTGGCAACAAAACTACAAGATAAATCCTGAATGCAGATTTTTTTCCTATCGATGACAGTGTAATTGAAGGAGCACAGCTGGATTTTCAGATCTTGTTGCATAGATTTAAATGGCTATATAGATTACGAAGCAGTGGAGAGTCAGCTGCTATCTCTTTTTGCATTTCCTGTTGTATTTATGTGTTGCTCTAGGTTTCACATTTTTTTTATCCATAACTCTTTCCAGTTTATTTCTGGTATTAGAGGTGGTGTGGGAAGAAAGAAATGAGAACAGATATCAATGACAACATCCCTATACACAGTTTTTCAGAGGCAATCTTTGTCCACCTTTTCTGCAAACACTGTTGGCAAAGTTGTTTGGCAATGTTGTAGATTACTCCAAGATAAACTACAGAAGATACTGAGGCAAGGAAGATAATAACCTATACAAAAATAGTTCAATGTGTGATTTTTACAGTTTTAACTTACTTCATCCTTAAGTTTTAGGTGTCCACCTACTTTTCATTAGATTGAACTTGATATTCTCTTTCTCGTGAAAGGCTAATATGTAGGCTTTTGGATCAAGAATATTTCTTGGTGAGTCTTTTCAGAACATAAGTCCTTTCCTCTCTCACCCACACTCATGTGACTCAAAGACAGCTATATCACAGTTTTCACATAACTAAGAGTTTACTCATGTGCTATGGACTTCTATCTACTTCAGAAATACAGTCCATAGTGAAAAGGGGAAACTTTAAATAAGGAGTTTGTTTCTTGTGGAAAGTTAAGAAATAGGTCATAGTATGCTTAAGCATCAGCCAGGTAAAATCCACCTTAGGCTACCTGCAAACCCATTTCTGATCCATTTTCTTGACCTCAGTTTATAAAATACTTTCCTAATTCTCCTGTTTCTAAAAACAGAGTAAGTTTCAGAGTGATTTTTGGTGGGTATGTTATGAGTTGGACTGAGACTCTCCTTGAGACTGGGCTTGGCTGCTGTTCATGGCTACAGAAGCTTTTGTGGCTTGGCTGCCTACGGCCACTGGATGTGTGAGCATGAGGTGGAGCATCCCTTTGTGGCCATTCCTGAAAGCTTTCCACCTGAAAGGTGGCATGCACCCCTCCAGGCCACCACAGAGCAGCATCCACGGTAAAAGGCAAACACAGGGGAAGGAAATGATCGGGCTGTTTCCCTCCAGGGAGGAGGTAATGTTTAAGGTTAACAAGGCAGCAAACACTGCTCTAAAATAAGGAAGTGCTGTCTTGGGAATCTCCTTTGTTACGCTGTGTGCTGAGTCAGCTATCCCTGTCACTTGTCAGTGCAGTGGATGATTACTGATTTTGTGCTGTCTTAATATGGCACACTGTGAGCTACTGTGCTTCAGGAGCTGTACCTTGAGCAGTTCTGGCATTTCTGCAGTGAAGACTGGGCTGCAAAGTGACACATCAACCCACGTGCCTGACTGTCTTACAGACCAGAGCCAAGAGTTTGCCTGAAGCCACCACTTATGTCAATATAAATTTGAGGCTTTTTCAAACAAGGAAATAAAAACAGTGGGATGCAGAGAAAAGAGAAGCTCCCCTGACTAAAATCTTACTTGCTTTACCTTCTGCAGGGCTTTGTGGTCCAGCATGCCTTGCTGATTTTCTGCTGGTGTGAGTGGGATAGCACAGTGGAGAAAGGTATCCTACAGAATAGAAATGATGCACTTGAGAGACTGAAGACAGTAGTGTGTCCAAACTGTCAATAAATCAGAATGCTTCCTAGAAGGCCATATGCCAGGTGGCATTGGCCAAATGTATTCCCTGTGCCACCTTATTGACTTCAATGCAGTTGCTCCAGAGATAGATTTGGCTCCTAATCCTTTGAAAGCTGGTGCAAGAGAATGTTTTTATTTAACTTTTGGCAAGGCTTGTGACTCAGCTGTGGTGTGTTTTATGTCCTCTAGCTTTTGACATATACTTTTAATTATTCTTAATAAATTTAAATTGGAGCAAGTATCTTGAAATACTTAACTAAAACATAAGTTATAGCTTTGATCTGTGCCAACCATTGGAGGATTTGTCAACCCAGCATTGGAAGTAGGGGATGAAGACCTCTAAAATGAAATTAACAGACATTTAGCAAAATAAATAAATTACGTCTGAGCATTTTTATGTCTTTAGTGTGTCACATAAATAATTCATCATATTTTCTTCTGTACAGCTTATATTTTTAAATGGCCTTTCCGCAGAGACATCCTGCTATTTGTTTCCACTGCTCATAGGTATAGAAGATAGTATATCACCCTGAAGTAAGTATTTGCAACTCTCAGCTCAGCAACTAATTGTCAGTAGTTGTAACAGTAGTACTATTTATTGCACACTGCAGAACAGTGAACTTTTGGATTTCTTCTTGTCCTCGTGTTTGCTAACTTTTCAGTGAATATAATAATGATGGTGTCTATTTCTTTGGTCTGCAACACCTAAGAAAGAGAGGGGAAAATGACTCTGTCATACAGCAGAAAGCCAAAAGACCAAGAGGGCTGCCCAGTATGCTATACAACCCAGGAGTTCTGGTCTGGGGTTCTGTTCACTGCTGGACTGCCCAGATCTAGCAGCCTGATTCAATTTCCATGAGTCTTACTCACTGATTCCAGGAAAAAAACACCTAGTAGTGATGGCAGTACTGGAAATTTGATCTGCCAGTGTATCACTCTCCTCAGCTGGAAGAACAATCTCCAGGTCCTCAGTACCCAAGAGATTTGTAGGAGAGTGGTGGGGTCAGTGGGGATGGCTTTTCATGAAGCCCATCCATGAGAATATTCTCAACTTATAATGGTAAATGCTGAGTTACTACTAACTCAGAGCATAACAGTACTGGTCTAATTCTGTTTGGAATACCAAATTCATCAAGGATGCTCCATAAGCACCAGGTCAATGCTGGGAGAAGCAAGTGGGTTGAACACAACCATTCAGAACAACAGAGGGAATTTTAAAAAATCCCCTGAGGCCATGGGGGAAGACCCTTTTACTCAGGGCCTGTAATCAACTTTGGTGCCTCCTCTGTAGCCAGGCCTAGCTCCTCACAGCTCAGCTGCCACAGGAATTGGAAGTGTGCTAGGAGGGAGCAGAGTAGCTCCCAGTGCATGACACCTGGTGGAACTAGACAGAGCAACCCTGAGCCTGGCAGGGGACACACAGACCCAGGGCGGTGGAGCAGAACGTGAGGGGTGTTTGCACTCTGTTCTTCTCAGCTGCCTCTGTTGGCTCAGCTCTGCAGGGAGAGCAAGTAAGGGCATTCTCCAAATATAAGATTATTCTCCAAACAAAAATGAACAGTTCTGCTGGACACGTTTCTTTCTGCAGCACCTAGAACAGCTTGGCAGTGGTACAGCTGAAAGATTAGTGAAATCTAATTAGCTCCCTTAAAGCTTCTGTTCTATAAGGCTGCCGCTCCTTTTACCTTGTGCACCTTCTGTGTGAAAGTAAGGTGTGCCTGCGAGTACAACTTTCAGAAATGCTGAAGTTAATAACGTCCATCCTCCAGCATCACTGCTGTTAAATTATGCTGTCATTCCACTGTATTCACACCGATATCATTCTGCTCCATCATGAGGAGATCCATTTATTATGAGAAAATCTCTCTCCTGTACACACCAATTATTCTACACAGGATGGATTGGAAGCAGGTCCTATAATTATACCCTAGCCAACCAGTCAAGTCTATAAACAAAATCTTTCTCTTTTATTGCCTATTTTGCTTCCATCTATTATTTTTCAAATGTTTATAGAAGTTGTGTGTGTGTGTGTGTTTTAATCCATCAGCAGTTGTACATTTTTTAAGTGCAAATGCCCTAAAACTGAGGTTATTTTTCATAAGGTTTCCAAATACCCTTCCTGTTTTCTTCTCCTGTCAGCCAGAGCAGAATAAGCCATCATTAAAGGCAGAATAAATTATACTGCTAATTAACAATATGGTTGGTGCTCTGGAAACCTGCATTTTTTCTGCTGTTAATACTGAGAAAGAAATTCAGTGGTGAAATACCCAGCTCAGTCTCTCCCTTTTAGTCCCCTTACAGTCTGCCTTATTATTCAATTTTCCTCTGTTCAAATAATTAATTAATTTTACAGAATCAATGCCATCTCTATAAGGTCTGATATTCTTTCCCATCCCTAATCTTTTAATTTGTTTGGATTTGGGCTTTTTTGGTTGTTTGGCTGTTTCTTTTTTTAATACCATTGGTGGTGTTATATTTACACCAATAATGCTTCTTTCTCACCAAATTTGGATCATATTTGGATTTCTTCAAGATGTTTCATGTAGGCGTGTAAATTTTCCCATTTGCCATTTTTGGGAGCATTAGATACTGAGGGTCTCAGCCAAACAACAAAAGTCTTTACAGCTCTTGGTTTGAAACAACAGAATCCATTAGAGACTATTGTGCTATTGTGCTATTGAGCCATATTGAACTGCACATCTGCAGAGGGCATTGCAAGGTCATAGCTGGTAGAGTCTTCCAGGTTCTTTTGTTCCCCTGCAAGTAAATGTTCTAAGTCTGAGAGCTGTGTCAGTGTCACCTATTCTGGACAAGAAACTGCTTTTCCCACCTGTAAAACTTTTAGATACCTTAAAAGAAAATATTAATTTGAAGTTGGATTCTGCAGTGTCAGGAACTCAGATTAGAATTCTTATTCTGCACAATTCTTCCATCATTGTTTCTTTCAGGTGTACTGCCTGTTTTGAGGTGAGTATTTAGACTTCTTTTTAGAGTTCTGCCTGTACTCCACAGCTCACTAGATAAAGTTTCAACCGAATCCCTTACAGAACTCTTTGAGTGCTATGAATGACAATACTAACTGTGTCCCCTAAAGAGAAGAAAAAATAAGAAAAATATGAGCTATGGTATTAGTGTTATTACATATCCCTTTTACAGCATAGGTTGTACTTAGGTCAGTTCTTGCCAGAATTGAGTGAGAGCATCAGCAAACCTTACACGTCTCAGGAAATACTCTCAGGCTTATTTCTAGAACATTTCCTTGTCGGTGTTTAGACCAACCTCCTTCCCTGTATTTCTTATGGGGAGGTCAAGATACAAATTGTCGCAAAAGCTGCACATGAAACAAGTGAGAGGTTTTTTGTCCAGTGCCAACCTTGTGGAGACAAATGCATGTACCCATTTACAAGCAGTGATGGAGGAAGCTTCTAGAATGATGGGAAACAAAGTTAAACAGAGTAAATTCAGGGTATGGCTTGATGGTAGGGCTAAGACCTGCAAACCTGGCAGGCTGTAAGACTCAAAGTGTTACATGCCCAAGATAAGAGGCTTGAGTTCCTAGGCTGCCAGTGTTGTAAGTGAAAAATAATCACTTTCTCCAGAAGGCAATGCATCACTTTGTACAGCCTGGAAACAGGAGTTATGTGAGTCCAGGGCACAGAAAGGTTCAAGCATGGCATCTTGCAACCCATCAGCTGTTCTCGCCCACTCTTGTTTTTCTGCCTTTAAACACGGAGCTATTAACCTGTCAGTGAGGTAGGTACTATTGTAGCTTTTCATCTTGTATATTTATTTCAATAAAGCTTTTATTTAATATATTTTCCACACTTGGATGGTTCTGCTAACACTTTTCTCAGAATAATTCCCACTCTGCATTTGTCAAGGCAACTTGTGCTAAAGTAATGCAATGAACAAGGAGGCTTATAAATAGCTGAAACCAGAACAGTTATTCAGGTAGTGAGCTTAGAGCCATAATATGGTTGTAGAAAAAAAAAAATGTCCTGTTCTGTGGCCTCAGGAAGTTTTCTAATGTGTCTTTCTGAAAAGAAAAAAAATCCCCCTGTACACTCAGAATTTCTGAATAGCAACATTTCATATACACTTCAGAAATATCCACAAAATCTACTTCATGCCCTAGTGTAAGTAGTCAATTAAAAATACAGCAACCAGAAACTGACAAATTCTAATAACCAGTGCTGTGTCCTTCCTCGACTGAAAGAATTATTTTCTTTTGTCTCTCATTAATCTAAATATGTTAATGTAAGTGGTCACACTTTCCAACACAATGTTTAGGAACTTGTCTATCTGCTCTGGAGAACCACTGGTGTGCCTTAGCAGGGAAAAGCACAATGTCTTTCTTGACCTGTTGTTTTACCCTTTCTTCTAGCTAAGATATGTGTGGTTTCTTTTTGTCAGCCTTTGAATAAAGATTTTGAGATAGACTAGAATGAGCCCAGTGAGTATGGCTGTTGAAGTCACATGTACTGCTTCTCATCCATGTCTAGTATTTGGTCTAGGTTGCCTAGACATCTGATTACCTAGGTTTTTTTCCAAAAGAGTAAAAGAGTTTTGTAAGCTTTTTAGGAAAACAAACAAACAAGCAAACAAAATCAAAGCTGTAAGGTTGTATCTCAGAAAATAATACTAAGGTTGTGATACTGTCAGTGGTGTATTTGGCACTGTAGCCCTCCTGAACTCCCCTCAACACACTCTTGTTGCCTGAAACTTTAATGGGAGCAGTCACAACTAAATCTGTGGTGGTATTGATGTTATTTTCTGGTAGTTCTTTTTGTCCTGACCAAGACAACAGACATATTGATACTGTGATCAGAAAGTGCTGCAAGCCAAGGAAAGAAAGGAAATGCAGACAATTTTGCTTAGAAAATGATGCATTTTTAAGATCGGCTAACAAGACCTAAATAAACTAAACAAAATTAAACATCATGTTTTATTGTCAGGGTAACTTTCTGTCTTTATTTTAATTCTGCTGAAACAAATATTCTTTGCTTTCTGCCGTGGACTGAAACAGTGCAAAGCATCATTTGTGCAGGCATATCTTGGCCAGGGTCGTTTTCAGACGTGTGTGCACTGTGCTGGTAATGCGGCTGGGTGTGCTTGTTCCTATAGCAGGACTTCCCTCCTCTGGGGGACTTAGTGAAACTTCTGCCTCTGTGATGACCCTCTGTGGGCTGTGGGAATCGGATGTGCTGCCTTCTTTTGGCAGGCATTCCCACAGTGAGTGTGGACACTGGTAGCAGCAGTGAAACCTGCCATGAATCGGGTTTTCAAGACATGCAGAATTCACAGCAGAAATGGTTGGAATGGAGTCACAGCAGCTACCTGGGCAGCTGTCTTGCTGAATGAGGTCACTGGGGACATGTAGGACCAGAGTACTGTTCAGTTTCCAGCAGTATCAGGTCATGTCTTACAAATTCTGCTTCTTGTTTTCCAGTGCTGTGGTGTCAGGGTATAAAATCTCACAATTTGTTTTCAAGAGAGAGCCCTTAAACGGAATAGGTTGACAAAGGGCAATATCTCTGCATACATGTCACAAATGAGGCTGACCAGTTAAAACTCAGCAGCAAGGGAAAGGTGGAAATTTTGGAGAATTTCAAAGGTCAGGAACTGCTGATTCTGGATGGACAGTGCTAGAAGCCTTGTGTTTTCAGACATCTTGGCCTGGTTATAGAAACCTATTTTAAGCTCCCAAACATGTACTGAGGCAGGAGAATTAAAATGCTTTGCTTTTCCCAAAGGTGCTGAATGTCTCCTGCAGAGATCAGCTCAGTTTGTCCCTCCTTGGTCTAACAAGGCACATGTAGTTCAGGTTCTCAGTGGGTGGATGCTTTTAACCTCTCACATCAGACTGCATCACTCACTTTCCCTGGGCCACATGCACCAAACATGGCACTGAACTGATCCAACACTGAGCAGCCTCCCCAGCAGTTGAATATCCTGAGCTGGAAGGAACTCTCTAGGATAATCAAAGAGATAGGTTCAAGCTGTGCAGGGGGACATTCAGGTTGGATATCAGGAAGAGTTTTTAACTGGAAGGGTTATCAAGCATTGGGACAGGCTGCCCAGGGAAGTGGTGGAGTCCCCATCTCTGGCACTATTCAAAAAAGGAGTGGATGTGGCACATCGTGCCATGGTTTTTTTGACATGGTGTTTGGTTAAAGGCTGGACTCTATGATCTTGGAGGCCTTTTCCAAACTTAATAATTCTATTGTTAAATTAATATTTTACATTTCAAAAAGCAAATTTTCCCACTAAGTCTGTTAGAATTAGGGTGCTGCAAATTTCCTGTTTCAGTGGAAAAAAACCTATTGCTTTGTGATTACAAAAATGGGAAAGTCTTTTTACATTTACGTTTACATTTTACATTTGTAGGGTTCCACTTATTCATCGATTTGTAAGCACTGTCCCTCTTCATTGTCCTTAAAGTCCTTCACAGATCTCATTGTCATTTAATTAGCAGCTCTCTCCCTCTCTGGTAGTTATAATTAGTGAAATATATAAATATTGCTTCTTTAGTTCCTGTTAGTTATTTGCCAATAAGTTTAGTATATGAGAAGTAGAGGGCTGAAGAGATGAGTAAGATTTAAAAACCTGGAAGTATAATTACCAGTGGATAAAGTGAATTTGAAATTGTTTGTTTTGCTCCAGATAATCTGCAGAATGATAATCCTCTAGTTTTGTATTATTTACTACTTCTCATACAGTAAAAACTGTGATTTTTACTATTCTTTGGAACAAGATTTATAGAGATGAATGATGAACCATGCTGCATGCAGAATACTGTCTTCACTATTTATTGGACTGCCAAATTAAAGGAAACTAAAATAAGACTGTGATTTTTCAGCAAGGGTATGTGCTAAATTTAAAAAGAAGGAACAAAATCCAGTCCCATGCCGTTTAGACCACAGGGATTAATTATACTGAAAATCAACATAAATGTGGGAAAGGATCAGCTTTCTTTTGGCTCATAACAGCTTGTCTA
Organism: Prinia subflava; assembly: GCF_021018805.1. NCBI lineage: Eukaryota > Metazoa > Chordata > Aves > Passeriformes > Cisticolidae > Prinia > Prinia subflava. The sequence continues at coordinate 2,659,976 of NC_086249.1, forward strand.
TGTGATGTAAACTGTGGCAATGTCAGCTCTGCTGTCACTGGGGGCATCTAGCAAGGAAATGAGAGACTCTGTAAGCAGGAAACAAAGACAACCTGGCATTCACCCTTTACTGAGGCATACTGGTTCTCTTTAATTTTTACACAGCCACAGAAACCAAGCTGAATAATGATCCAGGAAATCACAGGTTATGCAGTACAGAAAACAAAACAATCTCCTTCTATCTCTGTAGGTCTTTGGGATGCCCCATTGTGCACACACCCACCCCCTAGTCAACACCTCTAATGAGTCCATCCATCCATGCAAAGCATTTGATAGAAAAGATTGTCAAGATCATTTTCCATTCCATTCCCCTTGAAACAATTCTCTGCCAGTGTGATTCCCCAGGGCTAAGCAGAAATATACAGTAACTAATCCCAGAAATGTCTTGATAGACAGTATGATAAAAAAACTGATAGAAAATCTCTGGATGGTTCCGAGCCCAGGTGGTCACACCCCCAAGTTCTCAGCCCTATTTAACAGTGTGACATCAGGGTTTTCTCTCAAAACCAGGGTCACCTGGTGATTCCTCAGACTCAGGTGAATTTCCATGCTTACTTCTTGCTGAGAGTGAACAGAATGCACACTGCTACCACATCTCCAAGTTTCCCTTTCTCTCTAAAGATCCAGTGAGAGATTTCAAGACCTTGAGGAAAGTCAAAGTAATAGCAGCCTAATAACAACTTCTCCTTAGCATAGGTTTTTGTTCTGACAATCGAGAGTTTCATTAATGAGGAATTTTTGTTCTCATTTTATAGTGCTACTTTGTTGTTACTTTAACCCTTCACAAAAAGATTCATTGTTCTTCAGAAATTCTGAGTTTTCCAGAGGTGCGATTCCACCTGACTGCAAAGGGATATACAGGCAGGAAGTGAGAGTTTCTGAACAATAGCAATGGCAGAGATATATTTAAGATCCATATCCTACCTGGGTCATCTGTAATTTTTAGATGGAGTCATTATGTGCCTAATATCTGCCATGTTCAATCCTTCCAGTTTGTGTAAACTTTGGTTGTCTCAGAGCCTTGCATCACATGGCAAGAAATCTGTCCATAGTCCTACTGCAAGAAAATATCTCAATTTGGTGGTTTGTAATAAATTCTGGGTTTAAAGGAAGGCAGTAGGAACCGAGGCTTTAGCTATCCTGCACATTCTTTGTACATTTCATCATTATTTTCCTAAAACAAGAGACACTGTTTTCCAAGAATGGCCAGTTCATGTTCAGGATCTGTTCACAGGTGCTCACACAACAGTTCCTCATCCATCTCCAATTTCACCCTGGGGCAGGAGTGACTGTGGTCAGCCAGACATCTACATTGTGGCTGACTTCACCTGAGCTGGTGACCACCCTTCTTCACTGTGCAATCCATGGAGAGAAAGGGGCTGGCCAGGAGTTCACCTCAGCCTCTGCAGGCACCTGAATCAGGAGGAACCGCACTAAAAGCTGTGCTACAAAAGCAGCCACAGTGAGCTGTCTCTGACAGAGACCTATATTGTAGGCATATAAAACCAGATCAAATTATTCCACCCTAGAATTCTGTAGTTCATTGTTGCCTCAAACTTTTGAGCTCCTTAAATTTAATTAAACACACCCCCTTCCTCCCCATGGGCTTGGCTGAATCCTATTGTACTTTCTGTCCCTGAAGCAGCTCAAGTCCCTACACCAGTGAGTCTCTTGTGAATCTCCAGATGGATTTTTCTTTGACTAACTTTTCCTTGTTTACCCATCTCAGATGTGTAACATGTATTTTTCCAAATCACTACACAAGTATAAGTATTAGCTATAAAATAAAATTTATTTTACCTTCCTTAAGTTTAAGGTCTCTCTGTTACTGGGTCAGGTTTTTATTTTCTGTTTCTTAAGTAGAGAAAAGCAACAACTGTGAGCACTGGAAGGCTTGTTCCCCATACTTACACCAAAGTCTGGGCACTTGCTGGAATGGATTCAGACTTCTTACTGAAGGATCAAGCTTTAAAGCCCAGACAAGTTGTCAATTTGCTATTTTTTTTTTATATGGGAGTATTTTCTTACTTTGTTTGAGATGGAAAAATCTGTGTCCTTATAGTAAGACCTGCTTTTGGTACCAGACAAAAACAGGAAATGCAGAGACAAGTAAAGCTAAAATAAAATCACCAGTGCCATTGTTACTAATTGGTATCCTTGTTAGCAAGCTCAGCAGAGATGCCAGAAAATTAATGTATATATACAAGGACACAGTAGTTCACTTAGGCCCATAATTTACAATGAATAATTTATTCAATTAATTTAGCCTGCTTTTCTTCTCAGCAAAACAGATTACAAATTTCTTAAATTTATTCATTATTCAGAAGTGTTCAATAAAAAATACTTATTGTTTTCACTGATTACAAATATTGTAGTACTGAATTGGGTTGTTAAGTTTGATTGAAGAACTTGAAGTAGCACACTTTCTTTCACTTTTTTCTTCTCCTATTAATTGGATGGACAAGTGAGCATTTAGGGCTCACACATGTGCCAGTGGGAATTTAGAATTTCCTGTCAGCAGGTATTCAACACGCACGATTTTTTAAGTTATTTTCGAAGAAGATTTTTACTTTTTTTTTTTTTTTTTTTTTTTTTTTTTTTTTTTTTTTTTGGACAGGAAGGGTCAAAAGCAGTGGAGATCTGGCCCCCAACACTAAGGCTAGCTCACGCCTAGTGTTATAAGTGTTACAGAAGAACATTCTTTAGAAGAACAAAAAACGTGTAGATTTTATTTTATTTAAAACAGTAAATATGTGACTCTCTTTGGGGGACAACTGTCTGTGTTGCAATTATTTATGGGGTGTGTTCACCATGACTATCAAAGCAGTCGTTTTTGTTCACTCTCCTCAGGCTACTCCTTTCCCCATTCTCTTTAGGTTTATATGTGTTTTGGAGTTATTTTCAGATTTGTTTGAAACCTGAAGTTTCTGGTTTAGCAAATTAGTGTCTTCCACACCCTACCAAAAGCCTGCAGTTTCAGTAAGAGGAAAGTGCCCTAAGAAAAGATGAGGAAAGAGGAGATGAAGAAGCTGCAGCTGTTTGTCCTGCAGTTCTAAGGCACAGATGAATTTCACACTCCAGCGTGTTGCACTGGAGCTGCAGTGGCACACCTGTACAAACACACCAGCTACTGATCCCCTTGAAGAGTGAGCCCTGTGAGGAGTGGTGCAGTGGAGTGGGAGGTCCTGGGCACTCAGCTTCCCCCTCCAACTGCTGCTCCCACAGCTCTTGGGGATGGAACCCCAGTGAGCAGGAAGGGCTCTCTGGCAGGATTTCAGCAGACCCCAAACCCTCACAACCCACACACCTTCCCAAGGATGCCTCTGCTCCTCCTGCAGGGTTTCCAGCTCTGCTCTGGGAGCAGTGGGAGCCCAGCTGGGGGGAAGCCATGCTCTGCTGTATCCATCCTGCTCCCAGCCATGCTGATTAGCAGCAATATCAGGCTCTTGATGTCCCACTGAAACAACATCATTCTGCAGCCCAGCAGGCAGGCAGAATTTGCAGCCATGGCAATGGTGACAGCTGTTACACACAAACCCGACGTTCTGTTAGAGTTTACTGTGATTTTTAAGCAAATTCTTTCTTAGTGTATTGGTGTATTTTGTGTGTATCTTCCAAAACAGGAACATTCCTCACAATGGTGAATATCCAGCCGGTATTGCAAAGTGATCATTGGAAGGATTTGTTTGATTTTTCTCACTCAGTCATTCTGGTTTGCTCAAACTGGTTCTTTTGCAGGCTACGCTTGGCCAGTCAGGAAACTGAAATTAATACTGTGACCCATGTTTAGTAAAAGTAATTGGAAATTCAGAGCTTGGCTCTGTACAAGGAACAGCATTCAGGCAATGCAGCAGACAGGTGATGAATCTCACTGAACACTAGTGAATAATGAATACATTTTTAGGAGACTCATAGCCTTTTGGTGGACACCAACAAGAATCATAAGACATTGCTAAGAACATTTTGCATGTATGTGCCTAGAACTAAAAGTAGATCTTGACTTAAATAATGAGATCTCCAAACCAGATTAATGCTTATTTGCTGAGAGCACTGCAAAGGAAAGATCACCTTTCTGTCTTTCACCCTGGAGTTTTTTAAGTGAATGCCAGCCCACAAAGCAATAAAATAATGGATAATTACCCTATGCAGATATTTGATCATCAAATGTAGCACCTTTGGTAAAAGAAGAGATCAAATGTAAGAATAAAGAGAAGAGACCATAGGGCAAAAGTTACCAGCAGTCACATCAGACTCTGAAATTACATCCAAATTTTATTAAAGAGAAGAAAAATTAAAATAAAATAAAATAAAATAAAATAAAATAAAATAAAATAAAATAAAATAAAATAAAATAAAATAAAATAAAATAAAATAAAATAAGGCAGTGCAAATGAACTTGTAAGAATTACTTGGAACATCTGAAAAAGCTAAAGAGAATTCTTGAATAGTCTCTGTTGGGTGCAGGACTACTTAAAGATATTCTGCCCACGAAAAGCTTGACTTTAATTTCTTTTTTTCTTTTTTTCCGCCCTTTCTTTCCTAGTCTTAGTCTTTAAGAATGATCTATGTACTTTAAAACATGATTATAATAGACATATTTTGTGAACAGTAGCTCATGAGGCTTCTCTTTTGGTGTTGTAATTTTATGTGGGATGATTTTTTTGGTCAAACAGCATGGCTGCTTTTGGAAGGCAAAGAGCCATCAGACATGCAGAGCTTGTTTCAGACATGGAAGAGTCACGGCTTCTAACTTTACCTTTCCATCTTTAATTAAAAATTGACAGGTATCAGACCATGAAGGAATGGCACTATGTTCAACTTAAAATGATTTTTGTTATTTTTCTCCCATGACACCTAGGTATCTTCAGACAACAGAGACAGGGAAGCCTGAATCCCATCTGGTTCCATGTGAGCTCACAGCAGATAGCAGGAGCAAAGACACATGTGACTGGACAAAATAGTGTATTTTACCTGTAGCTGTCATGGGTTTATGTGTGACCTCTTTGGATTGTTAATGCAGAAATACAATATCTATTGGAAGAACTCAAATAATGCCCAAACATTGCACTGCTTTTGCCAATATCTAGCTCACCTGGGTAGAGTGCTGCAATTAAAACAGTCCTGTACTCTGCCAAATGAGTGTGAGTGTCCACAGCATGAGGTAGGTTGTAAATAAAAGATTACTTACTTTCAAGGAATTTACTTCTGTTACCAAAACCAAAGTACCTAGTACAAGGATCTTCTAGCATTCTGGAAGTATAATATTCTCCTAGGAAATGCAAAAAAACTCATTTGCTGAAAATTTCTGTTCTTCTTAATACCATCCCCATGTTCACAGGCTTGAGCCAAAGCCCATTGAAATCTTTCCAAGGGTAGAATGGGAATGCTAGAAATATTTCCATGACCACTTGGGACATCTTGCTTCTCTGTCTTCTCTATTTGCAGTTCATTAGTTTTCTGTGACTCTCAGTTAAGTTTTTAAAGTTGTGGAGTCTGATTGAAGAACAAAATAGATGCAGCAGTTTGGGGGTGGGCATCCTGTGAAGTCTGCAGGAATTTTGGAGCATGGACATTGCATGAGTCCCTACATAGTAAATCACTTCATTGTGAATGACTATTTTTTCCAAAATCTTGACCTGCAATTAATAATATTTTGCATAAGTGACTTATAAATAAAGAAAAAAGGTCCTATTCACTTCTTTTATGTTTGCTTGTTTGCATATTCCTATTTCTTCTGCAGGGAGTTCAGAGCATTCACACTGCAAGTCGTGCTGCTCAAAATTGTCAAGAATTAGTATTATCGCTAATGGATGTTTGGACAGATTCTTTGTTGCTTCATTTCCTGTGCTCAAATATATTTACAAGAAACATCTATTTTTGCTTCAGTCTTCTCATTGCTGTTTCCTTGCCAGTCACACGTGCATATGTAACAAAATGCCTTTTTCATGTCCCCTGAGTGGTACCATATGCTGACAAAACCTCATTAAATTCACAAGTCAGAATTCATTGGCTATTTGCCTTTCAGTTTAAAAGAGACTTGTTAATAAATACTCCTCAATACCACTACTTTCAATCTGCTCCCCCTCTCCCAAGGCAGTCTCAGATCAACTGTTTTAAACAATTCCATAATTCCTAAGTTAATTACCAGGCAGAATCTCACAGATTGGTGCAAAAATCTCTTTTCTCAGGCACATTTTTCTTCCTTTTGGTTTGCCCCTGCTTGCTTTCCTCTGTAACCAGCCTGCAGTGACTCTTTGCAGCCCAGACTCTGCTGCTCTTTCAGGAGTTGCAAGGCACAAGCGCCTGAGCTGGGAAAGCCTGACATTTGAAAGGTCCTGACATCATTCAGGGGATTTTCCCCCGGTGCTGGACAAGTGCAGGCGCTCTGGATAATGGGGCCATTGTCCCCACCACTTCCATGTCAGCTCTGGTTCGCGTTACTGCAGCCCCCTCCTGACAGCTCGGCTGGAAAGGGCAGAGTTCAGGGCAGTATTAAGGCTGAGGCCTTCTATGACTTAATAGAGAATAGAGATCTTCAGCAGCAGCACGCAGATGTGTGGGCTGAGGCACAAGCCCTGCTGAGAGGGAAGAAGCGCGGGTCCCGGGCAGCATTGTGGGTTTCTCGTGCCACGGATCCTTCCCTCGGTCATTCCCTGGAAGTTTGTTTGGTCACACATTCCAGTGGGCTGCTCACACAGTGGGCTGCAGCTGCAGCTGACTCTGTCCTCTCTTTCCCACTTCTTCCACACCCCTTCCCTTGCACACTAGTTTTCCTCCACTTCCTATCTGACTGCTTCCTTTGTCTCCTCATCCGGCTTTGTACACTGCCCTCCCTAGGGTGGAAAGCTTCTCCCTTCATACATGCCAAATTCCCTTCCTCCTCACCATGTCTGAAGATGTGGCTGCTCAGTGCAGCATCCAGCTCCAGTGCCACTGGTGCCATGCTGCCTGTGTCAGCACTGCCAGTTTGGTGGGGAGGGAAACCATCATTCTGTATCTTGCTCCACATAAAGATCTCTGTATCTTATCACACGTGCATTCACGAAATTTTTTTCTCTTACTCAGTATGTGATTTTAGAGTGCTACTTCCATTACTGAATTTGTGATTAGGAAGCCCAGATTCTGTCCCTAACACACGAAACAGCAATGACTGCACCCTACAGGAAAACTTCAAGCATCTCACACTGAAACAAAATCTGTTATAGCCTGAAGTGCTCTGAGACAGAATAGCTACTGTTAGCTGTAGCAGTCACACAGGCTTGGAACGATCCCTTTCCAGCCTTTTTATTTTAGGACTTCTTGATTTGTCATTTTTCACAATTAAACACTCATCATATTCCTCAGTCCCAGCCCTGATGCTTGCTAAGAAGCATCAGAGCAATCTGTTATGAGAAACAGAGTATGGAAAAGTTGCTGATACTCCTGGTGTTGGATGCACATTAGTTACCTGCCATTGAGTACTTTGTTCACAACTTTGGCACTACAAAGCATGCTGTGACATCTAGAGATGAATCAGCTCAGAACTGAAATCAGTAGGACAAGAGAAGACAAAGAGAAGAGGTGATCCCAGAATCAGAGAAATCAAAGCTTCTGCAGCTTCAGTAGGGGCACGACATTCAGCTGCTTCTATTGCAACCTGTGACAGAAGCAGTGCAAATAGCCATGGTACAAGACAAACAGAAGCGAAATATAAATAGTAAGGCCTGTAGTGAATTTGCATAAGTTGCTTTACCAAAAACAACAAAAAATATACCTGTGCTACTTGTTTGTGTCTGCCCTCTTTTTGAAGCCATTTCCCATATTTTATATGTCACTAGTGATAGCCATGACAAAGGTGCAGATGGGGTTGACAGGTGTAAAGATGCAGTGGTAATGCACTACAGATACTAAATATGATGTCACAGGAGACTGATGGTATTTTGGAGGTTGAGTCTATGAGCTGCTGAAAGTTTGAGCTAAGAGATAAACATCCACAGGGTTCACCAATTTGACCTGAGGATTCTAATCATTTATTGGGCTCAGATCATTAGCTTGGTGTTTATGCAGTTGGTGTTTTTGCTCTTCCTGGCAGCTTGTGTTGGGGAAGGAGAGAGGAAGTGAGAAACAGCAACATCAGAAGGCCTGAAAAATGCATTAGTTAACTTCATGTTTCCTTGACAGCAAGACCTTTTGCGATTTAGGAAACAAAAGTTAGCATACAGTCCTTTGCAGGGATTTGTTGTGCATCCCAGGATGTTCTCCAAAGGATAGGATACTGTGTGGGGGCAGGCAGTGCTGGATAACATCCAGCATTTCCCCCTCCTCCCCTCCCACAGCTGGAGCTGTAGGCAGGCTGTGCAGCAGGTGCGCTACGCTGCATCTCTGTTGAATCAGGCTGCTTCCTTTCTTAATGAATCTTGTTAGTGGAGTGGTTTATTTTACTTTATCTTTTCAAAAGGAGGAACACTTGACTTGGTGTTATGAAGCAACATGTCATTAATCCATCTGATTGCTGGAACCTGCTCAGTAAAATGAGGATACTCGGGAATAGTTGGAGTAACAGTCTACAGCTCGGTGTTGGAATGTGTGCACACATACCAAGGCCTTTGTAGCCCAGCTGCAAGGACTGACAGACATCTGAACTACTGATGGGCATCTGAGCTACAGATGTTCATTTTTCTCTGATTAATTTATCAGGTTACAGTACAGGGAGTTTTATTTTTGTGGCATGCACCGATCCAAGGTGTAACCACCACGCTGTATTTAGACTCTGTCACTTCAGCATCACTGAGTGTGTTTAAATAATAATAATTCTTGCAGCACCTTTTCTGAGGTTGGGTTATTTTTTTGTGGTGCAACCTTTCCTACTTAAATAAATACGTAGGCTAAGATTAAGGAGTTTGCTGGAGGTCATATATAGAACCACTGAGGGGAGAAAAATCAAAACACTTGTCCTTGAATACTTTCTGCAACTATTAGGTATTTCCTAGTTTAAGTATAGGCAGCCTGGAGAGATTCAGGAATAACAAGTTATGTAGTAATCTAAAAACACAGAACTCAAGACAAGTCCCGCCTGCCAAAGAAGATCTCCTTTTCACAGTTCTTCTAAAGCTTAAGTTAAATCCATTAAGTTTAATTAATTAATTAAAGTAATTTAGCTGAATTAATTCCTAAACCAAATATTGATTTCAGAATTTTAAAGCCAACTTGAGAGTAATTTTAACTTGATTCATGTCTACTTTTGTACAAATATTGGCTGCAATGTTATTATGGAAAGCTGTGTAACTATTCCAGAAATGTTTCTAGATGACCTTAGTACAACTGCAGATTTTGAAACATTTCTGTAAAATTCTGAAGCTCTGGGGAAAAAGCTTTCTCTCTTTCATTAAGCAAAATTTCTATTGGCTTTAATAGGAATTTTGTCTGAGTAAAGATCACAGGAGATCACAGGCAATCTTTAAAGATCCTAGAGATCACAGGATTTTGTGGCCTTTTTTAACGGTGAAAGATTTTTTCATCAGCAACAACGGTTCTTATGATTTTGGGGCTTTTTTTCTTTTTCTTTCTTTTATTTTTTATTCTCTTGGTTGAAATTGATGGAAATGTCTGAGCCAGCTTCTCCTGCAGACATAGTTACTCATGGAGATAAATGGATATCTAAAAGAAAAAAGAAAAGAGAAAGAACCTAATTTATTTTTTTTTCCTCAGAATCTGCAATATTATGCTGTCATCATTGATACTGAAAGGCTAAAACACAACAAACAAACCCCTGGAAGTCTAAACCCTTCTGGTATCCACTAGACTGAATAAGGCTCCTGTAAAAAAAAGTTCTTTAAATGAAGATATTCCACCAAAAGCAGAAATATTTTCATCCATTTCAATATTGTTTTTCTTAGCATGAAGATTTCTGTCCTCAAGAGGACAAAATATCCAAAAGCTTATTGAACATAGCCAGGATTTTCTATGGCTAGTGCTCTCAAAAATACAGTAGACCTAGTCCTGAGAGGGTTTGAGTGCCCGTGGTTTCCTAGTCAGGCAAGGAGTTCATTAAGTATTAAACATTTCCCCACTCTCACAGATTCCTAGTCAACTTATTCCCTTCAGCTTGTGGTGAAATAAAACCACCTTAGCCTGTGGGTCAAGTGTGATGCTGGCCAGCCTCTGTGGCATTGCTTCTACCTGGCCATGGAAATCATTCTTGACATTGCTGAGATATTCCCTACAATACTGATCTCCATAGAAATTGGGATGGTTCTCTCCATCAGGAACTAAATAATACTTGCAGTGTTGATCAACAGAATGAAAGCAAACTTACATGAATATTATGAAACATAGCCTGTATTTTCATGAAATTAAGATTACAATGTAGTTTATCACTAGTTTCATCTGGAGTTCTTCTTTTCTCTTAACTTTGATATTAAAATAAACATTTCAGTCACCAGAAATCTGCCTTATTGTAAAACATGACCAATGCCTATTCATCCTGAAGTTTATGCTCTTTTTTAGTTACCTTTGCAGATAAATTCTGCATGTAATTTGGATGTGGATCTACTTGTAAGGTGTGTGATTATGAATGTTAAACTGAAAGAAATGGTATGTGTTCTTGGAGAACATATACTCTTGCAGACCCACAAAAACACGGTGTTTTAGCTGCACACACCACATTTCTCTGCTCAAAGCACCTTCTCAGCACCCATTATATAGCTATACATCACAGAGGCTTACATCCAAAGGCACTGCACAATTATTAGACTGTATATGTATTGCCTGAGCTTTTACATGTTCAGTGAGTGATAAGCAAAACAGCATAGCTTGATTTTCTCAAAGGTGTCAGAATCACACAAAATATTCTCCCCAGTCCACTGGGTATCCATCCTCTGAGTTTAAGACGTAAGAAATTACAATAATAAAGAAAAAAGATTTTGGCATGGCAACCTTCCGAACAGTTATGATAAACCCTTCAGTGCTTGGGAAGTTAAACAGAATTCTGCATTGTTCTAAAACAGCTGGGGAGTGGTTCCCCAGGCTGTCTCTTTGAATAGCATTTTAAGGAGGTATTATACAATCTAATATTGCTTTCATTTAAATTAGTCTAAAATGCAAAAGCATGTACTGGTTAATTTTCCAGAGCTGCAGCTAAAGAGTAAACATTGCCAAGGTGAAGGCAAAATGGCAGCTTTTGGGGAAGGGTGCTTTTGTAAAGGAGAAATCTTGAGTCTGAATATTTTTTGTTATAAATTAGAAACAATAATATTTTGAATGACTTACTTTAAATAACTGTTTTATTGCCTCTGCATATTAATTTCAAAGTCTTTGTTCATTATCTTTGTTCCTTATTGTGGGAAATGAATGGTAAACACTTCAGTGCAATGCCACCACATTGAAAAAGAAACAATGCTCTACCTCCGAGACATCTTGGCCTAAAAGCTCGTGCTTGTTTCCAGCCTGGTCCTGGATAGAGTGGAACTTGAAGGGCAAACGTGACTATTCACACAGATTATCTTGGGACTAAACTCTGGGGTTCAGCTTCACAGAGGATGGGAGCACAGTGCACCGTGCTTGCTGGGCCAGGTCCTGTCAGGAATCTCAGATAAGGCAGTTTGTGGGAGGTCACAGGAATGTGTGAATTACAGAAATTTTAGTGTATACAAAGTGTATACATATATTGTACATGTGCTGTTTAAGAATTGAATTTTGGAAATTAAAATATCCCTTCAAATAAACTGCATCCCTTTTGTCCCTATCCTTTAGATGCAGCAGAATGCAAAACAGTTGCTATAGAGACTATTTATTTAAAATGGAGGAACGGGGGGAAAAAAGCAACATAAAACCTGAAAGCTGGTGGGCAACTTTTAGGGAACAGGTGTTCAGTGGCAATGCACTGAACAGCCCAAAATAAATGAGGAGGACACTAACCTCCCTATGTGTTGTGAAGCTTTCATCCTTCCTACCTGTGTCGAGAGGACATCCTGTGGCTCTGACTTTTGGTAGTGAGAAGTACCCACCTGATGAACTGTAGCAGGGGAAGAAAGAACAAGTACTTCCCCAGGACTTCAATCATGCCTTAGGCTGGAGGGGATGCTGAGCATTTTGTTGTGGGTTGAAAACATATTTTCAGTCTTGCCAGAAAAAGGGATGAAGATCTTCAGTGCCTTTTGAAAAAGGATGACTTCAGGATGGAATTTCCTGCATCTCTAGCATTTGAATCCCCTTCTTAGCTAACATTATTGGAAAGATACAGACACTTGAACTCTTGATATTTTCTGTGAGTCTGCCTGTGCTTCAGTACAAACTGGATCCAATCCAAAGTCTTTCCAAGTTGACACAGAGCATCCCCCTAACAGCTTCAGTGGGTTTTAAAGCAAGGTGTATATATATGTCTTTGACCTTTAGCATACATTAAGCATTATTTTTCTCTTTAACCTCCGGTGTTCATTAGTGAATGGTAATGTTCTGCTGGTGATGGTTGGTTTTATTTCTCTTTTAAAATATATTCAGGAGAAATTTACCCATTTTGAATGAAAGGGAAGCTGATCCATTTTCATGTTTAAATTTACAATTTTCTTATGTATTAGACTATGTTTGGAGGATCCTTTGATTTCTACCTCCTTCTTTTTCCCAGCTCCTACAGGATGCTCATCAATTTCTAACTTGATAATTATAGCTTGAATGATTCCCAACCAAGCTTCTAGCTACAAAAGCAATTAGTATGATCAACATTGCAAAGAAACCTTCCTTTCTTCTCTCTTTTGCATATTTCATTGTTGTAATTCTATGGATTTGTATTTGCCCCACTGAAAATTCTTTGGTGTGAGAAGAATCATATATGTAAGGAAGGAGAGTAAATTTTTTGTCAAGGAGGGAGGGAGAAAGGAATTCAGGAATTGTTCTCTAATTATATCTGTTGCAGTGAATTGCTTAATATTGATTTCTGTCTTCAGAACTACATATTTATGGACTGGCATACAGAAGCATAAGGCTCATTTATACAACACTTATGTTTTCCCTCAATAATAGGAACAGCATTATTATTGACTTGATGATTTTTGCTTTCAAGTGCTTTTATTCTCCTCATTGCTTAGCTGCCATTCATTGGTTTCCTGCTGGTCCCTGATGTGAAAAAAATAGAAGAGAAAATGCTAATTGGAGACCAATTTGCTATCCAAAGCAGCCCCACAGTACTCCCTTTAATAACACATGGGTATTATGGTTGGATATTTTATGTCATAGGTCTGGATAGTACAGATTGATGATCCATATTTTTCACTGTGTCAGAGCATCATGGTCTGAGAGAACACTTTGCAGTAAGTGATATTACGGGTGTTTGGGTTCTAGACATGTACTTGCTGTCATCCTGGTATTGGCAACTGGAATTTAGTGAAAATCTGCATGCAGTTATTAATTCATAGGTGAAGATGATGACTAGTGCTTTTCAAACACAAGGAAAGCAGCTGTGCTGCAGAGGTATGTTGGGAAGATGTTTGCAGGGAAGCCAAGAAAAGTTTTGGAGCACAAAAAAAAAAAAAAGTTCAAGGCACAAGGCACTGACAGAGAGATGCCTGTTATGGAGTAAGTTTCTTATCCAAGAAGAAGAACAGAAGCTGGGCACATAAAAGAGAAAAAGAAAAGTGTTTAGATCACTGAAAGACTGAAGAGTTGTCTTACAAGGACTAAAAGGCTAGCAGGATAAAGTCTAAGAAAGATCTGGTTGCTCTTGGTCATCATGAAAATACATGCAAGCCACCAAAGGAAAAAATACAATGCAGAGAGAGGACAAAGTGGCATCATTTGGCTGTGAATCATGGTTTGGGCTTTGAATCAGGTTTCTATCTGGTGTAGGAAATAGAGTACTGGAAGCTGAGGCCTGAAAGCATTTAGGTCATGAATGGATTACGTGATCTGTCTGGCTGCAGTGGAGAGGAGGCTGGCCTCAGGAAGCAGCACCATGGATCCTGTTTGTCAAACACTTAGTAACTGTAATTGCCATGAAAAACATTATCACATGCACTTCAGCTTTGGCTAAGGTCAGATCTGTTTCATATCATTGTGAAGAGCAGACACAGGAGAGCATCTTGGGACAGGATTCTCTCTAAAGGCCCAGCAATAACAATAACAGCAAAACCAAAGAAGCCTGTACAGACCTCTCTAAATCAGCATGTCTGTATACACTTGTCTCTCCAGTTTGTATATGTTTACACAAAGACATATTTAAGCCATTAAACAACTAGATGGGCCCACATTAAGTTGCTGTGACTCTTATCATGCTAGATGTGTTTTATTTTCTACCGAACTACCCATAGTTCCTACTTTAATTGCTTTGTTTCCCATGTTGTCTTGTAGCTATACTACTAATAAAATAATATTTTCATATTCTCTATTAAAACATTCTTTCTCTAACCCTTGAATTATGGTTATGACATGCAAAGAGGCAAATCCCTGTTTCATTTTCAGAATTTAATGCAAACCCAGCACTCTAAAAAATATACAGTCAGATAGTCCACTGCCTTGGGTGTCTGAGAAGCAAAATAAACTGAAGTTGCTTTTTGTTTTTTTCTTAGGTCTTTGTTGGCCTTCTCTCTTTCATGCATAAAGAGCTTATCACATTCATTCATGCTTTTGTCACCTTCAGACTTGTTAATGCAACCTTGTGGTTATATAAGACAACCACTGTGAAATTTTATCTGGTTTTAAATGCATATAAATATTTCACACGTGGAGCATATTAAACTGATGTTTCAGGAGTTTTGCTGGCTTAGGAATTTTTTGCTTGCATTTATTCGTTTGTTCCTTTTCATGGATATTTTTGGTTGGGAGTTCTCAACCGTAAAAACGGCTGAAAGTACTTGTTTGAGTCACCTCTAATTTTCTGGGGAAAGAACCCTCCAAAAATAACCAAACCTTTTCTTTCTTCCTGTGCTCTGAAATCTCTAGCCAAAGACACATTTTGAAGGATCTCATGTTCTTCCTGTCCCTTTTCTCTCTCTCTTTACTGCCATTTCCTCATCCATCCACAGATAATGAAAGCCCTTAGAAGATTTCTCAGCACTCTCAAAGCTCAAGACTCTCTCCCAAAGCATTCTGCCAGCTAGCTGTAAGTTGTGCTGGACTTTCCAGATCACAGTGAATAGAGGTTGCTAAAGGACTTTGAATAGGGAGGTTGGGTCAGAGTTAGAGAAACCTCCTGAGCCAGCAGCAGTCCTGCTGGCAGAAGCTGATGTTGCCTTTCTATAACTGAGACAAACTCTTATATTTTGCACAATAAGAGTTGCACATACCCTTACATTTTGGTGTGTGCTGTCATTTAAGGCTCATATGAAGTCATCAAGCCATGTTTTCTGTCAGATCAAGTCACTTTTATTTGTCTCCATCTTAATTTTACCACCTATAAAATGCAGCTAATAACACGCCCTTCTAGTACCCATCAGGATAGTTGCAGGTGTTGTTTTGGGTTAGGCTAAGACCGACTTTATTGAGCAGAAAAGAAACCTAAGACGTGGGAAAGGCAATTAACTCACTGAGGGAGGGAGCAGAGAGGAGGAGGAGGTGGCTCAGGAGCCAACGTGAGAAGTGTACATTTTGGAGAGCTAGAGAAGGAGAAGAGAAAGGAAGATCTTTCCCCTTGTTGCCCTCTGTGTAACCTCTCTGAAAAGCCACAGCAGCAGCTGTCTCAGTTCCTGATTGGTATGAGGTGAAGGGAATGGCCTCTTGCCAGGCTTCTAGTTTCCAGGAAGTATTGGTGATTTCTATTTAATGAAAATATTCTCTAGGAAATAAGACAGAACAATAAGACAGAACCTGAGCCCAAGTGGAGACTGTTGGTTATGAAATCTCTACCCCAAGCTTTTCAGTTCTGCTTCATGCTGCAAATTTGTGTCCTGATTCTCAGACATTGTGATTCTAGTGCTATTTGCCTGACTTTCACTTCCATCTTTTCTGAGCTTGTGAGTCCTTGGTTCTGGAGCGGAAAAATGAGTTTACTCTGTAGACCTAGATTGCCCTCCAAAAGCTGATTATCTTTTTTATAGAAGCAAGACTTCTGTTCTTGGATCAGCTGTGCTCTAGGATATTCTGACCTACAGTCCAATTCTAATCAAATTTGATGGGGGCAGAATATATACATATATTACATATTATATAATACATAAGTACAACAATTAGTTATATGAAAATAAGCATGTGAGCACAGGAAAAAATGTGCCTTTGACAAGTGAGAAAGAGGAAGCAGAAGGTATTCAATCCTTACTAGACATCTGAAAATCCATCCACTCAGGAAAAAGCCTATAGAGAAGCTACAGCTGCAAGGAAAACTTCAGGTGGCTCTTTCATCTTCCCTACAGCCAAATCCAATTAGCCATGAGCCATAAATTTACAGGAAATGAGGCTCATTAGTCTTCCTGTCTGGGGAACTACTTGGTTTTCAGTGTTTAGCACTATAAGTACTGACCTGTGGCAGAAGTGGATGTAGAATTTAGGCTTCTGCCTGCC
Organism: Prinia subflava; assembly: GCF_021018805.1. Taxonomy (NCBI): domain Eukaryota; kingdom Metazoa; phylum Chordata; class Aves; order Passeriformes; family Cisticolidae; genus Prinia; species Prinia subflava. The sequence continues at coordinate 2,676,479 of NC_086249.1, forward strand.
TTGGCTGTGGTTAGAGCCTTTTATGGCAGATATGCTTGGAAACCACAGGTTCAGCAGAGCTGCATGACGAGATCAGAAGCTCAGCTTTCATACAAAATACAGTTTTCACATGAGCCTACAGACAATTCTAACATAGCTATCAACAGTTCACTGAAATCTTCATTCCCTTCTAAGAGATTCAAAGGTCACAGCCGTGAGGTCGTGGGAATTTCATTTGGATAGCACTTAAGGCACATACTTAAAGTCTAAATTATATTATTTTGGTGATCATCCTTCAGCCTGACATCTGTTTAAAACCCTACCTTTGGATGCCTCTGGCAGTTTAAAACATAAGTATTGTCATATACGACTTGCATAATGCAAAATGGGGCAGAGAACCCTCACTTCTGACTGACTAAAAAATACCACACTAAATTTTAAGGTAATTTCAGGCTATATTCCCCATGTGTAGAATGCATTGCCTTAAAGTGATATTACAGTCACTTTATGCATGCAAACTTGCTGGGAAAGTCTGGAAAACATCCCTGTTTCCCTAATATTATCCAGTAACAGTGCGGTATAATTACTCTTTGATGCAGTCTCGCTTTACAATGCCTTCCTAATTGTTTTAAAATTGGTCTGCTTGCTTTTGAAGCATTCACCGGTGAAGAGGGTTAGTGCTTGCCCACCCTAGAACCTGCTACGTGATGAAGTGCTTTTCTTCACTGGCCTCTCAATGCTCAAATATTATGAGCACGAGGCTGTTTCCAGAGGCGAATAAAATGTAATGGTGTGGCAGGTGATGAGGCTTATATCTACAGCTCTAAGATGAATATGATACTGTTTAATTCATACTTAAGTCTGAAAGCATTTGGAACGATCGGTACATTAATGAAATGATAATTTCATGCAAAGTGTCTGACCATTATTTTTCCTGAAAGAGGCCACAGTATTGGCCACATATCTTTATAGGGCTCTTTGAGAATGAGTTATCGGCAACTCTCTTCATGTTTGAATTACATTCCTCTGATCCCAAGTGAAAAACAAGCCTAAAGAATGATTACAATAAGCCATCATTTTCATAGCAGAATGCAGTGTCACTTGTACTGAAACATCTAACATGCAGAGCCCTTTTTCAGTGCACTTTCCATACCAATTTCATTAGCAGGTGGAATAGGGCAACTATGCTAAATGAGTCAGGATTTATCCTTTCAATCTCTTCTTTATCTGATATTTTGCAACCTCAGTGCAACACTTTAACCTCATGATTCAACTGTAATGATCTTGTGCATTCCTCAGAGATATGTTTAATCTTTTTACTTAGATAAGCTCTTGGCTTAACATTACAGTATCAGACAAGCTGAACAGAAGGAGAATGCATTTAACCTAAATAGCATATCAGGAGGAATGCCTTTTTGCCCTAATATTAAACAAAATGGTTAGCACAATTAATAGTCAGCTAGCAGGGATGCAAAATATGCTTATGCAGAGCAACAGAAGCCCAGTCCCACTGTCTGATGAAGCAAAAGATATCACTTTATCTAGAAGGGGTTTAGACCTATCGTCTCCTCAAAAAAAAAAAAAACAAAAAAAGACAGAACAACACTACTGTGCTTTAATTGCATCCCTGTGGTGGCATTGCAGAAGGTGATGAAACACTGAGTCACAGTCAATGTCTAACATATTCAGACTTGAGCTCCCTCTTTGGTGTCTCTAGGTATCAGAACAAGTGGTCTGCTTTTCAGAAGCACCAAATGCTCCCAGCTCCCCACAGAACTGCTCTGTTCTGGGCACTGTTCAAGGTTATTTTTGTCACTGCTTGTGGTAGGACGGCTCTTAAGGGTCTATAAATTACTCTAAATATTCAGATAGACTAGCTGGATCCTGTCCCCAGAAGTGGCCAGGCATAGAGCAGTGAATGAAAAAACCACTCACTAAATTATGCTTCAAAAAGCCTCGTGTCTGTTACCTGTTGTGACCCAACCAGCCTCTGCTTTACAAATCCTGAGAATGGGTATCAGTGAAGGTGGAAAGAGTGTTATCTGGGCTTCAGATTCTTTTATTCTTATCTGGACTACTTCCAAACAAAGGAACATTTTTATTTATTTATTTATTTCAGAAAATCAGTATTCCAGGGTCTGCACCAAAGTGTAATCCTTAGAACACGTGTTTAAACCAAAGGGCTGAACATTTGATATTTCTCTTATTGTAGTCAGAATTGAGACCCTGCTGGAAAATTATCCTTCATCCCCTCATGAACTAATCTGAAAAAAAAATGTTTTTACTATTGTCTGAGTCTTATTTTACTTAAAACCAGGTGTGCTGTGCTTTTACACAAGGTAAGGCTAAATGTCATGATAATGCAAAAAATATTCAATGGCATAAAAATGTTTTGGCAGTGAAAAAATCATTCTGAAATGTAGGAATATCAAGGGAAAAATTTATGATTTCAGAATGTGTTTATATATTAAACAGGTTAAATTAATCGTTCGGTGCAACAAAAAAGGGAGGAAATGCTTCATAAAGTGGATGAAATGCATCAGTTTAATAAAATAATAAATAGCATCCGTATTCTGTTGCAATTGAAAGCATTTGTTGCAATGAAACCAGTTACCCAGTTGTAGTTTTGACATTAACTTTACAGAGATGACATGCAAGTGCTTCTTGTTTAAAATGAAGGTGGTAGGAGGTTAGTTTGGTAATGAAAAGCAGCAAATGCACGAATCTGTAGGTGTATTTTGCCTTCCCATGATTTCCATCAACCTGAGAACCTATTTTGAAAAATAATTACAGGACAGAGCACTGGGCAGAATCAACTACTGCTTGGAAAACAGGAGTGAGAAGGAACACCCAGCTCAGCTGCTGAATGGGGTTTGGTCTTCTGATTACAGCTGCTATCTTCCTCCTCTTGCTTCCTGCATTCCCACACGTAGTATTCACCATGTAGGAAGGTGCATGTAGGGATACTATGTACTCATGAAGGAATTTGGGGAGTTTGAATCAAGATTTTGGAGATTTTAAAAAGCGAAAATTCCTCCACATGGCATGTGAGAGATCTATGGTAGTAGTTTGCTGGGACCTGAGTTCTTCCACACCAGTGAGCTTCTAGGATAGGTGAAACTGAAAACTGATAGACCTTTCTGAAATCCATCCTTCCCTCTGTGCATCCTGTAAACTTTCTGAATGTTTTAGCTTCATCCTGTTTTCTTCCCTCTTTTTTCCTTCTTTTTCCCCTGCTGGAAACTCTGTTCTCCATTAACTTTTCACTGTAGGACTAGAAAAAGGAAGCTTTTGTTTTGTTTTCTCCTAGTAGAAAAACCCTTCAACAGAAATCAATATTATTCCTGCTGAGAGGAGCCCACAGCAATGTGGTGTTTTGGCACTAACTGAGCAGAGGGAGTGCAGCAAGGGAGTCGAGACAGCCATACGTGAGCAAACCTGCTCACCTGCTCGCATGACTGACTCAAATTGGGTCAGCTGCAGAGGAAAAATTGCAGAAATTATTTCTCAAATATTTAGATTTATAATATTTATATTAATATATTTGTAAGAAATTCCTAACAGTTCCTCAAAGCATTCCTAGTGCAAAGGTCAAAAGTGAACGGCAGCACAAATCGAGAGGTGGTTTAATTAACTTACACAGTTACCCTGTAGGTGCAAGAGTATAAAATTTAAGAATTTCTGCTTTCATCCCTTTTCCTGACCAACTCAATGGAGCACAGCCTCAGGCTATGTTTTTTGAATGCCTCTCATTGGCCTAGGTGCTCAGTGAAGTACAAATCACAAAGGTTCCACTGGTGTCAGCAAAGTACTGATGATCTATTCCAGCGTGAGGGTTTGGCCTCTAATGAGTCAAGGATGATATGAAAGATGTAAATGGAGAGCAAGTAATTTAAAAATTAAAGATACTTTAACCAAAGCCTGGAAGTGTGCCTAAAATAATAATTTCCATCCTGTGTTTGAACTTAGACATTCATGAGTTACTTCGTGTTATTCAAAGCTTTACTTACATTCATTGCTGTGAGAACCCCTCCTATAATACACACTACAAGTGACATAGATCACAATCACATCAAAGCAGGTTAGACTTCAGAGAGGATAGACAAGAGGATAATTTGCACTTATGTAGTTTCTTTCATCCAGGGAGTTCAAAAAGCCTGTATTCATTAGGTCTAAACACCACTCCTTATGGTCAGGTAAGTATAAGTACTAACCCACTTTACAGACAAATAAATTTAAAGGCAAAACAAAATAGAGGCAGCAAAATGCACTCACTCTCAGAGTGACAGGAAATACCCCAGTTGCCAAAACTATCCACTCCTATTAATCATCATGGTCTACCCTTCATCCTAGGTCAAATTATTGCCCTTGAGGTAGAAAAGCTTACTTCCAACACATGGCTAACACTATTTGGACCATTCCCAGAGAATAATGTGGGCAAATAATTCCCCTGTACTGTAGGCATTTCATCCAACAGTGGAGGGTTGATTTTGTGGCAGATTATTTGCCAAATTGTCCTTGCACTGTTCTGCACATGGGGCAAATATTAAACAGATAAAAGCAGGCACCAAACAGATAAGGTAAATATCTTTGTCAGAAAGATGAACAATACCATATTACACCAGATCATTACCAAAGACCTAAAAGGCAAAAAAGGCCTATGCACCTCTGACCTCACCAGAGGACATGGCTTTGGGGATGGTTTGATGTGCGTGGCTGGGTTAGAGTTGCCTGCATTCCACACATGCTTCTTGGGGAGGAAAAACAGAAGGAACTCTTCAATCCACTGTTTTAACAGGTATGGAATCACGTCTCTGCTAAGCAACCCACAAACCCGCAAACTAAAAATAAGTGCCTGAATGTACGTGCAGAAAGGAGATTTTTATACTAATTTATAGCACTCAGAAGGGCAGGCTCCCTAAGCCTATAAGAGGAGAAAGGTTAGAGTAGTAAAAACGGTCAGAGAAGGCATTAGCCATTAAATCTCTGGGACAGTTTCTGTGCAGAAACTCACTAAGATACCTTAACTGTGTAAACGAAAGGGCTCAGAAGACCTAGGAAGACGTTAATGAGCCTTTCACCTCAAGGTCAGTGATTGCATCTGGTTTCAAAGTAAACACTAAACACACCATTACCTCTGACAGCTGCTGGTAGCTTTTTGCTAAATAATCTAGAGTAGATGTCAACTTTCTGATAAATAAATATCTAGGTAAACAGCTATTTAATGTTGTTAACCCATCTGGGCAGAAGGGAGTCCTAGAATCATTTAGGTTGGAACAGACCTCTAAAATCATTGTGTCCAACCATCAGCCTAGCACTGCCAAATCCACCAGTAAACCATGACCTCAAGTGTCACACCTACACATCTTTTAAATACCTCCAAGGATTCCTCTACTTCCCAGGGTGGCTTGTTACAGTGCTAGACAACCCTTTCCATGAAGAAATTTTTCCTGATAGCCAATCTACACGTCCCCCGTCACAACCTGAGGCTGTTTTCTCTGTTTCTCACTTTCTGGAAATTGATACTGAAAACTGTGTTTGAATGGAGATCTAATAGCATGGAGGGAGGTTGCAACATCACTGCGACTGTCCAGCTTTTTGGGGCTTTCAGGGAAGGTATGAATTTCCTGTGCATCTTACCTTACTGTGGAACCCTTTAAATTTTTTTTTTATGTTGCAAGGGAAGGAAGATTGGTCTCTTCAGTGGGTGACAGTGTTTTTCTCTTTAAAGGAAAATAGTTGAAAATCAGAGAATAGAGAGACACACTTTAAATTTATAAGAAAGAAAGATCTTTCCTTTCTTCTTTCCTGAAAAACTTTCCTAATAAAAGGTTCAGGTTTGCTGGTAAGAATCTCCCATATCCAAATTTTCCATATGGGAATTTTCTTGAAAAATTATGTTATGGTTATTGAAAAAGGAGTGGTTTATTTTTCAGTTAAATTGACAGTATCAAGGATAATGAAGTTTTGAAAAATGTGACATCTGCCATGGCAAATTCTGCAAAATGGAACAGTAGAATAAAATGCAAAGTCATTGCTGGTTCTATGTATACATAGGGAGTGATCACAGTTTTATGTCTGTGCAGTTTCACCAACAAAGAATTAAGCAGAGTTAAGTTTAGGTCCAAAAAATGAATTGTTTTTTCCTGCTGCTGGTTTACACTCAAGCCAACATGGAAGTCATTGCTTTATTTCTGAACTGATACTACCATGAAGGAAAACAGAATCATAGCTACAGTCTGTACTCACTTACACTTGTATCCATGTAGTCAAGTTAGTTGGAATTTATTTTCAGATCTGAACTTGGCCAGATTTTAGGATGGCATAAATCAGTGCAATTCTGTGCTGTGTCTCCAGCTGAGAATCTGCTCCATACACTTTAAATTAGTCAAGATAAGATACCTAAACAATATGCTAAGAGGAGTAGAAATCTGTTGAAAACTGTAAAAAAAAATGCACGTGTACAAATGACTAAAACCCCTATGTAGCTTAAAGAGGGTTGATCACTAGTTTATATGTAAATCTATGTACTTGTACAATGTCAAGAAAACTTGATGCAGTCTCTCTTCGTAATTCAGTTTCAAAGTGCTGTCATGACTTTCACTCACTGGAAATGCCTTTTTCCACCAAAGCTGCATGTTTTGTCTTGAACAATATTCAAATTAGATGCAAGAGTTGAAATAATATTGTAGGGCAATGGTTCTTTTATCCACATTTTATCTCCTAGCTATAAATTTTATACATTGGATTATATAACTCCCAATAGATCTTGGTATAAGAGACCTCAATAAATCTCAAACCATTCAATACAGAGGAAATTTATTTGTTATTGGTGTCATGTTTTATTAGTGCCCTGCAGTTCAGTCTTGACACTGGAGAGATAGCTCCCTTCTCCAACAAGTAAGAAAAAAAATCTTTACAGCTTTAATTTATGGTAACAACATATTTATTATTTTTTACTATGCATCTTAATTCACAGATTCAGGTATTCCAGCATATTTGTCTGAACATACCTCTTCAAATTCTGTGACATACTTATATTTTATGTCACTGATATAGGCTTCATAAATCAATAGCATTTAACTAGAGTATGCACGGAAAAAAAAGCATGTAAGAGATTTTATTTTCCCATATTGGAAGTAAAAGCCACACAGTAATGAGATGGATGGGTAAATAGACAGAATTTCCCTTTCCTTTTCAATCTCTGGATACCACATCTGTGCGGTACATTGTGCCAAACGCTACTACTGTTTCTGCTGCTGTTGTGTCTCAAAATTGCTTTGTAATTCATGAGCTACGTAGTCATCTCTAGCTCTTGGAATAAAAAGGTAGATTCAGTCTCTTGATATCTATAATGGATATGAGAGTATTCATTTTCTTATTCTCGCTCTACGGTGGATGAATGGAAAAGGAACCTGGCTTTTAGCTTGTGAAAAGAAAGTGGTATCTCATCATTATCATATAAACAGAGTGCTAGGAGTAGGGCTGGGAGGAGCTAGATGTGGAATACACTCCCAGGTTTGAAAAGGCATGAAGAGACAAACAGTACTTGCAGATTTTGTAACCAACAGGGCGCTGATATGTAAGTAAATTTGTGTTGACAGTGGCTAAACAACAAAACCCAGGCCAGCAACTAATCCTCTCCATCCTTCTGGTCCCTCTGGTCACCCCCATGGGTGTAAGGCAAATTCCTCCCGAACTGCAAGCTCCAAAAGTCTCCAAAACAGGAATGTTATGCCGATTATGTGAGGATGTGTTGCCAGTTTCATGCAGTATTCCCAGAAGAAACTGCTGTCATCATGACGAGATTTCCAGGTTCCTTCTAAACTATGTGAACAATCAGCTCTTTTTTCCTTTCCACTGCTTGTCACGAAGGAAAACCGTGGTCTGATTGCAAGATTAGCATCTTACCTGCCTAGGTCTTACCTACCTTCAGCTCTGACTTTCACCATGGCCCAGGGCAACTCCCTTCACCTCACAGTGACACGGAGATAACAATCCCCAGCTCAGCTTTTAGCAGCAAACTCTTCTTTCTGAAAGGGAAATCCTTGGTAATGTCCCATGTTGTCACCAGGCTAACTGGGTCATGTGGTCAAAAGACCACTGTGTTTTTAGTTATCTCAAATTTAGGGAGAATATTATAGCCAGCTTCCAAATTTGCTTCAAGAACAACTTTCCATTTTGACTTCATGAAATCTAGTGCTGTGTCAATTATGCTGAAATGTCATTATTTCTAATAAGAAGCTTTGAAGATGTTTTTACAAAGTTTTTTGAAGTTTTACTGCGTAATGACCTTTGAATTTTGAAATGTGCTTTGAAATGTATGTTGAAAATTGCACTATTAAGCCAACATTGAATTGAAAAGTTTTGAAAATTGCAGCTGAAGGGACAAAATGAAGAAAATGCTAATATTTTGTCCCCATTTGGAACGGAAAAGCATAATTAAAACACAGGACAGAAAATCTCATTTTCAAGAACTCTTTGCAAGCATCCATTTTCTCTCATATTGGTTCTCTCTGTGTCTCTTAGGTATTTTTATTTCAGGACTGTGGTTTTTGCAAAGAATTCTATCTGCAAAGGATTCTAACACACCAGGATAACAGAACATGTTAAGAATATAATCTCACACAGCATGTGACAGTGTTTTCAGTGAAACTCCATCTATCCTTCGGAGAGAACCATCTGACCAAAAGTTAATTTCAGACCTTTGTGCATAAGGCCAAATGCTGAGAGGTGCTGGGTGTGCAGCTGGCATTTGTGGTGATGGCCACCAAAGTCACTGTACTCACTGGCTGCACATTGTGCCTCCAAGTCCCTGAGCTCTGATCTGGAGATAAATTCTGTCCACAGATCTTTATTGCAGTATAGGTGAAACTTAATCTCTTCATCTCATTCCATCAACACTACTGAAAATAAAATAAAATAAAATCTGAGCTCTAACACTAGCTTTCTCAGGAAAATAGCTTTTCCAGCCAGGCTGGACTGGCTGATCAATTCAGTTACTTGGCCTGAATTACAGAAAAACTAAGAGACAGGTGACACATCTCTTCTGATTACTTCCCCCCATTGGAGTTCTAATAGCAGCTTTTGGTTTGCTTGGGGTTTTTCCTGTTTATATGGGATTATTTTCTGTGAGAATGAAAACTTTTCATGTTTGCATTTTAAATAGAACTTTGAAAAGCTTGTTTCAGTTCATTTTTATAACTCTGCTTTTCTTTTACCCTGCAAGCTTCATGTTTTGTTTAAGGTCAAACACCAAAAACAACATTGTTAGTCTGGTAAACTTGTCGCTCCATTTCCAAGGGTGGTGTTTGACCTCCAAGAGCCTCCTTTGTACCCCTATCAACAAGCTTTGTTGTCAAAACAGCACCACGGACCTCCATCCCAGAAAAATGCTGACAGTCAGGGACAGGAGAACATTTTGTCTTGATACTTACTGTTAATTCTACAGGGCATAAGGCCATTTTGTATACAATTTTCTGCCTCCCTTCCTGCAAAAGTTGGGAACTGAGATAGTCCCTTAGCATTGGGAGCACAAGAGATGGGGAAGGAACATGCTGTTTTGCAGAGCATGAGGGCTCCTGTTTTCTGCCAGGCTGCTCTGTCTTGTCTGTGTTGTGGTTTCCAGCAGCTTTCCCCACAGAGCTTCATCTTCTCTTTGCATCTCTACACATGCCACTGTGACCTTGCTTTTTTCTTTTCTAAAATCTTGAGCACAATTTATTTCTTACCTGTTCCCTGTGTTTCTCTCAGACATTTTTCTTCTCTGTCTGTGATTCCTTTTCAGAGAGTTTAAAAGAAAGTTTTAAGTTTCCCACATTTTCTTTGTTTTCTGTCCACTTTTCTCTTTTCCAAGACATCGTTTCAAAGAGGAATCCGTTCCTGACAGCTCTTGTGCATCTGTGGAAGTCACTTGAAGCCCAGTGAATATGTATCTATGTACTGCCTTAAACTCCCACTCTCCTTTGCTTTTCATTTTGCTGCATTTTCTGATGTTCATCTTGTGAGCAATCTTTTTAAGGGAAAAAAAAAATACAGAGACTTGAATTGGGCTGATGGATTCTTACATTACTTTCTTGTTCTGTTAGGCTATAGTGAAAGCATCAGGTAGTGGGGCTTGAGTGCCTCCTGTTTCTGGCTGAGGTGGTTATTTTAGTGAAATAGAAGAACCTGATCAGAAATGTGCTGTGCTCTTAGTGAGACACAGACAATCTCTGAATGCATGGATAACTACATATGGAGCTTTTGAATTCTTGGGCCAGGAGTTCAAATCCATCCACCCTGCCATTTCCTAAAACTCATTACTGCCTCATGGTCACTTTGGACTAATTTGAAATCAGTGAGTGTAGGCAAGGGAGAGAGGAATGGAATTTAGAGGGGGAAGGTAAAAGATCAGGGGTACCACTTCAGATATGACCCCTTTTCCTTGCACTGAGTGAACTTGCATTCTTGTCAGCAGCCTCAGTTAAGGAGGCAAAACTATGGAGACCAAAGTGCACACCAAACTCTTCCTGCCCTGCAAAGATGAGCTGTTGAGGCAGTGCCCAAACACCTGATGAGGCCCCAAGGACCAGATTTTCCTGGCACAGGCTGCTTGAATGCTGGTGGGCTTCAGGCTCCAGGACTGTCAACGTGTCACATTTTAAAACTCATTTTTAAACATCCTTTGATGTTTTATCTGTCTCACCAGAACAATTAGCTCCTGGATGCTCTCCACACAACAAAGAAAATTAATTAGGAAGAGTCAGATGCTGTGATACAGAGCGGTGTTTGGGAGATTGCAGTGTCTCGGGTGGGTTTTGATGTTGCAGCAGCTGAACTGGAGACTGTTGTCATGTGCTGCAGGGTGAAAATGGACAGGGAGATTTTACTGAAAGAGAGAAAGCCACCTTATAAAATCTTTGCATTTCCACCCTAAATGCTAAATGTTGTTTTTCTCTGAGCAGACACATAAAGGGTATCCATGTGGGGCAAGCAGCCACCTTGAGACCCTCTCATGAATATTACAGTCCATGAAAAGCAAGAAAAAGACATACCTGCATGTTTTCAGTTCCTAGATATCCCCTAGCTGGAAATCAAAGTGGAATAGCTCTGCTCTTGCTTCCCCTGTTATGTTTCTAAATGAATTTTCCCTGTAAGGCACTCAGATGCTGAACTTTGATCACAATCACCTGACTTTAAAACCACCAGGTACCAAGAGCCATTTCTTTTCTATGATCCATACAATTCACTGACATGAAAAGAATGCATCCAATGTGACTGAGAGAGACAGAATTCTGATCCCAAGAATTTTAAGTCAGGGTCTCCCATTTATAAAACTTTAGGTACAATAGCATTTTCCACATGCCTGACAGAAAATCGGAGAATTTTTCTCTTTTCCTGTATTTGTTAAATTTTATTTTTAGAGTGGGGTGTTCTTTGGTTGATTTTTTTTTTTTTTAATGAATCCCCCCAAGCTGGTGCAGGTTTCCTCAATCTCCAAACTGGACCATGAAGTTCCAAACATAGATTGTGTCCCTGTTCTGGCAGCAGCTGAGGGAACGGGATTGTTGGGGGAGCTCTGGGCAGCAGTGACGTTCCTCAGAGAATCTGGGGTCCTGCATTGCACCCTGGCAGGCAGAAATGGGAGCCTGACAGCAAAGGCAGGCACAGCTGCAGCTTCACAGGGAACTGTGTGTCCTGGGAAAAGGAATACAGGTGACAGAGCAGGAAATGGTTCAAAAAAATATCAGGAGAGGAGACACCGCTTGTGTAGCAGAGGTTGCTCCTCTAAGTATTATCAACTTCAAAGGGAAGGTGGCCAAATACAATAAAGATAGGCAACTGATGTCCACAATACAATTTTGAAAAGTTTTCTCAAGGATTGAAGGAGGTCTTTGAATGCATAACAAATTTCTTTTTGAGTGGATGTGAGCTGCACACTAATTTTTTCCCATGAGACTCAAAATGTTTTAAAAATATTTTACTCCAGTAGTATTTCATCTGGAATATTTCTTTGTTCTCTTACTGAAGACTAGGAAAAAAAGTGAAATAGTGAAACTTTGAAAGTTAAGACAAAGGAGCAAAATACATGGAGGGCTGAAAGATGTATCAAGTTGTATGTTGCAATTTTCCCTAAGAAGCACAGGCAAAAGTGAAATGAAGGGAAAAAAGAGCTGTGAACCATGATGAAGATGATTAAAGAGGGTACAGAGTAGCTGTCAAAGCAAATATCAAGCAACATTAATAACTTCATAGCAAATCAGAAGACTGTCTCCTGCCTTCCCAAGAAACAAGAGCTTTTGTTGCTGCACAGGGTAAATGGAACTAATCCCAAGTGCAGGTACTAGTCTTTGTCTGTCAGAGATACTCCAGTGTTAATCTGGAGCAGAACAAGAGATTTTAATGGGGTTAATATGACTACAAGCTACCAACTGAGAAAAAAAAAATTGGTTCCAAGATTTCAAGAACCTACAGCTACACAGGAAAAACTCTCTTCTTCCTTGGGGAACTTACGCCTTCAGAGAAATGAAAAAATACATTTTCTTAATGTCCTTTCTTGTGTATGAAGGAGATAAATTTTTCTGTGTACAGAAAAGGGAAGCAATGAGTGTTTGCTGCAATAAGCTCATTTTTTTAGTCAAATGGTTGACATTTTTCTTTCCCTAAAAGCACAGCAAACTTTCATCTAATGCAAATTCACAAAAAATTATGCTTTGGACCACAGAGTGGAATTTTGCCCATCTTTGTTTTCAGCAAGATTTTATCAGATTTTATCCAAGCAAATATCTCTTTTCAGAGCCACAGAGATGAGTTTGTGAGAGATCTGTTGTTATGGCTGGAACTCCCTAACCAATATTTTAGGAAAATTTTCTTCCCATCAGATTTACTATGTCCAACTGATCCCTGCATGCAGGTTAAGAGAACCTTTAACATCAGACATGAGCAAGGGAGCAAAATTATTTCTTTACAGGAATCAAGCAAACTAACTTAAACAATTTGGTGTCAGCATGGTGCAATCAGTGCATAAATGGACACAAGAAAAAATCCTGTGAGCTCGTATGTTTTGTGTCTACAGCTGGAAGCCAATGCTACTCTGAGGCATGTCGGGTCCTCTACTGCCCACAGTTTGAGCTCCTTACACCTTGAAAAGTCTCGCAGGAGGCTACAGCTTGATATCATATGTGGCATGAAACTTTGGTCCCTCATGTTTCTGTAGCACCCACTAGGAAGGGGTATACTGGAATGACTCCTGTGAATATTAAAAGATTAACCACAAGGAACCTATCACTAACAGTAGTGATGCCTGTTTTCAATCTCCTTTTCATATTAGAGAAATTTCCTCTGACTCAGGTCAACCTGGAATTATTCCAGTTTTGTCCCCACTTGATTAACAAGTGCATCTGTTCACTTGTTTAAATGTCCCCCTACTCTGACCTGGCAACTTCTCTTTCGTCTCTTTTTAAACAAAATGATTTTTAAACAAAATGATGTAGATATGCCAGAAGTCAACACTAGCAAACCTTTCTGTATTTTTTATGAAGTTCCACAAAGCTAACAAGAGATAAATTTTGTCAGTTTCTCCTGGAAAACACAACCTACCTACTTATTTTCTGGTCACAATTATGTTTTTCAGATCATAACTCTGCAATCCTGTTCTTCTTGCCTCTGCCTCTTGTGTATAATCTGATTGAGAGCTAATCATCCATTTCACATTTAAAGCTGTTTCTGAGTTTTCAATACAGATATAAAGACAAGAGGGAAATTCATGCTGAGATGTTACACCTCTGCTATGGGATATGTACTCTATATTTTCCAAATACCAGGTTCATATATAGTCCAGTATCCTTCCCCTCCCCTTGAGCTGGCCAGTGAGTCTATCAATGTAATGATCAAATACAGTCTCTTTCTTTCTGTACTTTTTAATGAAATATATCATTCCAAAAGAAGGAAACATGGATTTACTTTGTTCTTTTTCCTTTTTTTTTTTCAATGTATTCTTTCACTGTCTTCATTATGTGAATCAAGATAAAATTTGTTGGGGTTCCCAGCAAAAGCAGACATATTTGAATTATCCACTAGTAACAAATGAGCCTGTGCATGTTGTCCTGGTTTTGCAAAAAGGAGGTTTTACAGTTTCCCATCATGTCTCTGCTTTGAGGAGTTCACCCTCTTCTGTATCTGTGTATAATGATTGCTTAGACATAATAAGGGTGGTGAAAGGGGAGGATGTTCTTCATTAGAACAAAAAGCTGGTAATAGCAGAGGAAAAGGGACCATCTGAGATAAAAGCCTGACTACATGAAAGATAAGATGGGTTGCTCACATGTAATTACTCACTGGAGTCCATATGGCCATGCTGTATTATACCATCCCCACTCAGCCAGCTCGTGGCATTTTGGTGGTGTCTTTCCTGTTATTAACCCTATCTGCCTTGTCAATCCAAAGACTTGATACTTCACTCCTAGAATTAATATTTTTAGTGCCTTAAATATCTTGTTCTGCATTCTGAGCCAGCCCAGCATTTCGGTAGCTGTGATGGAAATAAGGAGTAAAGGAGCCCAAAGGATTTTGTAAGTGATACAGAATTTTCGCTTGATGGAAGATCATGAGGCCTCCTGCAAATGAGATCTGTGATGAAGTCTCAAAATGGCTCTAGCACTGCTTTGTCCCCGAGGAACATCCAGAAATGTTATGTTAGTGGTACTCATTCAGAAGTGTTTTAGCAGATCAGTCCTGTTAACTCCTGTGTCCTTTAGGTTCCCAAGAGTTAGATCACATTTGAAAATGGGATTTGGCATTCTAAGTATTTTAGGTAGAAGCTGTCTGTTTTCTTTTCCTAACTGGAATCAGGCAATTGGAAATTGCTTCCTTATTCCATGTGTGTGTTAATGCAAATATGTGTGGGAAAGTAAGAATTTTAACACAAAATTAACCTCTTTCTCATACATAAAACATTTTTTTAACCTTTTCTTTTTAATGGCTTAATAAAGTACTTGAATATGTTTGATTTGAGGGATCTTGGCATTCCCTCATGCCAGTTTGGCATTGCCAGAGGGAAGTCTTTCCATAGTCTCTGCATAGTCTCTCCATGTGAGGGACTGAAGTATAATGAAGTCGTGAGTCCTCCAGTACAGGAAGAAAAGGTTTTGAAGAAAAAAGGAAGAGTTTCAGGAGAACTTCAATAATTTATAGAGTCGTACAAGAAGCCATCAGCCACTTAGTTCATGAAATAGAACTTTTCAGCCAGTGTATCTTCTCTAAATAGCTCAGTACTGGCAATGTCAATAAAACGTGCAGCCTGTCTAGTCACGCTGCTTCCCTTTACTTCTTTATCAAGAAAATATGCTAAATAGACGAGAGAGCTCAGAAAGGACAATGCATACACATGTGTGTCTAGAGCACTTTCCTCTGAGGATGTGTGCACACATCTGCTGAGCCTCTCAAAGAAAGCTGTAAAGCTGGTTAAAAAGCTTTTTGTTGGTATTTGTGTGAGTTTGGCTGTGTGAATGTGATCTTCATAATGCAGTCTCAGTATTTTCCATGGTTTAAACAACAGAAAGAAAATTCTTTCAAGGCACCAAAAAAAGCTTTCTAATTTTTTAACACCACAGTAAGAAAATGCTTCTCTTTTCTTTTTGCTAACAGCACTCCTCTGGGTGGAATCAATGGTTCCCATCAGGCAAGTGCAGGAACTAACTATGGCGTTGAGATCATGTGGGAAAATTCATCTAAGGAACTTTTAGAGAAAGAAAGCTACTGTGCTTGGCATTCTTTCCCCATCCCAAGACTGCTGTACTCCTGAGTTTGTTTTGTGCTTTATGCAAGTGCTGTAAAGTTAAGAGGGAGATGAAGACATTCATTTGTGAGCTTGGCCACAGACTTCAGCAAGAGTCAGAGCAGGGACTTGCTCAAAACAGAAAATGCACAGAAAATATCTTATTTTGTGAGAAAAAATATTCAGAAAATGCAAATTCCTTAATTGCTATTCAGACTAGAGAAGGGAAGAGTATTATTCACTCTGTCCGTCAGCTTTAGAATAATTAATACAAACAAAAGTTTGAGGATCAGGAAAAATACACATAGGTCTCTTGTTTTGGAAGGGATTATTCCTGAATGTGCTGCTAATCTGACTAATACATTTATGTTACACTTTGGGGGTAAAGGGGATTAGGTGGGAGGAATTAAAGAGATTTGATATGGATACCATATTTGGTAGAACTTCTAATGAGATTACTAAAAAAAAAAAAAGAAAAAGAAAAAGAAGAAAAAAAAAAAAGCTGCCTAATGCATTGACTTGACTTAGACCAGAGACTTTAATGAGATCATGGATTCTGTCTCCAGTAGGGGATATGGTGTCAATGCAGAACTGTGATAATAAAATTCATTGGACACTGATTAACTCAAGGATTGTAGCAGTACCTAATTTGGCACTTAAAATTTCGTGTCTCTAGGAGGTCACAAGGAAACTCTGTGGAAACAGAACAGGGAGTCAGTTCTGTACCAATTCTGAGGCACATTTATTTTCCACCAAGTTAAATTTCATGGATGAAGTTTTATTTTCCTATTTCTTAAAAAGGAGATTTTATGGACGCTTTTTTCCAAATGAACTTGGAGTTGAATCAATGGTCTATCCCTTCTGTTCATGTGATTTCAGATGCCTAAAGCCACAGGATATGAGGTGAGTTATTAGATATGCCTTTCCAAAGAGGAAATGGTGAGACAGAAATGACCTGCCTGAAGTTACAGTTTATAGATTAGAAAAAGGCACAAACAATTAAAAGACGGAGACATTTACAGCAAATTACTTGCAATCAAGCTGCAGCTAAACGAGCTTCTTGATGAGGAAACCAAATTTATGTTGTTTAGAACCACAAAGAAATGTTCACAAAACAAACAAAAAAAATGTTGAAGGTGAGTAAAGCGTTAGCACAGTTGGATACAGATGAGTTGATAAGAGAAATTATGGGTGCAATTAAAGGTCTGGTCTTGGAAAAGAAAAATAACGGTATTAACTACAAAGAGCCTTCCTGTCAAATCCAGTGAGACAAAACCTTAAGAGGTGTAGGACGGATGTTTTCCCCCTCTCTGTTTTCATGTATGACTAGCAACCTCAGTAATCAGTTTTGACTCAAATGAAGCAAAATGTGGCACTTCGAATGAAAACATATATCCTCAAAAAATCATGTATTTAAAGAAAAGGGTGGGTGCCAGGGGAAGGGATAAATACATTTAACACTAGAATTAAACATTTTGTTCTCTCCCACCATAAAAATGTGAATTACCTCTTTGGCAGCTCTTTCAAAAGATCTTTGTGAAGTTATGTATATTCAGCAAGGAAGACAGAAAGTAACACAAAAGCCCTGAAGGCATGTGAAGGCTTCAGTGTGAAGCACCACATTTTTCTCTTTGTTGCTCTATATACATTTTGCATTCAGCATGGTATTCATCAGTTTCACTGAATGCTAGCCATTGTCTACCTATATTTATCCAAAAAAGGGTGACTTTAAAGACTTTGTAATTATGAAAAGGCAAGAGCAAAGCTATCCTTCTCCCTTCTTATTGCCTTGGAATGGAAGGCATAACACAGTAGACAAAAGGAAGGTATAATAGGGCTTCTTATTGGCAGTCAGAAAGCACAAGTATATGTAGAAGGAGATAATACTGTGCTGGCATTTTTCCTTCTCTTGATTCCTCCTGTCCTTTCATTCAAAAAGTTTTGTGTGAACAGAACCCTTTGGAAATAGGCAGGTGGAGAACAAGAGTGAAAAAGTTGCAGTTGTGAGCTAGACGTACTGAGATTTCCAAGTATGAAATTTTGACAACAAAAGTAAAGTGACTGACTCTATCATGTTTAGAACAATAAATCAGAAGCCCAGACTTCTAAGCTCCATAATATTTTGTAGCAGTGAAGAAATAATAATACTATATATATAGTTTTCTGCTCAGTTGAAAATATTTACCATCTGGGAAACTTCCACAATATTGAAAGAAAGAGATTACAATGTGTGGCCCAGTCAGTCATTAAAAAAAACTTATTCTTAAGTTTTTCCAATGATATTGCATAAAGTGATGCTTGCTTAGTTAAGTTTTGAATTTTGAAAATTCAACATAGATTTTGTAGACGTACAGCCTTCATCTTGTTGTTGAAATAAGAACAGACTTTGTGAGGACTTTCTTTGTTACCAAGTGCCTCTTCTCTGTATAATCAAAGGTATTTTTGCACTGTCTGTAAAAATGTGACTCATAGAAAGCAGATTGAGGTCTGGTTTGTAATCGTGAGCTTTGTGCTTCATCACTGGTCTTAATACTGTTCTGAAATGTGATTAGCATTCAGGTCAATGCCCCTAATATGCATTATTTATTTTTACATTACATGATAACCCTTATGCTTAAAGGTATGGAGAATGAGAACAAGCTTCAGCTGTACGTAGTTTTATCGCCATTAATTCTACCTTTGTGCAATCCTTAATTCTGTCTTCTCAGCTTGATGTGGAGATGATCAAAGGAAGGAAGATAAGTTTGGGAGAACTTGCTTTTATTTTTTATCAGGATCATAAGGGCAGCATCATCTGTTTTGAGGGATTGCTGGCAAGATGTGAGATTAGAAACTCAATTTTCATTACTTGTGATTTGGGCATTATTTTGAACACCCCAGAGATGAAGGGTTGGATGATTAGACGGGTAAGTAATGTGAAAAATCTAATGACTTGGAACTGCTGAAGGGAAAATTTGTCTCCTCATTTTTATACCAACTCTTTGAGAAAGTGAAGATGTCTTTGGTTAACTGTTAGGTACTGACTCAGGGGCAGAGGCCTGACAAGAGGGTTGAAGGTTCAGTTTGGTCTAAATGAAGAGAACTACCACAGTCTTTCTGAGAGGACATTTACCTTAGCCCAGTTTATCCTTTCCAGTGCTCAGCAGGAAGCCAACCCAGAGACACTTGAGAAACAGAGTAAGAGAAGAAATGGCTGGATATATCAGTTGTGTCTCCAACAATTTGTCTACCCTACAACTTTTTCTCCTCTTTTAATTTCTGTTGGGCTTCCCCCAGTTAGGTCTGTCCCAGGCAGCATACTTTATCCTCAAGGCATCAAGAGACAGGCAGGGAGTAAATATGGGGCACCTTCAGGTCTTGAATCCCAACCATATTTGTGCCACAACGTTAAAACCAGTGACTGAACATAATTACATTACCTATTTCAGAAGCTGTTCAGTTGCATTTGATCTTGTCTTTCCCTGTAGCTAACATGGAAATAGCCCACTGAATCCTGTTTGCTGTGTTTCTTAAGAATAATAATAATCTCAGTTCATACCGGCCAACTGCATTTCACCAGAATGAACAGGTGAAACACCAAACTTCAGAGCATTCTCCAGTTTCTCTGTTGTAGAGACTAAAACTGGCCTTTAGACAACTAGAAACTTGGCATTAAATGGAAAAATAGAGCGATTAAAGGTGTTTTCATTGCAAAGAGTAAAAAAACCATGGTATTTCAAACAGGATTTAGATTCCCTGCCTCTTCTCCCCCTCAAATGTACAACACAAGTTTCTTCTTTTGCCAGGGACAGGCAACATTCCTGTAAAGGCTTTGGCTCTGATTCAGAACCTCTTCCAGGGTTGCCCTGAATCTGGATAAAGAGTTTTGTTTTTCCAGTCTACATGCAAGGCCCATTCTGTTCATAAAACTTAATTGTAAAAATATATGTTCAGTTGTAAATAGCTTTGAAACTGTGCAGCAGACTTGTCTCTTCCTGCAGTCATGTCTCATCACTTTACAGCTGGAGCTGTGCTTGCACTTCAAGACCCAGACAATCTCTCTCCCTCTTTTGCCAGAGATAAGAGTCAATTCAGAGGGCAACAAAAAAAAAAAAAAAAAGCCATGGAAAACAAACCTTATACTTAGCCATGCTCTTAAAATGCCATGATACACAATGCCTCCAACATTAGCTTAGAGCACCAGGTCAAAAGCTTAACTCTTCTGTCAACAAGCTACATTGAAAATACCCCCATCTTTCTGCCATAAGTCATCTTCGTGTCTGAAATCTCAGGTTAAGAGTCCCATTGA
Organism: Prinia subflava; assembly: GCF_021018805.1. NCBI lineage: Eukaryota > Metazoa > Chordata > Aves > Passeriformes > Cisticolidae > Prinia > Prinia subflava. The sequence goes on from NC_086249.1 coordinate 2,696,503, forward strand.
GTTTGTAGTGCTGGCACTCTGATCAGCTCTAACAGATACCTTCATTTGTAAAACAAAGGAAAAACTTGCTGAGCAGAGCTCTTTATATTGACTTAATCCATCCCCAAAACCTGCTATGTGGGTCTCTACAGATGTAAACACTGAAACACAGTCCTAACTCCATCTTTCAGTAGTTTTCCACTGAAGGCACCAGAATAGCAGCACCTTAAAAGAGTTTGTCAATCTGGACTCCAGATACTAAAGATACAGAGTTCTATGGTGGGACCTGAAGTCTCACTTTAGAATTTTCCTGTGGGAATTTTTACCCATGCCCCTCAGGCCACTTCTCCCAGCAGCTGTCAACCAACCTCAGCTAAAGCACAACCCTCTCTTCTTGTAAGGGCCAGGCCAAGGTAGGAAAAGAGAAGCCATCAGCTGTGATCTGGAACAGAGTCTGCATTTGGAACTTCTTTTCAACTTCCTTCTGCAGATGATCACACACTGCTTTCACATCTTTTTCCCTAGAAGCTCCAGCAACTGTGCAAGAAGAATTGTAATACAACTATTTGGATGGGTGATAAATTGAGAATTATTCATATTGAGCTATATTTACCAATCAAGTCACTAAATGAAGGCATATGATCCCTTATTGTCTGATGCATAGTTCTTTGTTTCCTCAGACATAAGTATGTCCCTCGTTTCTATTCTGAGGGAAAAAGGCTATGTTGGCATTTTTGTGCCAACCTGGAGAAACATTGTTTGCTCAAATTTGTGCTGTCAATTTGAATTTGGAGGTAAAGGACTAAAATCTTCTCAAGAATTGTTTGGTGCTTGGGTAGTTTAGTGGCATCCTGGTTTCTCTTTGCTTTGTCCTGATGCTCTTTCTCCTCTGTTTTCTGATGTTTCTCACACCTCATGTGTGTCACTTTCGCTCCACCTCTCCCCAGTTATCAGGATTGATTGCCTGACCTTGAATGGGAATGAGCACACTCAGTTGTACTTTTGTCCTCCTCTTTTCCCCTCCAATCAACCTGCAAAACCAGTGGCAAAATTCAATTCAGTTTCACAGATGAGAAAAGACCTTTGAGCATTTTCTAAGTTCTATGCAAATAAGGTCCAAGAAAAGAAGAGTCTCTCTCTGAGAAGACAACTAAAAGAGATGCATCCTTTATTTGGCACCTGGGAACCTACACAGAGGGCAGACCAGGTTTCTTTAGTTCTGCTGTGTACAGAGGAACCACGTTCTTTCAGCTTGGTATAGGCTATGCACCTGCTTGCTTTTGGACTGTTTCTGCTGATGAAATGGTGACAGGAGACAGGTCCTCAAGTCTCTGAAGGTGTACATAAGGTCTTCATTGAGGGTGTGTCTGTTTCCTAAGTGCAAGATGCTTAAGTTAGAATTTGATGCATCCTCTGTCATGACTACAGAGAAGAACCATCAAAACCACTCCGTGCAAATGCCAGAGAAAAAGGAACACACAGAACAGGAAGGATTTGCAGTGATCTGCAGTCTGGAGACTTTGGGGATCAGATTGATTTTTGTATACAGTAACCTTTAAGAATTATCAAGAAATATTAAAGGAAAAAAATCTAAAAAATAACTTCTTTGGGGACATCAATACAGTGCAGTACCATCTTAATTTATTAAGGATGTGGATGAATTCTGATCACACCAGGGTTATCATAAAACATACTGTGACAGGGTCTCTCCTGTTTTCAATCTTCCCTACAGGTGTGTCTATGGAAGGAAAAGAGAAGGGCTTCTCTGGGGATCTGCCTTCTTTTCTCCTCAGTGGGGTTCTGGAGAGTGCAAAACCAGGTGCACACGTTGCTACAATGCTGAAGAAGTGTGTCACCTCAGCTACCTGTTCCTCCTCCCTTCAGGCTACTGGTGAGAGGTCCTGCTTGTCAAATGTTGGATTGTTACATTACAACAGTGGCACACTCATCCTGGCCCAACCTACAGCTTGGACCAGGTACATATGAATTAAGACTGAATTCTATCCTTCCAGGATCCTTCCAGCTGAAGGATCAGCTGTGCAAGCCTTAAATTCTGAGTTCTTATCAGTTTTGTTTTATCGTAATACATGGTCTTTCCAGAAAGTCCAGGATGGAAGATGAGCAATGGATGCTTTGAGCAAATATAGTGCAATGATGAGTACAGAGAGACACAGATGAGGTTCAAATTCTACCCCATGGGTGTACAAGCCATGAAAGACAATTCTCTGGTTGAGAACTGACTTAATGGGACAATGACAAATATTTGCCTTATCCCATATTCAGCAATGAGGTTTTCACCTGTTAAGATGCTCATGGGAAAAGGAAAATTCTTCTTTGAAGAACATGAAGAAAGGCTTAGACAAAAGTCAGAACAGGAGAACGCGCATGATACAACAGTGTTTTCAAATCAGAAAGGCATGGTCAGATCCAAGATTCACTCCTGCTCAAGAGAGATTGAGGAATACTACTGTTCCAAATATAAAAATTAATCCTGAATTATAATAGAGAGTTTTATGATCTAGAAAGAGCCACAGTGAAGCAAGCTGCTCTGTCATATGTGACTGGGGAGGTACTTTTCCCCTTTTTTTTTTTGGCAAGTTGTTGAGTTGAAACTGAGAGAAATCCCATCTGAAATTTTTCTCTAAAGACAATCAAAGCTTATTAAAGCCTATGTCAGAAGAAGGGGTTAACATTGTGTGCTTATACAGTTGTCAGGAGTTAACTGTGACAGTTTCAACCTTTATTCCACCAGCTCCATTCAGCTACTCTAGGGAGTGGTTTTGTGCTTGTATAATTCTCCATCTCATTTAGAGTGGAGCACAAGCTGTTGAAGTGTAATGTCGAACTTGCACTTTCTTGTGTATTTATGTATGGAAGGCAGATTCATTATGCAGCTGCTCTAAACCTTAAAACAGGTAATGGATTTATCAGCATTTTATTAAAGGAAGACAAAATGATAGGAGGAGGTTATTTTTTTAAGTATCTCACCTCCACCTTTATTTCAAAAATCCATTACCTGTCCTCTGACTTTTCTGTGAGTGTTCTTTCCTCAGTTATCCATTATTTCCACTGCTGGCTTTTGTCTGAAGAAGGATTACAATAGCTCCATTAGCACTTGCTTCTTAATGGGAGGTCTGGGTGAGAAGTGGTGTTAAAGCAAGGACATACTGGAGGGGTTGTATTTACTGAACAAAGACTACTACCCATGGTTCAGGATACTGCTCTGATCCACATTGTTTGTTCTCACCACCCTGCAGCAGTTCCAGGCACTTCAGTAATTTCACTGCTGGTGAACACTGCAAGAAGGATCAGAGTAGGTCCTGGTGTCTTTGAAGAGCTGGGCTTCAAAACGCTCTGTGCAAAGTGAGACCTGTCTGGAGTGTGCAGCTACATTATCACATCCCTGCAGATTTCTGTGTTTCTCTAACAAAGCCACTGAGGAGGGTTTGTCCTCAGTTTCACTGTGGATGGTGCAGAGCTGCAGTGCTCTGGGGTCACAGAAGCCCTGTGCTTTACCAGTCTGGATGGCCACTGTGGCCACCACTGTTGGGAGTCTGGTGGTTGCTTTTCATCCCTTAGGATACAGGAGTTGCCACACTGACAAGTCCTAATCCTGGGAAAACAGAAGGGAAGACACCTTCTTGCTTGATACTGACACCACAAAAAATCGACTTGACACCAGTTTAGGTGGAGAATGGAAATTTTTGCATCAGTCCACATTATAGACAGTTAATCAGATTACAGTGAGTTTATCACTGGGAGAGTAGGAAAGACTGTCTCAGGAATCTGATGGGCTGTTTTAAAATAATGGCTATTAGCATGGCCTGGAAATGGCCAGGCTGAAAGTGCTGAGTTATCCACTGCACTGGAGACAGTTTGGAGAATGTATAAAAGAAAGTGCTCCAATTCTAAAGAAGGCAGCTCTGTAAAGTTATTTGTATGCCTTTAGACTGCTTTGAGCAGGGAAATAGGACTTTGCTTCTGAGTGGAAACCATAGAGACATTTAATTACACTACAAAAAATATACACAATAAACAAGTCTATTTTATTTTATTTTATTTTTTTTCAGCCAAATATACTAGAGAGCCCTGGAGAGAAAATATATTTTAGTACTTTACAGTTACAATTGCAATTTATGTTAGTCTAGTGTCTTTCATATGAGAAGTACCGTATCATAAAACACTTTACAGTCTGTTTATCAATACAATAAACTGAGAATATTGCTCAATTTACTTTATTAGAACTTGCTGAGAGATACAAAAAGAAAACCAGCTTGGATTGCTAGTACTTTTTTTTTTTTTAAGCAAGTGAAACTTTGGGGAGGGTAAACATAGCTAGATACAGTCTTAGTTATGTAAGAGTGTAAAAAAAGCTTTAGATAATAAGAAAGGGTAGATGTAGGGACAGATTTCTCATCAAAATCATCCTAGAAATGGCTGGACTGCAAAGCACATCAAGAAATTTTAGTAAGGCTTAGACTCAAATTAAACCATTATGATATCACTATTTTTGCTTGCTTGAATTGTAGGTTATTGTGCAAGTTGTTTTTATGGCCAGCATTTACTGGAATTTGTTTCATTAAATATCCTTGTGGTACTGCAGGATCTTGCTGTAATGTTTCAACAGGAGTATTCATATGAAAATTTATGACAGCAGCAGAAAACAAAGATTTTAATAGGCAAAAGTTTCTTTATTTCTATACATTTGGAATCAGTCACAAATAGACCATGGGCAATAACCAGTTTGGCACCAGAACTTAATAAGACATAGACATGGATTTCTTGAGTTTTAAAACATTTCGAGTACTCTGAGTACAAGTGCTTAACCCACCTCAGGAACTGCTGCCAGTTGTTCTACACGGCACTCACCCAGAGCAATGGGGCCATGCACATCCCCTGTGCCCACACACAGGCCTTGCTGTGTGGGGCTGCTGTGCATCTGCCAATGCTTTTAATGAGCATCCGAAAGGCACATTTTCCTAGCCTGAGATTATAAACACAAACGTGCATTAATTGCGTCAGCAGGTTACTGAATTCTCTTCTGCAGCAATATCACTGACAGCCGGAGGTAAAGCTGTTCCAGAGGCTTAAGTGGGCACTTCCATATGTTGACAGATTTTGATCTTTTTTGAGCTTAACCTCATTTTGTAAGGCTCTGTTTTGAGATGATTGAAGTTTTTCGTTGGGTTGCTTGTTATCAATATTTGAAAAAATATTTCCAAATTTTCCCCTGTCCTAGTGCAGTTTCTAAGTTTTCAGTCTGTCTTATTATAAAAATAATTATAGGTATTATTGCTTTGGAAATTTTTATCACAAACTTCAAACTAGCCCGAATTTCATGCTATGTCAATTTATTATAAATTATAATAGTTATCTTTTTACATGATTATTTGTGTGTCTCTACAATGTTGTTTTGCCTTGCTTTGTAAACAATTGTTACCATCAAAACCACTGGCATCTCAAAACTGTGCTTGATATTTTTACATGTATATCTGTAACACTCTACCCTATCATTAAGTGGTAACTGAAAGATATTAGTTTACAAGATTAGATTCAGAAAGGCAAATATCTGCAATAACAGGAGATTAGAACAAATAAACTAATTATGCACTGAAAAATATCAGTTCAGGTGATTCATTGCTGCTAATTTCAGCACAGCAAGAAGTGTATTCTATTTCAGTTGCCATCAGAAACTCTTCAGGAATGCCAGCATAAACCCAAAGGGGAGAAATGCAAAACCCATCAGATGTTTGGAATGCAAAGATATATTTTATCCAGTATGAGATTGCCAGGTACAACAAGGTCACCTCTGAAGACTGGGAAACTCAAGTTTTGAAACACAGGGTCACTGTTTTCCTAATTGCTTTGGACACCCCTGCATTATTTAGTAGTTATGTGTTCAGTAAGAACACCCTTTCACAGTAACTTCCAGACAAGATGACATCAGTGCAACGCTGCAAGAACTAGAAGACAGTGTGAGCTCTATTTGTGTTTCTGTCAGCATTTAATTGAATTGTCTGTGAGGAATTGCTCGGCCTGGAGCAATTACTATCAAGAGCAGAACTATTACTTTAAATCTTCTATACCTTCTTCCTTCTTTAGAAACCACTTTTTGTATATCTTGCAACCTCATTTGCTTCCCAGATGTAATCATGTACTTCAGGACATGCAAAATCAGGTCAGAGGCTGTGGTCAAATAGGCAAACCTATATATTTTACTGGTCTTAATATTTATCAGGTGGTATTTGAATCTCAGAGCTTCTGGTTTCCAATTTTCAGAGTTAAGTTGATAAAACATCCATGTTTGACAGTACTTCATGGAAAAAGGAGTTTGGTGGCTGCTCATGCTAGAATGAAAAGTCACAAACATAATTTTTCAATGAATTGGCTACAGGCCTATATACTCCATTAGACAGAAGACCTGTACTGTTCTACTGAATTTCAATTATGGCCTGGCTAAAGGAAAAGGAAAGTAGGGTTTCTGCCTTCATACTGCTAAGTGGCTCTAAGCTGCAGCCTTTACCACCTTCTCTTTGTTTGCATATTCAAAGTTCAGATTAAGTCTGGCACCCCAGACTCTAATTTTAATGTTAAGCACATATGAAGGACATAATTGTGTTTGGCCCTCTAAGAAAAAGTAGTTTCCTTTAGCAATACCTTTGAGGCATATTCCTAAAAATGGTGATGGAATAAAATAGCAGACTGAGAGTGGAAAGGAATAAATAAGGTACTCAAAGAAAATAGTGACAAAAGAAGTCAAAAATCAATCAAGCTTTAAATGCTGATAAAGAAAAGAAGTTTAATGTACCATCAAAGAGAAACAGTTGTGCTGTTAAGGAAAAGAGCATCAAAGAAATTAATGAGAGATTAATCCACAGGAAGAAAGAAATCATCATAGCAAGGTGGGGAAACCTGGAACAAAAGGTAAGGGATGAGAAGTGGTTTTGTCTTGTTCAAACGTAAGTGTGCATGTAGCATTTGGGAATAACATTATTTTGCTTTGAAATTTGCATTAAAATGAAATCTTAATCACAATAGAAGGAAAATGAATGCATATGCGGAGGGTGAAAGAAAAAAGGACCCTAAATCACAACAACCAAAATGAAAACATCAATGACAAATGAAGCGGAAAAACAGAGAGACAGGGTAGGGTACTAATGAAGACAGACTAGAGGGATGTGAGTGGGAAGAGAGAAGCTGTAGAAATGTGTCATGTGCTATAAACATCTATCCCATGGAAAATCAGAAGGCCCAGATCAGGGATTGGAGGGCAATGGATGAGCTGGCTGGAGGGGCAGAGGAAAATGTACGTCACTAGAAACTTAGCAGGGTAGGAAGCTAAACACTTCATGACTATGGGAGGTGGTTTGGCTGTGAAAAATATAAAATTGCTTCTGCTGCTTGTCTGACCAAGATAATATTTAAAAATTCTATTTTAACATGAAGTTAAAATAGAAATAGTGTAGGAATTCTGGAAACTGAGAATTTGGTATTTTAGAATATAGTAATACATGTGACTCAGGATTGAAGGCTTTGGGCATTGTCTGGGTCCTTCTTCTTCACCTTCTTCCTTCTTCTTCATGGGTTTGGGTGGTTTTCTGTAATTGGTTGAGAGACGTCCGCACTGCGGGCCTTGGGTGGTCGTTATTGAGTCAAAAGAATAAATAATATGTGTCATCTTGTAATTGGGTAATTAGAGTTAAATAACCTTGGAAAGAGTCAGAGGTACTCCATTTTACCTGATTTCTCTAACTTGTTAGTTAGAGCTCACGTCTCTGGAGTCTGTAAATCGAAAAGAAATAATAAACAACCAAGTCCTTACTTGAAAACCATATTTCAAATGTCTTAATCCTGACCTCGGCAGAGAATAAAGAAACCAGAACTGTAACAAACTAGTATCTGTAAAGAAATATATTTACTTATATTGATAAAAATACTTCTCTGGTGCTTTCAAACTTGCCTGTATTTAAACCTTTTCGACCTTCAACCATTTAATGCCTTCTAAGAAACAGTAAGTTTGAAACTCTCCTATGCACCAAAGCAATCTCATCAGTCTGACACTGAGCAGCTACCTACCCCACTTCCCTACTGCAGGCAAGGCTTTGGATTTGTGTATAAACTTGGAAGCTGTGCTCTGAAGACAGGAGGATTCAGGCTTTCCCAGGAATGTCCTTCTAAATCTGACATCGAGAGTGATTTTTTTTCTTTGGTTGGTCGGGAGTTTTTGGTCACAGAACTCAATATCTATACTTTTGAATGGACTTGCAACACTTTGAGGTGCATGTCATGGAGTAAACTCCAGGAGAATGCTTATGCAGTTTCTATTCTGTTAAGAGATTTAATACTGATCCAAGTCCACTACAGGAATCCACATAAGAATCTACTCTAATGTGAAGTAAAGTAAGGCAGGACAGCAGGGTCAGAGGATAATTTGGGTGGGAAGGGACTGCTGGAGGTCATCCTGGCCAAAGAAGGGGCAAATTAGATCATGGCCTCCTCCAGCTGGGGTGAAACATCTCTGAGACTAGAATTTCCACAAGCTCACAGGTACCCCCTCCAGTCTTCAAACACCCTCAGTGTGACTGCCCCCCATCTAATTGGAATTGCCTTCTTTGCAACCTGGAACTGTAATTTCCCAAAAGTGCTTAGAGAAGAATCTGATTCTGCCTTCACTAGATGCATCTGTTAAGGAGTTGAAATAGATAGTATATGATTTTGCCATTCCTTCTTAGAACTAAGGAAACCTACTTTTCTCAGCCTTTGCGCATCATGTACTCCTGACTCCTCCTAAAGGATGCTAGTACTAATAAAAAGTATTAATTCTAAAATTCAAGTAGTTATTTTAAAATTAACTGATCAGAAAAGTTTGGTTTGTGGGGTTTTTTGTTTGTTAGTTTGGTTTTTTTAAATATGACGTTTAAAACATGTAGTATATCCTGCCAGATAATATTAAAAAGAGTGAAAAGATAGGATCTCACAAGAAACTTATGTTTAGATAAAAAACAGACTATTGCTTTAGGTAGGATAAAAATGTACAAATGTACCTTCATTCTCTGGGGCATAAATCGACCTTTAATGCAATTGGTTAAGTAATAAACCCTTGTTAGATCCATATTTTGTCAGTATATAATTTACTCATGCACTGTGCTGAAGTATCAGACACCGGCTAGTGGATTAAATAGTTTGAATGCCTGATTTTACCATGCCCTTGTGAAAAGAGTACAAGAAAGAACTGCTAGCCACCCCTGTTTGCCTCAGCCTTCAATACCTGCAGAGAGTCGTAAGGCTCTGTAATAAAGAACATACATTCTGGTCTGCCCTTGAATGTACCCCAAAAAACACAAGAGGGAGAGGGAGAGGGAGAGGGAGAGGGAGAGGGAGAGGGAGAGGGAGAGGGAGAGGGAGAGGGAGAGGGAGAGGGAGAGGGAGAGGGAGAGGGAGAGGGAGAGGGAGAGGGAGAGGGAGAGGGAGAGGGAGAGGGAGAGGGAGAGGGAGAGGGAGAGGGAGAGGGAGAGGGAGAGGGAGAGGGAGAGGGAGAGGGAGAGGAAATTCAAGGATATTCGAGGAGAGGAAGGCAGGAAGGCAGGAGGGCAGGAGGGAAGGATGGAAGGAAGGAAGGAAGGAAGGAAGGAAGGAAGGAAGGAAGGAAGGAAGGAAGGAAGGAAGGAAGGAAGGAAGGAAGGAAGGAAGGAAGGAAGGAAGGAAGGAAGGAAGGAAGGAAGGAAGGAAGGAAGGAAGGAAGGAAGGAAGGAAGGAAGGAAGGAAGGAAGGAAGGAAGGAAGGAAGGAAGGAAGGAAGGAAGGAAGGAAGGAAGGAAGGAAGGAAGGAAGGAAGGAAGGAAGGAAGGAAGGAAGGAAGGAAAAGAAAGAAAGAAAGAAAGAAAACCCATCTAAAATATTTGAATCTAAACCCCCTCAGAGACAAAAGAGAATTTATGGGGGACTGTGAGTGTTCACTGACATTACAGCTGTAAGAGGTTTTGTTGACTTGGCCTCACGTTACTGAGACATTCAACAGAGAGGGGCTGACCTGCCTTTTCCTCTGTGAACTATGACCAGTAGTACAAGGAAGCTGTATATGGGCAACATCCACAACTTGACATGTAAAACTTTATTTCTTAGATTCATGGAATGGTTTGAGTTAGAAGGGATCTTAAAATTTTGGCATCTAATTTTGACTCCCTGCCATGAGCAGGGACACCTTCCACTAGACCAGGTGGTCAGAGCCCCATCTAACGTTGTCTCGAATATTTCCAGGTATGGGGCATCCACAAATGCCCTGCCTCAGTCGACTATGGCAGTGCCCCACCATGTTCACAGTTAAGAATTGTTCCTAAAACTCAATCTAAACCTATCCTCTTTTGGTTTGAAACCATTACCTGGTATTATGACTATGCGTCCTTGCAATGTTTTCTTTTTCCTCTGGTTGATTTACATATTTGGATGTTTCTCAGAATATCCTTTAACTGGTCAGCAAAATAGAACCCAATGAAGCTCTGAAAGTAAATGCTACTGAGTTCTGTAAAAGGCCAGAGTGTAAGGCTGGGTAGAAAATTTTGGGTTAAGAAGAAGGGTTTCTCATGTTTGTTGTGTGGGTCACTGACTGAAGTAAGGGGCCTGGGCTCTCCAGAACTTCACTATTTACTCTGGCTCTCTCCAGCTCATCAGAGTTACCTCCAGTGAGTTGGTCTCAGTAACCTCACAGACTTATGTGTTGCTCTTGGCTTCCCTTCCATGTGTTCATCTCCTACTGAAGTGTAGTGCTGTTGGGACATGCTGTAAATTGCACTCACTGGAAAGCAGAACAAAGATCTGGGCAATCCTGGAAGCTCATGGAGGCAGTGATCCCTTGGGGTGCTTTCTGCATCCCTAGAATACAGGGAGAGTGATAGTGGAAGGAGCAAACTAGGAGGCCAAGTGAAGTAAAATGAGGCCAAGGGGAAGAAATTGGCCTTGTGATGAAATGCAAAGGCTGGTGCATTCTTGCCTGCTGCCAGTCTAGTCTGGCTTCTGGCCACGGATGAGAGTGGCTTGCAGCCAATAACTGGGGTCCTTCCATTTTCCATGCCCTCTCACCACTAGCACTACCACGGCTCCCTGATCAATTATAGAGGCTCCAGTCTTTCCTTCAGTCTTGGCTTCAGCAGACCATAGTAATTTACACACCTGTTTTGTCTGCATAAGAGACAGAGAGAGGTATTTAATATCTCACTTTCTTCAATCTGTTGCTTGGCCTAAGTCAATTTTTCCTATTTTTTTTCTTTCTTCTTAGTACTAGTGTTAGGTACTAAGAGGGAACTAGCTTGTCTTGCAAGCTGAAGAATATGTGTGATTACGAAGCAAAATAGCTAATAAATGTCAGAGCTTGCTTTCTTTAAAACTGTACTAGAAGGAGGCTACTTTGTCTGAGGAGAATGATTGGAGAGGGAGGACTGTGGCCTGGGTCAGCCTTTGATTTTTCTGATTGTAAAGGGATGCAATACAATTCAGGTCTGACTCCATCATTATCTTCTTTTCACCTCCATCTCTAACCCAAAGAGACCCTAGGTAAAGTAAGTTCATCCTTCCTGCCTTGCAAGCACTGAGACCCTCTTAGCAGGCTGAGGGCAACCATGTGCATAGATTTTTCCCCTTGTTAATAGGCTGAGACCACCAGCTCTCAAAAACAAAGGAATACCAGTGGTTTCTTTTTTTTTTTTTTTTCCTCTTTTTTTTTTTTATTTCTTTAATTACCATTGATGTGGCTCACAGTTTGAACCAGCAGGTATCCCTCCCACCCTCTTCCTGGATTGTGCAAAACCTTTATTTGTTTTTAAACCTATTGTGACTGCTTCAAACAGGAGGGTGTTAGGTAAGCAGCAGGTGAGGTGGTGCTACATGAGCAGTAAAGCTGACTGGGGGAGCGTGAAGAGACTGATGGCAGAATGATAAAAGACCATTGAAGAATATCTGTGTTTGTCATGGACCTGCAGATGCACTCCTTTGTCTCCTTGACTCAGGAAGAAAACAGTCCCACACTGCACTCACTCTCTGGGAAATGGATATTCCCACTTCAGAAACCAAAACCCAACAGTTTGTATTTTTATATATGCAGCTATTTGAACTAGGATAGGAATATCTACCCACTTTGGCAAGGAACTGATATTTATATGTTGGCATCTCAAATGTGTGACAGCTGACTGGCAAAAGGTGTGAAGGAAGCAGAAGCTGATCAAAGACCAGACTGTTCCCAGATATGTTTTGGATCGATGTTACAGCTCTCCACTCACACAGAGAAAAGACAGGATAGAAACTACTGCATAATTAAATCCCTGTAGGTTGAGGGCTTTCCAGTGAGTGTCTACAACCTCTTCAGGCTAGTTTCAAGGATGATGCTTGAATTGTGCTCATGTGACCTTAGGAGTCATCTGGTATAAAGTAGGGAAAAAGATTTAATTACAGAGAACAGATAATCTTTGTTCTAATGCCTTTAATGCTATCACTTTCTCTGCAGCTGCTTCATACATAATAACAGCTTAGCTTTCATTACAGATATATATTTTTTTAAAAGGCAGTATCCTCCTGTCACCACATAAGCAGCACTGTTTTCATTCATTTAAAGTCATCATTTCTCTCTGGCTATAGGGTATTGCATTCTATGTCATTCCATATAATAGTCTTCTAGGAATACATATTTTCACCTTTATTATTGCCATTGCTTCAGTGAACAAGTGCCCATGGAACAAAATTGCAAATGATGCATGCAGAAAGTTGGCAATAAGCTGTGTTTCCTCTGTTGGTGTGCTACACTGACCCTTAGGAATGAGACAATACACAGTACAATGTGAAGTGTCTTTTGGGAAGGTGGAATGTCTGAGGGAAAGAGTCAGCAGTAGTGTTTCCTCCAGAGAGCTGAAATCATTCAATGACTCACTCTCACACAGTGTTAGTTGTGTTTGACATGAAGGACAGGTGCTTCAGCATATTATGATGGACAACAGAACATTTTTCCATCTTGGATAGTCTGTTAGTTTAGTTTAGTTTCCACTGATACCAGCCTGTGATAGCATCAGAGTGTCAGCTTTGCTTAAAGAGGGTTTGTGACTGAGGGCCAAACCTGTTCTTGAAAATGTTTATGATTTGTGATAGTATTTCTATACCTGAAAAATTCCAAAGATAGACATTGTGAAAATACGATTTTGGTGGTAAACCTTTTGGCTGAAACAATTTTGAGGTTAAGCTGTACCAACACTAATGGTGTTACTGGGCTCTCCCTTTCACCCTGTAGGACTGGCCTCAGTGAAGTTTTACCTAGCAGTAGGGGTGGGTAAAGTGCTGAAGGCAGAGTTATCTTTGCTGCCCACTTCCTTCAGTCAGGGATGACACACACAGCTGCGTGTGGGGCTGTCCATGGTACAACACCTCTGCACGGACAAACAGAGGAATTTAATCTCCCCACCTGTCACTAGTCTGTCACAGGAGCTGGATCTGCTTTGAGAAAAGTCAGGTGCAACCTCTGCATACCAGAAGTGGGGAATCAGCAGGTTGTGTTAGGACACCCGCCTGTGGAGGAGTGAATGCAGAGTGTGTCAGTTTGGGGCTGGTTGTCTGGCTATGTTCTCTTTTGGCATGAATTCTTCAGGATTTCTGGTAAATAGTACCTGCTGCTACCAGGATCGGAGATAATCAACAGCTGGAGTATAAATAAGGATTTTTTTTTTTTTTTATTAAAGAGTTTACTTGGAATTCTCAATATAGAGGCATAAACTGCTGCTCCATTGTAATTCAGAAAGCCTCCTACTTGCAGCAAATCTGCTGCTGGGACAGCACCACTGAAGGGTTTGTGCAAATGTCTCCCTGTCACTCCAGTGCTACTTCATAGGCAGCACAGAGCAAGCCCTGAAGGATAACTCGCATAATGAGTTCTCCCCCTCTGCAGAGAAGAAAAGTGATCCCCAGATGACATACCAGAGAAGCAGGAGGTTAATTTTATTTGAAATTCCCTTAACTAAGAATTTCGTCTCAATAGGTGAGTAAATTGAACCACCAGAGCAGATGGGTTGATGCTCTAAATCCCATGCCACAAGTCTTGTACTATTTTTCAAGAAACAAAGAAGAAACAACAGCTCTTTCCTGATTTTGAGCAACCTTTTCCTCATTAAGGTGTAACGCAATGCTTTGAAGATGCTTACAGACCTTTGGCACCTTGGGTATTACAGCTCATGGGCATATGCAATATTAAAAATAAAAGATTAATTTAGGATAGACCCTTGAACCTAGCTTTTCATCTGTGTCCCAGAAGAAACACAGTACAGATTAGCAAAGCACAGACATATATGCAAAGGCTTATATGTATCTCCTTGTTTCCTAACCCAAGTAGATTAATAACAAAAGCATTTAGCCTCTTAGACCCTGCATATAGATGATCAGTGTACTTTCCTTCTCTTTTCTCCCCCATGAGATCATATATCTTTTTTTAAAAAAAAAAAATATTCTGCCTTTTGACAAGGTGGTGTGCATTCTTCCTGATACTAGCTCCAGGCAAATGTATCAGTCACACAGAATGGAAGGCATTTTGGGAGGGTGTTGTCTTATATCTTGGCCATATGATGCCAAAATGGTGTCAAAGCGTCAAGTTCTCTGATAATCACTCTATAAAAATAGGTTATTTTGAAACAGGTGTCTTGAGTTTCATTGGGATAATCAAGTGAGAAATGAGTAAGTTGGACAGGTTTTACTGTTGTGGGAATTTTATTGCTCAAGCAAGTAATTAAATTGTTCACACAGAAATCACCTCACAATAAAAATACATTTATGACAGGATGGTCTTGTTCATCTTGATGAACCAGGCCCCCAGCTCTTCTTCAGATTGTGTGTGCATGTAGGTTCAGTGTGAGCAATTTGGAAGTTATACTATCACAGCTTGTGTGCACAAGATTTTACAATAACACCAAAATATACTTGATGCCCAATATTTATATTACAGAATAGTAAAGAAAGTGGGCTCAGAGCTGCTTCTAGAAGGAATGAACACATCTTCAAAAAAGTTCCATGCTCCTTAGAGATTCAAAAGTTCAGAAATGTGACAGTCCACAAACAGTGGTTACAGCTAAATAGTATATTTAAACATTAACAGTGGGATTCAAATTTTTTAAACTAATAATATTTGTGCACTTTTCTAAATATGAACAAAAAAACCATTCTCAAATGGTTACTTGATAGTTTAGCTCTTTATGAAAGCACAGTTTAACAGGATCTCAAAATTAAACAAGGCATTCCTTTAGGTATTTCCAGTCACACCCCTCTCTTAAATTACATTTTTGTCTGTGAGAAAGATTGAAGGATGACCCCCTGGTTATTCTGGAATTTCAGCAATCTTCAATTAACTAAAGTCTAAAACTTTCCAGAGCACTTGTCCTGATCATTGAGTCATCCTTGCACTGATAAAAATCTCAGGCTATTCTTTCATTTATTTGTCTCTTCATTTATCTGCCTGTCTTTGTAGATACAAACAACAGAATAAAAAAAAAAAAAGAAATATTACATAATTATGAAAGTTTCCTTGGAGGGACAAGTCACCTCTGGGCAAAGTGTAGCCATGGAAAATTCCAGATAGCACGGGATGTTTTTTTTCCTTTGGAAAATACCAGTGTTTCAAAAGGACCACGGGAAGGGACAGGCAGACTCCAGCCACAGCAAGCACTCAGGGAAAGCTTTGTTTTGGACACTGCTGAAACGCAGCTGCTGCAGCAGCAGCCACCCAGCCTGGGCAGGCTTGTCCTGAAGGAGCTCGAGAGAGTAAAACCTGTGCCCTTTATGTGTGTGGTGATGCTCTTGAGAGTTTCACGGGGCTGTTGTCCTGCCTCAGGCCAGGGCTGAGGAAGGATTCCTCTCAGGCTGTCCCTGGGGCCCGAGGCTGGTGACAATGTTGGGGTGCCCATCACTTGTCCCCCGTCCCGTCTCCAGACAGTGACCCTGTGATTTCTGCCGTGCTCGAGGACTTGCTTGGGACATTCGGTCTGTCCCCACAAACAAGGCAGGAAACGTTCCCACGTGTGAGAGTGATTTTCTCCTCATCTAGTCTTTTCCAAGTGTCACTCACCTAGCAGAACTTAGAAGGTGAAGTAGGGAACCCCCACCTTATGTTAAACAGCTTGCTGACAAACGATGTCTGGACACTTTTCTCAAAGTACACATTTTCTCTCTGCAGAAACACAGCACACACCATTTTTTGCCAGTGCATTTAGCCTCTGCGGCATCAAAGTTTTACTCTGTGCCGGGAGGGAATGAGGTGCCCCAGCTGAAATGCCCTCGTTTCCCTCTTGGGGAGGATTTGGGAGCAGCCCTCCAGCCCAGGGCAGCGGGCAGGGGGAGGCCCAGGTGGGGGAGCTCTCACTGCGTGGGAAGGGAGAAGGGAGGATGCTCCCAAAGCTCCTGCCCATCCTGGACATCACCTTCAGTTTTATTCTCACCCAGCATCGCAGGATCGGTATATCCAAGCTTCCTTTGTGCTCCAGGCTTTACCAGTGGGTTTCTCATGGTCCTTAAAGATCACCTCATATCTTTGTTCTCAAAGTGGAGGTGGCAGGTCTCAGTTTGTTTCAAACACTGCTGTGGTGGCACTGATTTTTCAAAAGAGCTCAGTTTTATCTCTGGGCATGCAGGGGCACTTTCCTTTATGTCTCTTGGGAGCTCAACAATGTGTTGTGTGAAAAGGATTGGACTGGATGCTGAACACAATTGGTTATTTTACTGGAATGCCAAAAAAGGATCTTATTTTCAGAAACATGTTAAATACGAGGGGTATAGAAAGTAAAATATGATAAATCAGTAGTGTATTGTACATTGAGTGTGTTTGCCTGCTGAACCCATTTGGGTCTTTTGAGAGGAACAAACTGGAGGGAGTTCAGTAGGAAGCAGCAAATCCTGGGAGTAGAATGAAAGAATTCAGACAAAATACTGACATTATTTAATTATCCAATGTATTGCTAGGTAATAACTAAGGAGAAATGATGATATAATAGACTAAAAATATTTGAAGTGCAAAAACATCCAGGAATGAAGGTGTACCCAAGCATGATTAAGAGACATGGGGACGTAAAACTCAAGTGGAGATGCATTTAAGCCAAAAGGCAGGTTAGTTTTTGAAAGGAAGACTGAAATATCTTGCAAAGATGCTACTGAAAACTTATGACTTGTGAAAGTAGTTTGAGCAAAATAACTCAAGAGGCCTGTGAAAGCCAATCCTGTTCTCCTAAAGACTGACTTAGCAAGTATTCCTAGAGAGAGTGTGGCATGTTAGACCTTAATTAGCTTTTCATGTAACAGAAATCTCTACAGATAGGTTCTCTAAGTGAAAGTTTGCCACATGTGTTGATTCTTTGACTTTCTGGGCTGGACTGGCCTCTGAAAAAGGATACCTTGAGTAAAAAATGACCCTTGTGTTTGCCACCCACCTGCTGTGTGACTGTAGGCACATCACAGCCCTTCCCTTTGTGTCATGCCTCTGTCCAAGGACATGGATGGAGCTGGAGAAGGAGCCCTGGTGAGCTCAGGTTTTGCTGCTGAGGAAAACAGGCCAAGTGGCACCTGAGCTCTTGGGCAATCAAGCACTGAGGCAGAGGGTTTATTTTGCAGGCTACACATAGCAAATGTAACCTCTTCCCCATGGCTAAAACATTCAGTGATAGGAGTTATGACAATTGGGAGATGGGCCATGATGCCAGACAGTGAAGAGTTCCCCAGATTCCCTTATAGCCAAGAGTCATTTCAGAAGATTGCTGGGGCATGTGAGGATACTTGCTGCTCACTGCAAAAGACAGGCTGAGGACTGGTTTTGTTTGTCTCATTCCTTTTATTTTCTTTGTTAACCTTAAGTCGAGAGCTGTGGAAATCAAACAGTGAGGAGAAAGTTATGGGCAGGGGGGACTGCAACTCTGACAGTGGAGCTGGTGCATTAACTCTTGATATTTTCAGGAACTGAGGAATCCAGTCGTACCACTGAGCTGTCTTATCAATAAGCCAGGGTTTCTACATTCTTGTTTTCAGGAGCATCAGCGCTCAAGACGGGCTTGAAATCTACCAGAACTTTATTAAATTCCACATTTGGTCTAACTTCTTCAATTATTGTCTAGTCTCAAACTTCCGATACTTTGGACATCAAGGAAGACAGAATTCACCAAAGAAAAGGAAATCTCTCCTGCTGCTTCTCTTTCCCAAGTTCTGCAAGAGTTTGTTCTGCAAGCTTCAGACTTTGGAACAGCAGAAATAAAAAATTCTCAGCCCATCTTCCTAGGATTTAGTGTTGGTAGATGGAGTTTTGCCTCATCCTGATGTGTATTATCTGCTCTACTCTGTGAAGTGTCTTGACTAACTTGTAGCATTTATGAGTCCTCTAGATTATGGCAGTGATTTAAGAACCTGCCACAAAATTTCAGGAAAAAAAAATCAACATGCCTTCAAATGTCCTTATTGATTCTCTCCTCTTTCTCTCCTCATAAACTTTTAGTGTATATTTGGTGTTGGGAAATAAAGGATTTATATTCTTCATCACCCAGTCATAGAGGAAGTGATCTTTGTCCTTTGTCTATAGGTCTTGTTAAGGATTAACAACCCCCTTTGATTAAATTAAACAGCAGGGTACCTTGAGTCACTCAGCTGTTACTTCATCTGTAGGCATAATTACCATTAGTAATAACAAAAAAGTACTCTAGGAAGTTCCTAGTGCCTGAATTTGTTCTGCAAACTATATGTGTTTATTAGTTTCCTAATAAGAATTTAAGAAAGCTGGAAATGATGAAAGAAAATAACCATTATGCCCACTGTCCTTGCTACGTTTCACTTTCCATTACAGCTCTGTCAAGAACGCAGCAGCAGTCGTGTTACTTATGGCTGTGTAACACATGTTTCTTAGGTTTGAGGATTGCTCACAAAATTTAGATTCTCACTGGAAATTCCAAGGCTCTTTTGTCAGCTGCTTTTTAGTCTTGCCTCTTCTTTGCTCCCCATTTCTGCAGACAGTCAAATTTCCATTTCCTTAGTATACTCTGAATAGTTTATCAGCTAATTTACACTTTCTGGGTAAGGCCAAAAGTGAATTTGCAAAGCTTATCTTAATTTGAACCAAGTTCTGCACTGATTTCCTATGCAAGGGAACAAGGCAGAGGTGTAGGGGGAAGAAATTTCTCAAGTTCTCTCTTCTTTACCTTTGGAGAACTTGCTTTGTGCTTTTTTCCCCTAGTGTTTTCACTAAAATATTCTGATAAGGATACCTAATTATTCTGGATGAATTAGAATGGAAAGCAAACAGAGGTGTGCAGCATGAAAAGTTTGTATTTGATATTTTAAAAAAGACAACTTCTGTTCTCAGCATAAACACACCAATAATGTGAAGCACATCACAGATACTGTCACATCTTCAATATCACAAAGAAATATCCCAGCAGATTTTGGAGCTGTCTCCTTGGTGAATAAGCACCAAGTCACCCTCCTGTCCTGCTCTTAGCAATAAGCCCACACTATAAAAAAAGACTCAGTCTGCACCCAGTTTTAAAGTTTCATATTTCAGGGATATCAGGCTAAAAATTTACACAAGCACTTAACAAACACACATATACCTAAAATCATCTGTTGACAGTTGCAGAAAAAGGCTGGCATATCAGATCATATATCTTCAGCTTGTTAAGGGTCCTAGCTAATCATTCTTTGGTCACAACATGATATTGGGTGCTAACAAATCTGCCAAATCAGATTTATCTGGGCTTGCATGAATCAAAAATGTTCTAAATAGTGTGTTTCTATTTATTGCCAATTAATAACCTGACCATCTCAGATGCAGTGCTTGTCTGACATGGCTATTTGAACAAATCATGTGGACTGCCTGACAGGCAGAGTTTGTAAGCATCAGGCTTTATTCTTGTGCAGTGTACCATCAAGAGTTATGATTCCCTGAGCACACCTGTAGACATCATTATATATTCTGCTTTTTGAAAGTGAGGAAAGATTTACAGATTTTTACTTATTTCAGTAATTTTACTGAATAGGTATGGCAATGCTGCCAAAGGTAATTCCATAGCAGAACCTTCTTTATTCAGCAACCCAGAAAAGAAGTTAAAATATAGATTTTCAGTGGCGTTACCAAATATTCTCTCCAAAGTTATGCAACTGCCGCCTGTCAAGCTGTTCAACACCTGTGAATGCTCCGTGTGGCCAAGAATAGCACCCAGAGTCCTGATAATGGCTTTTGTGCCTCATCCAGCAGGCTGCACTGACTGCTGACACACACACAGCCTGCCTGGGAGTGTGAGGTGTGCGGGGGCTGCCTCCACAGACACTTGCAGACCACGGGGAGCCGGCCAGGGCTGGGGGAAGGGGGCAGGTGCACACATCACCAGCCATCTGTCACCATCTCTTTCATGTTATCTGATTATGGACAGGTTTGTCTACAATTTTGAGCAAGGAGTAAGCGCTATTACATAGATGTCTGGCTTGAAAGAATGCTGTGCTATTGCGAATTTAACACTTGATTGACATCCCTGGCGACCGGAGTCTTCTCCCTCCCCGTGGGAGAAGGGAACAGCAGGCAGTCACAGGCACAGCCTCACACCTTGGCCTGGGAAATTGTGCTGGGAGTGAAGAATGGGTTCCGTGGCTGGGCCCACCAAGGAGCTGCGGTAACAGCTGGCAGTTAAGTAGTGCAGTGTCAAATATTCCCCCGTGAAAGTTTTTCTCTGGCAAGCAGAAAGGATAAGAATAGTCTGTAGAGGATGAAACACATCCAGCACTCCTATCTAGCTTCACATTATGAAGAGAAGGGTTTCTTTTGGGAAGGAAACTTGAGAGACAGGCAGAGAGAGCTAGGGCTGCAGGTAGGAAAGCACATTTCAGTAGCACCAGAGGAAGAAAGGCATTGACGTTCAATAGAGAGGAACTGGCCAGCAGAGGAGTGGAAGTGAGGATTTGCAAATGACTGCACAAAATGTAAAATGAAGCAGGGGAGAAATTCTGCTTTAAGCCATTCCATTTAGTGAGAGACCTACTCATAAATTTCCTTTCCTGGTTTGCTTATATTCCTTTAATATTGATTATTAATTAGTTACTTAATGTCTTCTGTGGGGGCATCACACACTTTGGAATCATTGCAATTTTCCAGTGGTAAGAAGAGCATTGGCAATAACCCTGGATGCAGCTGAAAAAACCCCCAGCAGCCCACAGGCAATTGTTGAGGAGTTATATTTTTTACTGCAGGAATAAAGAAAAAAGCTATGTATTTTCCCCTGTGTGTGTGTGGCGGGGGAGAAATATTGGAAAATGAAGTTAATATATTTTTTCTGCCCAAGGAACAACAGGTATTTGCAAAGAGTTCAGGTTTGCCTAGTCAAAATCTGATGAACAGAAAGCAGTAGCTTGCATTGAAATGGTTTTACCTTTGCCTGCCCTTTAATCCTGAGCTGCCATAATTTCTGTCAAACTTTTTTCACTCTGCTAATGCCCTTTCTAAAGTGTCACTTCCAGTTCACAAAACCTTTCCACCCTTCTGAAAGTTCCTTCTGTTACACGAAGTAGCCGTGGTGCCTAAAGATTGTGATTTGTTTCTGTAGTGGTGAATGTTGCATTGTACTTACAGTGAAATGTCTGTCAAAGACAATGTAAAGTGTTCACTCAAATGTTTTTGAACTAATGCTCTTGCACTAGGTCAGCTTGAGTTAGAAGTGACAGGATACTTAGTGTTATAAGAAAAAAAATGTATCTGAGTGGGCCCTTAATCTGGCAGCAAGGGAAAGTTTAGTGAAAATCCTCCAGAAGGCCTTCATCATTTAAGACCAAAGTCAGTTACATAGTCTGGATAAAAAGAATGGAATGTGAAGAAAAAGGCAAGAGAGACCTAGAATGGGGCTGCGATTTCACTGCGCTGTTTGTTACTGTTTCTATTAAAGTGTCATCCGGCTGACATCAGGACTTCATCTTGCCAGAGGCTGCCTCACTATGAATAGTCCCTGCGCTGGAGAACTGCTTTCAAGGCTTGCAAATAAAGGCAGTTTTCTAACAGGACAGAGAATAAAGTTGGATGAAAACAGAATCTCTGTGTAAAAAAAAATACCTTGTCCAAGCTCCTAAAAAAAAAAAAACCAAAAAAAAAAAACCCTCTTGCATTTTTCTTAAGCAAAAACAAGCAAACAACCCCCCCACACACAACAAAACATACAAAACATCAAACAAACAAAAACCACACAAAACTCAAACAAAACCCACAAAAATGAACAAAACCCAAAAATACAAATACACAAACAACAACAAAAGAACCAAAAAAAGGAGAGAAAATCTGGAGGAAGTTTGGCCAGTTCCCACTGACTCCCAGTGTAACTGCATATTAGCTGCTTAAATGTATTTTCTAGAACAGACTCTTAGATCAACTGCAGCAGTATAAAGTGGAATAATTTTTTTTTACATGGCAAATATAAAGTAGTGGTTTATAACTATAAAATATGTGTTGAACAATGAGTTTCTTGTGGCCTTGATATGACAAGAGCAAAATTTTCAAGGCTTCTTTTTCTATAGGTATTCTTTAGGGAGAGAAAAGATATTCAACAGGTGATTCCCCTGAAGCTGTATTGTTTAATTTTAACATAATATTCAACGGTCACAAATATGTGGACCTTGGACAACACACCTGTAATTAAGAGCCATGTTTTTTTCTGTGTGTTATTTCAGAAAAGCATGTTTCACTGTTGTTTGGAAGCACCGGAGTCCAAACCTGAACTCAAAGTTCTAACTTCTGTTTTCTTTGTCTTTATTTATCTGTCTGTAAAATGGGCCAGAAGCCCTTGTTTTCATGCTCATGCTGTATCAGCTCAATAAGGAAACACTTAAAACAGGCTAGTCAGGAATATTGCACATATGTCCTTAGAATCACAGGAGGCTTCGGTAGTAATGGTGAAATGGAATACTTGAAACACTCATTCCCTGAAAATCCTTTATCTTTTTGCTTTCCAAAGGGAATATTGTATTCTCTCTAAAGAAATAGATGTAAATAGAGAAATATATAGAGCTGAAATTACTCTTGTTGCCTGCTAATGCATTAGTTCCTGACAGTAAAAACCTGTATTATGTGAGTACAGGGAAAGTAGGTACTGTATGAAAGCCCATAACAGATCCAGCTTTAAGGAGAAAAGGAAATATACATGGTAAGGTTTCTTCAAGGGCTACAGATGTTGCTTAAGTGGCATCATTCCAGGCAGACAGTCCTTGAAGGTATTTGTGCTTCAGGAAGTTGCAGGGACAAAGGGATAAATGAACTTTTGCCACAGGCTGTGGCAGGGTAGAAGATGCATGAAGGCAGACCCTGTGGAGCTGCTGACATGCTGTGTGTGGCTTACCTAGAGTAATTTGAGTAATTTATGTCTGTGTCCTCAAGCGTGAATTGCTTTCCAATTCCCCTTTTCTCCCAGGCTGACAGTCATTAGTTGCTGACTTAATTCCTCTGCTTGTTTAGCTGTAGAGTACAGCCTACAGAGGGAAGGGGAGAATCAGTACCAAGCATGCAAGCCACCTTTTCTGCTCCACGTGCTGTGCACAGGGACAAAAAGGTGAATACATCTGGGCAGCATAGCCAGGCATGCCAGAGGTGTGAAGTTATTACCACCCCTCTATGGGATTGTGCTCCAGTGGCGTTAGTACAGGCACATTAGTTCTGCATCCAAACAAAACCTGGGCTCCAGTTTCAAAACACTTTTAAAAAGCCAATCCACGTTCTGCTGCCATTTGTGGCTCATGACAAAACAGTCGGTTCAAGATCCACTGCAGCAGTGGATCAAACCCTTCCTGCACCAGTATCACACAAACTGACATTTCTCAGGCAGCTGTGAACAGGTGCCCTGCTCATGGGAACTGCTCAGTCCCCTCACCTGAATCCTAGGTTGTCACACTGCTCAGGTAACTAGTGCTCCTGAGGTCAATTTTATACATCAGTGGGTGCATGCTCACCAAAATTAAGGAGAGGCCATTCATCAGGACTACAAGCAATTAGAAGATTAAAAAAAAGACAGCTGTAAGAATAGTGAAGGCTTGTTTGTCTTCAACTTTTTTCCTCAAGAAGGATATCCTGTGTAGAATGGGTGGAGAAACTGGCTATTCATGGCTTGGACAGGTTCAGTCTGCTGGATGCAAAACTGGCTGAGTGGCTGGGCCTCTGGTGTTGAACAGAACTAAATCCAGTTGGCAGCAGGACACTAGTATTATTCCCCAGGGCTAGTATTGGGACCAGAGCTGTTTGGCATCTTTACTGAGATCTGGATGAGGGGAGAGTGCATCCTCACTAAGTTCACAGATGACACCAGGTTAGATGAGGTATTGATCTGCTTGAGGATAGGAAGGCACTACAGAGCAATCTTGATGCACTGGATCAATGGGCTGTGGGCACCTGCATGAGGTTCAAGGTGGTGAAGTACCAGGTCCTGCACCTGAGCTGCAGCAAGCCCACAAGAACTGCAGGCTAGGGGAAGAGTGGCTTGAGAGCTGCTCAGCAGAAAGGGCTGGTTGACAGCTGGCTGGATATATGCCAGCATGTGCCCAGGTAGCCAATGGCATCCTGGCCTGTGTCAAGAATAGTGTGGCCAGCAGGACTACAGAAGTGATTATCCTGCTGTACTCAGCACTGCTGAGGCTGTACCTCAAGTACTGTGTTCGATTTTCAGCCACTCCAAAATGGACACTGAGATTCTGAAACATGTCCAGAGAGGGGAAACAGAGCTGGTGAAGGATCTGGAGCACAAGTCCTGTGAGGAGCAGCTGAGGGAGCTGAGGTTATTTAGCCTTGAGAAGAGGAGGCTCAGGGGGGATCTTATCACTCTCTACAACTGCCTGACAGGAGGGTGTAGCAAGGTGGGAGTCTTCTGCCATGTATTAAGTAAAAGGACAAGGGGAAATGGCCTTAAACTGCCAGGAAAAGTTTAGATTAGATATTAGAAAATATTTTTTCAATAGAATTGTGGTTAGACATTGAAATAAGTTTCCCAGGGAAGTGATGGAGTCATTGTCTTTGGAAGTGTTCAAGATGTGTCTGGATGTGGCACTTGGGGATACGGTTTAGGGGTGATAATTGCTGGGTTGATATTTGGACTAGATGGTCTTGAAGGTCTCTTCAAACCCTGATGATCCTATGGTTCTGTACTTAATATTCACTGACATCACACTACCATCTTTCCATCAGTAAAGGTTCTATATGATCTTTTTTCATTACCCAAACTCTTTTTTTCACTTCATTTTAGGAGATCAGTATCTCTAATATTCTCAGGATCAGTATCTCCATGAGCTTCAGTCCCCTAAATATGAGTTAGAAATTAAGTCTCAAAGATTGCAGAGAGGATGAATAGGGAAGGGAAAAAAGGAATAGAAGCACATAGTTTTGTGTCTACAAGCATGCATATATACATGCATGCATATACACATCTTCTCTTGTGATTGTGTGGGTTTTGTTTCCTTGGGATACCTGGCTAAAAGAGTGAGATCCAGCTGCAAAACTCTTTTGTCTTTGTTTTACTATAGCTTATTCCTGGAAAAGTCCTTTGCAGGATTTTTTACCAAGTCATGTTTTAATTTTCCAGATCGGAAATAAAGCGAATCAACAAATCAGCAGAGAGTTCCTGTATATGTTTATCCTGGAGGTAGAGTTTTCCAAGACTTTGGTCTGCAGTGTCTAAGTAACGGGTGTTAGGAAATGCCTTTAATTGTGTGCTACATAACTCACTGTGAGTGAAGAACTGGTGGGCAGTGTCTGTGCCAGATGCCTCTCTAAAGATGCCTTGGGCTGACCTCAGCTGCTCCCATGTGCACCATTCAATGCCAACCCCTGTTAAGCAAAAGATTAAAGAAAAATTTATTTTCCTTGATGATGCACCAGAGCTTCCTATGTTGAACAGAGGAAGCAACTAAATTATTTCAGGATAGGGAGCAATGGAAAGGACTGTTACTGTTGTTATTATTGTATTCAAATTCAATCACAATTAAAAGTTCATTACAAAAAAAAAAAAAAAAAAAAAAAAAAAAAAAAAAAAAGAAACCCAAAAAACTTCTGAAAAATAATTGTACAGGATTTTGTCAAAAGTAAACATAAGAGGAAGCACACACCAACCTCCTCCCTTTCTCACCAAATATGATTTTTCAGGTCTCCCCATTATTATTTTTCCAGTCAGAGTTCAGTACAAGACAGACCTGTTGGAGCAGGTCCAGAGGAGGTACACAAAAATGATCAGAGGGGTGGAACACTTCTCCTATGAGAAAAGTGTTAAAGAATTAGGGTAGTTCAGCCTGGAGAAGGAAAAGATCCAGGGACACCTCACTGCAGCCTTTCAACACTTAAATGTTTTAGCACAGCCTGTTGCTATAGGGCAAGGGGTAATGGTTTTAAACTGAAAGATTACAATGAGATATGATTTTTTTTTTATGAGGGTAGTGAAACACTGGAACAGGTTACCCAGAGAGGTGGCAGATGCCCCATCCCTGAAAACATTCAAGGTCAGGTTGGAGGGGGCTCTGAGTACTCTGATCAAATTGAAAAAGCCCTTGTTCATTGCAACGGAGCTGCACTAGATGGACTTTAAAGTTCCTTTCAACCCAAACTGTTCCATGATTCCATCTTTAGTGTCACTTGTGATATTAGTCGTGAAAAGGAAAGATAGGAAAAGAAAAGAAAGAAAAATAAAAAGGGTTATTTTTTAGTGGCTATGTCCCCCTAAGTAATTTGTTTAAAATTCTGAGACTTACTGGTTGGTGGCAGCTAGTAGAACTAAATGACTTCTCTTAAAAGACATTAAAAATTGCAGAATCAAATTCCAGCTTGGCAAGGTTTTTGTCTTTGTGGAAAAGACTTGAGGAACAAAGTAATTATCTTCACTATTGCATTTAGCTCAGCTTAGAAAGCTTTCACAGTAGACATATCCCTTTCCTTTGTATGTAATTATGATCCACAATAGCTCTATCTCCAATCAAACCACCATTTATTTTGAGTGATTTCAGTGTCTACTGAAAAAGAATAAGTTGTCTTTTTGTGCTTTTATTAGGACTATAGAGATAAGATGAACCTTATTAGTAGGGTCCTCTGGACTGAAATAAGTTTAGTCCTCTTATGGTTTTGTTTGTTTACTTGATGAATTCCATTTTTATGTGTTATCTCTCCTCCCTAGCTCTGATATTCCTGTCTCACCATGACAAAGAAGGCTTGCAGTCCAAGCTGATGAGCCTGCTGCTGCAGGAACAGCAAATGTTTCTGATTTGGAAAAGAATGCAAAGCATGCCCAGAGATTATTTTTCTCCTTTTTTTTTTTTTTTCTTTCTCTCTCTGGTGTTTGATTTCTCTGATTTTTTTTTTTTTTTTGGTTCCCCAATGCACTACTGTCAAACTGATACCCTTACCTAAGCATTTGTAACCAGGATTTGATGAGAAGTCATTCATATGAAGAGACAGCTTGTGTTGAACTGTCTCTTATTTGAGGCTCTGTTTAGCTTGGAGAGTTCATAGTTCATTCAATCACAGCCACAGCGGCTATGATTTCATGTGGCTGCAAAGGTATAAGTGTTAGCCCTCTGCATTTAGTAAATAAAGCTTTGATTTATTGGTGGGTGGGATTTGGCTCACATCACAGCCACTGGAGTGCTAGTGGTTTGGATGGAAGTGGAGCTTAGCCCAGCAGAAAATGCTTATGAAAATCTTTGTTTACTAAGGGGTCTGGGAGGAAAAGTCTTGATATGATTTGCATAATTTTTTATGAGATATAATCCCAAACATTAACACTGTTTGAATCATATGGAGTAAATTGGTTATCATGCTTATGAGTTTCTCATGCCTTTACCATTTTATTAGTAAATCATCAAGCCCTTTGTCTGACTCTGTTAGGTTTTCCCACTTTGAAGTATGGCTTTAACAGCCAGCAGAAGAAGGTTGTATGACCAGTGACTTTAGTGTGAGTGAGGCTGTGTTTACAGCAGAAAGCTTACTGCTAGAAATTCTGTCAGCATGCAACTTTGACATGTGCTCAGAAAAAAACCAAATTGTGCTATTTGAGCACATAGTCCGTGCAGTCTCCTGGAGGGTTGGTACACTGTTGTCATACAGTACAAATGTTCTCCAAACTTCCTTCTATCGTTGTTTCTTGCAGGATGTGCTTTTTTTACAAAGAAACAGAGAGGAGAGACGGGGAAATCATAGGTGGGTGATGGCGGCTTTCCACATTTTCTTCTCTTCTATGCTTTAAATCCCTAGCACCCAGCAATTACCTCTCCCATGTACCTTCATCCTACTGATGTCTGTGTGTAACTAAACTAGACAATTTACCTGGATGTGGTGTGATTTAAACAAATACTACTGCTGTGGCTGAGCTGATGGGATCTTCTGAGACAGGAAAGCAGCCGATGCCCCCAAGCACCTTGTCAGTAGTGGGGCTGAGGCAGCAGGGAAGACCTGCTGGGGAGAGATTTGTCCAGCCCTCCAGTGAAGGCCACTGGGCTGTGATACTTCTTTAGTCTTGAGGCATAATTTCTTTATTGTTCTTTCAGAAGCAGTGTGGTGGCCTTTGTACAGAGTGGACAGAGGTGTTTCAGCCTGGTGGCTGTTTTGGGGGTGCCACCTGCAGCTCCTCCATGATCACAGAGTGATGAGATGGAGCTCCAGGCTCCCTGTGGCCAGGATGGGGTGCAGAGAGCCAGGCTTGGCATGGGCCATGTCTGGGATCACCATCCATGGCAGATCCTGGAGCCAGCCACGCTGACACGGGCCTAGGGCTCCTCCGAGAGCGACTGGGAGCCCTTACTCTTACTCTCTTACTCCACCCTGAAGCCACAGAACATTTTAGTCTGCTCTTAGCAGAGCAGCTTGCCTGTATCTCTCTGAGGTAAGCAGTTTCCATGTTATTGCCTCTTGCTGTGTATTGAGGAGTATTTGGCATAACACAGATGATGTGGTGACTGGGAGAAGAAAACAAAAGACTCTTCTGATGGCTTTTCAACAGTAAAGCACCAAGCAGTGATGCCTTAAGCTTTGGCTTTAGTGTTTTTCAGATTCTGTGCTGCCTAGGGGTGTAGTTCGGAGCCTCAAATTAAGTGCTAGTAAGCTCTCTTCACAGAGTAGGTAGACAAATCTTTTTTCTGCTGAAGACCAAGGACAATGAGTACAAGTCTCAGGCCCAACAGCACAAACAACGTGGACTGAAGACAGAAAACAAGGAGGATGGGACTTCACAATCTGGAACTGTAATTGGACAATTAAATCCCAATATGCAAGTGAACCAAAGCTTATAAAAGTGTAAGACCTTGTGACCAGTTGTCTGTTTTGTGACCATTTTAAGTCCGCCTTGGGTGTAGCCATGGTCAGGCTCTTGTCCTGCCCAAGGTGTACCCTTAAAGGCTTTTGAATAAATATCTATTTTAGATTTCTTCAGTCCCTGTTCCAGGTCAGCCTTCTCAAGGCATCAGCAGAATCATGGAGGAGTGCTGCAGCTTAGGAAAATCTTAGTTTACCATTGTGTCTAACATGGGCTTTTTAGCATTTTTGGGTTACTTTTCTTATGTAAATAGCTCAAATATTTATAGTGGTGTTGATCCTGTCAAAAGGAAGAGAATAGGTGGTAGAAAACATCCACTGGTTCTCATGTATTAACTCTGAACTTCATCACACATTTTTTAGTGTATGCAAAAATTCTAAAAAGATACTTATCTCATTCAGAGCAAAGAAAATCTGTGGATGCAGGAGATGCTTGTCACCTGTCCTTGCAGCAGACAGGAGTGCAAGCTTGCCAGTGGAGCAGGTTTGTTTTCATTTAGTCACGGTTATGTTTTCTACCAGCATTCAGTGGAACAGCTAAGGACTGATTGGTATCTCCTGGCAAAGGCTGCTGAGACCAGCTTAAAAAGCAATGATATTTGAGTCATCACAAAATGCTGCACAAGCAGAGAGGACTCTTGCAGCTTCATAGCAATGCATAACAGCAAAAGTAATTTTTCCTGAAATAAGTTTTAAGCAGTATTCCCTTTGCCATCTGCAACAGCTTGAGCTATTTGGAATGGGAAGGTTTGTCTTGAACTGTGTGTTTTTCAGTGCATGAGTACTGAGAACTTTAAAAAAACACCCAAGACCTCAGGCTGAAATCACTGTTGAGTTTTTCAGCAAATACACTTTTATTTCTCTATGCCACTTATTTTATTATGTTTGGGGACCAGGATCACTATTTTACTAATTTATGAAATGTGTTCCTGTGTAGTTTTGTTTTGCAACAGTTGAAACCCTACCAGATGGCTCACTCTGTCTCTTGCTGCATAGCTAGGACAGGTTTTTGAAGTAAACTATCTACTCTCTCCACGTTCTTTCCTTTTCAACTCTACAAAGAACTGCCATTTCCAGGGAGGATGTGAGAGAGGACAGGTTTACATGCTGTGCATGGGGACAAGTTGTTAAAAGTGTAAAATTCTACCTAAGCATCACCCCTTGTCCTCATTTGGTGGCAGGTGTCAGCCTGGTGATTTTCAGAAGGCCAGAGACCCACATTAGTGTCACCTCCTTGTCTTTCCTGTGCCCCAGAGACTCTTCCATCCCATTCACCATTCAAAGTGCTACTGAGGCTCAAGAAGGAGACACCATCAAAAAGGAGGAACTGCTCCCAATCAGAGCAGATACTTAATGATTTCCAGAAATTGTGTGGATTGTGGCTCTGCTTTGCCAGAACAGGTTTCCCTGGCTGAGCCTGGCCAACTTTCTCTCCTTCATTGCTGCTGGTGTGTGTCTCACTTAAAACATCATGTGTTTTCTGAGATCTTGTGCTATTCAGGCACAACACATAATCAGGCTTAAAAGACAAAGAGATTTTCCAGTTTCCTGAAATTTGTCTGTTGAGACCCATACAGCAATTGTTAAAACTTTACATTGTGAATCTGGGCTATGAAACAGTTGCCACTGTGTTAAATGTGGCCAAGAAGAAGGAGCAACTGCAGGAGAAGCATAATAATGTGTTCTGAAAAAAGGTGAGACTCATTTAGCATAGTCATTTTTTATTCCATAATGAGGAGACACCCTGGGTTACAGAACTATGAACTTATTCTTTTGGAAATAGAGTTAGAGATGATTCTTTTATCAAGATTTCCTCATCTTTTTAGGGATGCCTGATGTGTCTGTGTATAAAAAAGATAAAACTGGTTTTACCTGCCCCAACAGAGCTAGCTGCAAGTATGTGAAATAGGTGGTGTTTGCAATGTGACAGCAGATCTTTTTCTTGCCTTTTGTAAACACTAAAAATAAGGTTCTACTGGTTTATCAGTGCTAAATATAAGTAAATTCCTGATTCTGATATATCTCAAAATCTTTTTTTGTGTCAGCCATTTTTCATGAGAAAAACACATGTACAATCCAGGTGTAGTTCCTAAAAAAATCCGATTTTATAGCCTTATGTATCTAATGTTACTTTGTACAAGTGGCTATTTCCTGTTGCAGTAAAAATTTATGAAGAACACTCTAGTCACCTCTTATTTTGGATCTCTGAGGTGAAAATAAGAACATAACATAAAATAATGAAAAATTCAACCTTTCAAAATTCCCAATTTGGGATTTTCATTAAATCTCTGAATAAAAGGACCCTTCTCATTTACTTCAGTAATGTCTAGATAAGAACCATAATATATAGCTCTTAAGGTATCTTTTCCTTATAGGTGTCAAATAATAATAATAATGCATATTAACCTTTAACACATATTCAGGTGTTAGAGGATGTCACCATAAATGTGGATATTATTCACAAAAAGATTTAGACATGGATGTGTTCTGTGGGCTTCAGTTCCAGTAAAAAGAATGGAGGAACTTCTACCTGAATAGCAAAATAATGGTGATAATTTTATATTTAGAATATGATGTGCACTTTCCAGCTCGGGCTCACTGATGTCCTATATAGTTGCCAACATTTAAAATGCTGTGTTAAACAATCAAACACCACCTTAGTGTGTCTTTAATTGTATAGCAAATCACAATCAATGTACTAATCACTGTTAGAAAATCTAACACTTCCTCTTCAAAATGTTACCCCGATTATTAACATAATCAATATCACAGGTAGCTGTAACAACTGATTATAATGAAAGAACATTTAGTACTTGTCGAGCAGTGTGTGACTGCAGATTTGGTACATCTTTGAACTAAAGAACTGGTTCTTTTGAATTTTGTTGGGGTTTTTTAAATAGCTTGTTTTCTAAAAGTCATAGCCTTCCACTTTTCGGCCTCCAGTACCCTCTAGGCTGAAGGGTAGAGAGGCAAAAATAAAGCTAATTTTTTTTTGTTTTACCCCTTCTCATTTTCCAGCACAGCTTCTGACCAACTCATTATTCATACTTCCTGGGACTGAAACATTAAATTTTGAGGGGGAATTTGTCAACCCTTGGGCTTTCCACAACAGGTGTGTTTTAATTGAAATCTTGAAGAGAAATCCTCACTCTCTGCATGGCAATAGCTGGTATCTCCCCATATGAACTCTAGAGCCGGTGCGGGAGGTCTATACAGACAAATAGAAGATTTGAGAAACTCACAGACTTGTTCAGCCTGAAGTCAATGGCAGCATTTTCCACTTGTGTCTAACCTAAAATGTGTTAAAACCTTAGTATTATTTCCTCCAAGTATTTAAGAATTATCAAGTAAGACATTTTGTTTACACGCAGAGATTAAAATGAAAACATTATTTTCCTGTTGTTGGACTTGCACATTGGAGTCTCTGCTTCCCTCAGTGAGATGATATCTGATATTGCCATGTGAACAGAAGCATAAAATCCTTTCATGAGATTAAATAGCACATATCTGTAGGTAGCATTATGTTTATTAGATTTTTCTCAGTTAATACATTTTCCTCTCTCTTTCCTGTTGCTTACTGTGGAGTGGAAAATGCGCTGATTCAACACTCATTCATGTAATGGTTGTTATATTTCCTGATATTATAATTGGCAAAATAATTAATTTATGCTTGCTACAGAGTTACAACAGGGTGAAAATCACCTTAAAATTTAGCATTAGGATGCAGGAATGGAGCTGACACTCGAGGTTCCTTCTTCAGTGGAACACCTACCTACCTCTGTACACCTACCTTTACACACCTACCTCTGCAACGCTCCAAAATGTCCTCCAAAAATGCACGAGGTTTTTGAGAACTGAGGGGAAGATTAGGGACAGTATCCTGTGTTTGCTCTGGGACCCATGAAAGCCTAGGGGAGGTGGCAGCCTCACAGAGCTAGGGAGGGAGAGAGCCTGGTGTCTCCACACAGTACCTGCTATGGCCAGGGAAATTCACAGCAGTGGGACAGACCACAGAGACAACTTGCTCAATAATGGATTCAACACCAGGCTAAGGGTGGCGGAGGAAGAGCAGCAGAGAGGAGCTCTCTGACCCCCTCCTGCCCATGATTTTCCAGTAGGTCTCAGCTCCTGCCTCAGAGACTCCTCCTCTTCGTGAATCACCAAGTGTCAAGGGCACGGTTAGAGCTCAGTAAATAATAAATGGTCCTTGCAATATCTGGATCATTTGGGGAAGTCTGAACATTTTGTTACACCAGGGATGTCAATGGATTAGCACAAGGATTTAGAGGACTTGGAGTATTTTATTTCTCTGTAGCCCCTGTCAAATAAATGCAGTAGTCCCAAGAGATGCATGAATTCCCACATTATTTCAGTTTCAAATGTTAGGATGGCCCTACCTTTGATCTGCAAAAAAGAGCTGGAAAACTATCTGATGTCTTTGCTACAGGCATTCTCACAAGAGGTCCTGTAGTTCCTTCTAGTACTTTTAGTGTTAATGACTGAAGGACATAAACCACCTATTTACCCATGTCACATTTGTAATAGACCTCTGGCTAAAGTTTGGTTCTGTGTGAAAGGATTTGCATTGGACACTCCTCACGTTTTCCAAATTCGTTTTCTTTGTCCTTATTAAATATTCATCCTGATTTTTCTCAGTAATATCAGAGGTAAAACTGGGCACTATTTGGAGGTATCAAGAGGAAAAAGGATGGTCAAGGGTATTTACATGATGCTAATTCGTGTAAATAACAGGATTCGAGTCTTCCCCTGTCAGCTTTGGTATGTGCTTTACAACAGTTTCGACAGGGGAATGTAACTGAGTTAGGAGAGCTAGGAGGACACTGTGCTGCTTAGAAAGGGAATCAAGAGAAGTTACAAGCCACCAGGCATTGGCACCAGACTTTAGATAAGACCCATGGAAAAAAATTATAATGATCAAAGAAGTTGCCGAATGAATCACCCATTCCACTCAATTTCTGCAGCACAGTGGGTGAGGCACATTTTTTTCTGTATAGACAGGAAAAGTTTTGCTTACCTGCATTGCTGACTGGATGGAAAAAAGACCTGGGTGGTGTGACATTCAGCTCTGTGGCTGTAGCTATCAAACACTCAAGGTTAGATATTCTGCCTAATAATTCAGTCTTGTATTGCTGTTCTCTCTGAAAATAATTCAAGCTTTGTTGTATTGGGTGTAACAGCTGCAATAATAGAGTCCCTTCAATCAGCTCAATTGAAGATGATGACCATGATTAAGTGAATGCAACAGAAGAGATGAAGGGATTTACCCAAGATAGTAATGTCAGCCACAGACACCAGGGCTCCTGGCTCCCAGCCCCAGCACTACTCACCAGACACCAGCCATTAAATGCCAATCACACAGGCAGGGGTAAATGGCTGGGATAAATTAAATGGCAGTCAGAAATACGTTTTCATGCTGAATTTGCATAGTGTTGAGGACAAACAATGGACAATAAAATGGGGTATCACAACTTCAGTCTCAGAGACTTTAAAATTAGAAGAGTAAGTTAGATCATGGAGCCTGACTTGCAGATGGCAAACTTCCACCTTCTCATGTAGTTAACCCAGTATGGAGTTTAAAGTTAGTTTTGATTCATTTTCAGTTTTCAGTTTTAAACTTTCACCTAGCCATCCCAAATTTGAGTTTTCGACTTGGATCAGAGCAGAATCTGTGTGATTTCTTAGAAAGACATACAGATTTCCCCATCTTCCTGGTGATAAAATCTGCTCTTCTAAGGAACATGACTCATTTGCAAACAGAGAGCTTCCACAGTGATCTTAGCTGGCTTTGCAGACCCTGGCTAAGTTGCAAGTAAATACCTTGTTCTCCTTGTGCCTTGGAGCAAACTCCTGAGTGTACCATTATCAGTATTCTTCTGCCCAAAGGCAACAGATAAGGATTGTCTGTTTTCTGGGATTACTCACTCTCTGAACAGCAGAGGTATTTGGAACGTTTTGCTTCTGCTGCTGGTCAGGCTGAGTTGCCAGAACCCAGTCAGTAAGGAAACAGAAATCAGATCTGTAGAGAGCAAACTCCACAACATCAAACCCTCAGGTAGCCTGAGGAAATAGTTAAAGGGTGTTGCATTCACATTAATGTTTGATGAGTGGGGAGATGAGTGGGTATTGGTCAATCCTTGTATCTGGCTCCATGGATAAAATCTTGACCTCAATAATGATGGAGCCTTGTTTGCCTAATGGTGAATAGTGTCCAGCCTTGCATGTTAATCAGTGCAGAGATCACCCCCAAATTTCTCCATCTTCCTGCAAGATTCACAGCTGGAACATTACAGTGTTATGGGAGTGCTCTCATTAAGTGCATAGAGCCTGGATCCTCAGTGGTCAGCTCACACTTAGGAGTGGTCCAAGGCAGTGCCACACTGATAGGACTCCCCTGGCTTTCCCTGCTCCTCTGCTCAACAGACTCATGTCTCCAAAGCACTTCACCTCCCATGTTCAAGAAAAATCCCTCTTGCTTTCCTTCTTTGCTTGAAAACCTGAGAAGTTTCTCTTGGCAGCTCAAATTGTTCATGACTTTTCAAGATGTCTACTCATTCAGTTAAATACAAATAATAAGTAATCTCTTTAGCAAAGGGAAAAAGGGCATTCCAGCTGCCTGAAAACCCTGAAAAGGAGTAAGAAGAACCTAAAGTGTTTTCTTAAATTGCATTCGTGGCAATGAATCCTTGTGCATACTATCATGAGGAACATAATGCAAATTGCCAAGGCTGACAAAGCTGCTGTAGAGCCAGAAGCTTCGTGCTTTCAATCCTCAAGTGTAATGGAGATTGATCTGAGTTCCCAGCTTACCAGTTAAACAGATTTTGCCAATCTTTTTTTTCCCTTATCAAATCAAAATAAGAATGACACATTCCTTTATAATAATGTGGAAATATAAATATATATAAATTTGAAGTATAACCAAATTAATTACTCTAAATGGAAGCATAATACCAAGTAAATACATAAGGAAACAAAAGCATTAATTGATTTGGCTTCTTATTGTAGTGAAACTGTTTGCGAGGATTAACAGCTCCTTTCTGAAACACTGAACCCTGACATGATGTTTACATTTCCATATATTTTTAATGATCACATAGTTTATGGTTTGAATAAAATAGCACCATATGCTTTAGCTGTATTAATTTCTGCAAACATTGAACACTAAATATGGAATAAATTGTCATGTAAAGATCATTAATATTGGAAAGCCCCTCTAATATGGCATGTCACTTTAGTTTTAGTATGCCAGGACTTTGCTAAATAAAATGCCTCTTTTTATTTACTACAAAGTAAAACTGTTTAATAGAAACTCATGGAAAAAAAGCCTAGACTAGACACAAATGTCTTAATTTTGTTTAAAAAAGAATAAGAACTTTTATACTTTCTAATACAAATAGAATCACTTTCATGACTTGGATTTGCAGCAAGATTTTTTTTTAAGTACAAGTGGAAAATTATGTTATTTAGATCTGCTTTCAGAGCAAGGAAGAGAAATATGCACTAATAAATGCAGCATAGACTGGTTGTACTTTGACAGCCAGGATGGGCTCTGTAGTTTCACTGAAGCATCCGAAGGAGTAAAACTGCTGAAAGGGTACTGAAAAGCCAGTTTCTTTAATTGTGGGATATAAATTTAATTATTTTTGTAGACTGAGTCTACTGGTAGATAGTGCCTTTAATTTTAGAGTTAGCCAACACAGCTCAGAAAAAATTAGCAATAGATGACCACAAGGCTTGCATGTGTACAGGATTCCAGGGGCAGACTTTGGTGCAAAACTGTCTATCTGGCACTCTTCTGTTAAAGTAAGACTTTATTCTTGTCAGTCTCCTGTATTTTTGGTTTGGCCCTTGGATTGCTGGTTAGTGAGAACATTTTGTGGGATGGGTTAGGAAGTCTGGGGCCCTGTTCAGTTTCTTCTTAAACCTCCAAGCAGACCTTGACACAAATATGTCTTTCAAAGAAATGACACTTAAACCAAAAGCTTGATCTGTAATGGAATACTATCTAAATCCTATAATGGAGGTAATTTACCAGATTGGTTTGGAGGCGTATTAAAGCAATATAGGAACCATGGTCTGCATCACTGATAATGTTATCCATGCACTTGCTAGTCCATTAGCAGAGTGATTCATCTGAGACCTGCAAAAGGGCCAGTCCACACTCCCAAGCATGCAAACATCCGGACAAAACAGATCACAGAAGCAACTGAGCAGCTGTTCCCTTTCCTGCCATACCTGCTGTTGGTGTACGATGCAGCAATAGCCATCCGGGTTCCTGCTTTTAATGATTGTATGTGCCTCTTTGAAAAGTGTCTTTTGAGATGGATGTGTTTTCCTAGTAGATACCACATGTAGCTGCATTCCCCAGGCTTGCATTTCAATTAAGGACAAATCTCGAACAAACTACGTAGCTGCAACCCACTGAACTTAACCTGGCATTAGCCAGCATTAGGAAGGCACACTCTGATAGCTTCAGCAGGCAGAAGAGGTTATTTAAGGGAATGCCTTCTCCATCTCACATAATCACTGAGATTATTCCTTGCTATCTTTTCTTTGTACTCTCCACCCAGAACTCAACTGCAGCTGCAGAAACACCAGCTGTGCTGGCAGGGGCAGGCACAGCTTCAGGTTCAGGGTCAGGAGGGGGGTGCAATAGGCTCCCCTGCAGCCTAGAAGGAGGGTGCTGAGATGGGGAGCAGGGTCAAGGGTTGTATCACCAATTCCCTGCAGGACTAGCGTGCAGGTTTTAAGGTCAGTGTCCAGTTCAACTGCGGTTCAGGCATAAGGAGACTGAAAGAGGCTTGTTTCTTTCAGTGCCTGGTTTATAACTAATTGTGTCAGTGCAATATGAATTTGTGTGTAAAACAATAAACATGTTAAGTCTGTTTGAAGTGAGGCATTTTTAATGGTACAGTCAAAAATAAGAACAGTGCATCACCCTGAGTATATCTTAAAACGCTGTTTCAAATACATATAAATAG
This sequence comes from Prinia subflava, assembly GCF_021018805.1. Taxonomy (NCBI): domain Eukaryota; kingdom Metazoa; phylum Chordata; class Aves; order Passeriformes; family Cisticolidae; genus Prinia; species Prinia subflava. The sequence continues at coordinate 2,734,773 of NC_086249.1, forward strand.
CAATGCTCAAATAATCCCTGAAGTGCCTGTAGTTTATTGAGTCCTCTTGAGTATCACCATCCCTGTGGCCAGGTAGAGATAAGTGGATTAGTTCTGGATATGAGCATCTGAACTTATATTTCACTTCTCAAAGTCATACCTGCTGAATTTGAGTCTATGATCATGTTGTAGGGCTCAGCTATCTAAATTTGCCATGGTTTAAGATATCGTCCAAGATATTTTAGGTGAATGAAAGAAACAAAACAAACTTTGGAGGGAAAAAGCTGTTCTTTATGTTTGAGCTGTTCTTTATGTAGAGTGGGGCAACCTCCTCTAATATCTGGTAATATTTTTGCTGTTCATATCTATTTGTTTTTAACTATCAAGAAACACTGTCTCATTTGGTGTGGTCAGAGTGCTGACTCTTACATTAATTGGTTTTGTTCTGCCTGTCTACACTCATCTGCATGCCCTCAGTAATTCTAACATTGGTTTCAATGGTGTAGCCAGGTTTTCTGTCTGCTTCTTATGAAAGAAAAAGAGGTGACAAACTGCCTTCATCATTATTATTCCACAGCAGTATTAAATGCAGACGTGAGTCTGACTCGGTATTCTGCATTGCCTGATATTTGTTTTCTGCCAAACACTTGGGTGGCTGATAATGACTGTTTCCTTGTTTTATCTTTGTTTTTACTGCTAAAAATTAATATCTAATAAATGTAGCCCATTGCAACTGTTGCTATGTCAGGAATATAGCATCTAGATAAAATAGATACACAGATTAAGCATATCTATTTTTGTGTCAGGTTCTTCTTCTAAAGCTTTCTCTTAACAACAAGAGGTAAATGCTACCACCAAAACAAGTACATCTCTGCCTAGTCTGGTGCAAAAGGGTTTTGCTTTGCCACCAGACAGAACACTTTCACTTGTTTTATATCTTAATCTTACTTCTCTTCCTGAATACTAGACATAGTTTTTGCTGTTGATTTTCCCTTCAGTTGTCTGCAAGTTCATCTTCTGCTTAATGTGGAATCTGCCTTTGATTTTGCATATTTCTCCCTGCTTGTTTCTTGCCTGTAGTATGAAATCCTCTGAAATATCACTCACTGGCCTCAAGTTGGATTACACTGCCCTTCTGAACAGGAAGAGCCTGGAAGTTGTTCCAAATTCTAAACCACAATTTTGTGTGTTTTGAGTCATCTGGTCATTTAGGCCATGTCAGCCACAAAAATAGCCAGTGACCAGATTTAAGGAGAAGGAAATCTGTCCTCTCCTGACACAGCTCTTTGCACAGGGATATAAGGCCTGCAGCACCCACAGCGCTGCTCACAGCAGGTGCCATCAAGGTCGAGATGGCCCTGTGACCTGAGCCTGACCTGGCCTGCTGGCCACTATTAGCCTCTGCCAGATGTGTGCTAGGAGAAGCTTTGGGCAGGATTCCTTCCCTGGCACCCCCCTTCAGCAACACCTCTGCCCTCTCAAAGTCCCATGGCGTGACACCACAGGATGGTTTGGGGCACCCGAGCCCCACATGCAGTGAGCAGTGCCCAGTGAGGGTGCAGGTCATGCTGGCAACCCTGGGTTCCACCTCAAGACAGTTTTGAGCTCTTCTGTCTCTCTTCTGGCACCTGCTTGTTTGCGACCACACCTTGTTCACTTTCAGGCAAAGTGCTTCAAATTCTTGCATTAAGGTTTCACTGTCAGTCACACCTGCCTTAATTGGACCCTGTCAAAAACAGCAACTTCTCCAGAAGCTGCTGTTGTCATAAATCAGGGTACTTCTGGCAGTCCTCCTTTTGGCAGGTCTCCTCAGTCAGCAGGTACTTGCACATTCCCATGCTGTTTCAGCTCTGGACGAGCTTTTAAAGCCGTGCACTGTTTGAAACTGCCCGGAGCAGCAGGGCAGTGTGTGGGACGCAAACCTCAGGAGCCAGTGGCTGAGGCCTTGGGATGGCTGGCGAGCTGAGGCACCACCCCAGTGTGAGCCAGCCCACAGGGAGGAGGTTCTGGAGCCTGCCAGGCTATTGGCAGTTCCTGGTTTCTGTCTGAGAACAGGCCGAGTGCTTTGCATCTTCCTATAGTTTCTTTCCTGAAATCCCAGCTTTGGTGTCAGCTGCAGTGTGCATCCCATGCAATGGGAGCCCTCAGGCAAAACTCCAGATGGTTCTTCTGGGCTTTGGATGGATTTCCCCAAAAATAAAGCTGACAGAGATGCCCTCACTCAGGATTTGGGAAAGTCAGTAAAAGAGGTTTCTTAAAAAAAAAAAAAAAAAAAAAAAAACAAAAAAACAAAAAAAAAAACAAAAAAAAAACAAAAAAAAAAAAAAAAAAAAAAAAAAAACACCAAAAAAATCCCAAGCCTTTGGTTATAAGATTTCCCAAAGAGATAGAAACAAAATTTTCATTGCAGCTCTACGGAGGTTGAAAACAATGGGCTTCACCATCTGCCCAATGTTCCTTTCTGGAAGGAAAGATCCACAGTCTCTGTCACTGATGAAGACTCCATGTGGTGCTGCAGCCAGAAACTGCAAATGGCACTCTGACCTAGCCCAGGGCTGCTTCTCATTAGCACCAGCAAAGTTAAATTAGGAGCCCAAGGAGGACATGCCATATGAAATATGGGAGAAGATAAAGGGCTGATGGAGCAAGAGAATTAAGGAACAGCTGGACTGTGTTCATCTGGTGATGTCCACCTATTTGCTTCCCTGTTGATGGCCAGGCCCTCAGTTTTAGTGAGATATGTTCTGTGCATGACCTAGGAACAGTGAAAGAGAGAAAGGAACAGTATTTTCAAGGTACCTTGTCTCTCCATTTCAAAGAAAGGAGAAAGTGGAAGGGGGATGGTTTATATGATTATTCTGGATTTTTCACTGTTCTGATGATTTGGGCCTTGCTCGTGCCAGAGTCTGACCAAATGAGAAAAAAGTTTCTCACTGCTATCAGGATATCCTAGGCATCTGTCTGAGCTGTGGGGTTGAGAGCCATTCATCAGAATCACAGAATTGTTAGTTTTGTAAGGGACCTCTGCAGCTCATCAAGTCCAAGTTTCTGCCAAGGCAAGGTCACCTGGAGCAGGTGACATAGGAATGAGTTCAGGTGAGTTTGGAATGTCTCCAGAGAGGTAGACTCCATGAGTGTTCTGCCACCCTCAATATAAAAAAGTTCCTCTTCACACTGAGTGAAACTTTCTGTGTTTTCGTTTATGGCCATTGCTCCTTTTCTTGTCACTGGGCACCACTAAAAAGAGTCTGGCACTGCCCTCTTTATAAAGGGCCACTCCCTTTCAGCTTTTCTTTTCTCTCTAAAAGGAATCTTTGCACTTTTGAGCCTTTGCCAATATCAGGATTTCTAGAGAGAAGGTCAAAAATATTAATTGAAATTAATTCTATTGTATGTGTTTAGCCATCAAAACAAATAGAGTTATTTCAGATTTCTGGGAAATAGATATTCTGATTTATTTTAGCTGTCTGGGCAATGATTTACTGGCTGATCACAAATCAGCTTGAGCCACTGTTGGGAATTTCTCATTACAGTCACAAGTCAGGGAGGGAATTTACATTTTTAAACATACTGACATTAACCAAGCCCAACCCTTGCCTGTATTGGTATTAGAGCAACAGGGATGACAGCTGCCTGTAGAGATCTCCTGGCCACAGTCTCCAGTGCTGTCTGGAGCACTGCAAGCCCAGCCCTGCCATGCTGTGCTGGGAAGCTGTCCCTTGTGAAAGAGGAGCACCTGGCAGGAGCTGTGCAGCCACATGCAAACCGGCAGCCAACATGTGAGAACTTGTGAAACTGCTTTGAGGTCAATTTTTTTTTTCCCTTTCCTCTTAAGAAAAACAAGGTTTACTTTTTTTTTTTTTTTTTTTTTTTTTTTTTTTTTTTTTTTTTTTTTTTTTTAATAAGTCTGACAGATAGTGACAAGATGTCTTTTTTATTCAAACGAGAGTGACAGGTGTAATTGCAGCTGTGGGCCATGATTTTTCTGTGCAGCACTGGTTACTGTAAATAATGCAACATCACGTGTAAGCCTTATGTTTAGTTGCTGACACTTAGATCTGTGAACTGTGAACACTATGAACATGATGGCGTTAGCACATGGCAGAGTGATAAGAGTACAAGCATTTCTGAATTTTTATGTGCTGAAGTGTATTTTTCCCCCACAGATTTAAAGTGGATTTCTCTATGCTTGGCTTCTGGAGGACCAAAGATTGCTTTTATGGTTGAGTAAGAGGTTTTGGTAATCAAGAGCCGTCCAAGGCTGAGCTTATTTGCATTTCCACTTTTTATTTCAACTACAGTAACTAACCCAGAGTAGTTTGTTATTGCTGAGACAGCCAAATAAATGGCCATCATGCTGATGATCAAATAACACCCTGTGGAGGTTCACCACATATATGGATATTAGTATGTGTACTGCACATAGTTACCCTTGGGAAATTTGGTTACTTAGTTGAAATCCAGTATTGGAGAGCTCTTGTACTGTTGTAAAATGGGTATTAGCACTGATGTGGTAAATTCAGCCATATGCTCTGTCCATGTGCTCTGTCTGTAGTTTACAGCAGTTCACAGTACCTGTAGGATTCAATCAATTCAACTTTTTCATGTTGTATAACTTTTTCGATAACTTACTTTGGTAATGAGATGATTTTTTTCTTTTTTTTTTTTCTTTTTTTTTTTTAATTTTGCAATCTCAGTGGCAGACAGAATTTCCTCCTCTCTTTTGGAAAACCAGAACAACTGAGGATATGAGTTTTTACCATTTGGCAGGGGACCAAAGAGCCCAGCCACCACAGTTAGAAAGGGCTGTAGTCAATCTTGTCAAAAGATGATCCTGAGAAAGATCCCAGGCGGTCCGAGGCTGTAAGTCTCTGTTTCTGTCAATACTAGGAACAGTTTCAGGATCAAGTTTCTGATATTGGAGTTTTTTTATTTACCAACTCGGAAGTAGCTGTAGAGGTTGTCCTGAGCTCTCCAGGAAGAAAGTTTCTATCAAGAATACAAAACTCTATGCAAGCTGCAGGGCAATGCCATGTTCAGGTCCTGTGCCTGGATGCAGCACACTGCCGGTACTGAAATCATGCATTTCTAAAAACAAAAAAAAGAGAATGTGTGCCTGGCAGCTGTGTACACCTAGTCCTTCCCCTGGCAGCCTGACCAGAAAGCAGCTGCTGAACAGAAAAGTGGCCCCGTGTTGATTCATCCCTCAACCTTACTGACACCAAGCCTTTACTTCCTAGGAAGTCTCACCTCCATGCCTTTTTTCTCAGCAGCTTTGCCATTTCTTTCCACATCAGATCTTTCTGCCCCTGCCCATTTCCCATTGCCTAAGTCCTCCTCTTTGGCATTCCTAGTTCTTGACACTCTGAGCTTGCTGCTCACGTCAGAGGGTCTCCCCACTGAGAAGGGACTGGTGTCACTGCTGTCACAGCCCTGCTGTGACGTCTCAGTCCTGCAGAGCTTAAAGTGCAAAGAAGGGGAAGTGACTGGGAGGGACAAAACCCAGAGACCACTGCTTTCTCTGCACTCACAAAAAGCCCCTAGGCACAGTTCAGTAAATGAAGAGTGACCTTACAGTTGTGGATCCAGGTTACGAGGCAAGGTATACAAACAAAGAATGTCTCAATATCTTAAATAACTTAACTTTCCAACACTGGCCAAATGCTCTTCTTGTATAGCAGAGTTATATGAAGTTTCTGATCTGTAAGGAATAAAACCCAGCAAAACCATGAACCAAAGTTATTGTGCCTCTGAAACTGAAGTCTTGTTTGAAGACCCTTTTTCTTAATATATTCTTTTGAAAAAGAAAAAAAAAATCATTCACAGTTCAAATCACAAATGTTCTAATGTAGCTCTATGTCTCAAGTTGTGATTTCTTTGCATTGGAGAGACACAGTTCACTGTCTAGATGTAATGAAATATCAGTGAAAATGGGCAGAGTTTGGAATCTGTCCCTCCCCTTGTAAAATCAGGCAAACCATCCTCAAAAAAATGCAAAAGTTAAACATAAATTCTTAACTTGCTGTTACTTCCAGCAATAACAACAACATTAAAAATAATCCCAAATGCCTTCAGAGGGTCAGTTCAGATAAGCAACCAAAAGTTCATTTGATACAATCTGAAAGGTTTATTTAAACCTCTTGTGTCTGCATAATTGAGTTTGAAATCTTGCAAGCACAGCCTTGTTCCATGTAACATATACTATATCTTCTACATGCCTGTAGTTTCCAAAATGTTAATCTCCAGTGACCCAGAATGAGTCAACAGCGTTCACAGTCATACATAACGTCGGCTGTGTTGAAATGTGACATTCCTGCTGCCTTTATAAATGGCACTGCCACAGCACAAACCTGGAAGGAGGATTCAAGATGCAATAACCTTTTATGCATCTTGGCTTAGACAGTGTCTTCTGATGTCCTGCACAGCACATAACACCAGGTTTCAAGTGACTAGTTTTAATCAACTGATCGATGGGATAATCAAAGTTTGGCCTCGATTCAAATACCAGAGTATCAAATGTTATATTCAGCTTCAGACTCCAAACTCATATTAACCTTGTCTGTGGTTTTGTAAAGTTTATTTCCCAAGTTTCCTTTGGAAACACGTGGTACTTTTTTGTCTCAAAGCACTTGGAACTAATTCATTTCTCCTAGCCCACACATTGATAAAATTAATCATAACCTCATCTTACAAGGACACAGTTCTTTTCTTGATAACAGGTCCCTATTGATGCACAAGTGCTAAACAAAGGGAGTACTCATAGATGCATAGAAGGCTTGGTTCCACTCATCTGCTGTGGCCAGGGACATCTTCCACTACACCAAGTTGCTCAGAGACCCATCCAAACTGAGCTTGAACATTTCCAGGGATGGGGCATCCATAGCTTCTCTGGGCAGTATGTTCCAGTGTCTCACCATCCTCACAGTAAATAATTTCTTCCTGAATTCTAATCTAAACCTACTCTCTTCCAATTTGAATCCATTACCTCTGGACCTGTCACCACCCTGGACCTCTCACCAAAAGTCTCTTGTAGAGTTTCTTGTAGAAACTCCCTTCACGTGCTAGGAGGTCTAAAGGTCACCCTGAAACTTTCTCTTCTCCAGGCTGAACAACCATAACTCTCTCAGCCATTCTTCATAGGAGAGGTGCTCCATCCCTCTAATCATCACCACGGCCCTCCACTGAACTCCCTCCAAGAGGTCAATGTCCTTCCTTCGCTGGGGATCCCAGATGGAGCCCTCCAGGTGGAGTCTCACTACTAAGTGGTCTTCCTTCTCTGTGCTCATAGACATCACAAACTCTCCCATGCACTGCAACTGAATATTTTGGAACCAAGATCTCTCTCAAATGGGCAGAGGAACCTGCCAGTCCCCTGCTGCTGATGGAGGTCTCTGCCCTTGACTAGACAGCATTATGTTGCCTGTGCTTCCAAGAGAGCTGCAGGAGACTGTTGTTCGCCTACTGAAGTTGTACCTGAAAAGGATTTCCACAGGCCAGTCAGCAGAGCAGAGGATTGCTAATAAGGGGAGGATAGAGGGAAAGCAGGCTTCAGACTGTAGAGCCTCTGCCCTGCCTGGCTTGATCAGGCAAGCCTGCTAAATAGCCCATTTGGCAACACTTGGATATGGCAGCTCTTCCAGGCGTGCCTTGAGCTAGTTGTGCACCATCTCTATTTGTCCCTGCATCCCCAGTACCCTTGTGCCAAGCCCTGTGTGTCTGTCAGTGGTGGGCTGCCTCTCTTATCCAGCTGCAAGGTGAGACAGGCATTTCAAGTGCAAGCTGTGTGCTTGACTCCTGTGAGACACTCCAGTTTTAAAACCCCTTTTGGCAGCTTCAACAACATCCTCCTAAACTGTTTATTAGGTGCTGAAAGATGGTGGCATTTGTGAAGCTGCTTTTAAAATGTTTACTCACAGCAGTATAGGCGCCTCTGCTTGTTATTACCATCCAGCCCTCAAAATGGAAAATGTCAGTAGCATCTGCTTGATGGACTTATCTGCCTGATTCTGTGCCTAAAGTAACAAGCAGCAGATTTAAATGGAATTTAAGTGGTGCATAAGTAAAACACAGCAAGACCACTAATATTTGCAGGAATCCTGTTCAGTTACCTGGAGAATTAAATCTGTTTTGATGTGGGGGGAAAGAGCAACTTGCTGTGCACACCTCTACCCACACCAAGGGGTAGAGGTGTGGACAGGATGCACACCTTTGGAAGGAAGAAGGAGTGTGTGCCAGTGTATTTGGGCAGCTTGGAGTAGGGACAGTGTATTCACTCCATGCTGGTTTCCCTTTGGCAAGCAGCCCTGAAGAAGCAGTGCACGGCAGAGCTGCGGCTCGGTGAGGCCCCTCCTTGTTACAAGGTGTGATTGCCTGCTGCTGTTGGATGACATCTTCCTCCTTTTCAAAACAGTCCACCAGAAGGACTGCAGGACTGGTGCACCTTTCCACCAGGTGCAGCCCAGGACTCCCATCCTCCCTCCCTGGTTCTGCAGCCGGGGTCAGCACACATTCCCCAGATATGTGTTCAACCTTACCACCTTAGAAGTAGGGTGAGAGGAGGATGCTACAAATTAATTCCACCCTTCCTTACAGTAAAGCTAGGAAAGGCATAGAAGATCACTGAGCTCACTTCTTCTGTTTAGTGAAGGATGTGAGCTCAGATAGAAAGTATGTCAGCTGATATGAAGCACACCTCCTGACACTGAGTTTCCTCTTAACAAGGCTGACTAAGAGGAACTGACGGCTATGTTAGAAGTATGCTCACCCTTTAAATTAACTGAGAAGATTTTACAGGAAAAAAGGAGTTGAATAAATAACCTGGAAAAAGTAGTCATATTTTTTTTTGTTTCTACCAAATACAAGTCATATTTTCCCCTCTTGATGATTTTTTTAAATTCAGCTGAAAAACCTGACATTTGCAGGGATTTTTCTTTTTGCCAAGGGATTGAATATATTATATATTGCCTTCATTGGATCTATGAGCACTACTGACTAGCCTGATAGTTATTTTGTTGTAGGAGGTGCAGAATTTCTTCACAAAATGCTGTTTCATAAATCCAGTTAGCAGCCAGCTAAGTTACTCTCATGTGGCATTCAGACAGGGGTTTGCTAGCTGAAGCAAGTTGGGAAAGCTTGGATATTTTTTAAAGGACATGTAAAAGAAGCAGAAGATTACTCCATTGCTTAAAAGCCTAATTGATTTTACAAGACTGAATACCTTTTTTCCTGTTTAAAGATAAGTGTAATGTGTGGAAAATCACAAAGGAAATGGAGTGATAAGGAGCCATTTTTACAGGATGGGCTCTTTTATTTCCTCTGCTGAAAAGAGAGCTGAGCAATACTATTTACAATATTATAATTGGTATTCCTGTGTTATTTTAATGAGCTTTAAAGGATGAAAGCTGATGTGCTACAGAAAGGTATTGCAATTGCCAAAGAGGACACACATGTCTTAGCTTTGCAGAGGAGAATTTGCCTTTGTATTTTTGTTAAAGGCATTAAATATTCTACATGTATGCTGGCCACAGCATTAAATTTAAGGCAGTAATTTTCAGGTCTTGATCACACCATCTAGTGTATAGCTCCCAGTCCATGTAAAGCAAAGCTGAGATCATCAGAGAATAGGCACAAGCCCAAGGGCTTTATATTTCTCCAGGGGGCTGCATAAGCAAGGGGAAAGGGAGGCACAGTTTATACAGCAGTTTTCCATCTGGGAACATGGTGGTGGTGACAGCAATACACAGCAAAGTGAAGTCTCCAGCTAATTTTTTATCCAGAGAAAAGACTGCACCATGGCCCCTTATTTGCAATCCTCTGCTCTTACAGATAAGTGGCTGTGGTGGCCTGAAGGGGACGAGGGCCCTTTGTGGGAGCCCTTCCTGGAGCCAGCTGAGGAAGCAGCAGCAGCAGGTGGGAGCTGTGCCTGGGGCAGAGGCAGCCAGAGGCTGTGGCAGCTTCCCGGGATGGCCGTGATGCTGAACACAAGCAGCAGCTCTGCTTTCCAACCTGTCCCTGGCCAAACTCTGCATGGATAGGGCCACTGCACACTGCCTTGGGCACTTTGCCCATGTGCACTGAGTATCCAAGGCAGCTGCTGCCCTTCTTGGAGGGCTCACTGTGCTCCTGAGCAGCTCTGCGCAACTGGTGCACAGTGTGAGGTGCTCCTGTACTCTCCCAGGGTTGTGTGTTGGGTTGTGGGTTTGTGGTTTGTTTGTTTGTTTGTTTGTTTTTTCCTTCTGTAACCTTACATACTCTAGAAGGGTGGAACACCTCTCCTGCCAGAGCAGGCTGAGAGAGCTGGATTTGTTCTGCCTGGAGAACAGAAGACTCTGGAAAGACCTTTAGAAGCCTTCCAGTATCTGCAGGGACCCACAGGAGAGCTGGAGAGGGACTTTTTACAAGGTCATAACATAATAGAACAAAGGGGAATGCTTTTAAACAAAAAGGCAAGATTTACATAAGATTTTGGGAGGAAATTCTTTGCTGTGAAGGTGGTGAGGCTCTGGGAGAGGCCACAGCACAGAGAGGCTGTGGATGCCCCAAGCCTGGAAGTGTTTAGGGCCAGCATGGATGGGGCTTTGATCAGCCTGGTCAGGTGGGACACGTCCCTGCCCATGTCAGGGGCTTGGAAGCAGGTGCTCTCTAAGATCCTTTTCAGCCCAAGACATTCCATGATTCTATTAAACACAAGTTATTGCTCAGGCTCTGTTCTATATATAAAATTATAGTAAAGTTGCAAAGAAAAGACAGGGAGTAAAATAAAGGAGTCAGAATACTAGAAAATATGGACTTTAAAACTGCCTGGGAGGTCCTTTAGTTAACACATTTGATGCTTTCTATTACCTCATGCTTAAGAATTGGAAGTTTTGATGGAGTACCTTATAAATTAGATAACAGTTTCATGTGTGATGGAGAGATATTCAGATCTAAAAATAAGTGACTGACTGAGTAGCTGGGAACTGTTGAGCTATGGGCTGAAAGGACCTCTGAAATGTAATATATAATTAAGTCTTCCTTCTCTGACATATTCCAGTCCTTTTCCCATGGACATTTGCATGTTTAAATGATAAATTGTAAAGCATGCTTCATTCTGAAACTCAGCCTTATTTTCTTTTCATTCAGCAAAAGCACTAAAAATATTGATTAAAAAATGCTGATTAGCCTAGTGCTATGATAAGTATCTTCAGGTTCCTTAATGTTGGGAAGGGAACCACTTTCTGATTTATATCTACAAACAAAAATGAAAACTTCTGTTTCAAATTGTAGCTTGAATTATCTGTCATTATGTTTCCATTTTTTTCTCTTGCCTTTGAGATCAGAACTCTTTATGAAATATCAAGTAAAAGGATCTTGGTGTAGCTGCATCACATAAAACACTCATATCATCTTATGAAAAAGAAACAAACTATGGCTGACTAAAGATACTTTAACTTATAAAAGAGAACTGTGTGGGGAGAAAATAAGCATGGTACTTAGATATTAACCTCCACCATTGCTTTCTTCTGTACATTAGTCTTCTTGTTGTTTTATCCACTGATTACAGAAGTCAAACATTTTAAAGCGAATACAGAAATTTTAAAGACAAACCTGTCAAGCTCAACAGTTGGAGGTCTGGAATTTGGTTCCAGAAATACTCATACTTGTTTAAAATTCCAGCAATTTATAGGCTTTTTTACACCAGCACCCCCACTGTGCCATAAGAAAAATCTTTATTTTCAGCTATTCAGAATGGTACACAAAGTCTGTGACATTTCAGCTGGTAATTGCCCTTTGAGGTAAACTGAGTTGATCAAATCGGTGAGGGAACCATAAGATTCTAAAGAAGATATTTTTATGAAGGTCCAGTTACAGCTATGATTCACTCTTGTTCCCAAATAAAATTTTGTTAAAGTCTGTTTTTGTCATCTGCCAACAAATCAAAGCATATGACAACAGACATTTCCAGAACAAAAGTAAGATGGAACAGACCAGTGCCAGGTACTGATGAAAGACCTGGATTAACAGGAAAAGGTATATCCTATATTCCCAGGATACACAAGCATATTTGCCTCATGGCGTTAGAATCTTGACCTGAAAAAAAAAAATCTTCCCCTGGGATTTAACATTACATAAGTAAGAAAATTATTAAGGCCTTTGAGGGGTGTGCACTGGTAGGCAGAAATAACAGAAGCGAAATCTGTGGAGCTACCTGCACAGAAAATTGGTATGAGAACTGGAGCATGGGATCCTGAGGGTGCACAGGGAGGGAGTGCCTGCACTCTTGTTGTCCCCGCTGCTTTGTGAGCCAGCTCATCCCCTGGCTCCCCTTTGAACTATTCCAAATATTTGTTTCCAAGACAAATCCACCACAGAAAGGGCAGCTTTCTGCCGCTGGGGCCCAAGATCAGTTCTTGGCTGGCTTTTATTTAGTCGTATCAACATAACCTGATTGACCAGTGCATTCAATTTTGTGCTCTTATTTAACCCTTGCCAAGGAAGCACTCAAATTCCTACCTAGCTTTAGGCACAGGATTCAGTCCCCCTGAAAGTCTATGCATGCAAGATAAAAATGCATTCAAGTAACCTGGAGTCAAGATATGTATATTTTAATGAATATTTTACATATGTAATATATGTTTGAAGTGCTACTCAAGTTGTGATATTCTTTTAATGAAGGCAGAAGCCAAAGGTCTTAAACATTTAAAGCAAAGCAGATGTTATTTTGCTAAATCAAGGTCATTGTTTACACTTTCCTCTGAAGTATTTAACATTAACTGGTATAAAAAGACAGATAGTATGATATATGGATCCCTGGTTTGTTTGGGTAGAAAATTCCTCAGCTGCTAAGGAAACTGCCCTGCTGTCTTGCAGACTTAAGGATCATATTGATTGATGAAAGTTCACAGTTGGACTGTGGTGAGCTGAGCACACAGGATAGATGTTAGAGGCTGCTATACCTTTCCACCACACAGGAGTGCTACACGTGGCATTTCCTGAAGCTGCCTCCTTTTTCACTTTCATGTGGGAGTGAGTCCTAAGAAAGGTCACATGTAAGACAAGGCTGGCAGCTACTGCTATGTTAAGTCACAAGAGGCTGTGGAAAAGAGACAAAACTCACAAACTCAAAATGAATATTTAAATTAATCTCAACTCAACTCATTAAAAATATTTACAGTCTGGTTTCCAATGACAGAGGGGTTTGGAACCACTTTGATATTTTTTTAAGCTTAAGAAAGATGTTATATGTATGCAGTTATTGACAATATTTGATACATTTTTAAGTCCTAAAAAAGTTGAAAGCCTGTTATATAGTGATTATATTTGAGAACCTAAAGAGGATGTCCATTTTTAAAAAATCGTGAACTGTAGCAAAAGATGATGTGTATATAAATCATAAATAACATGGTTTTGAGCAGTGGAGTAATGTAACTGATAATGGGTCAGAAAGAGTATTCTCCCTTTTCCCTCTAACCAGGTGGGTTTTTTTATTTCTTTGGAAGATTGTGTTTATTTTTCTTTTTTTTTTCTTTTCCCAAACTCCAAAAATATTACCAAATGACATATAATCTGGTAATACTAAGAGTTTTAGTTTTGATACCCATGCAGATTTTGGGAAAAGACCGAAATCTTCTAAAATTTTGAGGGACATTTTGTTGTATATATATATTTAAAAAATATGTAAGTTTATGCTTCAGGTGGAACATTATTAAAAACCTACCCCTATCACAGAAGTAACAATGAATTAGGAATATTTCAGATTCAAGGAAACTGTACTAAGCTCATTGTTTATCCATTTGGATGGATCAAAGCTGAAGGACAGTGAGATAAAGGATGCCCAGCCAGCACAGGATCCTGCTGCAGCAGCAGGACACCAGGAGGCATTCCAGCAGCAGGCAGCTGCTGAAATAACCACATGAAATTCAGAGGGAGAGAGGGTGGCAAATTCAGTCTTTACACCCCAGCCCCTCTTCCCAGTGCAACACTAGACACAGAGCTGGTAAGTGACTACAGCCCTAACACCTCACAGTTTAAAGAGAAGTCTAGAATCTTCCTTGTTCACTTTAAAGTGGCCCTTGGCAGGAGCTATGTCCTAGGTTGTCAGGTTTGTTTGAGTTAAGGATGGTTGTACTGATTTAAATCCCTGAGGGGAATTTCTCCCCTGGGACAAGGATGTCTTAGAGAGGGACTACAGGAAAAAATCATACAAACAAACTCCTAACCTATGATTCTCCTCTCCTTTGTGTGATGGTTACTCAGGAGACCTAGCGATGTGTGTTCATTCCTTGAATGCAGGACTTGGGGTTCTCTCCTCACGTGCAGCTGGACAGCATTACTGGGTAAACTACAAGAGAATAAGGTCTCTATGAGCGTGTCACAGGACCACAGAATACATTGGGTTGGAAGGAACCTTAAGCATCATCTGGCAGGGATGGTACCCACTAGACCTGGGTGCTCAGAGCCCCTTCCAGCCTGGCCTTGAACACTTCCAGGAATGGGACATCCACAGCTTCTCTGGGCAGCCTGTGCCAGTCCCTCAGCCCACATACGGTCATATTTAGGGCATATGGACAAAGTGTTGCCGTGTAGAACCAGCCAAACATCTCCTCAGTGCCACTACAGCCTTGAGAAGGTGGGAAAGGCCTCCTTTCCGTCCAAAGTGTACCTCTGGTGAGGCATTATTTTTATCTTATGTTTCCTACATGGGGGCTTTTTGTCCCCAGTTCTGCTGGCTGCCAGGGTTCTGCTCCTCCCCTTGGATCTGCTGGCTGCTGTGGAGGTGCCTTTGCAGTGGGAGGTGGCTGCAGCAGGGGCCGGGGTGCTCGGGGTGCCCTCGGCGCTCGGGGTGCCCTCGGCGCTCGGTGACACCACCCCAGGGCTGGGTGCCCTGGCTGCCACCAGGCTGGGCCAGCCAAGCAAGAAACCAGACTGCAGGCTTGGGTTTCACTTCTGAGGTGCCTGGGCAAGAATGGACACGGAAATACCCAAGCCAGTAAGCTCACAATGAAGCCAGGTAGGAAGATTCCCCTGCCAATTTTTTTACAGTGTTCCAGGAAAAATGGTGTTTAGAGGCTTCTGTGGCACTCACTGTGTCCTAATGTTTTCCATACTCCATGGATTTATATCATCCTGTAAAAATGAATTATTTAAATCAATCTTCCAAAAAGTTGTTTGATTAATTTCTCTCTTTAAATATTTGAAGAACTGTCTTGAGCGTTTATCTACCAAACAAAACACAAATTGAGATATTTCCATTTCCATCAATAAAAAACAAAAGAGATAAATAAAGGATTCAGTGAAATCCAAATCACAATTCTATAAGTGCTCATAGGACAGCAACCTTTAAACCAAAGTGCACAAAAACATCTGGTTTTCATGAATCCCTCTGTAAAATGGGGGAAAAGGAGAGGATAGGGAAAATCCAAGTGCTGAGGTGACTCTGCCCAAGTGCAGCTGAGGGTAGTAAAAATTTGTCAGGTGCCTCTGACAGGCAAACATTTACAGTTTTATAACCTCAGTATTTGCAACATTTAAGGCATTTCCTGTCTTAACTATTGGGAAGTACAAGTAAATATTGCCTGTTCTGAGGTTAACTGCTCTGCTTAGGAGGCTTTTCATGGTCAGAACCGAAGAGCAGGAAAACCGCAAAAATCCCAAAGCTGCTGTCACATTTCTAATTCATTAGGAACAGCTCATACCTATTCCCAGAGCTACCTTTAATAGTGGGGCTCTTCTAAACCACAGGGACATTTGCTCATATGTAGAAAATCCGAGCCTGATAAGACAGTCCTGGCTTGATGCTGAAATTCTCAGAACACAATTTTTCCAACTAAGTCTTCCCTTTATAAGGAAAAGGGGGAGCTCATTTGTTCTGTTCCCTTTTTTTCCCCTTTGTTTCAAAAGCCATGCTGAATTTCCCCGTGCTACTTCATATGCAAATTCTGTAGGTATCTCTGAACCTTTGCATTTCCCATCTCGGGCTGGCAGCCTAGACAGGCTGCTGGAAAGCAGGAGGGTGTGAAAATGGGTGGGCTTAGAGCAGCGGCTGGAGTACATCTCTGCAATTGCTCCATTGAAGCCGGCAGAGCTTGATCAATTTAAGGCCAGATTTGGCTCATGATTGAATTTTTTATGTCTTTAGAGCCAACACTGTGAATAGCACATGAAGCAAAACAGAGTGCAGTTACTGCTTTTCATCTCAATCTATTTCTTGCTCTTCCAGAATTAAGAGATAATGAAAAGCATGTACATATGTGCCTGCACACACATATAAACCCAAATCCTTTTCTTATAAAATTATCAATGCTTTTTTTGCAGACTCCAGAGTTCTGGATAGTTCAGATAAAACTTCAGAGAAGTGTATTGAGATTTACAGACTTTTTTTAAACCAGCCTGAACTTGGATTTTTCCCATGACTCAGGGAAAGCTCTCTCTAGGGAAGCCTGCTTAGGGGGCAGCATCCATACAGGGAACTAACTCTGGGTTCAGAGCTGTGGCTGTGAAGCATCCATTACTTTGGGGTAGAAAGCTCACCATATGGCTGTTTTGTTTCCAGTAGCTATAATGTAATTGAATCAATTGCCCTCACATGATGTGGGTGTACTAACTGCACATACATCATTTCTTTCTGGGTTTTGAGGCTTGTAAAGAGTGGAGGGTAAGGCCCCTGAGGATAAATCAGTCTAGTTTGTCTTCAAGAAAAATGGGTTTAAATCTGACCTGTGGTGCAGGCACAAATCAATTCAGTGCTTCTGACAGTCCCACGTGGATACTTTCCTCATTTGGAAATTATCCTCTGATGAAGGTTGCTGTCAGTCTTTACACAGCAAGGCTACAAAAAGCAGGTATCTTCTGAAGCAAAGGTCATCAGTAAATAACGTGCAAAATTCAAATGCAGCTAACCTAAGCTAGGTAAAGGGATAGCAACAATTCTCATGATACTGCCAGAAAGTAAATCATGAGGTGAGAGGAGGGGAAAGAGAAGAGGGGTCTGCCAAAGGCTGACTTCTCATGATGCTGAGACATCCAGCAACTAAGGCAGTGGGCCGTGCCTGTGTCCCATTTTCCTCTTGCAGCAGGACCCAGGTAAGGTCAGTGTCTAAACCTGCTGTGCCTTAGTTTTCTCAGTCCTCCACTGCTTCATCTCAGCTCCTCTCAGTAAGACAACTGGGCTTTGTGGGTTTTTTCTTGTTTGTTTTTTCTCTGCTCTCCTCCAGCTCTGTACCAAGAGCTGGGGTAAAAGCATTACTCAGATCTCTCTGCCCAGGCATCGACACTGGTGCCTGCTTTGTATCTGCTTCAAGCTCTGTGAATCTTTCCAAGCAAAACCAAAGCGAACTTAGCTTTACTGCCGTTTCATTCATTGAAAAGACAAAATTTAGACCTGTGGAGAAACAAGGCCAAATCGCAAGAAAAGATGGGACAGCTTTTGGAGGGTGAAGAAATGAAGTGTCTAAACGAGTCTTATCTAAGCTAACCACCTGGGCCTTGGGCATTAGGCAGCATGGGATGAGTTTCTTCTTGCAGGTGTGTTTTTATTGAGGTGGGACAATGTGTCTTCTGGCAGTGCCCATTTCTTTCTATTTACAATTAATCCTGGATGACTGGCTTCACAAAGTGCCAGCTAAACAGTTGGGTTAGTTGCATATATCTTGTGGTTGCTGATAAAGGGGTTGTTCTTTGAAGTGAAATCATGGTTTCATGGGCTTTTTGTTCTAAAGGTGAAGAAAGAAATCTGGGCATAGATTTTCATATCCCCTTTCCTAGCATTTAGGGGGACTCCAAATTTGCAGCGGACCATTTTAGAGCTGGAGACCATTTATCAGCAATTCATCACATTGCCATAGAGTTTGGAAAGTGTTTTCCAGATCTTTCAGCTATTTTTGTGACTAAAGGACTGTTTTCTGCAGTATGTGTCCTGAAGCAGAAATTGAAAATCTGTCCTTTCAGTGCTATTATTGAATCTGTCCTGCCTTTTAATTTATTGGCATACTTGCTTTCCTATATGATATCTGGGAAAAAACCCCATCTTATTTTGTCAACTCTTCTCTTCACCTTGCTGTTTAAAAAGACTTCTTCCATTTCTTGCTTCTTTCCTGCCCTGGTTAATTCCTTTGGACCTTTGAGTTTTGTAGCCCAACAGCAGCAATTTGCCAACTGGCAAATATCTGTACAGCACAGAAGTCCTTACAGGAAAAAAAAAATTGAAGGTCATTGTGGAGAAGAGACAGCATTTCTGGAGAGATGGGATTGAGATACTAGCCTATGGAACACCTCTGGCTTGGAATATAGCAGATGCTACAAAGCTGCAGAGTAGGAGAAGACAAAAGCAGGGAAAGACAGAGCCATCCCCTCTGCAAACTGGTGGGAAGCTCAATTCCAAGGTCATACACTACCCCAGGTCAAGCTAATATAGGTTGTGCCTTCCTGGTAAATTTATGCCTTCACATCACTTCTTACGTCTATTTCTTCATTTCTCTTTCCACCAAATTGAATTTTTTTTCTATTTCTGCTTCTTGGAAACTTAATTTTCTGCCATCTAATATCATTTTAGTGAAATCCCTGTACAGACACATTAGGTCAGAGCAGAATTACACAGATGCCAGACATAAAACCTGTATCAAAAAATTTCATTCTAGCTGGTTGTGGACAAAATATGTTGATTTAAGGAAACAGAAAAGAATTCCAGCACCAACTCATAGCAGTAATGGAGAGTTATTACTAAAAACTGCACACTACAAAATTTTTCTGATTTTGTACAATGTGTTGGTTGCTTTTTTTTTTTTTTTTAACAAAAGGCAGTTTCCTTTGAAACACCTTCCCTTTTCTTCATCTCTTCTGTCCTGTTTTTAGTTCAGAGTAGCTCAGACTGTATCTCCCCTAATAGGCAGCAAAACCATCCCCAGTCTCACTTCAAGACACTCACTTGAAGTGTCATTGTTCACAGTCACTTATTTGAAGCTGCACTCTAATTCATCTCCACTCATTTGTTCCCTACCTATTGATAAGGAGTGGAACAAGGGACGGCTTCTTTCCCAAGAACAGGCAAATAACACTTCTTCAAAATCAGGACTGCATGTCTTCAAAAGTCGTTTCTGGCCAGGGATCCTTGATGTGCAACAGGGTATAGACTGCAGACTTGCAGTGTAGAGTTTTTCTCAGGGGGGTGAAATAAAAAAGATGGATTAGTTGCTTTTTTGGGGGGGACCAGAATGTTAATTGGTTCCCTAATAAAATCATCTAGTTAAACTCTGCTCAGTGGTATGGGATTGAAGTGTAGGAATTTTTGAAGGCACCCTGCTAAGTTGACTGTGCTTCTAGATAATTAATTGAAATGAGGAAAATAACACATACCAAAAGAAAAAAAATTACAGATTTCCAGCTGTTCTTCATAGACAAAATTGCAAAGATTAACTCACCTGACAGGAAAGGAAGTATCCCACTGAACAAAGGGGTTTTTGGCAACCACTTCCTTTGGAAAGCTTTGCACTTCTAAAACTGCAAGGAAGAAGTTTAAAACCATTGAAATACATTGAGCAAATATGTAGTGGTTTTATGTACATTTCAGTGGTTTTATAGACATTCTAGATGTTTTATAGGTGTCTTAAACTTTTGGAAACATAGTTTTAAAGCAAAACACAAACATTCCCATTCTCTCCTGATTATTTCCTGTGGCTCATGTTTGGCTTTTGCCTTCATGTGCAGCCTTTCTTTTGACATTGATCATCCCAGGATCATTAAACATTCTGTGTAATTGTTTTCTAAATGTTTATATTTATCCCATTTGTAATCCTGTGCTAGAAACCTTTGTCTATACTAGATTATATTCTAATATTGATTTTGTTTCCTTTTCTTCTGGTCTTAGATACAAATTACACCATCCTTTTTGCTTGGAATGTTGTAGGGTGATTGATTACTGAATGAATCAAATGCACCCACAAGCTGAGGCTTGATTTAATCCCCTTAGTGCCAGGGATTTCAGAGCACACAAGCTGGAATTATAGCACCCTCTGGAAGTAAAGGCCAGTGGATGTTTTTCCTGGATGTTAGAGAGCTGTGCCTCTGGGTTCCCCACTTGGGCTCAAGTACCCTTTGAGGGAACAGAGCTAAACCACAGTTTCTGTCACATCAGTGTATTTCTGTGGCTGTTAGAAGAGAGTGAGGTGCTTGTTTGCAACTCTGTATGCAACTTTGTGTTTTTTGTAAAAAGGAAGGAAGGAAGGAAGGCGCGGAAGGAAGGAAGGAAGGCGCGGAAGGAAGGAAGGAAGGAAGGCGCGGAAGGAAGGCGCGGAAGGCGCGGAAGGCGCGGAAGGCGCGGAAGGCGCGGAAGGCGCGGAAGGAAGGAAGGAAGGAAGGAAGGAAGGAAGGAAGGAAGGAAGGAAGGAAGGAAGGAAGGAAGGAAGGCGCGGAAGGAAGGCGCGGAAGGAAGGAAGGAAGGAAGGAAGGAAGGCGCGGAAGGAAGGAAGGAAGGAAGGAAGGCGCGGAAGGAAGGCGCGGAAGGAAGGCGCGGAAGGAAGGCGCGGAAGGAAGGAAGGAAGGCGCGGAAGGCGCGGAAGGCGCGGAAGGAAGGAAGGAAGGAAGGAAGGAAGGAAGGAAGGAAGGAAGGAAGGAAGGCGCGGAAGGAAGGAAGGAAGGCGCGGAAGGCGCGGGCGGAAGGAAGGAAGGAAGGAAGGCGCGGAAGGAAGGAAGGCGCGGAAGGAAGGCGCGGAAGGAAGGCGCGGAAGGAAGGCGCGGAAGGAAGGAAGGAAGGAAGGAAGGAAGGAAGGAAGGAAGGAAGGAAGGAAGGAAGGAAGGAAGGAAGGAAGGAAGGAAGGAAGGAAGGAAGGAAGGAAGGAAGGAAGGAAGGAAGGAAGGAAGGAAGGAAGGAAGGAAGGAAGGAAGGAAGGAAGGAAGGAAGGAAGGAAGGAAGGAAGGAAGGAAGGAAGGAAGGAAGGAAGGAAGGAAGGAAGGAAGGAAGGAAGGAAGGAAGGAAGGAAGGAAGGAAGGAAGGAAGGAAGGAAGGAAGGAACTCACATATGTATAAACAGTGACTTGGAATAAGCGGGAAAAATGTGTGGCTCCTATTATAGCTGAATTATTCTCTGAAGGTCCTTCCCCACAGATAACTCAGCTTGCTTTTATGCAAAGGAAGTCACCGTGACCCTGACATTGCAAAAAGTGCATTTGAAAACCCTCAGTCTGCTTCCAACCTTTGTTGTGAGGTGGTTGACAAAAACCCTGAGCGTGTGCTGCACAGGACTTGATCAGCCACAGTGACTGACAGCTGTCTCTGAGCCTGAGCTCACAGGTAGGCTCAGGTGCAGAGGCAGGAATTATCTGGGCAGTTATTATAATCTGTGGCTTCTACACTGCAGGATGCGAAGGCAGAAAACCACAAACAGCACAGCTTGTGGGGACTTGTTGCTGATACCCCTTTCATTCCTGTGGCTTGGCAAACTCTTAAAAATATCATGTAATGTGCATGTCTTTTCCTAGCCTTTGGCTTGTTGTAACCACACTGTACTGAACCTTCAGTTACAAGTGTTGTAATTACCTCCATCTCCTCCTGCTGCTGCAAATGAGCAGAGAGGAAAAGTTCATTAATCAAATGTCTGAATTTTGGAGAAGACCAGAGCTGTGATAGTCTCCTGTTTCCTGGAGATTTGAAATATGCCTCCTTCCTTCGGAAGGAGATGCAGCCCCAGCTTAAACAGGGAGTGGGGAGAAAAGGAGGGGGAGAGCAGAGGATGCACACACTTGACCTGGCATCTTGCAAAATGCTAAGACAGAGAAAGGCCTGAAACAACCCTATTGTGAAAATACATTTCTCACAAAAATCTGATGTATAGATATATGGATGACACAAAAATCTTAGGAAATACAACTTCTCTGAAGATCTTTGATCTTGTTACGCATGATAACCCGCCTTTGGGACTGGTTTCACGCATTTCACTTGCCAAAGCCTCTTGAACTTGGTGGCTCGGGAATCTCAGCTTATTTTCCTGCTTCTGTGAATACTTTATGCAACCATTTCCCAGACCATTTCTCTCCTCCCATCTGCTTTCTCTACCACTTGGCTTTGATGTTGCGTTCCCACCTTTCCTTTGGTGGCCATTGTTGTGCCCCATCCAGCCTTGTGTAATGTCCTAGCCTGCTTTGGCACCTCCACAGCATCCCAAGGATGCATTTACTGTGAAGGGTTTTTAGAAGAAGTTGGCAAAACTGCAGCTAAAAATTCAAATGGGCGATTTCATTGAAGAAGTTAAGAAGAATTAAGATATTTATGTATTTCCATTTAAGAACACAATAAAGCACCTCAGTGGGATTTCTGGTTTTAGAGTAATATTTAAGGCCACAGTCCAGCACACTGTGACTAGAGGCAATGACAAGTACATTTATCAATATTAACAGCAACAAACCAAAGTAAAATACAGTCATTACTAATTAGTCCAAGTTTTAATGCAGGAAAATGCATAAGTTAAGCATGTGGTTAAGCCCTGTAGGGCCTCAGCCAGTGCTAAAATAGTCTGGGTTGAATTGATGGCTACAGTAGGTACCTGCAGATAACAAATTTGCTTTTTTGTCTCTCACTATGTTTCTGTAGAGTCCAAATCCCCTTTAAATTACACATCAAAAAATGTGATTAGGCTACATAATAAGTTACAGAGAAGCAGTAGAGAGAAAATTCCCTTTTTTCATACAATCATTTTACTGTTACTGAAACAGGAAGAAATGCAGTGCACTATAATCTGACAAAACATTATGTGCTTTAGTTCTTTGCATGGACTAGGGAACAAACTTCAAGTCTAAATGCAAGAATGACAAGGAACTACCAGAGAGGGTGCAGTGGGGGTACAAAGATGATTTGGGGTCTGTAGCATCTCTCTTATGAGGAGTCTGTGTGAGCTGGGCCTGTTCAGTCCAGAGAAGGGAAGGCTGAGAGGGGATCTCATAAATGCATACAAACTTCTCAAAGGCATTTGTCAAGAGGGTGATGCCAGACTAATTTCAGTGGTGCCCAGTGACAGGACAAGAAGCAATGGCCACAAACTAAAACACAAAGTTTCACCTCAGCATGAGGAGGAACTTTATGCTGAGGCTGGCCAAACACTGGAATAGGCTGCTCAGGCAGATTGTGGAGTCTTCCTCTCTGGAGACATTCCGAACCCACTTGGACATCTTCCTGTGTCACCTGTTCTAGGTGACCCTGCATTGGCAGAGGGGGTAGACTGGATGATTACCAGATTCAGCCTTAACAATTCTGTGTTTCTGAATCTTATTTTTCATAATTTTTAATCTCCCTAGTTCATAAGTTTATCTTCTATTTATAGAACAATGTGAGAGAATTAAAGTAACTAATTTAAATTACATAAATATGCATAGCTATTAACTAGAAGACTTTTTGGGGATAGGGCTAAAATATCAGCCTTAAATTTCAAACATTTCAAAAGTGTACAGTAGTCAGTTCATATAGGGCTTATTTTTCTTATTTAAAATTCTTCAAATATTTTATTCTCTCTGTATCAAATAGATCACTACCTCTTTAGTACTTAATTATTTGCACTGAAGAGAGAAATCACCCTTAACAGTTGCGAAAATATTTAAACAGCTTTTTATTTTTATTATAAATGAACTGAAACACTATGTATGATGTATATGCTAATCTACTGATGTATACATGGAGGTCCAAATAAGAATAAGAGAAATGTGCTTTCTCTGATCTTTGCAACTTTTGCATTCCATTTTTGCATCATTTTGTGCATGGTTTGGGAATCCAGACAGATTTAATTACATGACTTTATTTGTGGAGTCATGCCATTACCAAATGGTAGCTCCATTTCTTTACTTTTACAGAGGAACATAGGTTTGCTAGACCTAACACAAAGACCAGCTTCTCATTCTTGAAGTCATAATCAGGAGCTTTTGAAGCTGGTGAGGGTGGGATCCTTTCCTGAAGACTTTGGCGAGACAGGAGAGCTTTTTCAGTTCAGATATTCTTGGAGGAAGAGAAGCTGTTCACTTCCCCTGGGGAGTGGAGGAGTCTGAACTGAATGGGAGTGGGACAGAAAAGTGGAACTTAATTTTTTCCATGTGAAATCTATTGTTAGAGAAATCTTAAGGAGACTGTGGTAGAAATATTTTTTGGATGTAGCTTAGTCCTAGTTTTTAAGGTATTTAACATCTTTAAGTTAGATTTGCTAAGAGTCTGAGATGAGTGGAACATCAGTGAAAGTTCTGGGAAGTTTCCCAAGATACACTGTGATTGTTCAGCCAGCTTTGTTTGTTTCCTTCAGAAGTGAACGGCCTCTCCATGCTGTATATATCCTCATCAGCAGGAGCATGATTGCCTGCTTAACCTGCTGTGTAACCTTTTCTGTGGTACCTGACATTCCCTCTCCCTGGCACAAAATGGCAGAGCACACTAGTGGGTCACAGGGAATCACATGTAGTAACTGGTGGCCCTTTTCACATTTCCAGATATGACAGGGGATCCCACATTGGCTTGGAGTGGCTGTGATGAGGTATTTTAAAGTGGTTGCTGTACAACAGGACCTCAGAAAGATAGACTTACACACACCCCAAAAAAAAAAAAAATGGAGATGAAACTATGTGAAATTTTGTCTGTGGACAATGAGAGCAAGTGGGAGTTTTGACATAAATTCAGGTTTCCAAAGAATCATGAGTGTCCTCCGAGAAAAACCTGCCTGTGCTTTTGCATTTTTATTTTTGTGCTTTCCTAGTTCCATATAAATCAGGTGTCAGTTTTATCTAGGAAAGAGGAGAAAATGCTAGAAAGGGGTTAACTGTGGGAGCTTCAGGCTATTTTCCCACTGCCTCCTACAACAGCACCTGTGCAATATGGGGAGAGGCTTCCCACTGCTGCTTGACTCGAGGTGTGGGCAGACAGGTAAAGTTGTGCCCACAGCAAGACAGGAAAGGGGTGAACATTCTCCCTCTTCATAGCACTGCATCCCACTCCATGGACATGGACATATCCCAGCAGAGCAGAGGCTGCTGGAAGAAAGGGATTTCTATGTTGTCATCCAGATTGCATCCACTCATGGAAACAACCAGAGTCCAAATAAAAGTAAAATTCTGTAACACATTATGAAGCTGTGTGAGAGTTTGTGTTGAAACACCCTCCTGTGGAGAGCTCTGAAGCACAAACTGTGAGTGTTCTTGAAGACCTGGTACTCAAGAAGCTTTGCTATGATGTCTGATAACTCCCTGCATGGAATCTGTGGGACAGCCTTGCCCACGTGGGGTAACACAGCCTGCTTTTCTTGCCCTATGGATTGGTGCCTAGGAGTGTTACATTCCCACAGTATTTCATGGGAGCAGGAGGCAGCTTTATTAGAACACCACTCCTTGCTGTGGGACATCCTTGTGAGTATGGAAATACTCTATGGAGACTTGAGCCACAGGAAGCCTGACACATCTTTTGTTACCCAGGGGGTGGGTACAGCCTGGGGAGCAATCTGGGATGATTTTCTCCCCCTCACTGCCTCCAGTAGCCTGTGCTGGTGTGTGTGACTCCCTGTTAATGCCCCTCCCCAGGGGACAGCAGGAGAGGCAGGATGACACTGGGTAAAGCTGCCACAGAGGGAAGCTGGACTTGGAGAAGTGCTTTGGCACAGCACTGTCAGTGAGTGACTTGCTGGCCTGGAGGCAGGGGAGAGTGGAAAAGGCAGGGGACTGGCAGGGAGGGAACATAGAGAGGTAGGTGTCATGCAGCAAGGGAGAGTCTTGACAGGTCTGTCCTGGCATTTTGTGTTTATATACCATACTGTGACTGATGAGCTCCACAATAAAATCCCTATTGACTGTAGAAGCTGCAGAAAAGACCCTTTTTGTTGGGGGGAAGAAAGCACAAACAAAAGAGGGAGGGAGTGAATTCATATTTCTCAACTTTTTGTCTGAGAAATGTCTTCAATACAATGTCTTCAATTCTTATGAAAGAAAGCTCTCCATCACTCAAGGCAGCACTGGCTCACCACGGCACAGAATGAAGGTGACCAGTGCAGGAAGAGCCATTCAGCTCTTCTGAGCCCCAGGGAGTTTCTCTGTGTGCCATTTTCTGTGTGAGGCCAGAGAGGAAGGGGAGGTGGGCTCAGAGGGGAGCACAGTCTCATTTCCACCAAGCTGCAAGGATGGCTTCTACCACTTGTGTCATGATGGACTTTAAACTGGGGACTGGCTGTGGGATCTCGCTTCTCATGATCAACAGTGATAGACAGTCCCTCCTCACAAGGGCATTTGCAATAGAAATTATATTTGTGTTTGTTCAAGCAAGTACCAGAGAGGGGGATGTTACTGCCATGCTGGGGAAGTCGTCTCAGCTTCCATCTTAACCTGCCATCCTGCAGCATCATCCTAACCAGCTGCTCCACTCCCAAACGCAGGGATCGTTCTGAGGATGAGTTGCTGGGATTCCACATCCTGAGGAACCAGTGAAAAAGCAGCAGTTACAGTTCCTCTGAGCAGTTTATCTCTCTCCCAGTCACTGCCCTGGAGGCAAAATCCCCTTCCTCTGGCTCCGGGGCAGAGCTAAGTTACACTAATGCCTTTGGTCTGCCATCAGAAGGGAAAGAGCTGTGTCAACACAGAAAACACTATTTGCTGACAGGTTGTTAGAGACAAAGGAGACACAGTCAAGAGTAAGAATAAAAATAGAAGTTCTCAAGCAAAAATATGTGGGAAAAAAGAGATTGATTGTTTAAGTCACAAAAGAGAGGAAAATGAAGGGAAAAGTAATAAGACTATTAAATCGAATATGCCTGCCCTTTAGAATAGCATTGATAAAGGCTGAGGATGTGAAGTGTAAACGTTGTGACATATCTAACTGAGGGTCCCATCTGATAATTTATGGTTAGAGAACAAATATATCATTTGGTTGATGTGGATGTTGTTTCTAGGCTATCAGGTATTAGAGGGCTGGAAGGAACACATCACCAGAAACATGAAGCAGCTGTCTGCAGACCATCCAGCTATGGAAAAAAATAAGAGCTCCTGTTTATTGCTTTGCTTGCTTTGCTTGCTTCCCTATCCCCTCCTGCTTGCTGCAGAGAAATCAGCTCAAAACTAAGTAATGCAATAGACATTTTGTGTTCTTCATTACAACTGGCAATATGAGAAACAATACTTTAATGATGTCTTAGATTTTTAATGAAGATGTCTGTTAGGCTTTATGGTATAAATGCAAAAAATATTTAGGGGTGTTCCTTCTTCAAATATAGCAGGTCAGATTGGGTCAGAGAAGAGAGAGCCCAATTAAAAGAAGCAAAAATTATTAGAAAAACCTGGATAGAGACAGAAGTAATCAAGGCAAGGATGATTATGCTGAATGAGCTGAGTCCTCTATATAATATACTAATACTGTAAATTGTGTCAGCCAATGCAGTGGCCCAGCCTCTTGGTAGCTGCATCTGTTTCTTTTCTATAAGCTGCAGAATCAAATACAGTCATCAGAAAACAGACACATGCACTGTCATTGCCAGAGTGCATCGTACCCTACTGGCTGGAGCCCATCAAAATAGCTGGATCATTCCCTCATTGTCTCACAGTTCCCTAAATCTCCACAATTTTTTTGCTGGTGACTTTTCAAGTCTGCACATACCTGTTCTCCAAAGCAAATGCAACTTTTCCTTGGATTGCTTTCTTTTTTTACTGAAGTACTTACTTTGAGGCCTATTCTGTGCGATTGTCTCTTCCCCCTCACCCCATCAAATAGGGAGAAAATGCAAACCTCGGAGTATAATTTACAAAGACAGACTGTTGAATCCTTCTCTATGCTGTTTTGCTTGAAGCCTATAATTGTATTCTCTAGAAAGCCAAACTGATTTTGCTCACCCTGGAGAGCATTGTGTTGTAAAAAATCATATCAAGACTTCAGCACTTGATAATGGGAATAACTTTCTTTACCTGATGTAGAAGAGATTTATATTAGGTAACGTATGTGATTACTATGAAATTATGTATTTATAATATGGGAAATCATAGCCTTCAATGAGACACTTCCATTACAGCTTTTCCAGACTCTCTCATGTGTTTGTTTTGGAGCAGGTAGTGTGCACAATAGTCTTTTACTCAGGGTCCTAGAATCACTGAAGGAAATAAATTGTAATTAAATGGAAATGTGTACCACTTCTTGTCATCACTGAGGACGCTGTTTGGGATTCTACACCAGCTTGTCTTTATAAATTTATGAAGGAAAGCCTGATGTATAAGTAAAACACATGATCTAGTGAACTGAACTTGCCTCTCATCCAGATACACCAATGATTTCCTATGTGGCAACATTTGTGTGTAATTCTACCTCTCTAAACTGAGACTGTGGTTTCTTACCTTCATACATCTCTGAGAAGGACAGGGAAACACTCTGGCCTCTCCAAGTGTTTGATAAAGGCAAAGCCTCTGCACTCCTGAGTGATGGGTTCTTCCCTAAGGCCCTGAGCAGCAGATGGTGCTCATGATATCTCTGTCTGACCAGCACTGCAGTGGAGGGTGCTGTAGCTCAACACTGCACATGGGCACCCTACTGCATTGAAGGGTTAAGTGTTTGCTACCATGTATATCTGTTTTGATCCAAAGAAGCAGAAGTGTGTAAGTATAAAACCTGTATTAGTGTGCAAATTTGTGCATATGTGTGTGTGTAAGACTGAGAAATGATGATTAGTACACCCTTCTTCCTTGGATGACTATAAGGACTTTCTGCACAATCTTCTGAAGTGGCTGTGAACTTTCACATTTCAGAGTTGGGATTTACATGGTGGTCAATGGGTTTTACTTGTTAGTCCTCTGGATTTTCTTTTCTCTTTTTCATTAGATGGCAGACTCTTTGTTCTCTTTTCTTTCTGTTCATTTACAAATAGCAGCCAGATAACAGCCAGAAGTTGCCTGAAAATTGACTTGGGTCTTCCTGAATTAGCCCAAAAAACCAATGTATTGTCTGAGTTCACCATTAAGGTGTATATATCTTTTTTTTTTCTTCCGTTCTTTGGGATGTAAGCCGACTTCTCAGCACAGGATATTTCTCCTAGCACTTAAACTTCTTACTTGATCTTAGCTCTGACCAATTTGGTGTGACAGATATTTTCTGCAGAAAAAAACCCTAGCTTCCTGGATTTTATGAAGTTGGGCCAATTTCACTGAAAATACCTCCCGAAGGAAATTATTCTCTTCTTTTGGGTTCTTCCTTTCTGCTATGAATCGTTCACCTCTGGGAACCCATTGTTCCCAAACTTGGAAATCTCTGCATCTTTCAAGTGACTTCATGCTTTTGAAAGTAGCAACCCCCCTTACTTTACTCTGCTTCTAGGACTTACCCAGTGAAATTCCTGCTGGCTTTCTCCCCTTGCATCATTGTCATCCTGTCACAAGGGAGTGCTCAGCTGCTGAGTAATTCTGCTTTGAGTCAGGGTGTGCTTCCCAGTATGAACTGGGTTAGTGTCTCAGGGAAATAGTGCAAGACCTCCAGAGAAAAGAGGAACCTGCTCAAGGCATGTTGCCAAAGTCAGTGGCCTTTATTTCCAAAACAATAAGAAAAGGGAAAAAAAAACCAAACCCAAAGCCACCGTGGAGAAACCACAAACCACTCAGCTCCGCACTGTGTGAGAAAGAGAACTACAGTTTCAGAGGAGGATGGAGTAACACCCTGACTACTGGTTGCAGCTTCTTTCAGCATGAGAGGGAAGTGTTACTTGTCATTCAATCATAAGTGATAACTGGAAAATATATGTTGCAGTATCAACCCATTTATAATGAAAAACTTGTGACTGAATAATATCTCCTGGTGATACAAGCCAGGCACCAAGAAGCTCCCTTCATGTATTTGTGCTCTGAGGTCAACATGTTTGGGTTAATACATCCTTGAACTTCTTTACCACTTTCAGTACTGACAGATACATTTTTCTGCTTAAATCTTTGTACTCCTACAGTCTTTTCCCACAATATGCCTATCCTCCTCTCCATTCCTCCTCTTCTGTGGCAGGCCTTACCTCTTACTCTCCACTGGAATCTCAACAGCCCTTCACCCGCATCCCCTCCGTGTTATCCTAGTACTGGAACATCTCAGACCTCTGTGGCAATGCACTTCAAATTGCTTTCCCACCTCTGCCTCCCTCCCTAATGTCTGCCTTTCCAGATACTGTTGCCAGTCACTTCATTGTGGCAAAACCCCGTGTTCTTTATTCACTATCCTCATCCATGCTCTTCAGATGCATTAACTTGATTTTTCTCCTCTCTTTAACTCTACAACTTCAGGATACTGCTAAACGTAATCCCCATTCTTTTACAACTAAAATTTGCTTTTCTACTCCCCATTCCCACTCTACTTCCAAAACCCACTGTTTCAGTCTGGTGATTCTCAGGGTAAGGTTTTGTTCAAGCAATATTTTTTTCTAGAAAAGTATAACAAAGTGTTTGTGTGTGACTTTTGTGGAACCCCAGAATGAACCTTCAGATTACTAATTAGGAGGAAATTTTAATAAAATTTAAAAAAAAAGAAAGAAAAAAAAACAAAAAACAAAAAAAAAAAAAAAAACCAAAAAAAAAACAAAAAAAAAAAACAAAAAAAAAACCCAAAAAAAAAAACAAACCAAAAAAAAGCCCACACCAAAAAAACCACACCAAAAACAAAACAGAAATCTTTTTCATCTGAACACAAATTAAATTTAATCCAGCGTTAGAAAAAAATCCACAAGGTAATTTTGAATTCTTTTTTTATAGCACAGGGTGTTGTAACAGTTATAACCCCATTCCCAATAATAAGCTGTGCAACAGATGGATGTACCATAAGAAGGAATGGGGAAGTTGTTTTTTCTCAATCACACTAGCTTGGTTTGAACTGTGCCCCAAGGCCTCAGTTCCTACGCCAGCAGATGTGTAGGTCACTGCCAGATAGCTCTGGGTCTGGTTGCTTGTTGCATTGTGCCATATGTCAGCTGCTGTGCCTGTGCAAAAGCTGAGGCAGGCTTTTGCTTTCTCTTAATGCCTCCAAGGTAGTTCTCCCCTTATGCCAGCTATGTTTAGCTGCAATTTCAGCTGTTCAGCTTTGCAATATTGAGCTGAAGAGAAGAAAAAAAAAAAAAAGAAGGTGGCAGTCGAGTCAAATGGGAAGCGGTAAGCAGGAAAGAAAACATCCCTGTCTCACATTATGTCCAGATTCAGATGAAGGCTGCTGCAGAAACAGGAGTGAAATGAATACCTAGGGACTATGCTAAGGGCCAGCCGTGCAGCATGCCTGTGGATGCTGTTCCGAGCTTCCCAGAGAGACACGTCTCTGATAGTCACCTCTGCTTCGTGCTGTCAAGGTCAGCTGTTTGGTCTTGGGATGGGATTTGAAGCAGAACATGAGGCAGGGTTTGCCAGTGAACAGGTTAAGGTGGGAACTGCGATGTACTCAGCTCTGAAAGGGACTTGAACACTCCTGGGGCTGGGAGATGTGAGGAAGAGGGAAAAGCAGCAGTGCACTGAGTCGTTACTGCTTGGAAAATGCTTGGTTAGGAGAAGGCAATCCCCACTCTGCTTGCTAATATGTTGTCAGTGCGTTGTTACAGACTTTGGAAAACTCAAAAAGGAAATCTCTTCTAAAGCTGTGCCTGGGCTCTTCACATGCAATCCCTCATTATGTTTTATGAATTCCTCAAATCCCAGCAAGAATCCCAGCAGTAGCCGGTGGATAACAATGGTCCTGCAGCCCACTGATGCAAAAGCAGTGGCTGTGTGCCCCACGTTGCCCACAACCCAAAGAAACCACTTCCTGTTCCCGCTTATGCAGCTCTGCTGTATATCCCCTTTTGTAAGCCACACCAGCTCTCTCTTACAACTGCAACTGTTAAGGACATTTCTATTCTTGCAGTCCTAAATAAGTCCTCCACCTCCTGCAGATGTCCCCTTCAGTAGATCTGTACGTCCTACTCCATTAATTCAGTTTTATTATCCCTATTCATCCACAACTTTCAAAAGCCTGATGGTAAACTCACTTTTCCTCCCTCCTACTCCTGCAGCTAGGTGCTCCTAGAGAGGGAAAAATTTAGATTGGCAACTGCTTCCTGAAATGCTTCCTATTATTTTGCTTGTCTTCCTGTAAGTGTGTTCAGAGCAAATGTTTAGTACGCAGCAGATAATGTAGTTACCGATAATGGATCCTTGATGCTGGGGGACTTGCAGTGATTTACCTCCATCAAATTAAATCAGAACAGGTGTTGCCAGCTCAGTTCCAAATCAGAAGGTGAGCAGGTGCCACTAAGTTGCATCTGGCAGTGGGAGCAAACAAATCTCAGCCAGAGAATTGTTGAATGAGATGGTTTTTAATTTAGCTACACAACCTAAGCAATTAGAAGCAGCTTTCCAAGGGTTCTTCTGCACACCCCTCTTGAACCTATTTGAGAAACAGTGGCAGAGGGACACTGTAAGAAAACAGTATTTGGATTAGGGAACATTGCAAATATTGCCTCTGCCACTTGAGGCATTTTCTCTCTGTTCAGTAGGGAGACATTAATGTAGAGATGCTTCAAAGTAAGTTTCCTCATGCTGGAAAGGCTGAGGAGAGCAGATCACTGGGGCAGAGAAGGGAGAACATTGTGATAAGTTGCAGTGATTCCACAAATTGTTGGATGTGGGTCCGTTTCTGCATTGCAAACAGCCTCCCATAAGAGTGAAACATCATTGCAGAAATGGAGCATGTTTCTTAGGAATGCTCTGACACTCCATCATAGCCTGTGGGTGGTTTCAGGGCTAAACCTGAAATGAGACATGTTTCTTCCTCAGAATACCTTGGGCCATTGCTTTGGTAATCAGCATAGTGTCTCCATATTTGGCTAAAATTAGTGTTTTTGAAAGCGTGGATTAAGTCCTCTCCCAGCTGTATGTAAAAGCATTTTTGACTAAGTCGTTTTCAACCAAACAGTGCTCATCCAGGGCAGTAAATCACACAATGTTAATCACTTTTCGTCATGTTAATGGTCTTAAATCGCCTCAGAAATTGCTTCAACTAATTTTATTTCACTGGGGCTCTACAAGGGGGTCCAGCTGCAAGTAAGCACTCTCAGAATCAAGACTCAGTTACTGCAAATACCTCAGTAAAGGTAAGAATGCAGATCCTCAGATCATCTAAATCGGCGCAGTCCTGCTGATGTCTGTGGTGTGCTGGTGATTGATACCAGCAGGGCTGGTTGATACAGGTAAAGTAAATGGTCTGCAGTTTTAAACGTCTGCTGCTAATGGGTCCCGTGGTAAATCAGTGGCTGACTTGTTAGTTTTTCTTTAAAATGGACTCAGGAGGTACATTAATGTGAAGAAAAAAAAAAAAACAAACCAAAAAAAACCCAACACAACCAGCTTAGCAAAGCAGTGGCCAACACAGGTAGCATAGCAGTCAGCAGAGTTCACATTTGCATTTAGACACAGGGCCTGATTTGATAGCAGAGAGATGCTTGTGCCACTGCTCCAGGGGTCTAGGTAAGGGCTGACCCCTTCACCAGCCATGTGCTACTCTGGCTGACCCAAGCTGAAGATAGGACCTTTTGTGACTGGGATCTCACCGGCATGGCTCTGGTCTCTTGAGAATCAGAGCCTGCAATAACTTCCTTTTACTTTTCAGCCGTGTTAGAGTCAAGAAACAGATGGCCTTGAGCACCCTTCCAGTGAAACTGGCACAAGAGAGAGCTACTGAACCTGGATGGGGATGAGCTTCCTCACCCTGTCAGGGTTTTAAAGAATTCCAGTATTTTTCCTATGTCCAACCAGGGATGCAAGGTCCTTTTAAAACTTGGATGAAATTTTCCAAAATAAAATCAAGATGGGCCAAGCTAAATATTTTACTTTAATAATGTTCAAAGAGTTTATTTAGATTGTAACCTTTCAAAGCAGTTGCCTCTTTTTAGTACAAAAGGAACGTGGGGTTTTTGCTTGTTTCCTTCAATTAGAAAATAAAACTTTTCACTTTTAAAAATGTCAAAACAGCTGTCCATCATTCAATGGTCTTTTTGCAGTTTTTTTAAGCTGAGAGACTTCTTGAGATCAAACTGTTGCTATCAATCAGCTTCAGTTTTGACAGATGACTGGGGTTTTTTCAGTGTATGTGAAGGGAAAAGAAAATTTTAGCCCAAAAATTCCTGACCACTACTAGCAATTTTTACCTCAGTTTTGAAAATCTTCTGCCCTACAAAGGTTTCAGCCCAGTTAAATGTGGCTACACTAGGCAGTGGAAATGCAGCAAGTGTAATTTTTTTCTTTAGTTCATTTTTAAATGAATACTTTAATCTTTTTCTTTTTTAATTTTTTTCTTTTATCAGTGACTAATATGATTTATACAACTGCTAAGTGATTTATATTCTGTTTGCATGATTTAGTGTCCTGCGTGAATGCAGTTTGGTTGAAAATGGCTTAATGAAAAATGGTTTCTTTATAGCATAGATGGAGCTTAATCCATGTTTTCAAAAATCATTCTGATTAAAACCTTATAAGGATCAAATCAAGACAGTGTCTGTTGCCAAGGTATCTGCTACAAATATGGTTCCCAGGGAAAAACTTAAAGGCTTTATGTCATGAAAGAAGAAAGAGTTACTTTCTGCAATGTAGTGTTGATGAGAAAACTTTATGGATTTCCAGCTCAGACAGCAACAAAGCAAGCCTTTGAGGGGAAAACAGGGAAATAAAACCAACCTGATTAAAAAATTAAGAAAGCCCCTGAAGACCAGCTCAACTGATATTTTATGCCAAGTAAGACCACTGCCTGTGTCCTAGTTTTTCAAATTCTATACCCTTGGCCCTGAGGAAAGGATGTGAAGGCCCTGACCACATTTTCTGGCCAGCTGTCCTTGGATGGGTGTGTGAAATTTTCAAATAATTTTGGGTAAGGTTTTATAAAATGGGCTTCATATCCAATGACTTTGTCAGGGGGTGGCGATTAGTGACACATTTAATTTAAAATTGCCTCATCTTCATTTGAGTATTTGTTTACACGACTTCTCTGCTAAATGCCACAAATATTGAATAGATCCCTGAAGGTGTTTAGGCTCTATGAGATGAATTGGAGTTGGAGTATTTATGGCTTTCTTTTCAGTTGGCGGCTGTTCTATAAGGCAGGATTTTCAGACCCAAATATACCCTACACTCAACAAAGATTTTATTTTTCTTGGTGGTATAAGCCAAAGTTTTAAGCACAACTGAGCAATTGCCATTCTTCAGCTGTGTCCACTGAGAATAAGTTTGATACAGGGGTGTCAGCACAATGTTGTGCTTGATGCTGGCATGTTTCATGATCATCCCCCATGAACAATGTTTTTTACCTGCTGGCTTCATTTTTGTACACCAGCTTAATGATGCAGGTAGGGGTTTTTTTTTAAGTTGTTTTGTTTTTTCATTGTTTTCAGGTCAAGCACCGATACAGTCAATATAATCTGTAATTCAACTGATCTCAAATAAACCACATTTCTGTGTATAGTCTGATAGAAAAGTAGCAGAAACCTCTTTCTAATGGATGCTGCAGACTGTCAGGAAGCAAAGGTTCCAGAGCCTGGCAATCCAAAGCAAGAGGAGCAGTATCCTCACAGTATTCCCAGCTTGCAGTGGCTGCCCTGCTGCACCGCTTTGGCCCAGGTTTTGCAAGAACAGTGGCCCTTCTAATGCCACAGCCTAAATATTCTGGTTTTTTCTGGACTTTGCAGAAGAGAACTACAAGACTCTCCTCCCTTCCCACACCACTGGTGAACATGTGGGCCCACTGGGTACAGCTCACTGAGCGTGGGTGTGTTGTTCTGACTGCATATGCCTTTAAAGCTGAGCTGATCTGCCTATATGCAAAAGAGAGATCCGTGTTTTCAGATGTTTATCAAACATCACTGAGCATCCAGAAACCACAGAAAAATGGGCCCCATCTGCTTTACCTCAGAATTTCAAGGTGGAAGACAAGACATAGCAGGGGAAATGTGGAACAATGGCACCTTGTCCTACTGCAGCCTTCTGCCATCCGTGCCACACAAAGGCAAGCTCTGATCAGACTTGCCAGAGTTGTGTCACATGTAACCAGGGTGTGACTGCGTGTCCAAAGACACCAGAGCAGATGTCGTGGTTAGGGGAGGAGGTGAATTTTTCCAGGGGGATGTGGGCAGTCCAATCAGTAATCAGCTTTTCTGCTGGCACCTGGATTGGTCACTCAGAGGTTTGGACACGCCTCTGAGGACACAAAGAGTTAAAAGCAGGAGTCTGAGGGGCTCGGCCATCTTTTCAGATCCTCGTTTCAGCAGAGAGACGTGTCAGGCCTCCTTCCCCTGCCCGGCCACGAGGCTGGGTGGGGGAGGGGAAACACGTGGTCGGCTCAGGTAAGCCGGAGCCCCCCCGGGGGGGGGAGAAGAGAAGGGACAGGACTGGAACTGAGCTGCCCCGTCCAGGATGGAGGGGTGGAAAACTGTGGAAGTGCCTTCTGTGTGTGCTCACCCCCCTCCTCCCCCCAAACTCCGGGAGAAGGTGCTCAGCCACGTGGGAGTTGCCGAGCCTGGGAATGCCTCCGCCTGCACCCTGCTGAGAAGAAACTGTTAACCCTTGCTTGGCAGAAAGAAACTTTTCTTAGACATTGATTCTCATGACTGGTGGTTTTTCGGAGAGAGGGAAGCGGCCTGGGACCGAGATGATAAAGCATGATTGGAAAGAACTCGATGGAAGAATGAGAGGAGTAGCCTTGGAGCTGGACTTTTCTTGCATAATGTCAGCCATGGACCGAACTTGAGTCTCTTTTGAACATAAACTGCATTTTTGGGTGGATGCAGCTGCCCCTTGCTTTTGCTACAGTGACTGGCACTTGAAGTGAGTAGCGAGCAGAGAAGAGAGGGGGAGGGTGAGGTGGCACCCTCTGCCCTCAGGGCAGACCTGCTCCTGGAACCCCGGCCCCTGGGTGAAAAGGGGGAGAGCTTGGCATGCAGCATCCTTAAAAGAGCCCTGTATGTAGTTTTGGCCTATGAGACAGCGGTGAGAGCGCTGGACATAGGAAAAAGAGAGAGTCACCCTGGCAGACTTCTCCGGGCGGTGCTATGGGTGACATGGAAACACATAAGGGGTGGACCCGTGTTTTCTGAGGAACAGTCTGTGGTGCGAGAGAGACTCCTCTCTCCCTTGCTGAATTGAAGATTAGTTTGTTTTTGAGTGGTGATGGTTTGATCTAAAACCCAGGGGTTGGTCTGTGAAGAGTGATGGGTGGGGAGGTAGAAACTGGGAGAAGAAAATGTTCTAAGAAGTTTTTATTTCTGTCTCTGTGTGTGTTTAAGAGTATTTCTGTCCCTGTTCTTATGTAATTAATAAAGTTTTGGTGGGTTTTTTTTTGTTTTCAAGGTTTAAGCCTGCTCTGCTCTGTTCCTGATCACATCCCACAGGAGTTGTTAGAGAAAAAACATATATTCATGGGTGCACTAACATCTGGCCAGTGTTAACCCATGACAGCAGAAAACACCACTGATCCTGCCCAAACCCTGTTACCACGCTGCAAATAAATAAATGCAATGGTCTAGAAGCATCTGTTGGGGGTCAGCTGCCCACTAACCCAGTAACCTTTAATTCTTACTTCAGCTTCAGGTAATGAAGGGCATCCTCCCATCCTTGGAGGTATGGGAGACTACCGATTTCTGCTCCTGCAGCAGTTTGGAGAGGGGACAGCACTGCCAGACCTGCCTGCCACTCATACCTCCTGCTTTTCCAACCAGCATCTTGCTCATCCAGCTGCAAATCAGAGTTGCTCTGCCAAAGAAGAGTAATGTGCAGCAGGTAAGAGGAATAGACCAAGGCTTCATGACTATTGTTTTTTCACAGCCTTATAGCTTGCTTTGCCACTTGCATCTCTGCAAAGTGATTCAGAGCAAAGCTCGCAGAAACAGTGCTAAGTCTGTGCATTTAATGAGGTGGTGGTGAGAGTGATTATGCAGGGAGCAAATGGTAAAGAGAGGCTGGAGCTTGTATTTGCACTTGCTTCAGGTGGTTCTCTATTCTTTTTGCAGTCCCTCACCCTTCAGCAAATGCATTTGGGTGACTCTTGGTGCACAGGAAGGGAAAGTTGCAGTCAGACTGTGGAATTACATTGGCAGGTTAGACATCTGAGGCATGTTTGTGTGGTCAGGGGAAGACAGGCACACAGGTGAGTTTTCCACAGCTAACCAGGATAAGCAACAAATAGGAGGGATTAAGTGTCAAAGGAGGCATTGTCTCCTAAGATGGCTGATGTAAAAAATTGACTAAACAGTAAAAGAAGTTTAAAGACGTTTATCTTAACATGCAACGTATAGGCCGCGGTTCAAAGAAATGCCTTGAGTGGAGTTGCAAGCCCGCTGATCTCTAAGCACATGTTTAGATATTCTCAGTAAGGACAAACATACCTGCCTCAGTGCTGTCCTGAGGAGAGGCTTACATGATGAAGGAAATGGTGAGATTGTTTTCCCTGCGGCAGCAGAACTTTGATTCACTTTTCACCTTCTTTTTCAACAGTCTGTTTATTTTCATTGAGCACTGGTTTGAATTCCTGTGTTTTGGCAATAACAGTCCTGACCGTTCCTCGTTCCTTGTGTTGTTCTCCCCCACCACTGCCACCTCTGAAGTTAAGTCTGTTTTTTGTACTTTCTGTGTTTGCAAGTGGGGGAGTGGAGGAGTTGCTGACAGAGATAGCCAGTGATAGTTACTAAATGTGTCTACTTGGTTGAAAGTAAAGAAGCATATAACAAATGTTAAAGGGAACAAAATGGATTATTTGTTATTCCTGGGGGGATTCTACCCTTAAAGTGATGCCCCAGAAATCCAGCTGGAATGTGAAATAAAAGTCAAAGGCCCCCCACAAGTGTGTTAGCAGAGAAAGCTCCTCACAGTGAGGGCCTTTGAAAATTAGAACTCAAAACTAATATTCCATAAAGGAAAAATTCTCCTAAGGAAACAGAAAGCAAGGAAATTTAAGGCAAAATAAGGACTGGTCACAGTATGTAGGTTGTGCAGGATCTATCAAGCAAAATGATGTTGACACAAACCCCTGATTATTTTCACTGGGCAAATACACATGCTCACACTTTATTTGGAGTGGCCTTAAGTTTGCCTTGAGATCACCAACTGAGCTTTTAAATTAACACAGGATGCTCACACTGCCATGGGCCATCCTAATGGCTTTCCAGAAAACTGCTCTTTGCATACAGAAAAGGATGTGGCAGTGTTTTCTATTTCTCCTTCTGTCTCCCTGAAAGGCATCAAGAAAGTTAAGATAACATTAGGGAGAGAAACATGCACCGGTCAATATTCTGAAAAATTATATATATTAGTTTTCTGGGTATTTTTCCTATGCTCTTGAGGTTACCCTATCTGCCGCCTTCTCCCTCCTCCCAACTGATCCTCATTGTCCTACATGTCAAAGCACTTTCTTTAGTAAAGAATAATCTTGCTGTGTTGATTTAACACCAGCAAGGCTCTGCCCCATTAAACTCAGTGAGAATTCATTAGTAAGATACAAAGGACATGGGTCTTTCCTTTACAGGCCAGAGGATCAGCATGTCCTAAACAAAAGCTGTGGAACATAGACCTGGAAAGTTCTTCTTATTCTAAAAGTAAACAGAGCATTAATGGGAATTGTACTGACTTACCACTTTGCTGATATGCCTCAAACGTCCTGCTGTGTGTGAGAAAAGGGACCACCTTTGTGTTTGCTGGGTCACAACCTTCCCTTTTGAGACAGTCAATGAGTTACCCGATGCTGCCAGTTCAGATGTCGTGCCAGTGACCAGACAATTGGATTGGCCATGACAATCCTCATGTAATGAAGCTTGTCCCAGTGCCCTGAAGTCTTTGAGCACAACCTTGTAATGCGTTTTTCTCCTGGATACAGTTCTCTTCTTAATTATTTTCTCTCAAGCCTCCATGAAAAGCATTCATGCATTTTCAGAGGGTGGCACAGAGTGATGGAAGGCACATAAACTATTTGTCTCAGCCTCCATGTCAGGTCACACAGCTGGGAGGTAAAGGGGAGAAAGTGCATTCTTCCCATTATATTTTCTGGTGCCTCCCATCCATGCCTTTTGAAAAAGTCTTGGTAGTCTAGATTTGGCTCTGCTCCACTAAAAATATTTACTGTACATATTTGATTTTGAGAGAAAATGAAAAGGTCCAGAAGATATCTGTGCAGTGGCTGCCAGTGACTGAGTACAAAAGGGGTGTCACATCTTCAGACATGCAGATTCTCTTTCAGGCTGGAGTGAGATTTGCTCACCAGATGAACCCTAATGATGGGGACAGTGGATCTGGACACATTCCCACCAAGCAGTGAACTGACACTATCGATCCATTTTGTGTGAGTCATGAACAAGCCTTCAGATTGCAGGGATGTTTTGTTATGGACCAAACTGAATCAGTAGACAGAGCTTTTACAAGGCCTGCTCTCCATTTCCAACCAGCTGGTGACTAATCTGGACCATTAGAATTTGTAAAGTAAGAAATACTTGCATACTTATGAACTTAGTGCCCTCAGTCCAACATAAACAAGGGATACGTGTGCTAATTACCTGCAAGTAAGGCTGTAGTAATTTGTCAGTTCCTAAGATTTGCAAATTGATGCAGACGTTCCAGAGAGAAAGACAGATTATCTGTCCACTTCATCATAGCTACTTTTAAGAGCCTTAACCAGCATGTAATGGTTGTGCTGTGTGGAAGACACAATACCCCAGAGCCATAATGACACTTTATATGAAATTAAGTGTACTTCAAACTCTTCTTGTGCATCAGCTGAAATTTGTCATAGAACTTGACATGGAAAATATCCTGAATAGCAAAATGCCTTCAGTAATATAAAATTATGGTACCCATTCAACAACCTTTCAATAGGTCTAAAGAAAAAGGTTTAAATCCACTTTTTAGTGTTCAAAACTGAGTTGTTTATGCATGGTTTTTTGTTCATTAATTAAAATCAGTGTGTCTTCATCTACAGAACTCATAAATGGATCAGAGATTTTATAATAAAACAAGTATTTCGACAGTAGATGTCCCAGGAATGTTAAAGTGCTTAAAGAGTACTTGATGGTTATTCAGTGAAATGCCTCAATACTCTACCAAATCTGTAATGAATCAACACCTCAGCATGAGATTAGGACTATCCATATTCTACAAAACCTGAAGTGTGTTGTCCTTTGGAGTAGACATAAAATCCATAAACACACTGACTATTGGTCATTAAAGAACCCCAGGAAACTTTAACCATAAAGATCTTGTAACAGATGGTCTGGGTAAAGAATTCTAACTCATGTCTGATACTCCTCTGTTGGTATAAATCAGCATTGTTGCTGTGGCTTTGGTAATACAGCAGAGATTTGCACCAAAAATCTTCCTGGCCCTGGCTACCTAAACAGTCCCCTGTTCTTTTAACTGGATGTGTTATTTTTTCTCCCTTCTTCTACTGAAAACAGAAAGCAGCTTTCAGTATCTGCATTTATGGGTGATGGGAATCAAGGAGGTTTTTGTTAAACGTCTCCTTATTCCTTGTGGTCAAGTTATCTCCCATTTTCTTTATGGTGTAGGAACTTGCACAGGAAAAAGTGATACAAATACAAAGGCACAATCACCTAAGCTTAAAGCAAGTTGGGTTTTTTTTTATTCACCAGCAGGGAAATAGAGGCCTGAAGTGAATGTCAAGTTCTACAAAATCACAATGTTGGGCATTGTAATACTCATAAATATATATATATATATATATATATATATATATATATACATCCTGGTGTATATAATTCAGCAAATTGCAGAGCAATGCATAGCCAGGCTTCAAGTCTCACTGCTACTGAAAAATTGTCACTCATAAGAAGCTGGATCCATACCTAAGTGCTGGGTATTATGCTGGAGTATTTAGGATGTACAGTTAATTTCAGGGTAATAATTATAGACAGAATCTCAGATACTATTCCTGATAGCTGAGCTTAACTTTTCAATAGCTGGTACATCTCTGATGAGGTGATGCCCAACTACACCACTGAGAACCATCTGAAGATAAAGCCACCTGCACGCAATTTGGTGCTAAGCCACAACTCAGCATTAAAAGTGTAGCCTTCTGAGGCTTCAGCAGTGTGGGGCCATCTGGAATTGTCTGCCTGTGCAGAAGTTCCTAGAGAGTTTTTCCAGCACTTCCAAAGGGAATAAGCAACTTAGAGGCATTATCTACAGCCTGGCTTAGACCTGCTTCACAGCACCAGGGGAGCTGACCCTTTAACAAGCATATACAAGTCATAGGTTTGTGTATGCTTATTCTATTCCTTTTCCCTTGAGTTTGTTGGAACCCTGGGGACACTTCTTCTTCTAAGGCAGATTCAGACACAGCCATTTAAATCAGTAAGATAAAGCTAACCAGGACTGATGTTTGCCTCTAGATTTTAGACAGCAATTTACAGCTAAATTTATCATAAGTAATATCATTAATATCATCTTAGCACTTCTCATGATTATGAGTTGGCTCACTTTAAATCACCAGTCCTGTTATCAAGGCAGCATGTGCAGCAACAGCTGCAGTGGATGCTTCCCATGGTAGGGCCTCTTTTATATGGCCTTTGGTGATTAGGACCACCACACTGTCTCACAAGGGCTGCTTTCAAACAAGCAGAAATGGGAAAATGATGGTTCCAAAAAATGGAAAATCTGCAAATGCAGTCCTTGACTGTTATGATGTTCTGGCAGTAGCAAATCAGAATGGTACTCTAAGGGGGCATCGCACTGGCTTCTCCAGGACAGTGTTTGGCAGCAGAAGGGAGGGAAGCTACCACCTTCCCTTTATCACATTAACTTTTATACCTAGTTATTATAAAATCCATCCCAAGAGCTGCATCAGTGGCACAGAAGTTGCTCATGCCATTCTTCTCTTCATGTATAACACTGTTTTGTTGGGACCTTCCGGAGGAGAGAGATGTAGTTCACCCAAGAAGCCTTAACATCAAATAACTTTCACAGTGTTATTATTTCTATTACTGTAGTGCATGGCATTTATAGTAATAGAACAGACCCCCACTGTGTTAGGGACCTTAAAAACAGAGTATAAAAAGACACTGTTTTCCTGAAAGAGTTTCAAATTAATTATCCTTCTTCATTCCGGACACAGTCTCTGTACCTACAGCAAAGAAAAATCTTGTTTGCTTATTTATTTTGGTTGATTCAATTTAGAATAGACAGCTCAGTTTATTTTTCCATTAAAAAGATGATGCCAAGCTGAGTGCTAACATACATGAACTACAACCCCTTTGTTTTTAGTAGGGGAGGAAGGAGGTAAATGGTTGTGATTAATTTGGCTCATCCTGGTTGAAAAACAATAAAGATTTGTCTTAGCTGGCCATAAGTAGAGTGGATACTTTAAACACAAGCAAGCTACCTCTCAAGCTGTGGGTGATAGATTATCTGGGATATGGTAAGAAAAATTAGCCAACACATTTACCATACCCTCTAGGAAGGCCTGTGATTAAATTTAACATAGCTGACCTTGTTGTCCTAAGTCTAATGAGCCAGAATGGATAGAAATGTCCTTGATCCAGCTGGTGGTTTTTAGTGTCAGGCTTTAGTCTTATATAATTTATCCACTTTAACCCCAGTACTGGTGCAATTGTTTAATGCACTGGCCTGTCACCTTTCAAATGGAATTTTTGGTCTGCTTGATGTAAAGTGAAATTAGACTCAACTGCTTGCTGAGGCAGTGATACAGAGCTTCAGCCTAAGACAGCAAAGCCAGGGTTTTACTCTGAGACCTGTACTGGTGCAAAGGTGAGGGCTGAGCACTACCCAATACACTGAAATTTGTTTCAGAAGTGGAGGGAAGTATCTTCAATACAGCTTCTGCAGGAGCTCCCTGTTTGAGCAAATGTTCATTTGTGCTGTGATAATTCTCTTTTGTGACTGCTCTTTCAGATAATATATCCAATTTCTACAAATTTGTGCCTGACTTAACCTAAGTATTGTGCATCGTGTATCCAGCACATGCTACCCAAAACAAGCAGAGGCAAAGAATTCTCAAACAAAAGGATTACAAAATGCATTTTTGCTGCCTGAGTTACGTTTCCAGTCTAGAGCTCTAGTCTTCAGTCTGTTAAATCTGTCTCTACAACCATGAAACAAGCATGCAACTTTCTGTAGCAAAATTTTACAATTTTTCTGGCGTGTCAGATCTTTCACCGTGAAAAGAGATTCAACCCTTCCTTATGCAAATCCTTTCCCAGAGCTGCAAAAGATAGCTGGCTTTTCCCAGCCAAAACTGGCCAAGGACCCACAGGTGGTGCTTAGCTGAGACACAACAGCACATATTGGTGCAGCTCTGGGAGGAGCTCTGCAGAACGGTGAGGGAGGGAAATCAAATCCCAGCAGATGCCCAGCCTTTCCTCTGGGCAGCTGGGACACAGAAAGGGGCATGGAAGCTGCTGCTCAAGCCACCAGGAAGTGTCCCATGCTGACATTTTCTTGTCCTCAGGGGCAGCAATGCAGGATGTACTTAACTCACAGTGTGGAGGATATTCCTTCTAACAATGGAAAAAATCACACCTGTGTTTTTACAGCCCACAGGAAGCTAATAGAGTGAGGCACAGCACTATCATGGCCACTTATGTAATTTCTTCTGCTTCCTACACTCAAGACCAGTAGAAACCTTTCAGGAGAGCCTTGGTTTCTGTTCTTTTTCCCTGTCTCTTATATTATGTCTTGATAGGATATTTCCTGAAGAAGGTAAAGGTAGTTTTCCAAAAGGTTGGACCCAGGACCCCTTCCACTATCTAGTGCAAAATCTCAAGGTTTTTTTGGTGTTATTTTTTTGTTGTT
This sequence comes from Prinia subflava, assembly GCF_021018805.1. Lineage (NCBI taxonomy): Eukaryota > Metazoa > Chordata > Aves > Passeriformes > Cisticolidae > Prinia > Prinia subflava. The sequence continues at coordinate 2,779,494 of NC_086249.1, forward strand.
GTTGTGTTTTGTTTTGGTTTGGTTTTTTGTTGTTTGTTGGTTTGGTTTGGTTTGGTTTTTGGGGGGTTGTTTGTTTGTTTGTTTGTCTTGAAGCTGGAGTGAGGATGTCCCTCAGTTCCTTACACTGAAGCAAATTTTAAATGCCTTCTGAACTTGGGGACATTCATATTTAAAGCTAAAGCCGTTCACTTTATCATTACAGCAGTTGTAAGTTTTTCAGTGGGGTTGCATTTAAGCCATAAGCCATCTCCTGGACACTTTGTACACCAGATGAGTCACAAGGAAAATTTTGACAAACTTTTCAGCAGGGCGAGTCAAAGCAACAGTAAATCAGCTGGCTACTAGAAATAAATATAGTTTCTGAGTATATGTCTATGCTGCAGCACTTCACAAAGCATAGGAAATGCTCATGCATCCTTCTTGCTATTCCACATTTTTGGAGTCAGTACTGACTCAATGTTAAAATCAGGTTCTTCCTAATGCTTACATCGTCTAATTAAGAAAACAGATTTGAATAGAAAAACAAATCTGTTTACTAGAATAATAAGTTAGTGTTTTTATTTTAAAAATCCAATTGATTTAAAAGAGTTTACACTTATATATTTCCACGCTTTTCTGCCTGCTGCTGATCATGGGATGGAGTGTGTATTCATGTGTGTATATATGTGTGTATATATATATGTGTGTGCTTGGGTTATTTTTAAGTCTTTAGCCTCAACTATTTGGAAATATTCCCTTAGGTTTGTACAGAGTATAATTGCCCAGATCAATGCCTGGATGCATTGTAGCATAAAGCAGGGATCAATTACATGGTAGAAGCTACCCCTGCAGGGAGCTGCCCCTGACTGTTGCCTGAACATGAAGCCGGTATCTGCCCCTGGAGGAGTCCCTCTACACTCGGTCTTCAGTGGATGCAATATAAGACACCCAGTGAAACAGATAATTAAAAGACCATATATTTTTTGCCTCAGGGGGTTGTACAGTTTGAAAGTAAAAGAAGGCAGAAGTGGGAATCTTCAAAAACCTGAATGGCAAGAGAAACATCTGAGAAACAACAAGGTGGCATTCTCAAGCATTAAAGGTGGTGACTGATGGCCTAGGATGAAATCCTCATTGATGGAAGCATGGTCATCAGTTCAGTTGAGACAGAATTTTTCTTGTCTTGAGAAGATGATCTTCCTAGAGTGGACTTCAGACATTTGCAGAACATTATTTTAAAGATATTTAGGTGTCTGATTTAATTTTTAGATGTAGAAATGGCTCTACATGTCTCTGACCCTGCAGTTTTGAAGTCACTGATGTTTAATCATTGACTTAGTGACTGTGAGATTAGAGCTTTGCAGCAGAAGAAAGATGAAGCTTCCAGTATTGATATTAACGTTCTATCTACTCTCCACTGAGTCAAAATAACACTTGAAGAGCAGGTTTGCTGCTCCTATACTTTTTTGTGTAGTAAAGCTATGGCAGGAACAGGTATGTTCAGGTTCTTTCATAGGTACAAAAGCATAAGGTCTTATTACAAGAATTAGCTTTCTCTATTTTTGGGAATAGAAAATACTGTGAACAGTATCATGTGTAAGAGGACTTTGGTTTTCAGACAGATCAGGCTCTGGTAGCTTAATTTTTCTGAGTTCTTTTTTCATTATGTTGGTTATGGAAATCCAATTTTTGTTGCTGTTGTTATTCTCATTGTCTTCCCTTGGCTTGTTCATTTTGCTTTTTGGCAGCCAGTAATAGTAGTGCACATCTTCCCAGCAGTGTTCTTGAGCCTGGGTTTAGATAAAGCTTCAAGAGCCTGATCATTTTTGTTCTTTGATCCAAGTGGGGTTTCTGTCTGAAGCTGAAGAGGCTGTTCTTACCCTCCAAGTCAGACTCTAAAACAGTGCAGTGGGGTTTCCATTCTCATACATGAGTTGCGAAGGACCTGGCCAAACCTCCTTAATTCAGTGGAAAGACTCTCTTTGAGTTCATCCAGAGCTGGATCAAAGACAAATGAAGAGGGTATTTTTCCTGCTAGGCAGCATTTCAGTGTTGATGCTGTAACTGTCAGACTGAAGGAGATGATGGAAGGAGGGGTACTGAAAGTAAATGTCAAAGGGATAAAATATGGGTAGAAATAATTTAATTTTCCTTCTTTCTTGGGTCAGTTCATTTCATCTGGAAACTGAATACAAGCTCAGCTCACAGATCTTTGCAAAATCTTCCAGATATAATGTGATTTGGGAAAATAAGTGATCCACATTTTCTTGATGTGACAACATATGGGTATTAGCATTTTTTCATTTCTCCAATCAATATATGTAGAACATGCAGAAGGAAAACAACTCATGCAATAGGACTTGGATTATTTTTTAATACTGTCAAGGTTGTATCAGTCAGCAAATGAGATAAAGAAAGGATAAGTCAATTTGAAATTACATTGGACAGCAGTGAAGCACTCTCTCCTCCTCTCAATTTGTGTCAGCTTTTGGATTTCTTTTGTAAAGAAGTCCTAGTATTTTAGTAAGCACATGGAGAGAGAGAAGGACATGAAGGAGCACATGAAGCACGTGTAAGCACATGAAGGAGAGAAGGACTCTGGATTGCTTCTCTGCAATCCCTTTGCAAGAACTATTCTTTTAATTTCCCAGAGGTTACCAGCATACTAACTTTTTTTTCTTTTTTTTTCTTTTTTAAAATTTGAATTATGCAGAGTAGGAGCAGAGAAATCTTGTTCAAAATACTTTTATTTTGCTCCTTGGAAAGGAAATTCTTCACGATTAAGAATATCTAATTAAAAACTCTCTGTATGTGTATGTGTGTGTGTGTGTTGAGGGTTTTTTTTTTCTTTCTCTTATTCACTTCATACATCAGTTTCTCTGGCATTGCCACAAAAGATAAAATTTATTGTGTAATTAGATTGTGGTGTAGGAAAAAAAGGATAGTGATCTGTATTAGTCTAATATTTTGTAATGTTCCCAAGCATTTGTCCATCTGAAATTGTTCAAGCATGGCAAAAGAATCAAGGGAATATAATTTGACTTTGCTGTAAAGAAAACATTAGAACACTCTCCTGCTCTCCAGCAAACAGTACAAACAACAAACAGAGGCCAAAAAATACTAAGATACAATTAAGGAGATACAATACATGTATCTCAAACTTGTAGTTAGGGCTGACTTAAACAGAATTTAATATACCAGACACATTGCACTGCAAGTGAATTCTCATTTCGCCAAAACACTAACAGATGTTTAATCAATAAGATGGACCATAAAGGGCAGCACAATTAGTAGGTCTGAGAAATGTTCTCCTGTGATGTTAGAAAGCTGTAATTATGGACCAGATTTCATAAGTGTTTTTCACAGATGACACACAATACCAGTATTCTAGGTTATAGAAAAGTCTGCGTGGCACTTTTAATACAATTACAGGAACAATGACACAACAACCCTGATCTTAGAGAATCTTTTTTAAACAAATATCAAAACTGTCACTGAATTAAAAGAGAAATAAAAAGCTGAAATCAGCTCCGTGCTTGACCCAGTTCCTTGCTGCATTTCTTGTCACATTTTTGCTCAGATGGGCGCAGAAAACAGCCTCACGTTCCCCAAGTTGCCTCCCCTTATACCTCAAGGCAGAAAACTCAAAACTCTGCCATCCCCCTCCTCAGGATAGGAGGTCACGTACAGCTGATGCAAGCCAGGATCCTGCCAGCATGAGACAGGACAGAAGGGAATGGCCAAAGCAGATGAAAGCATCCTGAAGGTGCTCTAATTTTTCTTGAGGAGCAACACTTCTAGGTCTCATCAATACCATGTTTTTATATTACATACTCCAGTGTGATTGGGACTCCAGCTAATCAGCAGCCCATCATAGTCCCTCTACTTAGCTTCTGTGGCAGGAGGGAGAGGTTCTCTGCTCCTGGAGAAGCACAGAAAGCAGAACTATTGAAGTGATTTTTTGAGTCCTTGAGTCCTTGATTTTTTTGACAGTGCAATCACAATGTTGAGCAGAATGGCAACTGGGAACATCACTGGGTTCATGTCTGTGGTGAGAGGTTTTTTCACCCTATCTTCCCTTCATAATTCCCTGCCTTGTCAGAATATGTGAAAACATATGTGAATATGTGAAACACTAGAAAACAGTGGAGGAAGTTCAAGTAATCAGTATCCTTCTTAAAATAAAATAAAAGTCCTCTGTGCATCCTGGTCTTGAGTTTCTCCAGCAGAGAGATGCCATTAGTTAGACAAGTGTTCTCCCATCCACACCACATTCGGAAACATAATCCTCCTAAATTGCTGGGATTTCAAAAATGTAGCCTTTGTGCATGAATTTGAACTTCCATATTTAATGGTTTAAACGAATCAATACAGCAATGTTGAACAATCTGGATTTGCCATACTTAACCTGTAATTACAGCTCCTTACTGAAAGTTATAGCTGGGCTGCAGCCCTTCAAATCTTAGATTAATCAGACTCAGTTTAGCGTCCCTTCCTATAAATTCTGGAAAGTTGGATTTATTTCGATATAGTGAATCATGAAGGTTTTGGCAACAACCTGAAGAGTATCTTTTTTCCATGGGAAAGTGAAGCAAGAAATATTATTGGATGGATTATGTAGAGGGGAAAAAAGTCCCCTTCAAAGGCATGTTCTACAACTTAATTAATAAATAGTCCACTGATTGGCTGGTGCAGTGATAGGTTTCATTGTAGCTAATGAAGCTTCATCAATGTACGCCAGATGAGAATCTGAAAAATAATTCTTCATGTAAGATTTATAAATAGTGCAGAGGAAATATGTTGTCAGAAAATGTGAACAGTAGCCCTATTAATGCATCCTTTTAATTTAGCTATTTCCAAGGAGCATACATCTCATTGCTCTGGGCCTGAAGTAGTGGGGGTCACTTTATCCCATGATGGATGTCCCAGGTGCATCCCACAACAATTCCCTGCAGCTGCAGGCCAACCCAGAGACACACACGAGTGGGTCAGTGGGCAGCAGGGCTGGGACAGGTATCAGCACCTGACCCTGCTGGGCACAGCTCCCTGCACTGCACCCTTCTCCTGGCCAGCAAGGACCCCCACTGCCCCCTGGGATGAGGACCTTCATCCCTACCTCTTGTAGGAGTGGCACCTAAAGGAGGGGGGACCTCAGTCATCAAATGGGTACATGGAACAACTGATACAGGAACAGGTGGGGAGGAGTACTGTGAGGAGAACAGGGGGAATACAGTGCCTGTCTTAGAGAACAAACTGGGAAACACTTGGACTGTTTAGCCCAACAAAATGAAAGCTGAGATGGGATCTGATTGCTATCTATAAATACATTACGAGGGTAACACCAGAGAGGGAGGAGAGCAATTTAAGCCAAAGGACAATGTTGGCACAGGAACAAATGGGTCTAAACAGGCAATGAATAATTTTTGGCTGTGTAATAAAGCAAAGTTTCTGAGCATTGGAAGATGGAGACTCTGGAGCAGCCAGAGGGGATAAGTTGGTGCTTCAGTCCTTTTGAGACAATGTACTGAGATGGCACAGAGACATGTGCCAGCTGTGAGCTGAACCTGCTAACCCAAATTGTCACTTTCCACCCTCTGCCTGCCCCTTCTGAGTCATCAGCAGGTGGAGGCATCTGGCCCTTAGCTTAACCACTTTGTCTGCTCAGAGTCCTGTCCCATGCACTGCTGTCTTTCACTGGGAATATCAGTAGTCTTCAGGTGTGAGGCATGCTTGCTTTGGGTAAGCACTGTGCTGTCTTTTTTGTATTCTCTGTAAGTCAGAAATTCAACTTACCCCATGAATGAATATATATATTTTCAAATAGGATGCCTTTTTAAATGGTATCAATTTTCTCCAAATTGAAGTAAAAAAGTCAGAAGTTTGAAAAACTGATGAAGAGTTTGATGTAATTCTGATGCTGATTTGTTTTCATAAAAGCCTTTTTGGAAGCAGTCAGACTAACTATAAAAATATTTTTGGATTATTTTTGATTGTTTGTTTCATGACCTTGCATTTTTTCTTTCCAGTCAGTATATAAAAACATAATCTAATTTAATGTATCTCATGAGAACAGACTTAAATCAAATTTTTGTGTATGGAAGCATCTTCTAATATTTGAGATGGCATATACTGCTTGGGCAAAATAGCTGGGATTTTCTTACCTCTGTTTAGCTTCTTTGATAGTCTTTTCCATTCATACCTACAAGTTTGTACACACTTATATGTGTGTCCATACATTTAGTTAAATTTTAGTTTTTTAGTTAACACATAAACTCTTTCTGAATACTTTCAAGAAGACACAAACTTGTTCTCAACTGTGTTTCAAATTTTCAACTATCAGCAAAAGATACCAAAAACCAGTTCAGATTTCTTAAAGACATCAAGTCCCAGTTTTATTCAGTAACTCTCTGTCTTGGGTTGAAAAATGTAACCAAAAATGTGTATTCTATTTTCATCTGTTGAAACCCATTGGGAGATATTGCTCTTCTCTCCTGTTCCATCCATCCTACTGCAGCACCCATCCTCCTCCGAGGGACATCCCCTGTGAATGGGCCATTGAAGGCTCTCACATGACTGATAACATCACCTCATCTCATTGGGAGATGCTCCACCCAGTGGGAGGAGCCAAAGCCTTTCCACCGGGATAAAACCAGCAATCCCAAACACTAATGCAGCTGGCTTTCTGCTGAATCCTTGGAGGGAGATTGAGCCCATCTCGCCAGCACTGACTGAACCCTTGTTTTCTAAAGGATCATCTCTACTTCACAGAACAGCATCTGTTACTCCAGGAGGACTTATTCAGGCTGCTTCCAACACCCTGACAACAGGGTGTCAGGTCGTATCTCTGACTCTGTCAGGGTTTTCTAGGACTTTTGTTTGTTTACATGATTGTTTTTTGTACTACTGCATTTGTATTTTTTTAATATATTCCTAGTAAACAACTGTTATTCCTATTTCCATATTTTTGCCTGAAAGCTCCTAATTGCAAAATTGTAATAATTTGGAGGGAGGGGGTTTTTACATTCTCCATTCCAAGGGAAACTCCAGTTTTCTCTAATAGATACCTGTCTTTCCAAACCAAGACATTCTCTGTTTAGGACATTTACTTCATGGGATGTAGGCGCAGATTATGTCCCTCTCTGTCCAAGGGCATCCTAATGCCCCAGCACCTCTTTTTTCTGGTAACATGTCCCAAGGCTTAGATTAGCACCTTGTTCAAAAGACTGTGGATGGAGAGCTGTTCCCAGTCCTTCCAGTTGGTGTTATTCCATTTTGGATAAACAACTGGGTCCCTGATGTTTTAGCATTCTGACCAGCAGCTGCAGAATGGCTTGTGTTCCCTCACCAAATATTTAAGTGGCTTATTCGAAGTGGAGCAGTTTGAGCAAACCAGCCTGAGAGGCCCAGCTTCAGTGTGCACTAACTTAGGAGTTGAGAGAAAGACTTACTTGAGAGGTAAGAAACCTTGGGTCAAATCATTGCTCTGAATCTGTAAAGTGCAAAATATTAATAAAATTACCTACTTAATTCTGGTCCCTATTTTCACCTGTTGTAAATGCGTTCTTTATTATTATTTAATCAAACCCATATTTTTTTCCCGGCTCAGCTGCCAAACCGAACATTTCCTGCTGATGTGTGATGGGTTCACATGGAATATTTCATGATGCTGCAGTACCATTTTGTCCCAGAGATTGCCTAAGCACAGCAGCTCCACGCCTCTGCATACATTGCAAGTCTTAGGACGTGCAGGCTGTACACCACGCTGTACAGTAGACAGACATTTGAACTGGTTTTAGTTATCTCGGGTACTGAAGCAGAATAGCCACATTAGCATGATACAAAAGTAGAGTAAATTAGCCCTGGAAATGTTGCACCCATTACTGTCACTACCAATTACAATAATTAATGTTATTCATCTCTAGGCAGCGGATTAAAACTGAACTAACCCATTAGTAACTGAATGTCACTGCAACTGGAGGGTTGTTGGATTGCCTGCATGAAGGTGGTGATTTCATTTCAGTTCCTACTGGCAAATGGCCATGTTCTTTAAATGAATAATAAATGAATACACAACAAGCAAAATCTTGGCTCCCTGGAGCTCTCCATTAACTGAAATGGTGCAGGACGCAAACACATCTGTGTCAATTATTGAAAACTTTATCATGATACCAGATAGTTCTGGGTTTTAATACAGAAAAGATTGGAGGATAGAATGGATCATGGAGACTGCGGGGTTCTAGTTCTCCTTTAGAAAATCCCTCTAGAATAAGGTTCACATACCCATTTATAAGTTTTTAGTAGATGAATGAGTGCCTGCTCCACTGCTGCTTGTTTGCATTATTTCCTGTTTGTTTATTAAATGATCACTTACAATGAAACACAGGACACAGTCTGGGCAGAAATCACCCCTCAGTCACAGTACATTGCATTACTTTAATGAGATTATTTTATGCATTTCTGTGTAAGCACACACTAATCAGTTCTCCAGGACTGTTCCAAAAAATAAAATAGAGTTTAAGTTTTAGAGACCCATTAGTTGTAATTTGGTAAGCATGGGAAAGAAAAAACTTATATTCAGTCCTATAAATAGCTACTGCAATTAGACAATAGACAATCTCTTCAGCTGGTTTACTTCATTTATTTGTAGGGTGTTTTCCAAATCTTATGTTTTTTAATCCTTATGCTCTTAGTTCCTGTTTAACATATCTATTGGCAAGCTGGCATGCTTTGACACCTCACCTCTCAATGTGGTTTCTTCTCACTTGCCCCTTGGTGAATGAGAAACAAGCAAGGAGAATTAAACTGTCAAAGGAAGAAATCAAGACTCATGCAATTTATTAAAGAGAACTATGAACAAGCTCTGTCTGGAGAGGATGTTTTGTTGGGGTGGCTTTCTGGGAGGGTTGGGTTGGATTTTTTTGTTGTTGTATTTTTTAACATGACTTTTTATACACAATGTACAGGACTAGAAATGGGCCAAAATTTTAACCCTAATGTGGAACTGACAACATCTAGCTACTAGTCAGCAGAAAAATAAATATTTATTGTGTGTGTTGCTAGAGCCCATAGCCAAGATGAGAATTTAACCTTATGATCTTGATAGAGGGGTGCTGAATGGGAAAGAATGACTTCTCTGAGCTATATACGATACAATTATCAAGTCTTGGATTAACCTTGTATACAAGCAATCCAAGAAGTGCTGTGCAAAGGAAGTTATTTCTTCCTCTGGGAGAAGATAAACTCGTATGGAAGAAAATGTAATTTTTATTTTCTTCCCAGCTGTGGCACCCTATTGCCATGTTTTTGTCCTCTTTTTTGAGCTCCTCAGCATATAGTCATGTCCTGTTCCACTCTACGCTGTCATGTAAACCAAGCAAGACACTTTCAAGTGTGGAATTTGGGGGAATATCAACAATGCAATGATTAGAGTACGAGCCTCTCAAATGCTCAAACTTCCAGGTTGTAGTCCACAAAGTCTCAGCACAGGATAAAGGTGTAAATAATTATTAGACTCCTACTGCTTCTCAGAAGCTTATCCCTGCATTTTGCCTACAGCATTAATAGAGACACAGCTTTCTAATTTCATTATATACATTATGTTACATTTCAGTCTTGGTAAAGCAAATTAATCAGCCGTGTCTAAAAATAATGACCGTGGCTCTTTAAGCTAACTGTGCATCCCATCCATCTAAAATCTAACTCCTACGTGGTTTGCAGTATCGCCCATGCTCACAGACAAGCAAGATGTTCATGCTGCAACATTTAAACTCTGTAATTCTTTCAATATGTGAGGTGCTAATCTGCTAAAATGCTTCTGATAATCATTTTTTCTATGCTTTATTTGTCCTTATTAAATTACTGAAACCCCTTGGCTAAGACTTTCGAATATTTGTCTCTGTCCTGCACAATCCTCTTTAGCTCTGGGAGTTGACCATGGGATGGAGCTTTAGATCACAGTTTTAGATACTGAGAAAGATTTATCTGTGTCGGTCAAGGTAAGCACCATACATCTGTCCAGGAGGCTACACAAGAGACAAGGGCCCTGCAGTGGGCAGATGCACAAGCGGCAGAGAACGTGACAGTGACAAAGTTACACACATCTCTAGTTCCAACCAGAGGAAGATGGCTTTAAACTCTTTGAGGGACCTCATTTGTGGAGACTGCCAGAATGGAAATGGTTTGTCTCCCATGTGCCCTGCATTCATCACCTCTGCACACGTCCTGAGAACCTTCATGATAGATCCAGCTGATAGACAGTGGCATTGCCTGTCCCAGTAAGAATATATTAGATTGCTGTAGGGGAGATTAGAGCAAAAGGGTATTACTTTTTCCCCCTGTGTTGCAAGAAAAGGATATGCTTCATAGTTTGTGCCAATTGGAGAAGAACTCTCCTGAGACTGCTTTCTATAAAGGAGTTTATTTACTGTCCAGCAGAGGAGTTCCCCAGCAGTCAAGACTCCAGACTCAGTTGTGCTCTTAGTGCTGCCGATCCGGTGCTGCAAGTTTAGTAAGCTGCAGAGAAGTCTCACTGGAAAGATATGGGTAAAGAAAGACAAACTGAGGCTCTGTTGAAGACAGGGAAGAAAGTTTTTTGTTCTTAATGAGGCAGTAAATCCTGTATTGTACAAACTGCAGTAGCAATAAAAGCACCCCATATCTCTACATAGGGCAGTGGCATAACCGAATGTGTGGGAAGCTCTCAGTAATCCTTTCAGCTGTTTTCATCCCTGCAGACCCCAAAATGTAGCTGAACTTACAAAGTCCTTGTTGGGATTTTCTTTTCCTGTCTCCTCTTTTTACAAGACACAGCTGGCACTTCTATTCAGCATCCATCCCTACATCAGTTGCAATCCTTACTGCAATCTTCCTGTCTCCACTGTCGCCCTGTTTTCTGTTGTGCTGCTGTAAATGAATCAATTTGTGCAATTAGCACTGGAGCTGTAAAACGCCTAATAACAGGGAAAACAGGAGCCTGTGAACTGAGGAAACTGGATTCACAACCAGGTTGGATGGTGTCATATGTTGCATTTTCTTCATTAGCAAAAGCAAAATATACTCCTTGCAGCTTCATGGTATTTGGAAGTATTAAAACCGTAAAAGTCTCAGCCAGATGATTCTGTAAGCAGCTGGGAGGTACCACTGATAGTAAGTTTAACATAGACTTTTCAGTGTGCCTTTTTACTTCAGTGTAATGTTCTTGAGAATCAGTAGAATTGGTGTTCGAAGTGGTCATTGGCTAAAATAAAACTTTACATAAAACCAAGACTGTCCAAGGACTTTGTTACCTGAATAAATGGAAATGTTCAGTTTTTCTCCCAGTGAAATATGGCAGTCTGGGCACTTTACTGGCACAATGGAAACAATGGGAGAGAACACACAAAGTGCAATTTGACAGTGACTAGGCTTGCATTTGAATACTGCAATAGTTAAAGGGGCCACAAGCTGGGTGTAAGTTGTACATCAGTGATACAAATAGCATGTGGCAGAGATCCAAACACATGCAGAAAATGCAGGGCCACAGCTCAAAAGATGGAATTCAGCTGTATTGTGTTGTCCAGTTTGGTGAGGATGAGGAAGCTTGTGCTAAAATGCTGGCTTGACCTTTAGAGAGGATCTCAGACTGACATATTCAGGCATGGCTGTCTGCATTTAAAGGACACAGCACCAGTAGCCACTAAATAGGATTGTTCAGGGTTTTCCATTAAATTCAGTGGAACTGCTCAAGTATGTAAATGTTATGCAGCTGCATGTATAGTGTCAGGTCCTCAGACATGATGGACAAGTTCATTATTAATAGATAAAAGTATTTATGAAGCTCAGTTGTAAATTTTGCATTGGTTTTTAAATATACAGACTACTTTCATACTTGTTCTAATTGCTCTAAGATAACAAAGCAAGTCTAATATTGATGACATATCTGTTCATTTCATCTTGACACTGTGGAGATGAACTGATGGAGACAATGTCATGGACTGTTTTCAAGCACTGATAACCCTTGTATCTTAATGTTGGTATATTGCAAACATGGAAAACAAGAATTTGAGCGCATGTACTTTAGGGCTACAAGGTTTAGAACCAAACAGCTCTTAGTCAGTGGTAGAGATACACACACTCCACACAGTGTGAATACTCACTCACTACTGAACTGATATCTCATGCTGTAGTACAGGACCTTTCGAAATTTCCTTGGTTTCTGTTTTCCTCTTTGTCCTATGCTATCACACAAAATCCATTTGACTAGAGATAATAAGGGTGCATGGGAGGTATATTCCTAGATTGAGCCATCATCTTTATGTCAAACATCCATTCTCTTTCAGCTTTTAAGAAGAGAAACAACCTCATGCATTTAGCCTCATACACAGCTGACACACACTGCCCCTCCCAGCACCACCAGGTTAAAAGATGTTCTGATATTTATGAATGCACAAAGTCACATGTCTCATTTATCTCCAGACCTGAGGCCCCATTATCATGTTAGCTCACTTGCTCAACCTGCAATCCTTACAGAGAGAAATTAAAGAAAAAGCTGTAACAGAACAAATATTCCTTAATCAATTGCCCTCTGACACCTCTCACTCAGAGGTTGGCGCTTGCGAAATGAATTAGTGTAATAAGCTCAATATGTACAGCAGATGGCATGGACATTATAATAAAAGTAGATGAAATAAAACCTCAAATAACTTGTAATGATTTATGACTATTGATCCCACTAAAGCATTTCTCTTCCTTCAGGGATAGGAGTAAAGAAGGAAACATTAGCTAAGTCCTTTCTTATATATTGTCTATATTTTTTCCCTTCATACTGAGGTGTAAAAAGCATTGAATGTAGAATATCTCTAAGCATTCAGGTAAAAAACCTTTTATGTAAAAGTTTAAATAAATTTTCTATCTATTTGAAGGAGTTTAAATAGGATTTCAAACTGATATTTTAAATAAAACTGCTTTATGAAGTGATTTTTTGGAGGGGAAACTACATGTCTAAATCTCTCAGCTTTATGGGGCATATCCATCTGCATCAGTCACATTGCATTATGTTGTTTCACAAAATGTCATAACATCTCATAGGACATATTTTTTCTGAAAACCATTTTTACCTAAATGGGAGGGTATGCTATTCACAAGGAAAGTGAGATTAGCTGGCAAGGTATGACAATATAAAGCTGAAGGGAAAACAGAAAAGCCAAAGACAAGAAGCCTAATTCAACTTTCCCTTAAAAATAATATATTCTGAAGAAAGGGAGGGAAAAAAAATCTAAAAGACAATGTTCCTGCATGTGTATTAGCAGGCGATAAAAAATGTCTAAGCTTTGATTTATGCAAGTTAAATCTCAGATCCCAGGTCAGAAAATATTTTCTCCAAATGGGGGCTGCACATATGTCATTGTGATTGCTACAGTGAGGAGTTTTATTTCCAAATCCCAGAAGATGAAAGAAATAACATCTATAAAAAGTTTAAGTATAACTGAGTTATCTGCTGGTTACGTGCTTCCCAGTTCAGGGAACTATTTGCACAGCTTAAGTCTGTCTTTAGGCTAGCATTTGTTTAGTACAACTGACCTCGAAAATACTTCAGCACAAAGGGAAAGTTACACACTAAATTAAAGCTGTCACGCAGACTTAGGACCCTGTTAAATTACTTAACCTATTAGTGTAGCTGAGAATTAATTTAGGTAAAAGCAATTTACCCCTGTTAATTTACAGACCTTAATAATATCTCATATTCAGCATACAGGTGTGTTACACGTGGGGTTTTCATTCAACCAAACACCACTGATTTACACACTCAGCTGTAATTCTTTGCCTTGGTGAGAGCAGAAAGCCTTTCAGACCCCTGGTGAAAGGAGGGAGCCTTTCAGACCCCTTGGATGGGTTCCACTGACAGAAATAAGGGATTACTAATTACTGGAGATAAAGGCTTTATAAGATTACGTGATTTGCCATAACATTTAGGACACCATGTGCGAAATTGGGTGGTGACTGAAAATTGCCAAAATTGGTATTGGAGGGTTTATTAACAGTTGCAACAAGCATCCAAAGTTCCCAACTGGAATGCAGCACCTTGTTATACTCAGTCCTCTGCCAGCCCCTCAGAGGGTCATCTGCTGAAGGGCAGTGCTTGTCTGAAATGAGTTCTACACTCCCAGGTGAAAATGAAGGCTATTTCAAGAAGGGGAGCGTGTTTTCTTAGGAAATTTTTGGAGCAGTTTTCATCTGCCTTGGTAAAGAATGGTCTCATGTTTTAAAAAACTAAAAGCATCATCTGTACCATTTCATCATTTTTAATCACAGTGGGATTTGAGATTGTCACAGAATCATTCTGCTTGTTGTGATTAAAGTAACGAGAAAAAATGGCATTTTTTTCTCACCTGAAACTACAGTGAAAAACCTTTGTTTAAACCTCTCCCAACCAAAACCAGACAAAGAAAAAGAGGCATGTGACAGGTTGTCATTGTAAATATATGGGAGAGGAAAGTGAATAATCAAAAGAGGCTACAGCACAGGAAGGCTGAGGCTTTGCTGTGTTCACCTCCTGGAATGCTATTTTTACCTCACCACATGCTGTAAGCCTTGTGGTGGGCTGCCATCGTGCAGGGGAAAGTGAGGGTCCCACACTGACATGTCAGCAAGGAGCAAATCCAGCTGCCAGCATTGCCCCAGAGGGAGGGAATGGCCAGGCTGGGCACAAGTGGGGCATGACCCTGGGGCTGGGTGGAGCAGTTTGTCTTTGGGTGGGTGTCAGGGCCCCCACCCTGTGCACACAAAAGCAGTATCAGCACAGCCAGCTCCTTGATCAGTGGTGGTGCAGCTGAGCTTCCCAGGCACGTACAAGGAAGACACAGCTGCTCTTTTATCTTCAGGGTGGTGTGTAAGACTCCCTCTAGGTCTTTGTGGGGAACTTTGCAGCACTGTTTACAGTACTCTGCCTGTAGAGATGTTTAGGTGTCTTTATTAGATTTAATTTCATGGAACCCTATGCACCGCAGCTTCCAAGCCCAAACACTAAGCTCTTTCAGCTATCAACAAAATTTTGTTAAAAAATTAAAAGCCTGCCCTTCCTTTTCAGATGAGTGGAGTGAAACCTGATCATGTCTATCTTTTTTCATGCTCTGATATACATGGATGTATACAGACTCCTTTTGCTCTGGCAGTCCCTTAGGGACCCCCAGCCCCTTGCCAACACCATGTGGCACAAAGGTGGCTTCATAGGTGGTGCCCTCAAAACACATTAATTGTGTTTGGTCCAAGCAAAACTTCAAGTTGAAATACTATTGAGAAATTGCAACTTGTCACTTCAGAAAGTTCATTTGGAAACAGCTGGGAGGAAACTTGTTCAAGCCATATCAAGCAGGCCTGTCAGACCAGTCAGCATCCCTTCAGGAGGATTTCCATAGATTTTTAAGAGACTATTTGAGTGAGACCAGGTTGCCTCTTTCTGTTAACGAGGCCTGCCTTCCATGGTTGAACCTGGATTTTGCAAAGTAGATTTTTTGCAAGACTTTGTAGTGTGTTTTTTGATGCAACCCCAGGCAAGCAACCATATTCCTGCTGTCTCATTTGTCATGGTATAATTGTGAACCATGGCATAGCAGGTTATGCAAGGTTTGCAGTGTGAAGGGGGTGTCGTCCTGAAAAGCCTTTGACTTCCAACTTTTTAGTATTTTTTAGTTAGAAGCCATGGTGTGAATATAAGGGAGGAGCAGAATTCTTTTCTTTCACTTTTGAATTAGAAAACTAAAAAAAAATCTCAGCAACACACATTAAATTCTGTCCCCAACCCAACAATAAAAAGCAGCTGTAGATGAATCTCTAGGAGAGAAAAATTCTGCTCAAATTCTGAATGAAACAGAGACGTTTTCATTACCATTTTCTTTTTTTTCTTTTATCAAACATTTTAATTATCTTTCCTTCCACATATTTAGCCTTCTGTTTAAAGTTTTTTTTTTTGTTTGTTTGGTTGGTTGGTTTGGTTGTTTTGTTTTTTTTTAATTGAAGGTTTTTAAAAAATTAGTGCATTAGAGAAAGACAAAGAAAACAACTCCCCCACCTTAACATAACCACATTTAGTCACACTTTATTAGGGCTGAGAGATGGTGGGTTTATGAAAATCCTTGAAGAGTATCTCCTAAGACATCACTCCCAAGAAACATGGTGGCTGCAAGGGTGATACTGCAGTACGATAAAAGCAAAATAGTTTAGGTTGAGTGCTGGCAGTGATCCAATTGCATCCTCCAGCCCCACCTGAACCCTCAGCACAGCCTCTTTCACATAGGTAAGTTGTACAGCGGTACAAAAGGTAGCCACCCTGAGATAATACCTACTTTTCCAGAAGAGGATGAAATGAAAAGCTCCTGTAGCTCAAGTTAATGAGAAAATTGTTTCTGTGCTTTGGGATTCTTAAAGGTTAGCAGAAGTAGAAATCACCAGCAGTTAGGAACAACTGAAAATAAAGCCATTGAAAGAGACAAAAAAAAAAAAGTAAAGAAAGGGCATCATAGCTGGGTCTTGGGTATTGTTTAGCTTCCAACAAGCTTTCATGGCTGTTTTTACAATCTTATTTTTCAGACTTTCCCCTCCCACTGTGTTAATGAGGCGGGAACTGACCTGCCTACTTATTTTCTGGCTTCATACTTAGCAACAGGGCAACATGCTGAACAGCTGACTGTGTGCACTGTATTGTGGATCAGATCTATGCTCTTTTGTGACTGATGATTGTTACATCTCTGAAAAAGTATACACCAAGTTCCACATTTGTATTTGCTTTGGGTAGATAATAGCATTTTCTCTCAAGGCAAGCTTTTCTTTCTCCACAGCATGATCATCAGACATCATGCTGAAGTGACATATATTATTCTAATTAACTCCCTTAGATATAAGGAGGAATGCCTCTGTAACTGCATGGAACTCCATAGAAAATTCCCGTGAACTCCAGGCATTTCGTTCAGTACTTACAAGCTATGAGCAGCTCACAGCTGTGCCAACCCTGTTTGCAGGGCAGCTCTGCACCCTCTCTTGGGCAAGGAGTTTTCCCCTCACCTCTCTTTCTCTTTCAGCTTGTGGCCTTGGTTTCCTTCCCATTTATGAATGTTGCTGGGAAGCCTTGAGTACAGATTGTGGTGACATTGCCACTGGTGATACAATTTAGACAAAGTGCTTCAGAGTTCGGAGCTGTGAGCTGGCACCACGTATGTGATTCTGAGCCCTTTGTAGGTGATTTTTTTCTGTTCAGCATGTATTCATCATGCATGTTTCAAGAGTAGCCGATGTTTGCCTTTGAAGTATCTCTGAGAGCACAGAAAATCAAGAGAAATATGGGACTGCTGGTGGGAGTTGCAGGCAGCTGATGTGGACACAGGAGGAGGTGTGCTTATAAACAATGTGAGCCAGGAAGAAGGAGCAAGTAAGAAACAGAGAAGGATGTAACTCTTTATTTGGAGCGATATTGGATTTGCCCCAGTCTGGACACAACTGCATTTTCCTTTTCCTCTCTAACAAAATCCCACAAGGATTCACCTGGAGAGCACAGTGGGCTAGGAAGAAGTAAAGCCTCAGCTGGAAACCAATTGCTTTCCCGTTTATGAGCTTTCCAGCTCTTTCCAAGATCAACACGGTAAAACAATACAGCTGCATACCTGCAGACAATATAATGGCAGAGCAAATTGCTCTCACAGAATAAAAGCTGTGTTGCTGTACCAGAAGATGCTTTCAAAACTCCGTGGGAGAGCTGTGTGGATCGCTTTGACATAGACAGGAAAAGCATTTCTTTGTTCAGAAAGTGAAATGACAGCTTTTAAACTATGAAAGCAGCTACAAGTTACATGTATAAGTTTCCTGAGACGTAACAGGCTTTCAAATCAAGTAACAAGCCTTAAACTGGGGAACATAATCAGACATAGTTGAGACGGGAGCTGAACCTAATGTAGGATTTCTTTCCCTAGTGCATACTAAGTTGTGTTTCACATCCACATAGCCTGAAGCTTCAGCATTTCTCAGGAGGAAATGTATGTACAGGTGAAGTTCTGGAAGAACACTAACTTATTTCAACAATTTTCTTTGAAAATATTAACTGCTTCCTGACCAAGTTATGTCAATGAATGTGTACTCAGCTGTGTATAAACGCTGAGAGAATCATGTACAAACCAGAGTATACTCCTTTGGCTACATCAGACAGGTTTCTGGAAATGGTTTCGGTTCCTGGTTCTTGCCATCTTGTGTCACCTTGCAGAGGGCACTGGGCATTTTTATCTGCTCAGAGGTTAAATCCTTGGAAATCCTGTGACTAATTCAGAGGCACTCTGATCTCCTCTGTCACCCCATAGTGATGCTGTAATCTAAGTAACAGCAGCCACATCTCTTAATTAAAAGACCATGTTGAGCCATATGGCACTGCTACATATCAAACTGCTGCCGTGTGTAACTCTGGGTGCTGGGTACCCATGTATGTGCTGCTTCAGCTTTTCAGCCTCCAGATTCTGAAGTACAGCAAAGTTGATGACTACACTGAATCTTTGTTAAAGACCAGCAGAAAAGATCCCTGAGGAATGCCAACTTCATGTGAAAAATGAAACATCCATGGTGTTAATTTAGTTCAGTTTAACTGCACATTGGGAAGGCATCATTTGGGTTTTTTCTCCAATTAAAGGGTGCCATGTGCAGTGCACCCAACCAGCCAGGAATTAGGGAGAGCTACCCTGGGACTTCTCACTGACAGTGAAGGTTGCAAACAGTTCTCATTAGCATGCAGCCTACTAAATGAAGTGTAAGTAAGGCTTTGCATTAAGAAAGGAAAGAATCTGTGCCCCAGAATACTGATTACTGTGAACAGCAATGCTACAGTGGAAGGCATTAGATGGGAGAATGCTTTTGAGAGCAGAGCATAAAGAGGGTCTGGCTGTTTCAGGCCAAGTACTTGATTTTAAGAGATTCCTAATCAGTTTATACCCTAAAACTGAAGTACGCATCTTTCTACTTTGTACAATGAAGGTCTTAGGAACTGCATTTTCTCTTCAAGACAAGTGTGGTAAAATTCATGGGTAATCTTGCACTACCAAGATTGTATATCGTATAACTGAAGCTAAACTTGCCTTGCTTTTGCACTTCAGGATTTTGGTGTGGCTCTTTTGGAATTTAATGGGATGGGGACTGAATTCAGGCAAACTGCCTGACAAGCAGGCATGAGGTTCAGATCTCAGCTTTTTCTTCAGATCTCAGCTTCAGGGGCTTAGGCTCACCTTCCTCACTGATCCCGAAGGGGGCTGTTTTGCTCTCAGTCACAGCTTTCTCATGAAAGCAATCCAGCAAAAAAGCAGTGACCATCTCAAACTTGAGAGCTGTAGTCAATAAGTACAACTGCATACAAATTGCTTCCTCCCATGCAGTGTGTCCTTGCATCTGTCAGAACTGATGGCTCTCCTCAGACAATGTTGGAGCTCCCTGGTGCTACCAGCTCCCAAGAGAACTGAAACAGAGGGGGGCAGTGGAGGGAGGCATGCTACACACATTCCCACTCTGCTGAGCTCTCAGACTCTACTAGAGCCTCCAGGAGTGTCTCGTGCTTGTTTCAAGACCTGATAGATATTTTGGATAGTGCAGTTCAGTGCTGAGTCTCAAAATACATATGCGAATGAGGTAATATATTTGAAGATGTGGTGACAAACCTTCTGCATTGTACTTAGCCTTAAGGTTACTCAGGCAACCTAGATATCAATATGCACATAACCAGCTGGATACTGGAACAATTACTGTTTTCCACACAGCATTTGCCGTCTGTACATTGTTATGAAAGTGATCTTCTGGCACCATCAGTCTCACCTACATCACCCTATTACTAGAAATAGAGTCTTGTAATTATCACCTAAAAGCATACATATTTGAACTACCTTGCCATTGTGAGGCTGATTTTTAGCTGGCATGTTTTTGGTTCCTATCGATATATTTCTGTAGCAGAGGATTTTCAGGGCTTCCTTTGGATGTATTATCTAGAGAAAGCTTTTATAGGAAATTTTTGTATTAAAAAAGGAGAGTCTTGCTCAGAATTTGTTCTCCACCATTTTCATTAGCAAAGATGCTGAAATTGAAAGGTATGGTCCTTGGAAAGTTCTGCCCCACTTATTTACAAGGAAAAAGTTACACATATTAAGTGTGGCTCTTCATAGGCCTCCTGCAATTGCCCTCTAAAGCTTTCCTACATACCAGTTTCCCTCAGAGGCCACAAAAAAGGGGAGAGCAGTTGATGTTTCAAGATACCTAGCTGACTCTGTCCTGGAAGTGTTCTGGTCTGGGATGCAGGTAAAACAAGCTGCATTTTTAGTTTCATAGAGTCATGGGACAATTGAGTGGTTTGAATTGGAAAGGAGTTTAAAGATGATCTCATTCTAGCCCCCTGCCACGGGCTAGGACACCTTTCACTATCCCAGGTTGCTCAGACCCCCATACAATGTGGCCTTCAATATCCAGGGATGGGGCATCCACAAGTCTTTTGGGCAACCACTTCCAGTGCCTCACCACTCTTGTAGTAAAGAATTTCTTCTGTATAAAGCTAAATTTCCCCCAAATCTTTTAGCTTGAACCCATTACTCCTTGTCCTATCACTATGGTTCTTGATGAAGAGTCCCTCTCCATCTTCCTCACAAGCCCACTTCAAGCACTACAAGGTCCCCACACAATCTTCTCCTCACCAGACTGAGTTGAGGCTCACCTCAACTTTCTCAGCCTATCAGACAGGTTTGTTTTTCTCTGATTGAGAAAGTGCAATAAAAATGTAATAAAGGAAAGTGCCTGTGTAGTCTGAGATGCAACAGGCAGCTGCAGACACAGCAGCTTAAAAAGCGACACCTTCACCTGTCATCAGAGACGAGTCTGTGTTTAGTTCAACCCTGCAAGAAGTGGCAGAATGGAACACCCCACTGTGTGGTAACAGCCCAAGAACTGGTAAGGGCTGCCTACCCATGCCAGAGGTGCTGTGCTTCTCCATCTGTGCTCCAAGGGAAACAAGGTGTATTAATGACAGCTGGGCATATCAGTTCATCTGGAGTACATTACTTGCTTTTTTTCCCTCCAGAATTCAATAAGACACAGGTTTATAAGAATTATCACTGAGCCCTGCTTGTGCACATTTGCAAATCTCTCTGGGTGTCTATTTTGAGCAAGATGCAGTAAGATGTGAAATCTTGTCCCAGCTCATTTTCAGGACATGCCTGATTTTACGCACATAAGCAGTCTTACTATGTTCAGTGGAAGTACAGAATTCTTTAAATGAAGCATTGAGATGAGTTTCATTACAGAATCTGGCCCACTAACCTGTGAAATCTGACCTGTGAAACTTTGCTAATTATCCAACTTTTCTTTCCCTGTTAGCAAAAAAGCAAGCCAACAAACAAAAAAAACACCACAAAACACACGTTTAAGAACAGCAACAATAAAAACGAAAATATTTTAGTACTGAGATGTTTTTTAAAGAGGATTGATAATGCTTCAAGGTCATAGATTGGAAAATGCACCTTCTTCACCCTCTACATCTCAGTGCAGAAACAAAGCTGTAACTTAGTATAACCTGGTTTCTTTATTTGTTCTTTATTTGCAACATGATGATTTGCCATTAGGACAGTCTGAAGACTGTTTGTAGACCACCATTAGTGTGGATAGCAAATAAATGGCTTTGGAGGTCACAGGTTTTGTCAAACAGTATCTTTGAGCAGACTGATTTTCAGATGGCTTCTTAACACTTTCCAAAACTGGAGCTCCATCAGTAGGGATTTTAGGGAGACTCCAAACAGACAGTGTGGACAGTATAGCAGGGCTTTGCCCACTACAGCTAGAGTTACAAATTGAAACAGATGAGAGACAGCTATAGACAGAAAAATTTATTCAGCTATATTTATCTTCAGAGACTTCCTAGATATTGCCATGTTACAATTTTCTTGGTCCTAGCACCTTTAAGACAGTTTTTCCCTTGATTAAACCCCTTGAATAAAGAAATTACTATAAATGTACCAGGAATGATAAAAAAGAGACACCATGCTTTCATCCATCACATTTTTCCAGTCTTAAATTTAGTAGGGGTTGAGTACTCAGGTTTTGCTCACAGCTGTTAAGTCACAAGGAAAGCAGTGAAAAAGAATGCAGAACAACAAAAAATAGTATTGTGGTGGTGAAGCAGGTTAGCAGGTAGGAGTGGGAGACCTTGATTGTTGGGAGAGCACTGTTTGATACATGGAATTGTTTGGTTCTGAGCCGTGCAGTTCCTTGTGTTGAACAGCCAAGATGGTGCTACAGCAGGACTCTGCTGGTCTCAGTTGCCAGCAAGAGGTGGTCAGGAACACCCAATAGAGCCAATGTTTGTAAAATTGGTTACAACTAATCCTTACCAATTTTGTTTGCTGTATAGCCTTTCCATCAACATTTTTCTAGCATTAACAGAGGAAATTATTGCCTCTTCAGTTTTGTTCACATGCTCTGGCAGTCGTTCATTCCTGAGAAAGGGACACAAACCCATAAAGTATCCGGCCAACTCAGTGCTGCACATTCAGGGCTTGGGGTTTAACTTTCTGAACCTGTGTTGCCTTGTGTCTTTAAATGCTCAGAATGTCTAGCCCTGTGGATAAAGATCAGAATTGGTAGCTGATCAATTTTCCTAGAGCTGGTCAAATTAGTAGTCTCTCTGTTACCCAGGCAGGAAATTATGCAATATTTTTTAAATTTATATCTCGTACTCCACTAGTATGATACTTTGAAAATAATAATAATAATTTGAAGATAATTTATGCAAACAAATATCATTCTGTGCAATCTGATTTTGATTACTCACCTCTTGCTAATATTTTTTACAAAGTACAGGCATCAAAATCACATCATATTTTTTGTTGCTTCCTTATTGGACACCTAAAAAATATATAAAACCTTGTGGGTTTGGTCTGGATTTTGGTTAACCATAATATGGACACTTCAAATGTTTTACAAACATTTCCAGAAGAAAATATTACAAACTTAGAAATTCTAAAGTATTCTAATTATAGCAGATCAAAATTCTGAATTAATGTTGCAGGAAGTTCTGAAAGATTGAAAGGTTTGTTCTTATTCTGGAATGAAAATCGAAATATTTACAACTGCTGAATGAAGAGATAATACAAAATATCTCATCTGAGAATTGTGAACTATGAACATTAATAATTAGCACTTCCTTACTTGTGTTATAACCTTGGCCATACTGAAGGATTAAAAAACAACCTGAAAAGCCTACAAAGAAAAGTGGCTAAGTGATCTGGAAATCTCAGACATGACTGCAGTTTTCTAGGTTTCCAAAATTCGTTCCACACAGTCAAAAAAGCAGGGTTTCTTAAAGCTTTGGCTGAGTAAATACTGATTGAAGTGTCACTGATTTCAGCTGTGTTTTGTATTACAAAGCTACACATGCTTTCTTCCATTTAAGCCTAACAATCCCAAGAAATAGAGATGACAGGATAAAGGTCAATGGTCAAAGATGTGAGCTGTTTAGTGAAATTTACTGCAACAGGAAAAATTACTGATATATCTCTGTGCTTCCCTTTCATTTTCTTTTTTTTTTTAGATGAAGTAAAATGTTCTGGAACAAAAAAAATTCTTTGCAATGTTGCTTGGTGTAATTTGGCAGAGCCCTGAGATAACTGGCTAACCCCTCATCAGATCAGCGAAACTGAGCTATTTCTGCAAACATTTTACTTTCAAGTGACATTTTTTTCTTTAAAGAAAACATTGAAAGTGTATTGAAAATTATCTGACAAACTGATGAGTGATATCAATCCATAACTACAGATAACTTTATGTTGACTTGCATAAATATTGACTGTCAATGTAATGAAAAATTCTAGTTTTTAGTGTGCATTTTAAATGATATTTGATTGATTTCTACAGGCTCTTTAGAATTTCTGCTGCACATTTCAAACCGTATTCTGCTTTTTGTGTGGAGAAGCAACGTGTTTTCTCCAGTAAAAGAGGATGCCCTTTGCAAAAGATCCATTTTCACTTCTTGAGGTAAGGTGAATGAGTGTACTGTTTAATTATTTAGGAAGTGAAAGCTAATGGAGTTCCTATAATGTGGGTTCTTATAATTTCCTAGAGCATCCTTCTCTGTATACCTGTGTGTGGTTCATCTCTGTCCTCATAAATCAAGTCTCATGACAAATTGCAGGAGTATTTGGGAAACTGAATGCAATGTTTTAAAGAAATTTCTTTGTGCCAGGATATCACTTCATTTAATAAAATAAGTAAATGAAAGAGAAGTGCGGGAATATAATCAGTAATTTTTTCTATTGCAGTAAACTTCACTTAAGAGCTCACATCTTTGACTATTGACCTTTACCCTGTCATCTCTGTTTCTTGGGATTGTTTTTGTTGAATTTAGTAAAGCATGTGTAACTGCAATGCAAAACACAGCTGAAATCAGTGACACTTGAATCAGTCTTTATTGTGCTGAAGTCGCTGTAGGATATCCCTTACTTAAACTGTAGTGTCACAATAAGGCAGAGTTGATTTCAGCACAAGAAGGAATGGCAATCATATGCAAATATATAAATGTCAGTGCAAACAAAGGGCAATATGCAAACAGATTTGCTCTTGGCAGAATTTGTTTTAATTTTCAAATGTAATAAAAGAAAGTAGATGAAAAGAAACACAGAAAAGAAACAAGATTAACTAGTCATGTCGCCTCCTGGCTGAAGTCTTCAAAGTCCTGCTGTTCAGAACATTGAGATCAGTTACCTGAAAAGTCTGAATGCTGCAGCAGAGCTTATGTTAAGCTTTCTCAAGACATTTAGAAAGCATATTTAAACCTAAATGTTCCTGATCCAAATGTTACACAATTGAGTGCAGATCTTCGATGTGAAAACAGTATGCTGGCTTCCATCCACAAAAGAAATTAATGTTCAAACAAATCACAGTGTTGTCTAAAATGCACGCTACAAAAGTAAGTAGCAGATGACATTAAAGCACTCCACAAATGTATGTGATCAAATAATTTCAGAGGAAGCCTGCAAGCACCTCAAAACATGCTAAATTATCAGCATAATAGAAAAATATACAATGAAAGTAGAAAGGAAAATGTGAACATAGTCACAGTCCAAAAATGGCAAAATTCAAACAGTATAAACAGGTGGAGAGGGCTCAACAAGGAGCTCAGTGGATTATTCTTGGATTACTTTTAAATCTGTGTTCAAATCCTCATTTTTACTGCAACTGAAATAAGCACTGATGACGTGAAATTTGTCTGCAATGGAAAGTAATCCACGTGCCAAAGACTTCAGGAGTTAGGAGAGTTTCTTCATGTTCCTAGGTGACTTGCAGCAGTCAGGATCTACATCCATGTGCAGGCCCAGATCTTCCATCTGTCTTTTCACATATAATCTCACCTCACTAGATAGGCAAACCTGACCATTTTTACTGACTTACAGCAAATCTGTGGGAGAAAAAAAAATATGTAGAAACTGAAAAATGTTTTCACATAACCTGGACAATAATACAGAGCCTGTGAGGGTGTTAAATTTCAGATTTAAAGGGTGATCCAAGGCGTGATATTTACGTGCAGTTCCTCAGGTCAAAATGGCTCTGTGTCAGTGAAGCATGAAGAGAATGCATACACACACATATCCACGGATACAGTCTCCAGACGTTCAGAGCAACTGTGAATGAGAGCTCCTCAGCCCTGAAATGAACCCCTCTGTCGATGTGCTCACAGAGAGCCAACGGGCTCTGTCACCGCTGGCCCAGACACAGCGACAGAGTGGGATGGGGTCAGTCTGCAGGCTCACAAGCAGTACTGACTCTGTGGGTTCTTTGCCTGGCAGAGGCTTATGCGAGCGATGGAGATTCGACAGGCAGTGGAAAGAAAGGAGGAAACAATTTCAGACGAACAGAGGGTTTATTGCAAACACCTCCTCAGCCCAAAACTGCTCGGGGGGAGAGGGGTGCGGGGGGTTTTTGTCCAAAGGATTTGGAGGGGGGACAAAGGGGGTGGCCAGCCACTGCCAGCCAACCGGGGCAGGTTGCCAGGGGATACAGGTGTAATAGAACATCGCTTGGACTAATCAGGGGAAAAATAGGAGGGATTTACAAAGGCGGGAGAAATGACAGGCAGCTAACCGTGTGCCGCATGGCAGGTGCTGGAGTCATGTGAGTTAAACAAAGGAACAATCGAGGGGTGGGGTACAGGGAACCCAACAAGTACAAAAGTATAGAAAGCCTAACCGATTAAATTAACACACTGCCACAAACCCCCAGCATCCCCAGGCTGAGCCGAGCGGAGCTGCTGCCGTGGCTCACACGCGGGAGGCGCGGGCCGTGCCGTGGGACACACCTCAGTCCGGGCCTGGCGCCGTTCCCGTTGGAACCACGCTGGCACCGCTCACAGGCAGAGCTATCTCAGGGCTCACAGCTCAGGCCAAGAAGTGACACATCTCCTCCAGCCAAGCATGCTTCCATTTCACCACACCACTCCTCCGGGGGGAGGCTGGCCCTCTTCCAGGGTGCTGCTGCCCCCATGGTGGGGGCGCGTTGTCTCGGACAGAGCCGCTGTGGGAGCTGCGGTGCCTCTGCCGTGAGGCTCACGGGACAGCCGGGGCTGGTGACTCCTGCACCACCTGCCCTGCACAGCACCTCTGGGCAAAGCCTCTCTGAGCCACACTCCAGCCGCTCCTTCCTCCCTTCCCTGCTCCTGGACAAGTAAGCACAACGCTGCTGAGCATTGTACAGGCCTCCAAATGTATTTACCTCGGGGGATTTCCTGACCCTAGTGTTGTTTGCCTGTACCTCCCAGCAGATCTAATCTCCAGTGGCTTTTCTCATATGTGTCCTTGGAATCATGTCAAGTTTTGCATCCACAGACTTGTTTGCGTCCTTAGCAGTGTGGCTGTTGTATTTTGACCCTCAGCTGTGACTGCTTCTTTTGATTTGCCTTCTCCTGACATTTTTCTGTGACCTAGCATGGGTTAGAAGCTGTAACAGGAAAGGCATAATTAAACAGAAAACTTACATGTACTGACAAGGAGTGGTAGAAGTACTAAGTCCTTTATAACAGCTATATGGGGCCAAGAGGTACAAGATCATGTAACCTCAGCTGAATTTAGCTTAATATTTGATAGAGTCCATTCAAAGCAGTGTGATAAACTCAGAACATCTGCTTTTCATTGTCACTGTTAATGTGGCTTTTATATGTGACTGGCTCATAAAAAAGATTCTGCTCTAAGGTGTTGTTTGTTCAGCATTGAGCTGATGCAAATGCCAGCTTTTCTACCCCCTGATGCAACAAGAGCCTAACTCCTTTGCAATGTAGTATTTGGAACCTAAGCAATATTTGTTTATAAGTTCTCCTAGCAGTGTTTCCTAGTATCTTAAAAGTTACACAATTTCAGGGTTTTCTATTGGCTGTAAATATTATTCAAGTGAAAATTTTTTTCATCTTTTTGCTACATTAATTGAGTCAATCATTACATAGTTATTTTTTCTTTTAAATTTGCTTTCAAAAGTGCTTCTTCTTTCTTTCAGGAAGAATTTCTTCACTGAAGGGGCTGTCAAGCATTGAACAGATTGCCTAGAGAAGTGATGGAGTCACCATTCATGGAAGCATTCAAGAAATTACTGGAAAAGAGCAAAAAGTGACATAGCTTTGTTGACAACGTGGTGTTCAGTCAAAAGGCTGAACTCTATGATCTTAGAGGTCTTTTTAAACCTTAATGATTCTCTGATTTTATACTATGATCCCCTGTCTCTTTTCTTGAACTCTTATCCCAAATCATACCAGGGGTCAGTATTTTGCCTCCTTGTCATCAGCATTAACTTCAGCATTCAGCCTGGCCTCCCTTATCAGCTTTCATGTCAAACACTGGTGTAGATGCCTGATAAAAACAGGGGACTTCGTGTTTTTAAAATGAAGCTGGTTCCTAAAACAACTAAATGTAGCTGCCATTCCCACCCCATTGCCTTCTCTGAACATTTCACACCTGTTGTCCCTGCTCTCTCCTTCTCCCATCAGTACATCCCTTGTACCTCCCTGGTGGTCTTGGCACGATATCAGTTCATGTGCAAGTAAAAATAAGCAAGCTGTGTGACAAAAGATACTCATGGCTGTATGTCAATTTTATTTTGCTGTTTGCTTTCCTATTCTTTAAGAGGGAAAGGGAGTCAGAATTACCCTGGCCAGGAATGTGAGGTTTAAAAAGCACTTGCTTTTCAGAGGGACATAGCTATTCCTGTATAGTTTATGGCTTTGCCATTGCTCTAGAAGCACTCTGGCACCACAGCCTTCTCCTGTTCATGCCCCTTGTTCCATAATCTGCATACTTTAAGCCTTTCAGCACACATCATGTGTGAATTACCAATCCAGCACCAGAAGTTCACAGAAGGGACTATGTATCTCAGCAAAACTGCTTTCTTTTTTCCCTCTTGGAAAAAACATAGCTAGCTATATCCTATCCAATATCCTTTTCAACGTGGCGTGCATATCACATAGAGAAAGCTAGGCCATTCCTTGGGTGAACAGGATTTTATGGAACAGAGCTAGATGATTCTTATGAATCAGTAAGAGTAACAAGATGGAAAAAAATGAAGTCCCATTCAAGTTATCTGTTGGGAGGAAAAGGGTGAATCAACATTGACAATGTATTCATCTTAATGAGGACAAATATTTATACCAAATAAAATTTACATATCAGAAAATGCAAGAGAGGCATATAATTAACAAAAGGCAAGGGAATTGGCATAACACTGATAAATGCTTCATTAATAAAATAACTATTTTAAAATGTCAAAATGAGTATATTTTATTCATAAATTGTGTAGAATTTAGCACACTAATTAAAAAAAGACATAGACTTCATAGATATTTACATGGCAATTAAATCCACAATGCCACTGACCCAGCTAAATTAATGTTGGCCCCAACTTAAAAGTAGACAGTATAAATAAATAATTCACACCATCACTAAAGTCTTTGCTTAACCAAACAGTTCAGTGTAGGAAATTCTAGGAATTATGAATTACTTTGATGTGCATTAAAAAAACACAACAAAATAAAATGCAAAATAAAACACTCAAATGTTTTATTAGAGACTCAGATTCCAATCTAAGTTATATCAACAGTGATGGGAAGAACGCAAGCACAGCAGGTGATAAGAGTCCAGCTGTCTTTTTAAAGCAACTAAATCTGCTTTGCAGATTCTTAGGCAGCAGAAGGTCTGTGCTTACAGTTCCACACAAGAGTTCTCCAGATCCTCAGGCATTGCCATTGGTTTTGACTGGGCTATTTATCACAGAAGAGTTATCAAGCTTGTGCCTTACCCTTATTCTTGTTCCTAGGGAGAAAGGGAAAAATCACAAGCAGCATGCTAAGAACATGAAGAGAAAGGAATAGGCTCATTTTAAATTACCATTTCATGGTATGTGTTCATGTGGTGGCACATGGAGCTCCCTCTTTCCAGGAATTCAAAATTTGACTGTCATCAAGGAACAGAAACATACAAAGGAGCTATATAAAAGTAGCTTGATCATAGCTTCCTTGAAAGTCAAATCCTAAAAAGAGGTAACCACCCTGGCAATGTTCCTGGTGAATCAGCCACTGTCTTTTAGAGCTGACTGCAAAGTAGGGCACTTCTTCATCCTTGGTCAGGTTGGGAAAGAAGGCAACAGAGTTAGCTGAAGTCTTGGCATGGCCTGTGCACCCAAAGATAGAAGTGCTGTACACTGATGCTCTGTATCTGCCTGTGTTTAATAAGAACCTCAGGCAGAATCACTAGCAGATGAGACTGACTAACAAAAGGAAGCATATAAACAGAAGTGCTGTGCCAAACACAGGTCCCAGAGCCAGATCAGGATGAGTTCAAGGTGATATAGAAAAGAAGGGGCCTGGAACAATGCTTGTGTTATATTCTTCCCATTACAACGTCCTGTCTTGCTCCTTCATGGTGCCTGGTACCATACCCCACAGGATGCATGCTGTCCCCTAAGAAAAGAACCATAAAACTGAACTAAAAAATCAGCTTTATTACATGCTGTGATCTGCTTGCACAGAGGTGACTAATTTTTGTAACTGTTAGGGGTAAACATACAGTCACTGTAAAGTATGCAATCCATTCTCAGAACATCTTCCACCTCAAAACAGCTCTCAAAATGAAATTTAGGTATCAGGCAGATTATCCACACAGAAGGGAATCTTACCACTGGATCTATTCAGTACTAATTTTAAAAATGGGCTAGAAAATATTGATGAAGTGTTTGTAATTTCCACAGATCAAAAAGGCTGCAGAGGACCATGAAGTCTGCTTTGAGTATCAGGGGTTTTTTTTCCTGGCTATGTCCCATGTGAGGCACACAGCATTGTTATGCACACCATACAGAACAGACCACCAACATCTTATTGCTCAGGGTTACTGGAATGTAGATTTTTTTAATTTTTCGCAATTACTTACAGGACTTAATAATGCAAAGTCCTTCTGAAATAACGATTCTCCTAAAACACTGGATATAATTCTAGGTTTTATTCCAGAAAGATATTGATAGGTTGGAAGATGTTCAGAGAAAAGTAACAGATGTGTTTAAGGCACTGGAGGGACTGATTTATGGAAGGAAATTGCCAGAAATAAAAATGAACATTATATTGAAGCTTCGACCAACCCAGAATGAAATGGGAGGCCAATGTGACAACAATGTATGGGGGTTTTGAAAGGTGAGTGGTTCATTTATGGAAAGGAATTTGTATGCAGGTCATCCAAGGGCTAAGATAGTAGGATGTAAAATCATGGGTAGAAGTATCAGGAGAAAAAAAGGCATATAAATGATTAGTTAGTAGAGTTGCATCCCATGAGAAGCCACTGAATTATTTTAAACAAGCTTTGGTAATACACTAGGGCTGTACCATAAGGGAAAAGCTCTACATAGTCACAGAGAGAGATTTAATAATTTTTTCTCTTTCTAATTTCAGTGACTCAGTACCTCACTTCATAATTTCTGCTGTCGCAATTATCCTTTTCTGTTGTTTTTTCTAAATTTTTTTTTTACTCACACGTGCCACTCAGCCAGTAGTTACAATGATTTCATACATTATTCAGCAAATGGTTTCACATCTCCTACACATAAACGTCTTATCTGCATGCCAGTTATGTGTCATAGCAGTCCCTGGACCGGGAGGAGTTATACCAAGTCTCTGGGGAGAGTGCCTGCAGTCTGATCCACCTCTTCCCATCCAAGCTCTCCTCTGCAAGTTTGACTGTTTGAGGTTAGCTCAGCTTCTGGGCCCACACCATTGAAATGCTGAGTGTGCTTGGTTTGGGTTCATCCTTCAGGACTGGCCCTTCCAGCCACAGTAAAGTATAGAGGGTATGTCACTAAATCATAATCTATCCCGTCTGGTACTGAATTTGTTCCATAATAAGCTGTTCCTGATACAACTCTGCTGATGTCATCTCAGTCTTTCTTGGGTTTCAATACTTTAGCTGCATGATTGAAAGCTCTCATTTTTGGGGCAAAATTTCGAGAATAGGGAAGTTATCCTGATATTGGCTCCTTCTCTGCTTTCAAGCCATTGCTGCATGCAATTTTTCTTGTAATGTACTTTTCCGGTAATGGATTCAAGCAAACATCACTTCAGCCAAGGTCATAATTTTGGACTGAGCAAGGTAACAGATCTGTTTATATGCAATTCCAACAAAAGCTCTTACAAAGGCAGCAGTTTCTGGTATTAGCAGAGCCAGTTGTGACCTGATCTTGCAAGCTCATCCAGACTGTATGACTTTGTCTGGAGTTTTTGATACACAAGGGAATATTTCACTTTACAGTCCCAGTTAAAATGAGGATCCAGTTCCTGAATGGATATTTTGAAAATTCTTCGAGGAGTAAAACATCAGTAACAATTTCAAACTCAATTCTTTATATAACTTTTATAAAAACATTTTGGAGGATAAATTAATATCATTGCCTCTATATCACCTCTAAGAATTCCACTCCTCCTGAATGAAAGTGGTACTTTTTCCTCCATCACACGTATTTTTTAACATGTCCCTAAAGACGTCCAACAAAACTCATCTCCAGGAAATCTATTCTGTCATTTTAGTACTCTCAATTTTAAAACTTTTCTAAATTGCAGCTAACCCGAATATTTCTGGTCATAATGTAAGCTTGTTGCTGCCTGTCTGCCTTGCTGGGGGCTTTGAAGAGTCAGCCATGCCTTTGCTCTCTGCTGCAATCAGAACTCATTCAATCTGCTGCCAGAGATTGTGCTTTTCTCTGTTTTTTTCATTAACTACACTGCATTCTTTTTTTGTTGATCCCTATATTTCTTGAGGTTTCTGCCCAAAACCGGACAGTTGTTCTAATATTCAGCTGAAGCTTTATGGAATTCTGAATAGAGGTCAAAGTCTATTTCACTTACTCCTATTTATAC
Organism: Prinia subflava; assembly: GCF_021018805.1. Taxonomy (NCBI): domain Eukaryota; kingdom Metazoa; phylum Chordata; class Aves; order Passeriformes; family Cisticolidae; genus Prinia; species Prinia subflava. The sequence goes on from NC_086249.1 coordinate 2,811,871, forward strand.
CCTCTGATACAGTATTTTATAAAATAGCATAAAAATACTGGCTTTTGTTGAGCATTTAGATCCCCATATCTGTTCTATAGAAATGCTACCTATAGGGTTCTTTTTGAGCCTGAGTTTATTCATGGTGATGATTCCTGTACATGTACTTTCTACTGGTCCCTACTGAATTACAGTCTCTTTTATAACTTCAGTTCTATCCCCCTTCTAGGGCTTTCCAGAATTATCCTGTCTCCGGACACAGTTGCAGGTCCACTTAATTTGGTCATCATCTCCAGATTTTAATAATCATCTGCTTTTTTCCATCCTAGTAGTCATTGATGAAAATACTGAGTATCACTGCATCACAGACACTTTTAAAACTCCAGAATTGCAATGTAACTGGTCCAAAAAACACTCATGTTTTCTCTACAAATACAGCTTTCCTACCAGTTTTATTTCTCCCTTGTGACACATTCATCCATTCTGTACTCCCCTAGCTTGTTCATGCGGTCTTCCTGAGTTACCCCACTAAAAAATGTGTTAAAATTAAATTATATGATGTGTATATTTTCCCTAACCACAAAGGAAAAACATGCTATCATCTTCCTGAAATGAATGAGTTGTTTGGTATGGTTTCTCTCTAACAAATACTCACTGGCTGTTGGCTCATCTTCTTGTTTTCTTTCATCCATTTGCAGCTAGGTTGTGGGCTTCATTCTTTTAATAATTTTTCTTCCTTCCCTTTCTATAATGTTAGATGCTTTGTTTGCCCTTCTCCTGTCATTTGCATATATTGTTTTCTGTGAATCATTCCTTCCTACAATCTCTTTTGTGAGTTCTTTTATGTCTTTTTTAGTCAGAGGATGGGATTTGTTGCGTACAGACAAGCAGAGATGTTGCGGGACTTGGAGCATGTTCTGTGTTGAATCAATTTCTGCATGATTTTGAATAAGTAGCATTAATGGAGAAGGCATCACAAAGCTGATTTTCCAGGATCATTCTGATTTCCCTGATATTTTTATACAGTGGCTGAAACAGAAGCATTTTAAAATAATGATCTTTAAGCCACAAGCATAATACTTCCAGATTATGCTCAAGCATAGCTAAGACTCTCTGAGTGTTCTGGAATATCTTGGTTCTTTCAGTGTCCAAAAGAAAGACAATGATTGTTTCCAGGAAAATGTAGACTCTATGCTAAAGAAACTTTCTGCAATATTTTGCTTCAAATAGTTCACTAGTTTCTAGGGAGGAAATAAAAAAATCCAGTAAATTGTAATAAAGCACCGCCCTTTTGACAATGAAAGTTGTCATTTCACCCCCAATGTTACTTTTATAGTTTCAAAACTTGTTCTTGGCTACATTTCAAATATTTATAGCTCTCATATAGTGTCTCAAGCAAATAGTCAGGTCTTGCCAACTCTTGCATAGTGCTAAACTCTGCTATGTGAGGTAGTTAAGCATGGGAGTGTTAGCAACAGCAGAACCCCAACATAAGACTACGATTTAAATCACACTGACAGACCAAAGCAACTGCTGCATGTTTCACAGACACATGTGGAGATCTGTGCAGGACTGGAACATTTACAAGGTGAGAAGAAAGGGAGATAATGCAAGATAATGCACATGGAAGAAGTCCAGCATAAAGCTGGGACATTGGATAAAGTGACTTCACAAATAAGTTCATGCAGTCTGTACTTATGTTGCTGTTTATTTTCCCTTTTTTTCAATCGTCTAAAGTAAGCTTGTCCTCTTTCAGCATCATGAGGCACTCAGAGGCAGCTCCATTTCTCATAAGCCACTGAGGATTTTGGAACTGACATTCAGGACAGTCAGATTTCTGAAAGAGAGAAAAAGAATAAATAAATGCGTTTTTCTTTCTTATACATTTATGACATTTCAAAACTGAAGTCTTTTCAGCAATCTTGGTAGCTGAAAAAAAAGGAAAACAAGTAAATGGTGGCAAATTGCTTCCTGTTGCTCTGGGATGAGTTTGAGAAAGGGTAACTGGCTGTCTCGGCTCCGTGGGCTTGAGTAGAGTGGAGCTGGGTGCCTGGACTGTCCCTGCCTCAGAGGTCTCAGTGGTGCCTTCAGCACTGAAGAATCAGGTCTGCATGGCTGATTGTGACTCCATCATTTGGGGGGGATCTAATCCTTCCTGGTAAACACTCTGAGCAGTTCATCACCCCGTTAACTTTGCCACAGCCCCTGGCTGTGGTCTAGTTCATCCATCCGTTCTGTTGACCCTTTTGTCCAAACAGCTGCTGCCCTCTCTTGGGATGTGGTGCAGCTTGGGCTGAGCATTGTGTGAAGGGTGGACACATCATCCTCTTTTGGCCTGGAGGTGTGGGGGCAGTTTACCATAATGCACTGTTTACTTCACGGCTGTCCTGCTCAGTGGCAGGTGAGACTTTGCACACCAGCTTTGGCCCTCACTTTTCTGCCCCTTTACACACCTGCACTGTCCCCTGTGTTTCCTGTGTTACCCACCTCCTCCTCTGCTGCCACCATGTCCCCACCATACATCTCTGTGTGCTCTGCTGCTGCAGATCTGTCTCCCTATCTCCCTGCAGCCTCTGTCACAGCCTCTCCTGCCTCCTGTTCCTGGCCAGCCTTGTCTGAGATCACGGGCACACAGCAGGGCCCCACTGCAGGCAGCAAGCAGAGCAGGAATCCCCCAGGCAGCCAGGCTGGGCAGGAGAGCCTCCAAGCCAGCCTGAGTCATATCTGCTCCTGACTGCCTGTCAGGCTGGGAGACAGGCTGCCACTCAGCTGCTAGCACACCATCTCCACACCAGATGTTCTGCGGGTCGCCTTTAATTTGGTCTGAGCTGTGGTGCAAGCTTCATTTTTGTGTCTATGTTTCAAGGGCTTCCTCATCTGGTTCTGTGATTTTTATACACCAGTTTCTGTTTTAACCCTTAATCTACCAGTTCTTCACATGCACTGAAGACTCCTGTAAACACTCTTACCACACCATTTTCCTGCATGCTACTGCTTTCCTTTCTGTTAGTCTAATGTCGGTGTACAGTGAATTTCCATTTGCTTTCAAACCATGTCAGAGCAAAAGCAGTTGCTGCAAATTTTTTAAGGCAGCTTACTTGTATAGAAGACTAAGCCTCCCTTAGATGCCCAGGGACTTGAGTGAATTTAGATGAGAAAAAGGAGTTAGCTACTTAAGGCCAAAAGTCTTCAAGATGTGTAAATAACTTTAGACTAGTCTGAAAGAGTTTTCTAAACCCATACCTTGCATCACCTACAAAAGTTCTGGTAGATATTTTTAGTCCTACTAGGCATTAATTTTTAAGTAAACCTTCATTTAAACCTTTATAAACCTTCATTTGTGAACTCTTCAGTTATAAATGATTCCAGCATACTTCTGAAAATGTTTTCCTTATACTTTTTTTTACCCAATGTTTGAGGCATGACTTTTTTCCCCCAGTTTGTGGCCTCTACATATGTTTAATATTTCTTTGGTGGTAGAAGACTGACAAGTCTGATAACAGCATATTCTAAACTAGTTATTAAATGTTAACCTCTTGAGGTTAAACAATTTCTTCTCATATCATTAAAAATGCCCCAGGAATCCTAATGTACCCTCCTCATATTTACATCACTTGTTTAAAGAGAAAAATACTGTAGTTCTTTCCACTCCAGCCACTTTGTGCAGAGCAGTCAGACAGCAGGTCTTTGTTCCCTTAATTCATTTTTCCATCCTGTCCTGACAGGACCCCCTGCCAGAAAACCTCCCCAAACAGTCTTCAGTTTGCAGGGAATTGAAGGTATAGGAGTGCAGGAGAACCTATTGTGAAACACAGTAAAGCAACCTCCCTTTACCAACACTTAGTTCAGAAAATCAGGGCCACTCTCAATCCTCCTGCCAGCAATCCCATACCAAGGTGTGCACCATCCCTGAACAGTTAACTCCCTCAGAGATTTTGGAAGAGCTGCACCCTGCAATGTCAAGAAGCATTACAGCTGTTTGGTCTTTATGACTGCTGAGCCATTTATTGATGTGCCTCTGCTCGGATTTGTGTGTCTCACTCAGATAGGAACAATTTAGCTTATTACTCACCCTCCCCAAAATGATACGTCTACAGACTGACATTTAATGGTTCATTCACCCAGAAGAACAGATGAGATGTCCAAAGCAGTTAAAGGAAGAGGCATTTTCATTTCTAATAGCAGTCAGGATATTGGGAATGGATGACGCATCCATCAGCTAAGTCAAACTGCTGGATTTTCCTATTGCGGTACAGACTTCTATTATAGCCTCATTGATGGTGTTCAGTAATCTCTCAATGAAGTGCACTGTACACAGTAATTGATGTGTAACCTTTCTTCAGGGCAAAAATGAAGTCCATGAATAGAAGCTGGCTGTGTTAGGGCTGCACACCAAGGTCTGGGCTATAGCTCTGCTATCTCTCATTTCTCTGGTGCATGCAAAGAGGGAATGCCTGCAACTGCTTGGCAGGCAGGTTTTGTGACTAAGATGTTCTTTTCATAAGGCAAGAAGCATCTAAGTTTAAAAAACTCCTTTTGCCCTTACCTAAGGGTCCCTCAATGGACTGGCATCCTGCACAGTGCTTTGGTTTGCACTGGGCTCCTTTGCTACCACACACTGCCCTCCTTCTCCCATCACGGCATCATGCCAGAGCCAAGGCAATGGAGGAAGGCCACATTTCCATGCCTGAGTATATGAAGGTGTCAGTGGAACCTCTGAGAGCATTTTTGGCCTAGCCAGTTTATTCTCACTCACCTTGCTTCTGTACTAAGCATGTAGAGCCTACACGTTGCCTACTTTGAATCTGCAGCACCCAAATTAGCCTTGACATGCTGAAAAAATTGGCTTGAAATCCTTCTCTGGGATTTTCTCATTGTTCCTTTTTTAATCAGGGGTGGCTTTTGTCTACTTTTCACTCAAAAAAAGTGTTGTAAACTGCAGACATCATAGCTGAGAAGAGGACTGTAACAGAAACATGCTTTTTGACCAAATGTTTGTAAGACTGGAAGTCAGCACAAAAAGTACTGCAGAAGTGTTGTTTGGCTGCCTGACAGAGAAAGTGATCACTTTTTACTGTTGCTGCAAAATTACCATATAAGGTTACTTTAAAGTTGTGCACTACATCTAACTTTCTCTTTAAATAGCCAGGACATAGGGAGAGGAGAGCTAGAGGGTGGGGAGACCACACCAAGGCGGTCTGTAATAACATGTTTGATGATGTTTACTTTTTGCTTTTGAAAGACGAATGAAGTACCTTCTCATTACAGAAGGGCAAGAAAACACTTCTCTCTAAAGTACCTGGGGCCAGGATCAACTTCTGTTCACAGACACTGACACACCATTTCCCTTGTCTTCAGCAGGAGCTGCTCATGCGTCTGAAGAGAGCCCCTAGGCTCTACAGGTTTGATAACTTCCCAGCCAAGGAGTGCATGTTTCTCCCTTCTCAGTTTTTATCACTCACTCACTGTCCTCCTGACACATCCTTTGTTAAACTGAAAGCCTTGAGAGAAAGCACCCATCTCTCCAAGCCCCTGCTCATGTGTGTAAAAAGCAATTATGATTCTTCCATGTGGAAGATTTTAATAGACATCTTCTGCCTACAGTTTGATTTGTACACTTTGCCTAGCCTACCTGAGAAGCCCAGAAATGGAGAGTACACAGCTGTGATTGCATTCCTGCATGGGTCTGTGCATGGGGGTCAGCACAGAATTGAATTTCCAGTAAGGCAGTAAGGTATTTCTCTCAGTTGGCAGCTTTAAAGAACTCTTGCATATCAAAGGTCTTTCTGCCAGAACCACTTGTGTGAAGGGTGGGACTGCTGAGAGGCTTTCTCTACAACAAAGCTCCAGAACTACCTGGCAGTAAAGTGGCACTGGCATTTTGCTTTTGGCCACGGGTACAAGTACACCTCTTTTGACAGTGCTGCAGTTTGTCACCTACCCTACAGCTGTGCCCTGGTAGATATACGTGTGAGATGTTCCTCTGTTTAACCTTCCTGCCAGTCTGAAGTGTGGGAACTGCTCTTTAAGCTCCCAGCATGGTAAGTCCTTCACTACAGGCCATCCTGTCTATCCTCCTTGAATACAAGAGAGAAAAATTATGATCTTCACGACCAAGAGTTAAGAGCTGTAAATCATGAATGAAATCACACATAAATCTTAGGAGGCACTGAGATTTAAGATGCACCTTTGCTTTCCCTTGTTGTTTTAAAAGGTTTCCTGCTCAATCTTCTGCACGTCTCAGACCCTGTTCCGTGGTGTAGAATTCTCCCTGTGCACATAGAAGGTCCTTAGTTTGGACATCACAGAGCCCATAGATGCTGGAGGGGACTGGAGGTGTCTGGATATGATTAACAACATGGGTGCTGCTTTTCCGAGTTTCTGAACACAAAGCATTCATTGTGGCATCAATACTAGATATTCTTGTGTGCAGTATGAGCCTGTGCACGTCCGTACTGCTCTGGGATTGAAGGCATAGACTAGTTTTTCAGTGTCACCACAATAATGTTTGTTTCAGCATACTTTAATGCCTTCAAAATTTTGCCATCATTTCCTAGCTGGGGGATCTTTTCTGCTTCACTTGTTATCTATATGACAGTAAAATAAATAGTCCGTTGGAAGTACACAAAGAAGATTTAGACTTAAAAGTTGGAATGCAGGGGTTTTTTTCTTTAAGGGAGCATTTGAATTTTGTGTTAGGAGATGTGAGGTTTTGCCAATTTCTTGCTCATATTCATAAGGTATGAAGTTTGAGTAATACATGAAAAATGCAAGTATCCATGTAGCTAGGAACTGCAAGCCGAGAGTCATAGATAAGAATATGAATAAGGATCCCAGTGAAATGTTTCCGTGTTGTTTAAACTCTGGCATTAAGTTACTTTTAGTGAAAGATGCTGCAAACTGAAGTTTTCCAATTTTTTGGAAGAAATAGACACAACACAGTCAGTGACAAAATAAACCTCCCACAGATTGTTCTTTTAGGCTGTCCTCACCAGCTGTAAAAAACTAAAAGGATATGGAGCTGAAAATCCTGTTAGCCCATCGAGGCCCTTTCCCACCATTTCTGACAGTAGTGGGAATTGTGATTCTGTATCCAAAGAGCTGAAGAAAATGTTTTTTGCATGTTTGCTTATTAACACCTACAATATCCCATCTACTGCAGAATCCAGAACGAGAGCCTGGTCATGTGTAAATGTGTTCAATAAACATGCAAGCATGCAGCAAATCAGGAACTTTTTTTTTTTCAGTGAACATTTTGTCAAGGATGCTTACAGATCTGCCTCAGACATAAAGGTCTATAGAGTAAGCATGACAAAGATTGCTCTCCAAATATTTTCGTATTTGTTCCAAAGCAATGAGTATACTTTTGGGGTGCTCAATAGCAGCTAGCACTAGAGTATTCACTGAAAGTTACACTTTTAAATAAATATACAATCTATTGGCTTTGAAGGAAGTTCATCTGTAACCCAGGCAGGCTGAAAGTTGCTTAGGGCCTAACGCAGTAAAAAGGATTTTCTTTAGAAAATCATCTCATGAGTAATATGGCATTATTTTTTATTCTTTCTATAATAAATATTTTTATTATAAATGGGTAATTTTATTATTTTTAGATACAACTAAATCCTTTCTGTAGCCTTTTTTTCTTCTCAGTTTTCCAGAGGTCAGCAAATACAGGAATTTTCTCTTTTATCTGTGTGACAGTTATTACCTTTTTTATTTCCTCCCAGTTCTTCTATTACAAGATAAAGCAACGAAAGGGAGCTTTTGACCTTCGTAGAGCCATCCAGTATTTTGTACACTCCTATCTACATGGTTGCAAGGGCTAACAAATGCCTGTTTAAAAGCATTCCTTTTTCGTTGCTGTAAAGGCAAACATCAGTCACATTTAATGTGGATATTACGTGGCAAAGTGATTCTGGTGGAACATGGGCATCAACTGGAAGAAGCTCGATGAGTCTCTTGCTCTGTATTAATTTATTTGAATGCTGCTAGAAGACCATTATCAGTATCATGTGTCTGAACAAGGTTTATTTAGCTCGTACTTCTTTTCTGGGGGCGTAGGAAAGAGTGCTCCCTTTAACTGGTTGACGTCCAGCCGTGGTTTTCATGCATTGTCACCATGTCCTGTTCTGCAAGTGTTTTTTGAAAGACACACCCTCAGCTGTAGCATTTGCCCAATCCTCTGCAGAATGACATTCTCAGAAAAAAAAAATCACCTTCAAAAATATTAGAGAACCCCCAGCTGGAATATATGATAAAAAAGATTATACAAAGATAAAATATCCATTAATACTGTCCCAGATTGATATTTCTAGAAGCTAACTATTTTTCTTCCAAGTTTTGTTTTTAAATTTCTCTGGACTTTCCCAATCATCATGTAGTCATCTGTCTCTCACCAAAAAAAATCATACACTCAGTGTCTACCAATGCCAGTGACTTTCAGAAGCTGTTGTCTTGTGGGTGCCATGAAATATTCACTAGACAGCTCAAGCTAGTTTGCAAATATAAATATCTGTCTGTGGATTTTTTTCAGAGGCAGATGGGGCAGAAATCAAAATTCACAAGAATCTCATTGAAAAAAAATAGCCCTATAGCAAAAGAGCTTGTTTGGATGACTTACAGAATAGATAAAGGAAGTTATCACTGCAAATGAAGTACACATTAAATTAAATTCTTTTCAATTATTAAAAGAAACCCATGTTAATCTACTAGAGAAAAGTTATGTGCTAAGACACCAATGACATTGATTTATGCATAATTGGATATAAAAGAGCAAAATAACATTGAGCTTTCAGATGTGAAAATGTATCTTAAGAACAAACGGACGGTTTCTTGGACATTTTTACAGACTAACAATAGTCAGTGCCCTTACATTTAATCTTTAAATCATAATATCAAAGGATGCAGTCTACTTCCTCGAGCTTCAGGAATTCAAAAACATGGCACATAGCCCATGCTTATCAAGGCAAAAAAATGTGGGCATTTCCAGAGGATAATTATTGCTTGTATTTGAGACTCCTGTAATGGCGTGGAAGAAGGCAGCTGCCTTTTCATGAGCTCAGGAATGCTGAAAGGTTACACTGGATTACTAAGTGGCTGCACTTCTAGTTCATGATGGAGTAACAGAGGGAGGTGGTGCATCAATGAAAACATTGGTATAATCTGAGGATTGAGACATCTCCATTTTGCTGTACAGGAGGGAGGTGGCAGTATTGGAGAAGGGGAAAAGGGTTGTGTAGTGGGAAATGGGCCTGACTTAATGGTGTTGGTCTGGGCAGCTAGGAGAGCTTGTGTTAATAAGTACCAGTTCATGATGTTCTGGTCAAAAAAGGATTGCCCTTTAAGGAAATCTGATCTGTGTTTATGGGTGTATATGCTGTGTTTAGGGGAATATGGGTGGTCCAGAGCTGCACTGAATATTGAGCTGTGAACAGCCCCAGAACTAGGCACCACCAGCTTCAGTTTCTCTAGATCCCCTCTGCTCCACTCTAGAACAAAAGGAGAATAGGATGGGTGGATGGGAGGCTATAGGCAAAGTATCAGGCAGCTAAGACTGAAAAACTTGAATTGTCAATCTAATTAAGTACAGCCTCCAGAACAACGCTGCATATCAATAGGAGCATAACTGGTATCCTGCTCTCAGATAAGAACCATTTTACCACACTTTCATAAATCCATCCCCTTGAGAGGATATGGATACTGGGTGACAGTATCTTGGGTACTCGGATAACAGTACTGGGTGATAGTGGATGGTATCCAGTGTATGAAGCAAAACATCTATCACAAGCATTTTTGTCTTGTTTAAATTATGAGAGATAATGTTAAGAATACATCCTCAATTATTTATCCTCTACACCTTTTTCCCAAAGCTTTCATTGTCTAATTTCAGAGCTATATGAACTTGCTTCTTAGTCCATACATGTTCAGGACACATCTTTGGAAGGCAAAATTATGGATAGTTTTATAAAAGCAATTCTTGCCAGTGCAACACAAGAAAGCATCCTGGCTTCTGAACTATTGCATCACAGCGAGGTCACCATTTTCTTCTCTTTGCCATTGAAACTGTTTGTAGCTCATACCACCAAACTCTATCCAATTGTGCAGCATAAAAGAAGAGCTGGCAAAAGAGATAGATCTTTACTCATGATGAAAGTTTGCCATTAACAAAAAAAAAACAACAAAACAACAAAACAACAACAACAAAAAAAAAAAAAAAAGAAAAAAAAAAAAAAAAAAAAAAAAAAAGAAAAAAAAAAGCATCAGAAACAGAATTAAATTTCTACTTTTTGGGGCTTGGACCAGTGCGTCAAGGCTGAGACATGAAGATCTCCTCACTTCCTATCCATACCATGCATCTTGGGCGTGTCCTGCCTGCAGATGTTTGGGTGTCAGATGTGTGTGTGCCATATATCTCATAACTTCTGGTTTCCCGTGGAGAAGAGCTTTGGTCTGCAGACAGTCAGAAAGCCACAAGGTTTCCACATCTGGATGCCCAGTGAAGCCAGACTGAGAGTGTTCCCAAGCTCACCAACCCTGACTGCCAGGTGGAGCGTCTCCTAAGGGTGCAGGGGCTGTACTTCCACCAGTCTGCTCCCCTTCACTGTTGCTCTCTGGATCCATACCAGGAGATGCATCCACTGGCACTGAGTGAGAGCTCTGGAGTGAGGCCTCAGTCTGCATCACTGGCCATTGTGCATTTTCCAGATACATGAGGAAAGCTTTCCCACATGGATGCTGAGTGTGTATCAGGACTCTTCTGTGGCTGTATCATGAGAAGGTAGATATCTAGTTAAGAATTTTAACTCCAAGATTAGACATCTTTTTAAGGCCATCTGTAGCCTCAGCTAAAATGCAGCTTCAGACAGTTGAAAAGGCTCTAGGTAGATGACTGATCATTTTAAAGGGTGAGTCAAAAGTGGCTGGTTTTGATGACAACTTTGTTATTTCCTAACTAAAGAAGTTGATTTAATCTAAGTAAAGCATACTTGCCATTGACCTTAAATAAAAAGGACCCCAACTTCCACTGAAAAATCCCTAGAAGACGAAGACCTGCTTACTTTGCTCCCATTCTTTACATTGATTACAGTGGCCTTTGGTTAAGGCCCTGAGTGAATTTTATGCTAACACGTGCATGCTAAGTACACATTTGTACAGCCAAAGGTTAGGGGGCTCATAATTTGGAAAGCTGAAGCTCCTGCTTTTGTCTGAACCAAAAGGAAAGACTTTGCTTCCTCAGACAGCAACGGTGGATTTTATCCCTGGCTCTGGATAGCCTGGATAAGCACAAAAACCCTCTCCAGGCTGAACTGTACCTAGCCCTTCCACCTACCATAAGCTAGTGGGGTGCTTGTGCTGTTTTTCTTAAGCAGGTAAGAGCTGGCTGTGCCCCTGTCTGCCTGTGGGAACTCTGTGCTGGTGTGTGCCAAGTAACTCAAACCAGCTATTTTTGCTGCCAGCAGCAGAAGCCTTGCTGATGGTTACCTCAGCTGGTGTGAACATCCCTAACATCCTTGCTTAGCTTGTGCAGCCCAGGTTAAGTGCACAGTGCAAAACCTTCAGCATTATTATCCAGCTACTCAAATCTCCTCAAAAGTCAGTATTACTGCCATTTGCAGTGCAGGCAAATCCCGAGGTTTCCTGTCCTATTTGTGCTTGCTCCTTGACAGTGTTTCTCTGTAAAAGTGCAATGAGTCTCCTCTCCCATTCAATACAATATTTTTTTCAGTCATGCTAATCTCCAAAGACTCTGTATCTGAAGAGCAGCCTCATTGGTTTGCCAGATAGATCAAGCTGGGGTTGGGGGGAAAGGTGGAAGCAAATGTAGATTACATTAAGCAGCTGTGGGAAGGATGCATATATAGTCAGTATTAAAATGTGAAGAGTAAGTTAATGGCATAATTTCAGCATCACTGGTGGTACAGCTAGAAAGGTTAAAAATAAATAAATCCTTTGTGAGCACAATCTGCTTCATTTGGGTATTGTATGAGCTATGAAGATCAACTTTTGTGGAGCTCAAAAAACCTCAGACACACTTGTGACCATCCCAAAGCACAACAGTACTTTTCAGCCTTCAGGAGGGACTTGGTATCCCCAGAAGTCTTTCTTGTTCCTCTGATAATTTAGTACCTGCCAACCACTAGCTTA